>NC_137783.1:140619908-141219908 GCF_963455305.1 Plecotus auritus
AGCAGACTGAGGGACTCTTCCAGATCAGAAACCTAATGACTAAGTGCAACATGGGATGCTGGACAGGACCCTGGACCAGAAAAAAAAAATCTATACTAATAAAAGGGTAATATGCTAATTAGACCGGGTCAACCAGCCATCTTCTGGAAGTCTGACTTCCTTCCAGACAAATACATGGTGGTGGGGGCTGAGGCAGAGGCAATTAGGGGCAATCAGGCCGGCAGGGGAGAGCAGTTAGGAGCAAGATCAGGCTGGCAGGGGTTAGGGGCGACCAGGCCAGCAGGGGAGGGCAGTTGGGGGCGAACAGGCTGGCAGAGGAAGGCAGTTGGGGGCGACCAGGCCAGCAGGGGAGGGCAGTTGGGGGCAAACTGGCCTACAGGGTAGGGCAGTTGGGGGTGACCAGGCCTGCAGGGGAGGGTAGTAGGGGGTGACAAGGCCTGCAGGGGAGGGCAGTTGGGGGTGACCAGGCCAGCAGGGGAGGGCCGTTGGGGACATTAGGCAGGCAGGCAGGTGAGTGGTTAGGAGCCAGTGGTCCTGGTTTGCAAGAGGGATGTCTGACTGCTGGTTTAAGCCCGATCCCTGCAGCAGTCAGACATCCCCTGAGGGGTCCCGGATTGGAGAGGGTACAGGCCGGGCTGAGGGACACCTCCTGCCCCCGTGCACGAATTTTGTGCACTGGGCCTCTAGTTATATATAAAGGTCATTATTGGAATAACTGAAAAAATATGAATGTCTCTAGTTTACATCGTAGTATATATTCATATTAATTTCCTGAATGTGATAAGTGCACTGTGGATATGAAAGGCAATATCCCTGTTTTTAGGAATATATTCCTAAAATATATGTGAGGGGTACTGAGGAGCAAAGGAGCTCCTTATTTGCAAGTATCTCTCATATGGTCCGGACAATAATAATAATGACTAATGTGTGTGTGTGTGTGTGTGTGTGTGTGTGTGTGTGTGTGTGTGTGTAGACAGGTAGATAAATCAACAGATAAAATAATAAAGCAAATGATGCAAAACGTAAACACTTGGGGAATCTGGGTTAAGGAATTTAGAAGTTCTTTGTGCTATTTTTGTATCATTTTCCCCTGAAATTATTTAAAAATTAAAAGCTATCCAAAAAGTCAAGAGAAACTCACACCCTCCCTCCAAGCCTGTTTTGGGGGGATGGGATGGGAGGAGGGAGGCGGCGAGAGAGCTGAGGGCGGATCTGTCTGTAGAATCTGCAGACCCGCCAGGTGGCTGTGTCTCTCTGTAGACTAGCTGCTTCCGGCTGCTGGGAAAGGGTGCTGACAGCCAGAAACATCATTTCTGGCCCCTTTCCAGAGCAGGAGGAAACAGTGAAAGCTCTGTGAGGCGGAGGAGCTGGTCCCCGAGGACTGGCGCCAGGAAGCAGAGGTGTGGGCTGGAGGTGGGGTCCTGGCAGGGTCTGCGGGTCAGCAGAGCTTGCTGGGGACAGGGATTCACTGCCCCTGGGCTCCCTCCCACCGCAGGGAAAGGGGAAGGAGGGACTGGAAGAAGTCCGAACATTTGCTAGGCGCCTACTATCTGCCAAACACTCTGAGTGGTTTGCATATATTACCTCACTAATCCTCACAGAGTTTTGAGATAGCCTCTGTTATCATTCCCATTTTAGAGAAGAGATTATAGAGGCTTAGAGAGGTAAGGGCAGAGATTCTGTTTCAGGCAGAACAGTGGAATGCATGTGCTAACTGACTTTTATCTTAAAAGCAACTTGAAAAGCTGATTAAAATAAGAATAAAAAAAAATTAGTCAATGATCTGGCAAGAAAGTATGGAATACTCAGAAGTCCCAAAATAAGAGAAATCAGGAACCCAGAAAGGTGGGCAGGGCAGGAGGCAGCCTTTCACCTTGAGGGCATTGCTAAATCATGGGGACCTTGACCTTGGTACTCAAGGGCTGACAGAGACCAGAAGTGTAAGAGTCAACCCAGAGCCCATCCCAGTGGGAGAGTAATGGGACACCCAGCTCTGCACAAAGCTGGATCTCTAGTCTCCCCCACCCCCTCCGCACCAGGTTGGGGAAAAACTAGGAGCGAAACCCACCAGTCACCATCCCCACTAAAACCTACAAGGAAATCGTGGCAATGAGCTCAGGGAGAAAGCATTTTCCCTGAGAATTCATAGCCGCAAATGGGCTGTCCGTGGGTTTTGAAGCCTGGCTTCTCACTCCCTGGTTAAGCTAGAACAGCTCAAGCTGAAGTTCAGATGCATATCTGTGCAGCAGATAACCAGCAGCTACCTTCAGCAGGACTAGTTACGGCAGTGCAGGCAACAAGAGCATGAAAATGGAGACGGAATCTCTCTCCTTGGGGATCTCGGGGACAGAAAAGCAAGGAGAATGTGCAAGGTAAGTTCTGCTGCTGCAGCATGCGACCCACCCCACAGTCCCTGAAAGAAGA
Source organism: Plecotus auritus (assembly GCF_963455305.1). NCBI lineage: Eukaryota > Metazoa > Chordata > Mammalia > Chiroptera > Vespertilionidae > Plecotus > Plecotus auritus. The sequence goes on from NC_137783.1 coordinate 140,622,333, forward strand.
AACAACTTCCTTTTTCTTTCCAGAAACAGGCCAGACGGCCAACAGCTCTGCTCACTCAGTGGTTCAGGGCCCCAAGTCCCTCCCACGTTGTAGCTTCATCATCCCCTGAGACCATGTCATCATCTACTTGGTAGAAGCCAAGTTACCATCATTTCCAGGTTGCTCCTGGCCGGAGGGAAGGGGAAGTGTGGAGCTGGCATACTCCTAATCTCAGGTCTGGGTCCAGGAGAGGCAAACATTACTTGCACTCACATTCGATGGGAGAAAACTTGGCACTGGATAAACTTACATCCAAGCACTGGGGTGGGCTGGGACTGGTCTGGCTTCCTGCCTGGGAAAATGGATAGAACAGATCCTAGGGAATCACGACCAATCTCTGACACAGCCCATCCCTCTGGCTGCTAACTATGTGGGAGACACACCAAAGTCCAGCCAGTTACAGCACCCTGATCTCTGAGTGATGCCCAGGCCTCGCCACCTGGTTCAGATGTGGGCCCTTGAGGCCAGATGACTGGTAAGCTAAGGGACAGTTTGTCCCACCCCCGGGACCAGTAGGCCATGATAAAACAGGGAAGGCGAGACCACAGAAACATGCCCATTCAGAAGAGAGACGGGGCCAGCAAGCAGGAATCGTGAGGGCCCCTGCCCTGGCCCTGGGGGTTCTGGCTGCACTCGTCTTGCCCTCTGGAAGATTCTCCCTTGTCTACTGTCCTCATCTGACCTGAATGTCAGAAAATATGTCTTCCTTGAGGGCTATTTTGGGGCTTTTATGGTTTCTTTGGAAAAAACAATTCTTGGAAGATTCATTAGGGATCAGCTACTATTTGCTTACTGACATCTCAAGAACAAGGCTCTGCTGTTTTCTCACAGATTCTCAAGCCTGCTTCATGCCTTTGCTCCCTCGCTCTGGCTCCCACACCTGTCCCCTGGCGGTACTGTAACGGCAGCGATTTTGAGACCAGGCTCAAGAGAGAAGCAACCCCCGTAGTCTGACCTTTGCCTTGGCGCTGGGTCCCTTGTATGAATGTTTTGCTTGCAGGATAGTCTTTGAGAAAGGCTCTCAGCCACAACCGTCTGATCTCCTCTGTTTGGGTGACAGAAGCAGATGGCTGTTCCCTACATTGCCGGATACTTGCTATTGCCTTTCACCTCTGCTGGAAATCCGGCTAATATTTGCAGAGCTCAGATCTTTTCTTTGAATGTCACTACAACTAACAAGGAGCAGCCGGCACTCACTAACCTTCCGGCTCTTCCCAACTTCTCTTGAGTTACAGCCTTCGAAGGCAAAGATCTGCCTTTCAAGCTATCGAAGGAGACAATTTCACCTATTACTTGGCCCAGCGTCCCCACATGCCCAGCCTACAATATCAGTGTTCCTGCTGCCTGCCCTCTAGGATCAGCTATGGCAGGACCCCATTCCCATGCCCATTTTTATATTCATCAGGGTAAGGATTAGTGTGTGTGTGTGTGTGTGTGTGTGTGCGCATGTGTGTGCCCCACAGTGCACAGGGCATGGCTCAGCAGTCCTGGCCCTCACACAGACCACTCATTGACGATGCAAGGCAGATTTAGTGTGCCCAGCAGCTTTTTATGGGGTTGCATTCTACAGCAAGCCAAAGAACAGCTAATTTAAAAACCTCAGAACAGATATAACAGCCAATTCGGTGGGTTTTATGAGGCATGGATCTGAGGGCAGCAGGCTCAGAAGGGTCTGGCCTCCCCTGGAATATCTTGCACATTCTGGAAAATGCGGGAAGGGGGAGCTCTGTCCGAACCCTCCCGGGAAGACCAGAGGGAAGGTCAGAGGCTACCTAAAGGCCAGCCTGGCGGGACAGAGAGGCAGAGCGAGGCCGAGGGCAATGACAGATCACTGAGGTCCCAAGCCAGCAGCAGGGTGGCGCTCACGTGGTGATTTGGGGTTTGGAAGGAATTGTTCAGCACCGAACAGCCCAGCCCAGAGTTGCTGGGACTCTCCTCAAGGCTGGGAAAGAGGGGTCGGGGAGGCGCTGCTGTCTCGGAGAGGACCGCTTGCCTCTGTGCCTCCGTCTCCCCATCGTGCAGGAAGGAGCTGGGGGCCGAGTCTGTATGAACGCTGCCTCTGCCCAGCCGCCGGGGCCAGGACCCTAAGCTCTAAGGTGCTGGATGATATCCCAGGTCCTTTACAAACTTCAGAACGTAAAGGTAAGAAAGCCATCAGGGAAAGAGAGAAGTGATGTGCTCAAGGCCACATGCAAGGGAGGAGCAGAGCGGGGCTGGAGTCCGGCACGAACCAGTTCCCACTAAGGACTCTTACAGAACCACTGCCCTCTCCGCCGTTCCCACAGCTGGAGCACATCGGGGTGGGAGTCTCATGTCCCCACCCTGGTTAGGGGAACAGGACACTGCCCTGTCATGAGAAAACCTGCTCTGGGTCAGAATGGCCGAGAGAGGACGCTTAGGCTGCTACCAAGAGCCCCAGCAGGAACGCAGCGGGTTCGGGAAGACATTCCACAGCCACCCACAGGCAGCTCAGTGTCATCAGAGGCCCGGGCATTGCAGTCATGCTCGGTCAATGGCAGCCGCAGGTATGCCCCTGGTCTGTCTTTTGGGAAAAATAAGAATGACCTGCCCACGTCTTACGGCCCGGGCCCCGTGTGGCAGGCGCGCTTCCTTGCTCATCCCTTCGCAGAGAGCTTCAGCGCGTGGCCATGCTCTCACAGAGGAGACAGAGATCGGCCCGACCCTGTGCCCAGGAAGATGCGGAAAACAGACTCCAGTGGAGCATTTGCCGTCTGCACTGTGGGCTGCCCGGCGGGTGGCCAGGTGCCAGTGTCATCTTCCCACAACAGAACACGCTCGGCCCCCTCCGAGGAAGTGGATCCCAAACTCCATCTAGTTACACTTCCAGATCCAAGTGCAGGATGTCTGGGGGAAGGACGTCTTATCCGCCACATCGGGTTCCGCATGGTCCAGTGACATGCAAACTGCAAGGCAAGTCGTGTGCCCCACCACCACCCCAGCGGCACCCCACCCCCCGCTCCCCAACACAATGCTGGGCAGGGGTGGGAAAGCCGCAGCATGCTCCCATGTGGAAAGGAAGAAGGGAAACACTCGGACGTGCATAGCAATAGGCCACTTGTGGACTTGCTCTGGTTGGCCAGTCCGGCCCACCTGGTTCTGGAAGATTCTCCTTTCCCCACCAACTCTGTGACCACATCTGAAGCAGGAGTTAAAGGCCTGGCCTCCTTGGGGGTTGCCTTGGGGCTCAAACAACCAATCACTGGCCAGTTCCTACTTTCCTTGGAAATTTCTAGTCTGGGGGCTTCTAGCTAGTTCCAGGTGCCAATGACCAGCCCCAAGCTGTTTTCCCAGTGGAGTTCTGAAGCGATTTTATTATTGTGTTTCCTGTTCATTCTGGCGACCTTGGGAGGGTTCTAAAGCAGTAAGTCTGGGGGCCAAGACAACACCCTTCATCCGATCTTGCTCGGGACTGGGCCGTGGGCTGGGCTTCCTGGGTGGCCTCTGAGAAAGGCTCTGGCTCACAAGCTGACCTTCTGTGTGGGTTACAAAGGGGGACAGCTTTCACCTCTGCGAGGCCCTTGTTTCTAGATCCTCTCTATTCCTTTCCATCTCATGTCTTTCTTGTAATAATTTGCTAAAAGCCACAAGGAGTAGCGGCCACATACACTAATATTTCAGCTCTCTGCAGCCACTTCTCCTGGAGCTACGGGCTCAGTCAATATGTGATCAGCCTTCCCAAGTGTCCTAACAATGGTTTTGCTAAATGTCCTTCCCAGGTCTGATGAGGATCCCCACCTCTCCAGCCTGCGATATCCGAACCCATCACGAAGCCAACGACTCACACTGTATGACTTTAGGACCGCAGCCCACCGCCAGTACCAACTTCTGTGTATTTACGGTAACGAAAGACTGCTATAATACAGAGACCCAGTGATGACCTGGTGGTTGGAAGAAGAGAGAAGTGTGTTTCTCTCATGTGCAAAAATAGTCCCCGGGGCTGACTCCAGATTGGCAGGCTGTTCGGTTCCACAAGGTCATTCAGGAGCCTGAGGTCCTTCTACCTTCTTTCCTTGCCATCCCCTAAGCCAGTGGCCTCGCTGCCTTGATCACTGCTGGGTTGCAGGGGCAAGAGTGTGGGGGTAGGGGAAAGTACACCTTAAGGCCGAGGCCCGGGAGAAACACACTTTCTTTCCAATATACGCCACTGGCAAAGACTTAATCACAGCGAGAGATCTAAGTACGAGAGCATCTGGGACACAGAGTCGGCTGGAGGGAGGGGGAAATCAATGTCGGTGAACAAAGAGCAGTCTCTAACCATGGCCTGGAAGCTGAATGGGGAGGTCTCCTTATGAGTCATATGGCCTTGCGCATAGGCCTAGAGGAGGACTGTCCACGTAGGGACTCTTCATCTTCACCCCAGATACAGGCCATGACATGCGTATTCCCCATCCAGAACATGGGACCAGCAGACCAGCAGGACACACATCTGTTTGGTAGCTTTGCCATGGCCCCACAGTCCTCTCTGAAATGATGCCCACCATCCTCCTCTGTGCCAGTGGGGCCTGAGGGGCACGCAGCCCCGGGAACCTGCTGAGAAGTGGAAGAGGGTGCCAGCCAGGGTTCTCTGAGCAGCAGATTGACGACAGGATTAAGCATGCAAGGATTTCAGGAGGAGACATGCCCGTGTGAATGAAACAGAGAGGGAGCCAGCAGGCTACGAGGCCAGAGACCCTGAGAGGAGAGCGGGAGAGGTGTCTGCGGACGGCCCTGCAGTCTAAGAAAGCTCCTGCAGAGCCATCGGGAAAGCCTTGAGCCCACGTCCACAAACAAAGGAATCTCAGGCCTCCCAGGGACAGTTCTGCCTTAGTCTCTAAGCCATGCACACAGGCATTGGTGGGGAGCAGCCCGTGGGGGGCGTGGGAGGGATTTCAAAGCCAGAGCTGCTCTGCTCTGGTCAATTGCACCTCCTGTAACAGGAGGTCTGCAAGGCCCATCCTCATGGCTAACACAGGGTGTGACAGTACGAAGTTGGGGTTCGTATCCTTGAAAGAACACAGGCTTTGAAATTTAAAAAAAAAAAAATACTTGCCAAAACCGGTTTGGCTCAGTGGATAGAGCGTCGGCCTGTGGACTGAAGGGTCCCGGGTTCGATTCCGGTCAAGGGCATGTACCTTGGTTGCGGGCACATCCCCAGTGGGGGGTGTGCAGGAGGCAGCTGATCGATGTTTCTCTCTCATCGATGTTTCTAGCTATCTATCTCTCCCCCTTCCTCTCTGTGAAATATCAATAAAATATATTTAAAAAAAAAAATACTGGGTTGCAACCCAGCTCACCACTGACTAGCTGTGTGGCATGGGCAAGAAACCTAACCCCGTTGTAGTTTTGTCATCTGGACAATGCCTGGGTCAGGCTCTCAGGATGGCAGTGGGGTATCCATATGAGGTGCTCCCTCAACCGCAACCTTTACCTCCTCCTATTTTGCCAGAGCCCAGTGGACCTGGGATCCACCCCAAATGTGTTCCCTAAGGGAGGATGCTCAAGTCCACGGATGACCCATTCCCTGGAATCACACACAGCCCATCCCTCTCACCCCCACACCAAGCGGGCCCAGAAATGGCACACTGTGAGCTGCAGAGGCCAAACTGGCCTTCAAAACAGTCCAAGAAACACCCTGATAAATATCTCCCCCTGAGCCAAAGAGAAATATTTAGAAGAGGCTGCCAGCGGAGCTGGGATGGCCACTTGTTACCTCCTCTGGGATCCAGCTTATTTGAAATCTGGTCACCCAGGCCAGGACTATGGGCTGAGGCCCAGACAGGGAGGGGAAGGAAGGAGGACAAGCCTGCAGATCCCAAGGGCTGTAAATCCAGACGGCTGGGCGGGCTCCCACCCACCCCAGCTCCGCAGCACAACTCCCCAAGAGGCATCCTCACCTGGAGTTTCTCTCTCCTCCGATGCCCATTCTCCAGAGCACTTTTCTCTCTCCTTCCCTCCCTCCTACTCTCTCTGGGTCTCTCTCTCTCTCTCTCTCTCTCTCTCTCTCTCTCTCTCTTATTTCTGTCCATCTTTTGACAATTTCTGGCTCCCAGCTCTCTCTGTGTTCCCCCTCTCTCCATGTCTCCAAGTTTCCCATCTGTCCGAGGGCCTCAGTCCTCCCCATTTTTCTGGTTCTCATGTCCTCTTGCTCCCTCAGCCCCTGTCTCTGCCTCTCTTTCCTCTTCTCCCACCATTTGGCTTCCAGGCCCAGCTCAGCCGCCTCTGTGGAGCTGTGTGCTGCCTTGGAATGCCTTCAAGCCACCGGGAGACGCCCAGCCCCAGCAGTTCCATAGGGACCTCGTGGGAGCCCCTCCCGCCCCCTCCTTTCTCTTCTGTGCAGGGAAGAGAAGCCCAGCAGAGAGCATCCCAGACCCGCCTGCTGCCTCTAACACGGGGGCATCCCAACCTCCCCCTCCCTTGCCCCGCCCCTCTGTCCATGTCACTGCCTCCTCCAAACGTCTTTGTATACCCAACCCTGAGAACTAATTGCCAGTTGTAGGCAAAACAAAGAAACTGGGACAAATTGGATTCACTTTTATACCGGGGAGTGGGGGATTAGCTTGATTAAATGCAGAACATTTATTCAGTAGAATAATTTAAAGACCAATCAGGAAGTAGGCAAGATGAGCATCAATCCTCCTCACTGCCCCCTTACTCATCTTAACCCGACAAACAGTTCGGAAGCACTGACTGAGAGCTGAGCAGGAACCGGTGGTGGGACGTGGTCCCCATAACAACCCCCAGATGCTGGCCAGGGTGACCCAAGCAGGCCTTCAGCTGGGGAAGGAGGCTTTCCAACAGGAAGAGGGGTGCTGTGGTGCCCACAGGGGAGACGCCCAAGCCAGGATCTCTGGCCTACAGGGTGTGACAGCCACTGTGAAGGTTTGGGGCACTAGCCCCTGAAGAGTAAAAACAGGAACTACTGTTAAAGATATAACCTAAGAGGGGCTGGGGGACAAGTTGAGGGAAGAGAAGGGGGATGAGGGGATTCAGAGTTCAGCAACCCTCCTCCCAGCCCGAGGTGCTCAACCCAGCCTAGCCATGGCAGCTGCCGGACATCAGAATCAAAGCCTCACTCACAGCTGCCTCCCAGGCTGAGGCGTTTGCAAGTAAGGGCCTTCTGTCAGGAGCCCTCGCCCCAGTGGAACTGACTGCCACTGTGGACTGCAATGGCCAGTGTGTTCCCTGGGGCCAGGACAGCGCCACAGACCCCAGTCCCCTCTGAGCCAGCGAGGAGGACATTCAGGCAATGTGGGTCCTATTTTTGTTTCATTTTTTAAATAAAAAAAGATCTAATTGGCCACCCTAGCTGGTTTGGCTCAGTGGATAGAGTATCGGCCTGTGGACTGAAGGGTCCCGGGTTCAATTCCAGTCAAGGGCACATTCGTAGGCTGTGGGCTCAATCCCCAGTGTGGGGCGTGCAGGAGGCAGCCAATCAACGATTCCCTCTCATCATTGATGTTTCTCTCTCTCTCTCCCTCTCCCTCTCCCTTCCTCTCCGAAATCAATGAAAATATATTTTTTTTAAAAAAAGATTTGGCCTTATTTAACAATTCATGAATGGGGCAGCATCCCATCTAGTACATAAAAAGCTGCTTCTATTTTTGTTTCTTTGTTTCATTTCCTCTGCTCTCTAGTTTTCTGCAGAGCCAGGGCCTACAAGAGGTGCGGTGTGAAGAGTAAAAATCCGTTCAGCCCCCACCACCAGAGGGCGCCCAAGCACAGAAACAGGGAAACCTGGAGAAAGAAGTAGGAAAAGCACCCAAGCTCCCAGCCTGGAACGGTGGGTCAACTCTGAAGTAACGGTGGAGGGGTGGGATGGTAGGGGCTCCAAGTGGGGATCCTGCCCTCCTCGACCGAATGTCGTTTATTACCCCCACCACCACCACCACCGCTGCCACGTGGCCCTGTTACACGGCCAAACCGAGGGCTTAGGGCGGAGACAGGGGTGCGGGCAGCTGCTGTAAAGCACTGGAAAGACAGGCTCCGGTGATGTCAGGAGCCCTGGACGCAGAGTCGGGGGAGCTGGCTGCGACTCCCAGCTACTCTCCACGTAACCTTTCCTTCGCCGCTGGCGAAGGTTTGTTTTCTCAGCTGTAAACAAAACGGGTGGGGCGATTCGGCGGTACCCAAGCGCCCTTCAGGCTCTGACCTAAGACATGCCCCACCCTCCTCGCGGAACCCTGGAGAGGGCCAGGTGAAGGGCGGCACAGCGGAACCGAAGAACTGAAAACAACGGTGTTTGCTCCCGCGCAGGGTCCCGGGAGGGGGCACGGCAGGGAGGGGGCACCCACTCTCGCTCACTCGGACGGGCTCCCAGCCCCCTCGAGTCCCACTAGGCATCTCCCCGCCCGCCACCAGGAAAGGGCACGGAGTGAATGGGGTCCTCCGCGGTGGGTAGCGGGCGATGACCCTGGCTCAGCCTCTCGGAGAAGTCAGCCGCACCGAGAAGCGCTCTCTCCATCCTCACGGCGCCGACTTCGGCCGCACCAGCGGCTTCAACTCCATCCCGGACGCCGGTGATGTGGGCAGAATAGGGAGGCAGGGACGCTCTGGCCCAGGTGTGGATCCAACCGGGGAGGCGAGCAATGGACCCGGGCAGGGGGACGCGACCTCGTTCCAGGAAGCGAAGCTTGTGGAGTTACCTTCACTCGGGGATCCTCCCCCTCCCTCCTTCCCGCCCCCCAACCTCCCAGTCTTGTGAGCCTGGGCCCGGAAGGTTCAAGAAGTCAAGAACCTGGGAGAAATGCACTGTGCAAATATATTGACTTTATTTGTCTCCGTTCGGGAGCCTCACAGACATATCCAGGTAAAAAGACCGTTAAATAAACGCCGCCAGCCATCACAATGCAAAAATAAATATCCATCCTCCGGCCACAGCAGCGGCTGCGCTGCACCCCAAGTCTCATCGGCCGCGCCTAACAATTATAAAAGTGTTCAGCGAGCGTATGTTGGCGTGAGTGTGAACTGGGTGCGCTGGGGGGCACGGTGGTGGAGCGGTGTGCAAAATCGGAGTTGCAACCCATGGGACAAGGGCGTGGAACGGCTCTCCAGGGAGCCCTGGCGACGCGGCGCGGGTGCGCTCCCCGCACACACTCACAGCAGAGTTCGAACTGGGCAGAGTTTAAAAATAAACATGTACAAGGGCAGAGAAGCGGCCCCCTTCCTGGCGCCCCAGGCGCGCTCGGACCCAGGATGAGCGCAGCACAAGGCGCACCGACCAGTTGTTTGGCGGAAGCCCCAGCGCGCGCGAGGGTCGGTCGTCCCGGGTCCTGGGGGTCCCCGGGGCGCGAGCCCTACCGGGGTTCGCACGCTAGTCCCCGGCGGACCCGGAGGCGTGCGTCCCCGCTGCCGGCGGCGCCCTCACAGGGCCGAGTCGGAGTCGCTGGAGTCCAGGCTGTTCCTCAGTTTGCAGCTGCTGAGCTGCTCCCGCTGCAGCGACAGGCTCTGCGTGCTGCGGCGCAGGCACTCCAGGCTCTGCAGGAAGGACTTCTTGGCCTTCTCCTCCTCCATGGGAGACACCCCCTCCTCCTCCACCTCCTGGATCTCGTCGAAGGTCACCGGCTGCGTCTTGAAGCGGGACTGGCGCGGCCGCCGCAGCCGGCCCTTGCCCTTGGTCAGCTTGGCGGGCCGCACGGGCTGCGGGAACGCGTCGGCCAGGCACACGAAGTGAGGCATCACCGCTTGGTAGCTGGAGCAGATGCCCATCAGCTCGCTGGGCTTGGCGGCCGCCATGGCGCTGCTGGCGTCTTCGGGGCCGGGCGGCGGGGCGGCGGGGCTGTCGGGGAGCGGCCGCTGCGCCGGGGTCCCCCGGGAGGCAGCAGCCTGGGGCTCGCCGGGCGGGGGATCCAAATCTGCTGTGGGGTGGTGGCGGCCCTCACGGGCCCGGGTCGGCGCTCCTCGGGAGGGCGGGCGAGGGCCCGTCGGGGATACACGGCGCTGGGGGCGCCGCTCCGCTGCGATCCGAGGCGCTGGCCGCTTCCGCGCGTCTGCCCCGCGGCGTCCGCTGCAGCTTATATAGCTGCTCCTACCCACACGACCGGGCTCGGATGACAGCGAATGCCATTTAAAGCGTGCGCGCCCCGCGCCCTCCCGCCTGACGTCGCCCCGCCGCTCTGGGAAAGTAACGGCCCCTTTCCCGGAGCCCCCCGCCCCCACCGACCCGCTCCGGAAGGCAGGCCCCACCCGCGGGGATTCCGGGCGCCTCCGGAGCTGCGGGAGCACGCGGCTGGACCAGGGTGGCAGGGAGCAGGGGTCCTGGGATGTTACTATTGGTGCTGGGACCCCCAAGTCTGTAGGAATCGCGGTGGCCGCGGGACGCAGGTCCCCCCTTCCCAGCGCCTAATCTCGGAGGCACACACTCAACGCGCTGGTTGTTCTGCCTCGGTTTCTGCGCGTGGCGGTGGCAGCTCCTGGCCGTCCTTACAGCGGCAGAGCCAGGGCACGGCTCCCCAGAACTGAGTTCGGAGGGAGGGTCGAGTTTCTTCTCTGGATCCTTGTTCTGCCCCTCCCCCCACTACACCTCCTCCCCCCCCTCCCTACACACACACACAGGCACGCTTGAATACAGTCACAACCTATTATTCCATTATTCCATTCTGGTTCTTCTGTTCCCTATATGTCTTCTCCATGTTTATCTCCTCACTATCCCACCCTCTTCAAGTCCCTCAGGCACCCTCCTTCATGCTGAGAAGAATCACGCTTGGATATGCCACTAACAACAACAACAACAACAACAGCAACAGCTACCATCTGGAGAGTTGTACTCCAAGCCAGCCAGTGAGCTTTGTGTTACGTATGCAGTATTACCCTATTTGATCTTCATAACACTGAGGTAATCGGTATTCTCCCAATTTTACACATGAGGTGTGGGAGGCACAGCCAGGACAAGTAACTGATGGGCCCGCTCTGTAGTAGCCCCTGAGGGTGATACCCCAGTGCCCCCGGGCTGCTAAGACAGGTCCCCGTCAGGTGTCCCAACTCCCAGCGCAAACCAGCAGTGTCTTGCGGAGCTGCGGGGGCCTGCAGGCCAGAGCCGTGCCCCCTACGGGCTCCCAGAAAGGAAACTGGAAACCCAGGGGATCAATGGGATTGGGCCTCTATTTCTTCCACAGCCATTCAACAAAGATGTATTGAGAACCTACTGGGTACCTGCTCAGGAATGTCCTGCCCTCTGGAAGTTACATTGGGGGCAGGGAGGGTGGTGGTGGAGGGGAGACACAGACAATAAACAGGAAACAAGAACTTGCACTGCGGGCGGGGTGGTGGGGATGCAGATCCAGCCACGTGCATGGGCAGTGCCTGGGCGGAGGGGTGGCCAGGAAAGGCTTCTCAGAGTGGGTGATATTTCAGGTGACACCTGAAGGCCTGCAGGACAATAATATCGCTACCAAGTACTTAGTGTGTGCCCTGCTCTGGGGTACTTTTGATGCATTAACTCATCTGGTGTGTTAACTACTGCATTTATCCTCTCGGCAACCCTGGGTGACTAGTACCTGTAGTATCACCATTTACAGACAGAAATACCAAGGCACAGAGGCTAAGCCACTTGCCCCAGGCCGAGGTTAGCTCGTAACCAGCAGAGGTTCCAACCCAGGCCACGTGGCTCCTAAGCCGCTTCTATCCACTGCACTGCGTCCATGTGCCTTGTGGAGGACAAAGAAGGCCCCAGGGTGTGCCCACTTGGGGGGAAGCATCGGCGCAGAGGGAACCAACCCTAGTGCGAAGGCCCTCCGGCAGGAATGAGCGGGGCTTCTTCAGGAACTTCAGGAAAGCCGCGGAGGGTTGAGAGCATTTATTCTGGGGGCCGTGGTGAGGCACTGGGGCTTTGAGCAGGGGAGCTGCACACTCCAGTGTATGGTTTTAAGAGCTCACCGCGGCTGCCATGTGGAGAGCAGACTGGAAAGGGAGGGGGGATGGGGGAGGGGAGGCGGGGCGGGGTTAGAAGCAGGAAGTGTGCTGAGAAGGTCGTCCCTCCCTCACTCTACCCCCCTTTCCTTCCTATCGTGCTTAACTAGAATCTAAAAGGCCTTCTTATCTGCTTGTTCCCATCAGTGTTGTCTGCCTTCCCCACTGGACTACAGTTAACAGCCACTGCCTTTCCAAGCAGGAGTCAGGGGGCCTGTGGAGTGACCACCACCACCCTGCTCCCCCAGCCTGCTCCCTCAGCGCCTGGTTCCACCACAGCTTCCTTTCCAACCCATGCAGCTCCTCTGGACCCCAAACTCCCAGGCTGGGGACTGGGGGACTGTAGGCTAGCGGTCACCAACCGGTGGTCCGTGAGGTCTGAAAGGTGGCGACCGCTGCCCTAGGCCACTCCTGTCGGCTTCCCTGTCCAGATTCCTGGTCCCACGGCTGACCCTTCCCATCCATGGCTTCTCCCCTTCAGGATGTCTCATGGACCAGCCCCATACTTAGTAGCCTTTTCAACTGTTCTGTGCCCTCTGGAAGGCTGCTGTCGGGTTAGAACACAGACTAGATTCTAACCCTGCTCTGCCACAGGCTCCTTCTGTGACTCGGGACAGGTCCTACTCTCTGAGACTGTTTCCGCACCTCAGAGCACAAGTAATGCGGCGGGAGCCAGCGATCGCTGTATGGAAAGCTCCTGGCGTAGTGCCCAGCATGTCTTAGGCATGAGGCACACCTTCCTTTTGTTTTCATTGTCTCCTACCCCATCCTGCCCAGCCCCCAGCGTGCTGAGATGTCCGGGGAAAGTGCTCCAGAGGGCATCTGGGCTCCGGTGCTTACCCCTCTGCCTGACTCAGTGTAAGGGCGGGAGCCAGACAGAGCAGTGTCTCCGGGCCTGGGATTCCCCGGGAACCAGTGCTCAGAGGTGGTCCTAGGGGGCTTCAGGGGATATCAGCCTCTTTCAACAGACCCCCCTCACATGTGACAGGAGGGATGGGCAGATCTGGGGGGGCCCACAGCCTACCCAGGTATCGGGTTCTGCAGACCTCTGGCCTTGCTGATTCGCAGGGTCAGTGCTGGGTTTTCCAGGACAGGCTAAGTGGCCTTTCTGGCCACCTTGGCGCAGGGGATGGCTATTAAAGGGGATGCAGGACAGTCCCTCTTCTCACCAGGCCCGTGTCCCTGGGACGACCAAGGAGGGACACAGAAATGTCATCTGTGGAGCACCTATGTGCCTGGCACTGTGCCAATGATGCTTGGCATGTGCCTCACCTAATCATCCTCATGGCATCCTCTGAAGGGCAGCATCAGCTCTATTTTAGAAATGAGGACTCGGGGTGCTTTGTAGCCCACCAGGGTCCCCCTCAGTGCCAGTGCTGATGCTCACAGTGTCTGCCTGACCCCGACACCCATGCTCTGTGCCTGCACCACCCGTCTCGCCATCCCTCTGAAGTGACGGGAAGAGCCGGGACTAGATAGAGGTCAGACCCCCAGGTTCCATCACCTGCATACGCTGTGGCCTCAACCCAGATGCTTCCCAACTCTGAGCCTCAGTTTCCTCATCTGTTAAGTAAGGAGACTAGGCTCTGATTTAGTGGGGGCCCCTCCAGCTCTGACATTCTAGAATCCTCAGAAGGATGCAGGGATGAGGGGACCCAGTCACAGGAAGTAGATGCTTCCTCTTGGGCCAGAGAGTGGCAAGCAGCCCGGCCGAGGCTGCGGGGGAGCCTTGCCTCTGTGGAGGGGCTGCTGGGGGAGCAGATGGGGCAGGAAGATGGCAGCTGGCCAGGGAGGCCTGTGCCTCCACCTCCTCCACCATCCCCACCCACACTTTGGCTTTTGGGCAGAGCCAGGGTTTAAAAAAAGCAACTCCAGTTCTTCAGCTCTCAGCAGGGCTTTGTTTCCAAGGGAGCCTGCGGTGCACAGGCCTGGCGGGCGGGAGCGGGGATGCCCAGTTCGTCCGGGATGCAGACGGGTAGCCACAGAGCCAGGTGGGAAGAGCCCGCCGGGCAGTGCTCCCTTGCTTTTCGGGGTGGGGGGGGGAGCAGAGCCCGCTGGGCAGTGCTCCCTTGCTTTCTTGAGGGGAGGGCGCGGGGGGGGGGAGGGGAACAAGCAGGTTAGGCCCCTTCCTGTGGCTGCTCTGCCCCCCTGGCACTGACCAACTGCCAGCTAGACACCGTGGTCAGCTTTCTGTCCCCTCACACTCTCCCAGAAGCCTCTCCAGAGGGCTGCCAGGCCTCCGAGTGCTGAGTGAGGTGGTGGTCACTCTAGACCTTGCTGTTCCGGTCAGTTTGCACATGTGTGCATTCAGGTGTGGGGGATGGAATGAGGATGTGAGTGTGGCATCAGGGGCGGGGAACAGTCGTTGGCAAACAAGGTCCATGGCAGGCAAGCAACAAGGCCTCTCCGGTGCCCTGCCTCTGGCTCCACCCTCACCCCCGCGGGAGCCCAGCCCACCCCTCGGCGGGCTTTCCGCACAAAGCCAGTGATTTCAGCGTCCCACCAACTGCTTCTGTCTCACTCAGAATTACCACTTCGTCTGGTATGATTGTGAGCAAAAGTGTTTTGATAATTTTGCTGGAGGGTTGCCATGACAATCTCCAGCAAGCTCCAAGAGGGGGTGTCAGTGTGTGCACGGGAGGTAGACAGAGGAAGAGAGTCCGAGAGACTCAGGCAGGGAGAGACAGAGGAAGGGAGAGGATCAGGGAGAACCCCAGTGACATTTCCAAGTCAGACCTTCAGCCTTCATGGCCCCCATCCTGGAGGGGGGGGGGCGGGGGGCCATTCATGCCGCAATGAGCTCATGGTCTAATCTGGGCCTCACTGTAGGCCTGTAATGGGATACCAGCTGCTGAGGGCGAGCTGCCATAGCTGCCATGGCAGGGCTGGCCCTGCAGAGGAGGCTCCATGGCACACCCCCACTCCCAGGATGAGCCCCAGGAACACCAGAATGGAGTGGGGGCAGGGAGGTTCCTGGGGACTCAGAGGGAGCCAGAGCCCAGGGGAACCTCCTAAGAATCACCCCAGCCTGTGGGCCTGGCTGTGCTGCTGGGAATAAAGGGAGCACATTTCCCAGCCATGGCCTGCTTCCTGGCACAGCTTCAGCAGCCTGGGTCTGTGCTCAGTCCTTCCTGCATGCTTTCTTGCAAACCGAAGGGTCTCTCTCCTGGGACGACCGGTCTGAGAATCACTAAGGACAAGGCTAAAACCCTGCACAGTCTGTGGCCCTAGAGCTTTGCAAAATAGTTTCCCCCCTGTGACTTCAGCAAAGCAGGACTATCTGCTGTCTTTTGAGATGAGGACAGAAAGGCCCAGAGAGGAGAGGGAACTAGATCAAGGTCACACAGCAAGGCAGGGGCAGAGTAAAGATGAAACCCAGTCCTGGACTCTCCCCCAGCCTCACCGCCCTCAGGGAGGACAGGTTCTGTGGAATGGCCCATCTGGCACTACCCCCTCATATGGACAGGGAAACTGAGGCCCAGAGACGTACCCCAGCTAGTACACATAAAGCCCAAACTCGCAGCCTCAGGTCCTAAGACGTTTCACTGCCTCTGCTGAACCACAGCCCCATGCGTTCCATAAACAAGCCCAGGGACTTATCTTGTTCATGCCCCAGTGTACAGTGTTCTCCTCTGCCTGGGAAGGAGAATCTTCTGGTTATTGGCAAAACAGAGCGGAGGGCAGCGGGGCTGGCCGGGAACACGGAGGCCAGGTCAGAGGCTCGCCGAGTTCCTGGAGCTGTGAGGCCCTGGGCCAGTCACGCTGGCTTCGGAGCCCAGTTTCCAGGCTGCATAGGAGCCCTCAGGGAAACTGCTTTCCAAGTGCCCGGAAGCGGCTGCCAGGAGCAGCAGCCCCTGGTGAGAGAGGGGCCCGCAGCCTGTCTCCAGCTCAGCTCAGATCTACCTTTCAATTATTTACCATCATGGGGGGCGGGGGAGGGAGAACCACAAAGAAAGTGCCGTGGGCTCTGAAGACAGCCGCAAAGATGACTTCCCTGCAGTCTTGGTAATGAGTAACAGCATGAGCATGAGCAAGCAGCACCCCAAGACTGCCTGCTTGAGTCCCCTGGTTCCGGTGGTTGCTAGAAAGTTCTCACTAGCCTGTGACTGTGGAAGCCTTGTGCCTGCCCCATTCTCCTCCCAGGGTGGTGGTTATAAGGATCAAACCAGATGATCTATAAGAACACTGTGAGGTAAAGCCCTGTAGGAGGGTGAATTTTAAATGGATTCCAAGGAATCAGGGTTAAAAGATGCCATTCTGTGGAACATGTTCTGAGCCCCGCCTCAAGACAGGACACACTGTCAGCCTTGTAAATAGCTACTGGCTCATTTGGGGGGTCCAGAGAGTCTGTTCTCCCCAAGACCTGCCTGTCTTTTTTCTTGGACACTGTCTCAGGCTGCCCAGCAGACAGGAGATGCCTGTTGTGCCCCAGTCTCTGCATGTTTTGGACATATTGGGATGGGGGGCTACTCTCAGGCCCCCAACTTCAGGCAGCCTCTCTCTCATGTTGCTGTGCCTGTCACTGGCCAGGGAGGCATCTCCTCCATCTTTCTCAAGGCAGCAATAGCTGCCATTTCTCCAGCCGACCCCTCACAGGGACAACAGGATGGGACTGAAGGAGAATGAGTTCATCCTGAGCAACGATGTCACGCCAGTCACCAGCACACAGCACTGTGAACCTATCATCGCACCCGTAAGTTTTTCCTCTGAGACAGGTGTTATTATCCTCAAGCTTTAGCTGAGGCAACAGGCTCAGAGATGTCAGGGAACATTCCCAAGGCCACCCAGCCAGGCAGAGATGCAGCTGGGAGTTGATCCCAAGCCCACCAATTGCCACAGCTCTTCTCACCCATCAGCTGCTTCCATGGTGATCCTGGAGCTGCCCAGGCAGGTTCAGTGGAAGGATGGACAGGGCGCAGGGTCCGGAATTCTAACTGAGAGCCAGGTCCCACTTCCCAACAACTTTTCCAGGGAGCAGACTGCTGTCCTCTGGCCCACGCAGTAGTCAGCGTGTGGTGGGGAGGGAGTGCGGATGACATCCAAACCCACTCCTTTCCCAGAGTGGTGGCAGGAGGAGGTGGGGGGGGGCTGCTCCCCACTCCCATGCTCCAGCACTTGAGACCCAGACAG
The DNA here is from genome assembly GCF_963455305.1 of Plecotus auritus. Lineage (NCBI taxonomy): Eukaryota > Metazoa > Chordata > Mammalia > Chiroptera > Vespertilionidae > Plecotus > Plecotus auritus. Next base: position 140,639,406 of record NC_137783.1, read on the forward strand.
GGGCAGAGCCAGGGCCTCACACCTTGAACTGAACTGGGGCTGGAAGGCATCGGAGCACACACGCCAGCAACTCAGCAACGGGCCTCGGGACCACGCCTCCAGTCTAGTCTCAGCATCTGAGATTGGAAACCACTGTCCGCAGACACAAAGAACTAAAGCACGAAGGCTCTGCGGGCCCATGGGTCTGGAGGACTGCCGGCTGCCGGAGCAGGAAGGAACGCCCAGGTGAGCTGGGCCAGTGTTTTCAGACCAAGGAGTGGGACTCAGTCAGCTGGACAGAGATGTTCAACCCATGTGCCCCAAGAATTTTTAAAACATGTAATACCTGACTACTTAGTCAGGGCACTGACCTCTTTTCCCTTAGATTGTCAAATAAAAAAAATGACAACAGCCAACACAATAGCCTTCTGGTGTGAATTAATCAAAATTTACCCTTTTTTGGTCAGATTGGCAAAATATGTATTTTTTGGTGTGCTGCAGAATATAGGTAATTAGTTTATGTGTGCCATGAAATGAAAAAGGTTAAAGATTGCTGGGGTACAAGGCCATGACTGGCATTTTAAAATGATGGGCAATAAAACAGAATAAATATTGTTTCACAAAGCTTTAGTTTTAGTTTAATGTGTTTCTGTAAAAAATTTTTTAAAAGTCTTGGGCTGTGGTCAATAAAGCTACAAAAACCATTAAACTGGCTCGACCCTGTATTTTGCAGATGGAGAAACTGGGGCCAAGGTCAGGAAAAGGCTTTGCTCAGGGGCCACAGGCAGTGGATGCGGACCAGGCAGTCCCCTGATGCTGCGACACTGCTTGCCCCTCGCCCCAGGCTGCCTTCCAGGGCCCCATGTCTCACTGTCTTTTAACCTTAGCTGCCATCAGTCCTGCATCTTACCTGCTGTTCCCAGGCCAGAGTGGGAAGGACCCAGTGCTTCATGGGGCGGGGTGATGGGGGTGCCGTGACAGAGCAGACCCAGGCCTCCTTCCTCAGCTGTCCTTTCTCTGCCTCCTTTCCCCCTCCCACCCCCTCTGTGGGAACAGTCCATCATCAGGTCCCTCCACATCCCTCCCACCTGCCTCCACAGTGGCCACTGTGCAGCCACCTCCCGGTCTCTCTTGGCCATACTGGGCCCTCTTTCCCCCAAAGCCTGTCCTAGACCCGTCCACGCACAAGTCGCTCCATCTCCATTGCGAGATTTGGCCAAAGCCCCTGTGAGCCCTGCCCTGCCCCGCCCTGCCCCCAGGTCGGGGGACTTTCCTTCAATCTACACACTATTTGATAAGAACCGCTACCAATACTAAGACGATAGGCACAATCACACTCAATTCTTAAACTCTATTTTAAAGAGAAACTCAGGCTAAGAAATTGGCCAAAGGTAAGTGGAGGAGCCGGATCTAGAACCAGGTCTATACGGCACCAAAATTGACAGTTCGGCGATTGACACCTCGGCAATTGACACCTGCCTGCCATTCCTAGCAGCCTCTCCACCAAAGCAGCCTGGTCCAGGGAGGACGCCATGTGGGGGAGGGGACAAGCATCTCCTACTCTAAGTTGCCATTAGGAAGAGACCACTCCAACCTCAGGAGGGACAAATATAGGAAAAACAACACCTACCCTTCTCCCAACCCTCCCTACTCTCTCTCCCAGGAGAGGAGGGCTGACTTCTCCGATAAGGGAGCTTGGGAGAAGGAACTGGGTTGTGGGACAGGGGATCCCTCTCCTGCCCACTGTCAGATCTGCCTCCACGCAGAGAGTGCACGCAGCTCAGCTCCTGAGTCTCCCACCTGGGAAGGGCCAGTGTCCACCTGTTGGAAGAAGCAGGCCTGGAAGCCTGCCTCCTCCACTCCCCGCTTGCACGCAGGCTCGGTGGGGTGGCAGGGACCTCCTGGCCGCTGGCAGGGCAGGGCCTGCTGTGCTGCTTCCTTGAACGGTGCCCCACAGCCTCAACGAGGTGCAGGAATGTCAGGAAGTCTGACTGTGGTCATGGATGTGAGCCAAGGTCTCCCGTCCAGCTTTGTCAGTAATAACACTGATATTTTTGACCTCATAGCTGAGTCCTGCATTTGTTTTTCTTTTGCTTCAGCACTTGTGGGAAGAAGGGGTGTTACTAGCACCAGGAAACCCAGTATCTTTTCTCTTCACCACTCCCAGGCCTCAGGTATCTCTGCTTGGGCTCCTATCGTGGTCTCCCACAGGTCTTCTCACCTCCAGCCCCATCCCCTCACTCCCACCTAATAAATGTGTTTTCCTAAAAGTTGCCCTCTCAGCTCTCAGTGGCTTCCCACCGCCAGAGCCCTCTGCATGAGATGCCTCCCAGGCCTGACTGGCACCTGACTTCCTCTTTCACTATCTCTCCCCCAGCTCAGTCCCTGCTACACAAGCCCTGGAAACAAGCCACCCAGGGCCCTCAATACTCAGGAGCCTTCAGATGTCACTTTGCAAGGTCTCCTCCCCAGTCCTCAAGTGCCTCCTCCACCATGCAGCCTTCCCTGAACACCACCCTAAGTTACATCTCCTGTTCCTCCAACTCCTGTAGCATTCATTGTTGGGACCCCTCATTTCACATTCCCTTTATTGAGGTACATCAAATGTGTGTCTTGTTTTCTCTACAAAAGACACAAAATATAACAACAATGCAGCACAGGCTAAGATGTGCTTGCTCTGTGCAGGGCATTGGACGGCTTCCCCTTCAAGGGGAGAAGCTTCATAGGATTCAGAGCACAGGGCCTGGCCCCGCTATTGATGCTCCCGGCACAGCATGAGCTTTGCAGATATGCTCGAACATTTTTGGTAGAAGAATCAGTTGGCACAAACTTTCTGGAAAGCCATTTACATTACGTATTCAAGGCCTTAAATAACACACACAGCCTTTGGAGTCTGGGCCAGCACCCCACTTTTAGAAACGTGCTTGAGAAACAACTGTAGAGTGCACGAAGGCCCCGGTGCAGGCGGCTGCAGGAGGGCGGGTGGGGGGGGGGGCGGCGGCTGTGTTCCCTCCCTCAATTGTAAAATGGGATAAAAATAGAACCCAGTCCATGGCCGTTGTGAGGATTAATAAACTGTGAATTAATATATGTAAAGCATTTAACACTGTGCCTGGCACTGTATTCAGATTCTATAAAAATGTTACCTCTTCTTCTTACTATTTAAATTGAGATCTGAATGAGGCCAAATCCTGGACTCTTAGCTATATAACACCACCCTGCCTCCCACATCCACTCCCATGATTTCCGAAATCAACGGAACAGTTAGTTACTGATAACAAAATAACACCAACATCAACACTGGTCCAGAGATCCAACACAAGCGGGCGGGTTACATAACCACAGACAATTCTATGCAGCCTCTCAAAAACCTGTTATGGCACAATAATCGATGCCATGCACCAAGGTACAAAGGAAACGGAGAAAGGGGTGAGTGCAGTATGAAGTTACTTTTTCCACCCCCGTTATACAAACGTTTAGAAAAAAAGACACTGCAAAAGGTAAGGACGCATCATCCTGGGGCTGTAAGTTACAGATGACTTTCCGTTTCCTTTTTATCTTTCTGACTTCTTGCGTAGGACACATAACTCCTTTTGTAGCTAGGAATAAAAACTAATTTTGAGAAAGAAAATAGAAGCCGCTGGTTCACTTCTGTCTATGAAAGCAGGGGTCGTGTCTTCCTTTCAAATATCTCCACTGCATCTAGCACACCATCTCTGGACACAAAAGGCCTGGGCTTGGACAGAATCTGGCTTAATCTTCCAGGCCACGGCGTTCTGTACAGAACTTAGACATGGCCTGCAAGGACAAGAAAACAATGTGACTGGCGGGGATGCGTCTCAGCCTGGTTGGTGACCCACTGCTGGAAGACGTCAAGAACTGACCTGAGGGGGAGGGGATGGCATCGGGCCAGGGCGGGTGCATTAGGAGACCAGTTATCTGGGGAGCATGTGGTGGGGCTGCCAAGAGAGCGCTGAGCCTCGATGTGAGGCCACTTTGGCATCTGGGAGCTCTCTTCGGCTTGTTTTAAAGGCTTCCCAGGAGACGCTTAAGTGCAGCTGAATCTTAATATGATCAGCCTCACTCGTGAACCATTTTCATTTTGCCCAAAGCCTCCAGGCCCACCCCTGCTAAATGCAATCGAGGTATGGGCACCGAGGGAGCCTACCAAGGGGAAGGGCAGGGTCACAGGGCCATCGGTCAGCCACAGAGGGATCACCCACCCAGCAAGACATTAGGGCAGGGGGTGGCAGGGCATGTGGAATGTTCTACTTACAACAATTACATGACTAAGCACATTACCATCAGGCACGTTACATTCATGCTCTTGACCCTCACAAGACCCCGGAGAGGTGGCTGCTTCTGTGTCCATTTCACAGCTGAGGAAACTGAGGCTTGGGGGCTGCCTGACTGGTCCCTGGTGGCTCAGTGAGGAAGGGCAGAGTGGGACTAAGCCAGGTCTGCCTGACTCCAGCTGAGGCTGTTCCCCCCAGGGCCCCAGCAGTAATTCTGATAGACATGGAGGCTGGGCAGGGGTGGGTGCTGTAGCTGCTCCCTAATTTCACCCCTGCAGGCACCACTGTGACTGTAAGAGGCCCCTCCTTGGCCCTGGGCCGGGCTTGCCTGAGGTTGGCACAGAACTCGGCTTGCACTATTTTCGGCAGGAGGATGCTGCCTCCAGCTGCAGCACGGACCTTTGCCATATATCGAGCTGCCCGCTGGTGCGGCAGGAAGACCGTCAATACCACGCCCTGGAGGGCTGCCCCAGTGGGCACTGTGACCTTCTAGGGCTGTCTGTGCCCGTGTTCCCTCTTGTCACCGGGTTCTGCTTTAGCTGGGGGTCTCAGAGGCCACAGAACCTCAGGGGGGCGGGAAGAACACTGGCCTGGGCAGCTGAGGATGGTCTTCATGGTGGTTCTGCCTCACGCCCTGGGTGGCCCTCACAGGAGCCCTTAACTGCTCCGGGCCTCAGTTTCCTCATCTGTCCAATGGGGAAGGGAGCCCCTAACCTACACCCTGGCAGGACTTTGGGGAGACAAAGGGCAAGGTGTGCCCAAGAACTCACTAGCTCTCCTCTCTGCCCGCCCCTCCCAACACAGGGAAGACTGGGGAGCCGAAGGCCCTGGGAAGGAAGCCACACATTCAGACTTCCCCCAGGACTTTCACCTCCAGGCCAGCGGCCTTCGTTTCCTGCACTCTGGGTGAAGAGGCCAAAGGTAATGTTGGGTGGGGAGGAGGATGAAGGGAAGAACTGGGTGGCTAATCACTTGATACATTTTCAGAGGAAACACTGCAAAGTTTTCTCTAATCCGTGGGGCTCCCCTCCTCTTGAACTCTGCTGCCTGAGTGGTCCCTGCAGCCCGAGGACCCCTGGGCCAGAGACTGGGAAGCCAAGCCCTTCACCCACCCATCCCACCAAGATTCTTTAGGTAGAAGGATCTGTCCTCAACCAGAGTCGCTGTTGGAGGGTGTAGATTCCCTTCCTGGTGGGTCTCACCCATGCCCTTTCTCCAGGACCGATAAGGAGGGCAGGGAGAGGCCTGGGGAGCACCTTCCCAGGGCAGCATCCTGGAAGGACCAGGCAACCCTCGGTCTCCACCACTAACTGCAGCAGGAAAGGTTTTGGTCGGATCCAGTGGTGAGGCATCTGGGTCCTCACAGGCTCTGCATGGCAGGTGACTGTCACCAACCCCTCTCCACACCCTTCCAGATCACAGGGCCCTTCCTCCAGACTCCTCCCCATGGGGAGAAGCTCCCAGATAAGGACCAGTCTACCTTTGCTTCCCGAAAGAAGCCAAGAAACCCTCCCTCCAGCCCCAAGCGACTCCCGGCTGCTGTCACCCACTGCCTGGGGCTGGGGCTGGAGGAGGCCCAGAGAGCACAGAAGGCCTGCTGCCAAGTAATCACGCAGGCTCTCCCGGCCCACCCAGGGCACCGGATCTCAGGATCTGACCAGTCCTCTGGGAACCTCAGTATCACCATCCATTATCAACAAACAAAACCCAACCACCTCCTAGCGTTGCTCTTAGGAATAAATCAGACAATAGACGTAACCGGCCCAGCAGAGTGAAATCCTCCGCGCTCCCTCCTGGCTTTCCTTTCAGAAAGGCAGAATTTGTGCCCCGAGGTAACAGCTCGTGGGGTTGGAGGCCAGGATTCTGCCTGAGCACGTGCACAGGCTGGAGGCCGCAGGAGAGGGACTTTCCCCGGAGCCCAGGGAGTGTGACATCACCATTGCACTGAGGAGAGTGAGAACACAGAAATAATTGTAGTGACCGCGTCACACAGACCTCGGCCAGCTCCACGTTCGCTCATTTGAGAAAATAATCTTTTAGGTCATGCTGGCTACAAAGCTACTACCTAATTTCCCTGTTTTCCTACCCTGCTCTTGGGCCCTGTGCTTCCCCACCCAGAGCTCTGAGTGCGGCTGGGGAAGCTTCGGTAACTCAGCACTTGCAGGCACAGTAAAAGGCCCAGTTGGAAAGGCACCATGAGTCAAGGTGCCACTCTAATACACAAACATCAAAGCCATTCCCCCCGCCCCCCTCCCCGACCCCAGGAACAGAAATCATCACATCTAAGAATGGGTTCCAGCAGCACAAACCTGACAGGGGCTTCCTGTGGGGGTTCCTTCCAGAGAAACCAGGAGGGAGAAGGGGACAGTTGTAGACTAGGTCCCTGCAAGGGGGCATGTACGTGGAACCATGTATAAGTGAAGATTTAAACAAACAGGATGCATCGCTATGGAAACATTTGGCTTTTTCTAAGGCATTGTTAAGAAAAATAATCAAGAATTCAGATTCAGCCTTAGCCGGTGTGGCTCCACAGATAGAGCATCGGCCTGCAGACCAAAGAGTCCCAGGTTCGATTCTGGTCAAGGGCACGTACTGAGGTTGCAGGCTCCTCCCCAGCCCGGGCCCTGGTCAAGGCGTGTGCAAGAGATAACCTATCAATGTGTTTCTCTCACACGGATATTTCTCTCTGTCTAGCCCTCTCTCAAAATCAATGGGAAAATATCCTCAGGTGAGGATTAAAAAAAAAAAATTCAGATTAAGCACTACAAGTGTTTATTTCCAGAAAAGGCAATGTCTCAGATATTTTGCAGCCAAATAGAAGCCGTCAGAACTCGAGAAGACATTCCCCACAGGGCAGGGACCCATCTTGTCAGGCTTTCTTTTAAGCCCTCCAACTGGGGCATTCTGCTCATCACGCGCCCACTCAGCTCTTCTGGGGTTGCCGTGACACAAGTCAAGAGAAGGTGCCAGTTGCTGACCAGGTCCAGACAGAGCTGCCACACACCAGGGCAGGGTCGCAGCAGCCTGGAGGCAGTAGGAGGGAGTGCCACGAGGACATGGTAGGCTTACGAGCTGTGTCCCACACTTATTAGGAATCTCCAAGGCCACCTGAGCCAGTGGGCCCTATTTCCATACTGCGGATATAATCTGATGCCAGGCACATGTTGTTCCGACCTGCGCTTCGAGGCAAGCATTTCTCTGGGCTGTCTGCTGACTGGCACTGTGAAGTGTTGTGAAGAGCCTGATGCGGAGTTTGGGCATCATTCACAGTCTCCAAATGTGCTCACAGGTAAGAATGAAGGGAGGAAGGAACACGCATCTACCTCTGAAGTTTCTTAGACATGGTCAGGAAACATTGCCAGGAAGGTTGGATGAGAACTTGTCTAACTTGCCAGAAACTGGATTCTTTCCCCCAAAAATGAGCTTCCCCTGTAAAATGGCCAATGACTAGTCCATTTGGCACATGGTCTCTGACGAGGAGATGCCAGGTTGAATGGGAGGAGTTACAGATGCTGCCCTAATGCACAAGAAAGCCAGAGCACAAACAAGGTGGCCTGGTCGTCAGCTCTTCCAGCAGCCACGGGGCTGCTGGGCCACCAGCCTTGCCAGCAGGTATGAGGTGGCTGGGTTACCAGTTCTGCATGAGCAATCCCTGAGCTCAGGGCCTGGGGATGCTGAGCAGACCACTCTGCCTAAATTCAGGAAGGCAGAGGCAAAGCACAGTTTAGGGACTGACCTGTGCTTTGAATTCTGGTTCAGCCATTTCTAAGTCCTGTTCAATTTCTTAAGCTCTTGGAGACTCAGCTGCCGGAAACCAATCATTCTACCACTAATAGAAAGATGTGGCCAGGAAACTGGGAAGGCTTGTCAACAACCTTAATTGTTTTGATCACTCACTGTTTAGTTGAAACATTGTTAGCTGAAGCAGCCTCCACCTCTATTTCTTCTATGTAAATTTCTGTTATTGGAATTTCTTGCCTACAGGTTATGGGCGTATCCCATAGTCTCAATAAAAGGGATTGCAAGGCCAGAGCAAGGGGTAGTCCTCCCACTAGAGGTGGGCTCCCGCCTGGCCCCCCATTTTCCCAAATTAATACTTTTCCAAGTCTCTAATCATTTTAGTGTGCGGCCTTCTCCAGAACCTGAACCCTGAACTGGAACCCTGAACCACGCGGGACATGAAAGGGGTTCACACACTCAGCTGCTTGGTGTCTGTCATGGAAACAGCATCTTTCTTGCAGGACTATGAAGAAGACTACTAGGAACTCTGTATAAAATGCTCTCAGGACAGTGTGTGGCAGGATATTAAAGCTCAAATAAAGGGCAGCTAAAAAACGAAACCTGTATTTTCCATCATGCTACAGCCATCGTATTTGCTTCCTCTGCTTTACCAGGAATGTTAGCAAAACAGCTTCATTCCTAATCCCAGGGAAGATCTACCACCAGCAAAGCCCAGCAGCGGGCGGTGCAGTCACTAAGCAGGGCTGCCCCCGCCAGGGTCTGGAATTCCTGTCTGGTCCTAAAACCTGTCCTATGACTCAATGGCGAGTCCCTCCTGCACATTTCAGGAGGGACACTATTTTTGTGGTGGAAAAAAGGCAGTTCTGGCACTGGGCAGCAGGAAACAAAACCTCAGGCGGCTCTCAGCTGAAGAAAGCCAGCACTTGCCTCCCTGGCAGACGGGGCTGCGATGAGTGAAGAGGTCGGATCTGCAGCTGACGCAGGGGAGGTCAGGCCCTACATTAGGAGGAATGCTGTAAGACCTGGGACCATCTGCCAGTCCCTTCATGTCTGGGAATGGAAGAGGAATTTCCCCGTGTCAGGTGTCAAACTCATAACTGAAGCTGGCTCCACCACCCTGGCCAGCTTTTGTTTGTTTTAATAGGAGAAAAGCTGGGGATTAAAAAGAGGCTTTGTTTTTATGGTGATCTGTACCTCCTTCACAGGAAGGCTTAGTATGACAGTCAGATTTTATGAAGCATTTAGAATTTCTCAGAGAAAGGAGCTGTACTCAGGTAACAGCATTAACAGAAAAGGTGGAGGGACTCCAATGTAAGAAGCCCAGAGCTTGCGGGACAGCCTGTCAGAGCAGAGCCTGGCCAGGCATGGCGCTACACCGGAGCTCGGGGAAGAGCCGGCCCAGCCTCCAGCACTTTGCCCTGATCATGGGACCATCAGCCTTACAGCACCGGATGGAAACAAGATCAAAAGGAGGCTCTGTAAATTTCCCCACAGGCAGCTAGGGAAACGCTAATGCTCCTGCCTTTTTTTCATCCATTTTCTTTCTCTCAGCTTTTTCTTATCTTGGTTTGGAATTAATCTGGCACACTGCCTAACTCAAGAGGTAAGACCACATGGTTTTATGGTGCAATAGGGGCAGCCATGTTGTTGTGTTTTGGGAACCTTGGTGACATCATGGACTAGCCCTGAGTCTCGGGAACTTGGGTCTAAGGGAACACTGAGTCAGAAGACAGCCTTAGTCACAGGGCCACTGGAATCTCAATGGAGAGAACCGTTAGGTAACCGAGTCTGTTCTCTGCAGGGCTGCTCCAGCTTCTGTCTGGTTTGGGTTTAAATGACTCAAGTCATTCTCCAGGGGAAGCTAATTTATGTGGAACAGCTGCCACCAGCAGAACATTTGCTGCTCTTGAGCCCAAATTTCTCATGACATCAGGCAAGTATTCCTCCCTCTGAGGGGACAGTTTTCTCTTGTATTACAAGTAGTCCGGGAATAGAATAGAGAACCCAGAAATCGACCAAACCACTATGCTCAATTAATATTTGACAAAGGAGGCATGAACATACAATGGAGTTAAGACAGCCTCTTCAATAAATGGTGTTGGGAAAATTGGACAGATACATGCAAAAAAAAAAAATGAAACTAGACCACCAACTTACACCATACACAAAAATAAACTCAAAATGGATAAAGGACTTAAACGTAAGACAGGAAACCATAAAAATACTAGAGGAATCCACAGGCAGCAAAATCTCAGACATATGCTGAAGCAATTTCTTCACTGATACTGCTCCTAGGGCAATGGAAACTAACGAGAAAATAAACAAATGGGACTACATCAAAATAAAAAGCTTTTGCACAGCAAAAGAAACCATCAACAAAACAACAAGAAAGCCCACTGCATGGGAGAACATATTTGCCAATGTTATCACCGATAAGGTTTAATCTCCAACATTTACAGGGAACTCATACAACTTAACAAAAGAAAGATAAACAACCCAATCAAAAAATGGGCAACAGACCTAAATACTTTTCAAAAGAAGACAGAAGGAAGGCCAAGAGGCATATGAAAACATGCTCAAAGTCACTAATCATCTGAGATGCAAATCAAAACAACAATGCAGTACCATCTCACACCTGTCAGAATGGCTATCATCAACAAATCAACAAATGACAAGTGCTGGCGAGGATGCGGAGAAAAAGGAACCCTCGTGCACTGCTGGTGGGAATGCAGACTGGTGCAGCCACTGTGGAGAACAGTATGGAGTTTCCTCAAAAAACTAAAAATGGAACTCACATCTGATCCATTGATCCCACTTCTAGGAATATAGCCCAAGAAACTAGAAACACCAATCAGAAAGGATATATGCACCCCTATGTTCATAGCAGCACAATTTACAATAACTAAGATTTGGAAACAGCCTAAGTGCCCATCAGTAGATGAGTGGATTAAAAAACTGTGGTACATCTACACAATGGAATACTACGCTGCAGTAAAAAAGGAGTTCTTACCATTTGCAACAACATGGATGGAACTGGAGAGCATTATGCTAAGTGAAATAAGCCAGTCAGAGAAAGATAAATATCACATGATCTCACTCATTTATGGAATATAATGAACAACATAAACTGATGAACAAAAACAGATCCAGAGACAGAGAAACATCGATCAGACCATCACACCTTAGAGGGAAGGTAGGGGAGGGTGGGGGTAAGGGGGAGAGATCAACCAAAGGACTTGTGTGCATGCATATAGGCCTAACCAATGGACACAGACAACAGGAGGGTGAGGGCATGAGGGGGGGGGGGGAGGGGGAAATGGGGGGATAAGGACACATATGTAATAGCTTAATCAATAAAGAAATTAAAAAAACAAAAACAAAAAACAAGTAGTCAGGGTGGTGGCTTGAAGATGGCGGCCTAGCGAACACTGCCTTCACCTTTATTCCCGGCCGTAACCTGTCTGGGTGTCCCGGGAGGACTGGCAGTTAAATACAGTGCTCCCAGAACACTCGGCTTTCCATTACAATAGCACACGCGCCACACCGCTACGGAGTCAAGGCCGACTTCAGCTAGGCTCCGTGAACCACGTCTGTTTGGGTTTCTGCAGCTGTCTGCCTACGGACGGCTCCAGAGGCCCTGACGCACATTTGTTATCTCCACTAAATTTAGTCACGAGGAACAAACACGTGTGCATTTACACCAGCGCAAAGGCCATTCAGATTTCTTCAAATGGAGCAAGGGAGGGCAGGAGAAAAACTGTTTATGGCCAGAATCATCCGTGAGCACAGCCGTAGGGGTTTTTAATTTGCCTAAACAAAATATGTGCTTTCAAGATGTGATTAGGGATTACTGTTCCCACAGTAAACATATTATGGATGTGAACTGCTGGCTGGTAGTTAACAGGGCTCTGAGCTGGGAAGTCAGTCTACCCTTGTCTTCCAAACAGCCATCCGGGGAGATCAGCTGGACCAGCCTCTCGAAATTTCTTCACATTTGAAGGGTTGCTCAGTCTTGGCACGGCTTCTCTCAAAGATTTCACATCACTGTTGCGCCCCTCTCGGGTCTGGATAGACTGTCCGAAAGGTCAGGTTTATTCTCTGAGCTCTAGAGTGGTATTCTTTGGGCACCCGATGCTAAATGGAAATAGAAATAACTTTGACATAAACACACACACATTTTTATTTCAAAGCCATCTGAAACTTATTTATGAGCACATACACACATTTCGATTTTATGCGCCCTGAAATGAGCAGCGTTAGAGTCTTGTGAAGAAAGGTCTCCTTCTGTGAAACAAACCCCACCCCCACTACGAGATGCCAGCACCCTCACAGTGCAACAGTTTTGTCTTTTCTAATACTTGCTCTTCCTCTCAGCCTCCTCCCATGTTTCTGAATCTCATAAGAAAACAAATAAATGGTTGAGACCAAAGAAAGATGTGGGATTCTGCTCTTATGCTAAGTTCTCACATTAATTTGCACAACATAAAAATGACCTGACTGCTGGTGTGCTTAGCGGTTGAGCGTTATCTATGCACCAGGTCTCCAGTTCAATTTTGGGTCAGGGTACATGCCCGAGTTGCAAGCTTGATTCCCAGTAAGGTGCATGCAGGAGGCAGCAGACGGATGTTTATCTCTCATCAATGTTTCTCTCTCTCTCCCTCCCTCTCCCTTACTTTCCTTAAAATCAAGAAAGACAGTTTTGTTTTGTTTTGTTTTAAATGACCTCCCCTTAAGATGGCCTGGCCTAAGCTGTGGATCTACACAGCTCAATATGGCAGTCACTAGATATCTAAAGCTACTTCAATTTATTTAAATTAAAGCTCAATTCTTCCACACACCAGCCATATTTCAGGAGACCCACAGTCACATGTATCCAGTGGCCAGAACACTGGGCTGCAGAGATATGGGACATTCCCCTTACTGCAGAAGGTTCTATGAGGTCCGGTTTGACTATCAGTAGCATCAAAACTCCTGGGCAATTATAAAAGCAACTTGCTCTGCACCATGTTTACAGAAATGGGTTATTGTAAGCCAGGCAGGATGCTGCCTCCACATGAGCGAATCCACGTTACTTGCACGTTCTCACCTGCCAGTCAGCTTGCGTAGCTCCTTCCATGATTAGCAAGGTCCCGTGATCCAAGGGTATCTTCACTCTTTCCACATATGTGTAGTCTCCATTCTCTTCCTAGAAAACAGCATTCACCGCACTGAAGTTTGTGCTTGTGTGATCAAGATGCAACAGAACACAACTCTGGTCAAAGAAACGGGCGCCTGCCCAGTCAGACTGCAGGGGTCAGTGGACGGCTGTCACCTGGCAGCAGCTTGGCCGTAGGCCAGGCATTTCCCTCTCTGCACTGTGGGATGACGACAGCACCTGCCACATTAGTCACAGGGCCGTCGGGAGCCTCCACTGATGCAGTATGGGGCAATCACCTGGAGACCAGCACAAAGCGAGTCATCGAAGTGCTAGCTGTTGTTATTATTAGTATCAGCATCCAAAACGCAGAAGAGCCCCTTCTGGCCCATGAAGGAATTAAAATTCATCTATCCAAGAACTCTTTACGTCTGCTTTATGCTGTGCGCTGTGTTTAACGTAGCGTGGGAGAATGGGTTTCTAAACAAGACATGGTATGATGAGTTCTGATCATCGTCCACAATTTATGCTAATTCACTAATTAGTACCTATGTTAAAACTAGTCCTTCGGTGTTTTGGCAATATATTCCTGTTTCTTTCCAGAACAGTCAACAGTGAGATTTTCTCAGAGAAGTGAGCTCTGGCTCGACCAGAAAGCATAGCAAACAGCCTTGCTGTTTAAGCCTTGGGAAGTGGACCACAATTCCTGAACACTCGGGACACAGATGCCTGGTATTTTACATTGCCCTGTCTTCCAGAAAGCTCAGGCATGGCCGGTATCATAATGAAGCTCCACGGCACAGCCTGCGAAGCAGCCCACAGGTGGTGTTGCTCCTCCCGCACAGCTGATGGGGTGCATTACACAACTTCCCTGCTCGCAGAGTTGAGACTGGGACAGACCCCCGCTTCCTGATTTCTTCATCTCTCTTCTGAGCAGATCCACCCATTCCTCTGCTTCACTGGTGCACGGGACTACCTCTGGGTTAGTGCAGGATTGATTTCGCTGCAATACCGTGTTTATGCTTATTATTGCAGGGGTGCTTCTGAGAACATAACAGTTTACAATGACTTCCCCCAGGAAAATCAAAATCAAAACAATAATGAACTAGAATAAACAGTCTAAGTTCCAGGCCCCAACCCTTGGTGCAGACTGTGCAAGCAAACTCATAATTTTTACAGGCAGAATGTAAGAAACAATGTTTGAAATAACTTTCTTTCAGTGATTGATTTTAATGGTGTCTGCCACCTCTTTTCTATGCACCAAAGCATTTACCTCTGACCCCGTCAGCCAACCAGAGAGCAGTGGAAAGGTGACCTTGTCCTTCTCAGAAAGGCCCCATCTCAGAAAGCAAAAGTTTGCTCTCTGAAATAAGTGTTCCCGACGGAGGACATGATGTTTTACTGGAGAGAAGATATCAGGAGGGAGTGAGCTGTCCATGTGATTAGAAGGCCCCAGGCCCTGTGACAGGCTGGAGAGTCAGTGACCAGACCAAGGTTCGCACAGCGAGAGACAGACCTGTTGCCCTCTTCATAATCTGGGAGGCCACGGGTCTTAATCTACCAAGTACAGACACGAGGACAGGAGAGGGAAATGAAGCAGAGAGGAAAGACGCTCAACCACAACATGAAGATAATCCTGAGATGAAGATCTCGTAGGACATTTAAAACAATATAGGGAGGAGGGGTGCCAGGCCAGTTGAAGAGAAGAGGTGAGCACTGTAATTCTACCTGGAAACATGAAGCAGGAATAGGCCTAGCGAGTGAGAGAATTCCAACTGCAAGAGGGAAATACCAGTGCTAATGGAAAGTGATGTTCAATTGATCTACATTTCCCTTACTGCCCCTAAGATCTGAACTTTCCACATGAGAGAAAGCCTCAGGTTGGTTTGAATAAATTTCATCCAGTATAACCATTAGTTGGGCCAGAAAGTGGAAGGGGGTGAGCCTGCACTTGGGAGGGAGCTACTCTAATCAACAACACACTGTGCACCCACCATGAAAGGTGACACCAACGCCTCGGGGTTTGTTATTTGTTCCTTCCAATACCCCCCCCCCACCCCCCGGCTTAGAAAATGCGTTCCCAATTTGCAGGAGATAGAAAAGGGGGCAAAGGATTCTACCAGGGCAACACGGAGCTCACAAATGCTTCCTTCTCCTAGGATCAGAGGCAACAGACCGCTGTGTCACCGTTGAACTTAACCAAGAAGCACAGAGACTCTCCACGTAGGAAGCAGATAAAAGGCCAGAGGAGCCCATGTGGCTGTGCTGAAGGCTGAGCTGATCAATGATAAGAGCAGGGGTGGAAGCACAAGCCAGTGAGAGGAGCACACTCACAGGCATCAAGCATGGCTGTTACCAAAACACACCTCTGTAACCTTTCCATTTAACCAGCTCTTTCTTCAAAACGAAACAAAACAAAACACAGCCCTAAAAAACCATGGCTTAGGATAAAATTTTCCATCCCCGATCCCAGTTAAAAGAAGCTTTTAGGCCACAATCAGTCTACAGGGTAGGCTTTATTGGTCCTGGTCTCGGTTTTCCACACGCATGAAACCTCACAATTTGATGGGAAAAGGAAAAATATGTATTTTATATTAGTGGAGATCAGCATTCTCCCTCCTTCCCAACCACAGCCAGTTCATTTGAATATTGAAGCATAATCTCCAAGGAACAGGAGGGCTTCGCAAAGTTCCACAACTCTCATGTCCCCCTCACCAAGATATGAGCCTTTTCAGTTTCCTTTAGAAAAATGCTATTTAGGAAAAAATGTCTGGATGTATTTATTATGTCATTACTAACCACCCAACAGACAGGCTATCTAAACGTTATTTCTTCATTGGAAAGGTAACTTCACACTGTATGAGCTCTGTGTCAATTTTTTCATATAATTATTCCTTCCTTGTCCTAAAAAAGTGTCTTACAAATTACAACCAACCATTAATGCCTGAAAAATCACCATTGGCATAGTTTCTTTCTGCTATAAAATTAACCTAAGCTTACCAAAGTAAATGACGCACTTGTAATTTACCTGTTCCATGTCTGCCTTCCTACTCTGATAAATCCATGAGGGGAGGCCTGTGTTGTCTTGCCTTTCAAAATATGCTCAGTGCCGCCCTAACCGGTTTGCCTCAGTGGATAGAGCATCGGCCTGCGGACTCAAGGGTCCCAGGTTCGATTCCGGTCAAGGGCATGTACCTTGGTTGTGGGCACATCCCCAGTAGGGGGTGTGCAGGAGGCAGCTGATCGATGTTTCTCTCTCATCGATGTTTCTAACTCTCTATCCCTCTCCCTTCCTCTCTGTAAAAAATCAATAAAATATATTTAGAAAAAAAATATGCTCAGTGCCAATCATCACATACATCAACAAATAAGTGCTGAATGACTGAGGAAAAGCACCAAGAAATATAAAAATTACCTTTAATCCTACCATCCAGAATTCATATAACACATGTACAGGAATAGTCTATAGATTATCCCACATTATTCCACAACTGTGCACTCTACATGTTAACACTATATTGTGAGCATCTTCCTATGTCTTAAATATACGTATTTCAAAAATATGGCCATATGATATTCCTTTGTCTGAACATACCCTTCCTTCTTTAAACTCACAAATATATTTTACCACCTGTTTATGTTAGGCACTGTGGTAAGGATAGAGCAGTGAGGTACACATGTTTGGAGATTGAGATTTTCATATACAAGTACGGCTAAAAAGAAAAGAGAAAGAAAAAACTACTGCAAAACATTTCTGAATCTATTTCTAGAATATATTCTTAAAAATGGAATTGCTGGATCCAAGGGCATGAACTTGAAGCAGTTTGAGTTATACCACCAGACTGCCTTCTTAAGAAGGTAAGTGGCAACGAATGATTCCATCAAGAAAGTATGATAGTGCCTGTCTTCTGGCCATATCACTAATACTGAACACTATCAACTGTCTACGATGAAAAAACTTAGGGAGAAATGGCAACTTATTCTTCAGAGTCCTTTAATTAATAACCCAGTTCAACAATTTCTCACATGCCTATTTGCTGTTTGCACTTTGCTGTGAACTCTCTGCTCATGTTTTTGTCCATTGTTCCACAAGATGTTAACATTTTTCTTTTCTTTTTTTTAAAAATATATTTTATTGATTTTTTTTTTTTTTTTTTACAGAGAGGAAGGGAGAGAGATAGAGTTAGAAACATCGATGAGAGAGAAACATCAATCAGCTCCCTCCTGCAAACCCCCTACTGAGGATGTTCCCGCAACCAAGGTACATGCCCTTGACCGGAATCGAATCTGTGACCCTTCAGTCCACAGGCCGACACTCTATCCACTGAGCCAAACCAGTTAGGGCAACATTTTTCTTATTGATCTGTAAGTGCAGATAGTAAGATATTTTGACTTTGTCATACTTTCTCATTTGCTACTTGCCTTCTAACTGTTTTATCATATTTAACACAGAGTAGCCCCAAAACTTTTAGTGTCAACTCTAATGACCTTTCTTTGGCTCTCCTCCACAGTTTTTGTGCTTAGAAAGTCTTTTCCTATCATGAGGAAAGTTAAATATACAACTGCATTTCCTTTTAGTTTAAAAAAAAGGGGAGCTTATATCTTTTAGATTTAACTCTTTAATCCACTTGGAGTTGAGTTTTATTTCTCTCAGGCTTCTTTTTATAACAATTTCCAGGTACTTAAACCAAGGGATCTGCTGGACTTTTTGGACAGAATTAACCGTGGGGTGTGTTGCTCAGGTGCCAGGCATATTAACATACTATTAATACATTATTTCTAATCCTCACTACAGTCCTCTACGGGAGGTTATAGTATCCATTTTTCTTAAGCCAAGGGAGCTGGAGGGAAAGGCAGGAAGCGGGTAGGGCTAGAACTCGAGTTTATATTTGCCTAGTTTTAAAGCCTCTATTCCAGGGGTCCTCAAACTACGGCCCGCCGGCCACATGCGGCCCGCCGAGGACATTGATCCAGCCTGCCAGGTGCCGCTGCCTGTCCTGCTTAGCAGCTGACGCATCCCGGGCCCGCAGTGCGCATAGGAATTTGTTCGTAGTTGTTTTTTTTTAAACTATAGTCCGGCCCTCCAACGGTCTGAGGGACAGTGAACTGGCCCCCTGTTTAAAAAGTTTGAGGACCCCTGCTCTATACTTTCCACTATCCTGTGCTCTCCAAAGTGACCTTTGTTCCTTCTGAAATCCTGTAATATTTCCTGTCCTGTCCTAATTATGTGGCACCCTGACTGCACTGTAAAGGTCACAAACACCAGCAAGTAGCATAAACGGGCGGGGGCGGGGGGGACGGGGCGAGTGCAACACAGCGGGGAGTGGGGACCACGGAGAACCAGGGAGCATGGGGCCTGCACAGGGGTGGCTGCTCTGCAGAGCCAGCTCACTGTTCCCCCATGTTGCCCAATCTGGGCAGCTGATAAGTGAAATTTTTACGTAAAAGCTCCTGAGTTATCCATTTTGGCAACTAATGCAGTTTCTTTAAAAATACTGGGTAGTATAAACAAAACAAGTCTGAGGACCAGATTCAGCTCAAGAGCTGCCCAGCTGTGCTGCCGATGGACCCATCACATGACTCCTCCTTTTAGGCCCATGTCTCATCACCCTGCCTGGCCGGTAAGCTCCTAAGCAAGGCCGTCATCTGCTGGGCTTCTTGATGCCCCTTTGCTATTCCACATAGTAGTGCCTGACAGGAAGCTCAGGACACACATGCTACTTCATCTTCAAGAGTCCTATTCTTAATCTCAGGTACATCAACTCAAGCAGAAAAGGCCGATGAAAACACACAGGAACACACACTCTCTCACACATACACACACACACACACACACACACACACACACACACACGTTACTAAATGCTGGGGTCATAATAATGAATAGGACAGAAATGGACCTTGCCCATATGGCGTTTGCAATCTATTGCCAGTTTATAATCTCCTAAAAATAATGTAGGCAAAGATAGCACAATCAAAGATAATCTTGAACATCCAAATTTAGGGGGTTGAGGCAAAGGAAGATACCTCAAAGGAGATAGAGAAGTAGCAATGGGAAAAGTATGAGAATAACGAATATAATATAGCATTTCAGAAGCCAAAAGGAGAAAGTAAAAGAAGCTAATAGATGGCTGAGTTTCAAGCAGAGAGGTGATGGATATTGGTGACTAACATCACAAGAAAGAAGAGAATAATGACGGAGAAGAGGCCAATGTGTTTGCTCTTTATGTCAATGGTGTCATAATAGCACAGTGGTGGGGATGTACCTAGACAGCAGGTGTTTCCAGAGTGAGGTAAGTTGTGAGGAAAGGGAAACTGCAGATATAGACAACTTATTGCAGAATTTGTGCTTCAAAAGCAAGAAAAAAAGCAAGATGTTCTGAGAATGTCTGCAGCGTCAAGCAAAGTATTTCCTCAGGATGACAACAGATATAGTAGGGGCTTCCCTGGCTCTGTGGTCCAGGATCAGACATATGCGGAGTTCCTTGAGAAGTACGGTCCAGGCTTTTCTTGCAGAGTGAAATACTTCAAAATCTAAATGTCAGCTTGAGCTACAGTTGCTTAACCTGCTGAGGGCCAACTGTCCCTTCACCTGCCCTGGCTCCCAACTTATGACTATGCCAAAATCATTTTTTTGCCTCGCCCTCCGCCCTGGAAATTGTGGTGTTACCTGGCCCTTGAGAACCCTGCTGGCTTCTAGGCTGCTTCCTGGATCATCTGGATCATCTACTCTAGCAGCTATATTTAGACTGCAACATTGTTTCTACAATGCCAACACAAGAGCGTAGCTGGACTTCTTGTCCACAGTGGTAATATATTTTTAAAATATGACAAAAACAAGCATATTAGCTATGAAAATTATGGAAAGACAACAGAGCTAGGACCCTGCAAAGCCATCTCTACAGTGTTCTGCTGACTCAAACCACACTTTAAATGACATCCTCAGCATCGATCTGAAATACATTAATTTCAAAACAGAAGCAGCTGTTTCTGAAATAAGATCTGCTCAAGTACGGCTAGCTGGAAAAGCATAGATTTGAAGTCGCTGAGGTTATCTGTTCAAAAGGTTTTAAACTCACTTGCCAAAACAAATCCTTGGGTTTTTACCAAACTCTTTCTTGATTTTAAGAAAATATACATTTAAATTTATTTCAGAGAGGGAGAGAGAGGTAGAAACATCAATGATGAGAGAGAATCATTGATTGGCTGCCTCCTGCATGCTTCCTTACTGGGGACTGAGCCCACAACCGGGGCATGTGCCCCTAACCAGAATCAATCCCGGGACCCTTCAGTCCACAAGCCGATGCTCTACCCACTGAGCCAAACTAGCTAGGGCATCTCTTTCCTGATTTTTGGCACCGATCTGGCATGGAGGGCTCTGGTGAGGTGAGTGAGAATACTAAGCACAAGGACTGGCACGTGCACTCAATCATCCTATCCTGGCACACCGTGATCTGCACCTCACCAATGCCACACTCACTTATGGAAGAGGGCTTGCGAGGTCAGGGCAATTATTCACTGCAGAGGCTCTCTCCGCAGGCATCCAGAACTTAGCACTGCACACATGACTAGTACGGGGACTCCCGTCTTTCCTTTCGGACTGGACAGGTTAAAGGCAAATGCAGCTGCGTCTGACATACTTGCTGGTAGTGTTTGCTGTTCAGATTTGTTGTTGATATAGTACTGGGGTAGGACAGGGACAAGAAGCAAATTTAAGCAAAAGCAAACTTCTTTACACATACTGTCACAGTCAGTTCAGCTACACAAACGTGCATTTGAAATCAGAGGAGTTCGTGAGATGAAGATTCCATTCTTGGTAATATAATACAGTATTTCCAAGATATGCACCTTAAAGGAGCTGTTATCTCAAAAGAGCTTTCACCTCAGACTGTGGCACCAAAAACAAATGCTCTCTTTCCTCTAAGATTTTATGAAAACACTAGAGGCCTGGTGCATGAAAATTCATGCACTGGAGGGGGGTCCCTCAGCCCAGCCTGCCCCCTCTCACAGTTGGGAGCCCTCAGGGGCGGGAGGCGACCCGGTGATCAGGGGAAGGTGACACCCCATCACACCTCTGCTGCTGCCACTGCCGGGTGCAAGCCTCGGCCGGCCCTGGTTACCTGAGCCTTGGGTGGCCCTCAGCAGCTGGACAGCTGCCATCTGAGGCTTGCCTGCACCTCAGGCTGGCCCTGGGCGGCTGGGCAGCTGACATCTGAGGCTTGCCTGTGCCTCAGGCTGGCCCTGGGCAGCTGGGCAGCCAACATATGAGGCTTGCCTGCACCTTGGGCCAGCCCTGGGCGGCTGGGGGGCTAAGGGGACTGAGGGACTCCAGAGGCAGGCACGTGGGCCCAGCCTTGCCGCGCACCTGCCACCCCGGTGGGGCTGATTGGTCTGGGCGCCACCATCTTGTGGCTGTGGGCGCTGCCATCTTTGAGGGCGTGACAGTCAATCAGCATATTCCCTCCTTATTGGCTGCGGGCACTGCCATCTTTGAGGGCGGGCAGTCAATTAGCATATTTCCTCCTAACTGGCTGTGGGCGCCACCATCTTTGCAATGGCATGAGGGTCAATTAACATATTTCCTCTTTATTAGATAAGATGTTCCACCATTCCTGACATCCAGCTGATCCCAGTCCCCAGCAAAAGTACAAACTTCTCCAGTCATCTGTTAACAGCAGGACATTCAGCCCCAAACCATTCCTGGACATTCCTGGGCTGACCAGACATAATCCCACCCCACCCTCTCCTTCCTGCACCCTCCACTGTGTCTTTTAAAATTCCCATTTGGTGATAAGCAAATACCCCTACATCCTCTCAACCTTGTGTGCTCTGAGGAATCCCTCTACATTTACTTGGCCCAACTGAAACCTAGCTCTCACCAGAAGACTCCAAATTCCCTGAAACTTCCTCACGTGGAAGGTGATGGTGTCTCTCCCATCCAGTAGAGCTCAGAAACAAGAGACAGACCTCCAAACTTTCAGACCATTATTCCCATGCCTCTCTTACAACACCCTCTCTTACAACACCTTGCTCCTTTGAGCTTCATCCACGTGTCCCTCCTTCTCTGCCTCGATCCCACACATGTACAAGGTCTAACAACCGCCTGATGGGTCTACTGGCTTCTACTCTTGATCCTTTCTAGTCCAGGCTCTCCACAGTAGCAACAGACCCTGTAAAATTGTCAGAGAATGTTGCTCTCCTGCTTAACACACTTCAATGGCTTCTTGATGTGCTTAAAATAAAATCCACTCCTTCCCAAGGTTCATGAGTCTCTGTGTGGCCTGGCCCTGCCCACTCACCCCATCCCATTACCCACTACTCTCATTTGCTCACTTCTTCCAGCATGGGGCATCCTTCTTCTTCAAATTCTCTAAGCTCTTTCCTGCGTCAGCTAAACAATTATCCACCATGAAAATGTGGCTTGTGAGAAATAAGAAATCACCACAAGGCTTAGGATTCATTCCTATGAGTAAAGGGAAGGAAAAAACCCCTACCATTGGGACAAGGTCTAAAAAAGCTAAGTTTGGAAGCAGACCCCAAACCCAATACAACAAATCTCATTGTTCGTTCTCCTAAGACTAAAAGCATTATTACCGGAAGCACAAAACTGGAGGGCTCTTTGCAAAATTCATCACACCCAGTGGCCACCAGAGCCTGGATTCTAGCCTGAGATAAGGCCCCAAGGAAGCAAAGAATGATTCCGACTCCCAAAGGATGTCAAGACTGAAGATAATTCAAGTCCTCCCAGGACTGCCTGCTTACACATGAACCCATTCATTTACCCACTCACACTCTCCAAACCACTTATAAATGACCCTAGAGATAGAAGCTCAAAAACTCAATCACCTGCCTGATTCACAGGCCACTTCATGCTCCCCGAGCCTCCTCCACTCCCTCTGTGAATGCCATTTCATGGGCCCAGGCGATCTTGGAGTTCAGCTTCACTGCTATTCATTTCCTTTTTCAATTCCCACATCTACAAAGTCACCATGACATCTAGCATTTGTAACAGTTTAAAAAATTCACTGATTACTGCAACAACTTTCATAGTACCTTTCCTGGGAAAACTTGCTATTACTCCTATCAAGTGGCTGCCAATTACCATCTCCATCTACAAAAAAGGGAGTAAGTATAAATGAGGCAGATGAGTGCTTTTTACCAGCATCATTTCAGAAACAGGAAACAAAACTAGATTTTCTAAATTTCATTAGGGTATGTATTAAAAAGACGATGGTAATCAAGGATTTCTTTCAAGTATTTCTTGTAATTTCTCAGGACAGATGTTATAAGAAGGGAATAGACTAATAAGTATGGATAACTGGAACAGCATGGGGGGGGTTGTTAATACTCTATGAAATACTACACATGGTTTATCCAGTTTTCAAATTGAAGCTAGTCAATATATTATTTTGGTCCTAGCTGGTTTGGCTCAGTGGATAGAGCGTTGGCCTGTGGACACAAGGGTTCCAGGTTCGATTCCGGTCAAGGGCATGTACCTTGGTTGCGGGCATGTCCCCAGTGGGGGGTGTGCAGGAGGCAGCTGATCGATGTTTCTCTCTCATCGATGTTTCTGGCTCTCTCTTCCTCTCCCTTCCTCTCTGTGAAAAATCAATAAAATATATTTAAAAAATACATATATATATTATTTTGGATTCCAACATTATCATTTCTTCTAAAGTCCTGGAAAAATGTCAGTATTTATGATTAAACTGACCTTTTTATACTCTGCTCTTAGCAAGGGAGGCATTGGGAACTCCAGTTCATTGGGCACTCTCAGAGCCTCTACCATTACAAGTGGTTTTACAACCATCTCTTCTGGTGACACAAACAGGGTTCACATCTCTCAGAAGGTGCTAGAGGGAGGAGTGGTAAGAGAAATGTCTAAAGTGCCTCAACTCAATCACCTTGTAGTAGATAAGAAGCCCCTCACCTTTTCAGGATCCAGCTGATGAAGGACAGAACTTATCCATGAGTAATTTGCTACCAAAAAAAAAGGCTTTTGGCATCTAAATCTCCAGTGTATCACAAACTTCCTGTTATTACCTAATAACAACCCCCAACTCAGCCATCACCGTTTCCATGGTAACTGACGGAGAAATAGCAGCCTGCCAAATGGCTTTTGTAGTTCCTTGTCCAGTTTGTTTTTCAGTATAGAATTAAAGCTAGCTGGGCAAAGAACCAGACTAATCTTTACAACAGGGACACGATGCAGTTTGAAAAGTACAACTGCATTTGGGACAAGGAGTGCAGAAAAGCTTTAACAAACTCAGCTTGGTAGAATAAAAAAGGTTCTTGGTTTCTAAAAAAATGTCTTCTGAGGTTTACTTTTGTCTTAAGACAGTATATCCTGACATTGGCCAGTAGATAGATAGAAGTGTGCTATTCACTCAGTCTTTAACTGAATTAACAAAAGGGATGGGGGGAATGGAAGTGCAAGATCCGGCTAGTTTACTATGCCCTAAGCACCTTATTATCATTAAAGGAAACAATAACCTACTCTACAATCACAGTGAATGGGCAGGACAGTGAAAAAGGATGGGCATCTTGGAGGAGAGAAATGTGTAATCCTAGGGATGATGCAAGCATGAAACTGACTGAGCCAACAGCATGAATCAGAGGGGCACTGATGCTTAGGAAACAAAGATCTCCTTACCATCTCAGCACAGGGAGAGATTGTTAGGACTACAATGTGAGGAACTGGAACAGCTTTCAGAAGATCAGCAGCTACAGAGATCTGCTTAAGGTGCCAGACCAAAACCAACAGCTGCTGCAGGGGTGGAGGAGTGTGAATGTAAAAAAGAAAGAAAGAAAGAAAGACTATTTCTCTTTGAAAGTACTCCATAATTTAAACAGATGCCTCTCTGTCTTAAAACTGCATATTTGAATGAAGTGCAGGAAATCTCATGATTATTCTATGTCAGTTTCAGAGGAGAAACTGACTCAAGTCAAACAGCTATTAGCTTCCCTTCTGATAGGTTAAAACGAACAGGATTTTGAAGAGGTTCCCTCTGACAGTCTCTAGCACATTCTGATTGTCTTGGTGACAGGCAGGAAAATTACAACCTATAGTGCCATACGAAGACAGGTGCCTAAAAGCTACAGAAAGTCAGACTCCTACAAATTCCACACAGCAGACTCACCCAATTTATGCTTTTAAATTTATGTTTTACCTGGGGTTGTATGAGTCATGAGTCATGTTCCCATAGCTGTCACCGGAGTGTGGAAAGAAAGTAGACAAAGACTTGCAATAACCATTTCCTTTCCATCCTTCAGAAAGTGATCATTATAACAGGATGAAGACGATGTGCTCTAGATGCCCTGTAGGCTATCAACTAAAGAAAGGCTTCTGCACTTCTAGTTTTGCTAGATTTGCAGAGCCCCCGATTTTTATCTGTTAAAGAAACTTGCAGGAGTTTTTGGAAAAGTTTAAACTTGGGTCCTCTTTACCCAAGAATGGGATCTATAGGTTTGGGGCCGGCGGGGCGGGGGGGGGGGGGGGGGCGGGGGGAGGTGGGTGGGGGAAGGGATTCATTTTTTAAAGGTATTCATTTATGCATGATCATAATTTAAATATATTAACATTTAACTTCCCCATCTTAAACAAAAGCCAGAATTGAAGGAACATACAATTGCATCAAGTTCAATCATAGCTAAGACTATGTAGGAAGCCAAACTTATTAGAGTCAGTAACCTGAAGTAATGACACACTTATATTTCTTCCCAAATCTGTTTCCTTTGCCAACATTGTTTCCAGATCTCAGACAAATTTTCTTACTTATTAGATCTGTATTTTCATCAAATCAGCTACCACAGTTACAGTGCAGATTCCCTTGCTACTGGCAGACAATTAAAGGGACTTGACCACATTGTTAGTGTTTCATGGCCTGTACTTTCCCTCATGTTCATCAAAACAGACTCCAAGATGCCCTGAGATAGGGCTTCAGTATGAGCAGTCCCTCTCTTTAACGGAGGTTTTGTTCCAAGCGGTTGCCCTGAGAAACAGTGCTATGTGACAGTTATATTCTCCACCCACGCATTAAACTATAACATAACTGAAGTATGTTACCAAGAAACAGCTCCTGAACACCATGAATGTTTTATATCAGTAAGTGAAGACCTTCAGCTTCCTGGAGGCGAAAAGGAATGGGGATATTCTGGGCACAAGAACATTATTAATGCTTAATAGTAGCTGGAGACAGCTTATACAGTAAAACTAATTATCCAGAAATAATGCTTTGGGAACTCTAAACTTCAATCTATCAAGAGGCCAAAAATGTTTTTAAAAGGGGATGATGGTAAATGTATGTGTGTAAAGAAACAGTACCTGAATATGTAAATACTTGGCAACAAAGAAAATAACTGTGAAGAACCAGACGCTAGGATTACAGTAAAGATTATGTTGGACTTGTTACAGATATTTGTCAGTCGGAAGGAGGGAAGGACAACCCGGGGGGAAGGCTCAGCACTAGTATGTGCTGGATCATGAGCTCCAAGGGGAGGATCACTTCATCTTTTTCGTGGCTACAGCCCTGCGTCCAGGACCACACTCAGCACATAGCTGGTTTTCCATATGACTGGCTTAAGAAGAGAATCTGAATTAACAAATGAGACATGGTGTTCCTCTGCCACTCATGTAACAGGGCAGGATGAATTTAATTCTTCACATGTGTGAACTTGGGATTTAACTGAGTGGAAGCCTCTGTAGAAACGCGTAAGCAGACCTAAAAGGAATACAGCAAAGGCCGGGCAGTCTGCTTCTCGAATGGTATTCACTGGTACAAGAGAAGGCTGACTGCCAATGAGAGTGCGAAGAGAGTGCTCAGGGAGCAGGATCACACAGTAACTAACTCACTGGCAACTGACAGTCCCCTGCTTACACTGATCACAGTCTCTGTGTAAACAAAGTAAAGGAAACCTAAATCAATGGGAATTTTACAGACAAAAGGTACTTAATGGCATAAATGTAAAATAACACTTTATGCTTCCAAATACTGTGCTTTGAAACCCAAACACAGGTCAGGAAATAGTCCAGTCCATTAACTGCATTCTCAGGGAAGATGACTGACAAAGGACAGACACAAGCACTGACTGACAGTAACTCTGAGGTCTGGATCAAGTCACATTCAAGACAGCCTCGCAGGCCTTCCACACTGCCTGGGTCTGGTTCAATGTTGTAAAAGGAATGATTGGGAACCTTGGTTAGAAAAAGACACAAACTCTAGAAATAAGATAATTTGGGAGAGATTTGTTTTTTTTCTTAGAGTTTCTACTGTCTTTCTATCTACCTTAGTCCTAAGCTTCTATACTTAAAAAAAAAAAAAAATTAACAGCCTTGCATCACTCAATGTTATATAATACAAGAGCTGGGATGGAGAAATGAAATTACTGTATAGTCAATTTAGTCACTGCTTCTCTATCTGAACTTGGACAGACCACCACTTCCGATATCTGGCTTGAACTTCCTCTCTGAAGGAGTGGCAGGTGCATCAGTATTCCGGGAGAAAGCTAAGGAGGCAATGCGAATGCATGTGATGCTCCCTCACAGGGAAGAGGCCACAGTGCCATGAAGAACACTTACTTCAAATAAGGCTTCTTTCGGAGCGTCTTTCCTGGAGCCTCCTTCCTTTCCCTTCGCGCCCCCTCTAGCTTGGGCCATCTCTTTATAAGTCCTCCTTTATAGCATTTACCATCACTGTCATTATGTGCGTAATTAGTAATATCTGTCTACCCCGTCTCCAGGAGCACAGGGACTGTCTGTCCTTTCCACCAAGGACAAATTTTCTTACTTATTAGATCTGTATTTTTATCAAATCAGCTACCACAGTTACAGTGCAGATTCCCTTGCTATTGGCAGACAACTAAAGGGACTTGACCAGCACCTGGCACATGGCAGGCAGTGTCTGGTAGAAAAGTGAATGAGTGAATGGGCACTTTGGAAGTCAAAAGTTAACCATGGAGTAAGCAATCAGTTCAAAATGTTTCATCAACAAATCACACACTTCTATCCCCTAAATCTGAAAATAGGAGCACTCCTTTTTTTCACAGAATAACTGGAGGCAGGAAGAACATAAGAGTTAAAAAACTTTAAAAAAGAGTACTCACTGGCGGGGGCTTCTTTCTCATCTCAAAAGTGCGTGTGGCACCAAAACTGAGAGAAGCAATGACCGGGCACCTCCCCAGCGAGGGTTCATCATCGCTGTGCCAGTCCACACTGTCCTTCTCATTGCGGTAAAGGTTGCAGAGCAAGGAGTTGAAGGTGTGGCCCGTGTTCTCCTCAATTTGGTTCTTAAGTGTGCGCAGCACAGGGTGCCACTGCAGTCACCAGGCCAAGGAAAGGAGCAAAGAGCCACATGGAAAAACAGAAAGAAAATGCAAATTCAGTCACATTTTATACACAGGAGCATGGAATAAGCAAACCACTTGGAATGCAATAGACAGAAGGCAGGAAGAGCAGTTTAATTCCCATCCGTTATTTCTATTTTGAAGCAAGTTAACCTCTGCAATTTTATTAAGGTACTAAATTTAGTATAACAACTCTACGAGGACCAGGCCTATCCACCCATCTCATCCCTTCCATGTTAAATACATGACCCTCAGAAAGAAGAACTGTCCATTCAAGGCAGTCACCTTGGCTGTCAATAAGGTGGGAAGTGGAGCAGTGAGTCTGGTTTGCACCATAGTTGATGGGCTGCCAGGTAGATAGCTAACACAGACTAAGGTGTGAGAAGCGAAACAACTTTCTTGCTGGGTGGCCCTCTGTCCATCCTATTCCTATTTTATTGTGAATGGCAGAATTGCTTTAAAAAATTAATATTTCCCGAGTGGCTAGTTTCCTAGAAACTCAACCTAATGGGGGAAAATACTCCTTTCTACAGGATGAAATTATGATATAGCCTTGATAAGTGTATGGTCTGTGAACTAGAGAAGATTTAAACAGATCCACAGCCCTACCTTCTGAGCACCAAGTTCATTATGTAGTTTATACTTTAGAAATCACAATCTACACTACAGGAAGCTATGACCCCTGACCCTAAGTTGTACTTTGGAGCTATAAGCAGCATAGCTTGTATTGATTCTTGTTAAAATTCTATGTCTTTCCTCCAAGAGAACACAATGCTTTACAGAGCTTCTTTTCGGACAGTGGTTGCACTATCAAAACCTACTGAGGACCCCATAGACCTTCTGTTTATATGAGTTACGGCTATGAGATTTGCCATGTTAAAAATTACAGCGGAAAAAATGTTAAGCTATTGGTTAATTCATTTAAAAAATAGCAAACTCATTACATGTTAACAAAATAATGTTTTATGAAAAATAACTATATTTTCCTATACAAACAATGGGTGAGAAGAGCAGCACTGCTTTGCAAGTCTCTTTAATGTCTGGCTTAACTGAAGCCAGCTGACTGTCAGATCTGCTTCTGCATTCAATCTGTTACAGTATGTTGTTTTTGCTGAAGTATGTGAAGAAAATTGCCTTCACACAGAATGTGGTTAGAAAATAGCCTTTTATAGCCTTTTCAAATAATTACAGATATTCTTTGATATCACACCAAAATTCAACAAGCCCTGATTTCTAAAGGTTAGGTGCAATGTGGAATCTGAAACTGTATGAACAAACTTTTCATATTGTTATTTTGAAATCATTGGTCCATGCTGCATTTCGAATGGGTTTTTAATCCTGTATACTTCTGTAACATCTAGGAAATATTGGTTCACTGAGTTATACAGATCTTCTAACTGTTGACACATTTCATTATAAAATATCAAAAAATCACATCCATTAACATTACCATGGCTCTCATCAGAAAAGGCAAAGTAATGACAAGAGGTCAGGCTCAAGGTGGAGGTTATGAGTTTTTCCAAAATGATAATTTTTGCTTGAAAACGCAACCTTTATCATTAGTAATAAATCCTGTTTTTTTCCTTGAAGAGATACTCACTTCATTCATTTTTTAAAATATGTCTGCCAAATACTCAAGTGTGAATAACTATAGTTTGTCTGCTAGTTGATATTTCAAAGAAAAAATGGCCCATAAAAAAGTAGTCAGTTCAGCTTACGGCTTACACAATCACACACCTTTTTTCTTGATAACCATCATACTGGGCCTGTATCAGGATGCTTTGCACATACTTCCCATTTCCTCAAACTATTAAAAAGATTGAGATTTCATAACACTAATGTTTATCGCTTCATCCAGGGGCATTCTTAAAGGAAACCAGCATTTTTTTTTTTAAAACTGGAAGTGCACAAATGTGAATACAATGGTTATTAGTACAGTTCGATGACAATGCCTGGTTCAAACTAAGTTATATCCACCATTACTTTTTTTATTCACCATCAATGCAAATTCAACATAGTAAAAATGTCACCCAGTCTTAGTATTACTATAAAAATAGTTTGACCTTGTGGATTTCCAAAAAGGATTTCGTGGCCCTCCTCCAGGGTCCATAGATTGTACTGTAAGAACTGATATGTTACAGAAACCCTTCAAAGTCCATGTTCTAGGTTTGGTAGCGAAGGAATGAATGTTCAGCAAAGTAAAGCATAATAATAATGTTATTATATTGTTGTTATTATTATTATTATTATTATTGTTATTATTATTATTATGTATATCCCATGGCTACTGTCAGGTAAAACTGCCATGGAAGCACATGGGGGAATCATTCAGCTTTGCTGTGATAGGGAAACCATGGCAAAAGCTGGGATTCCTTATTATGAATGTTAGCATTACATTCTAACAGAGGATTTTAAAAGATAAACAGTGATAAGAATAAAACTTAGATCAATAAAACAGAAATCTTATTAAATTACCCTATATTCAAGAGAATAATTTTCAAGTGAAATTCCATAACAATGTTAGCAAGCCATATTTCCTATTTATTTTAAAGCTTTAAGCTTAACTTCATGGAGATAAAGATCAGATGCTAGAATTATACTCAACAAGAAAAACCAGAATGTAACGGAGGAAGATAGCTTTTCTGCCATGTGACTGAGAAACCAATTAGCACTTCCCTGACTTGCTTCAGGACTGAGCACTGTAATAACATCAGGTTTGCATTATGTTTCTAAGGGGCTATGTATTTTTTTCTTGGTTATTTTTGGTGGTGAAGTAAGGAGAAAAGGAGAAAAAGGGGGATAATGAACTAGAGGATTAATTTAGACTCTCCACCCAATACTCTATATACAGATCCCTCAGAGCTGAATGTCTAAATTAAAATTCAGCGTCATCTCACTGTGCAGTGAAGCCATGCTATCCTTAAAAGACATTTGAGGAAAGAGCCTGAGAAAATATGAATCGTAGAAGAGAAAGGACGCATTCAGTGGATTTCAAACAGTGTTTTGTACAGTCCTAGGTACCTCAGAGGTGCCTCTGGGATTACACAGGGGAAAGGAGCGGGCACGTGGTGGGACTCCAGGCAGCTAAGGCTCTCAGCTACTTCCATATATCGGGTTCATATGAGATTTAGTTTGAGCAAAGACTAAAAGAAGTTTAATAACCTATGACTGAATCTGCTATGTTACACGATATTAAGCTTGAGATAATTATTTTAAAATCAAACAAGTATCCCCGATACACACATATATACACATTAGTGAATCCCCCTTTAAAATATGAGAAATGCCCTGGTCTGGTGGTTCAGTGGGTTGGAGCACTGTCTCATACACCAAAAGGTTATGGGTTTGATAAGGACACATATGTAATACCTTAATTGAAAAAAGGTTATGGGTTTGATTCCCGGTCAGGAAACAGACCTAGGTTTGGGGTTTGATTCCCAGCAGGGGTGTGTACAGGAAGCAACCAATGGAAGTTTATCTCTCACATCTATGCTTCTTTCTCTCTCCCTTCCTCTCTCTGAAATCAATAAAAGCATATTTTTTAAAAGCAACAATGAATGAATGAGTGGAACAACAAATCAATGTTTCTCTGTCTCTCTCTCTAAAATCAATTAAAAAAAAAAAAGAATAAAATCTTACCATTTGCAATAGAATGAATGGACCTAGAGGGTATTATGCTGAGTGAAATAAGTCAGTCAGAAAAAGACAAATACCATATGATTCCACTTACATGTGGAATCTAAAGAACAAACTAAACAATAAAAATAAAAACAGACTCACAGATACAGGGAAAAGACTGATGGATGGTTGCCAGAGGGACAGGGGCTGAGGACTAAGTGAAAAAGGTGAAGGGATTAAGAACTATAAATTTGTAGTCACAAAACAGTCCCAGGGATGCAAGGTACAACTTAGGGTATATAATCAACAGTATTGTAATAACTATATATGGTGCCAGGTGGGTACTTGAAATATTGGGGTATAACCTTATAAAGTATATGACTGTCTAACCACAATGCTGTATAGCTGAAACTAATACAAAATACATAACACTGAATGTAAACTGTAACTAAAAAACAGAATTTAAATTATAAAAAAGAAATGTGGTATACATAATTTATTTTATTCTTTTCATATATTTGCCTAAAATAAAATAAAGAGACTGGAACCAAAACATCAGGTGGAAGAATTACCCCAAATTTTGGTATTCTTCATGTTTATCTGCAGTTTCTAAATTTTCAATAATACATACTTATTACTTACATTATAATAAAAGGATTGTCATTAAAAGAAATACCCTTTAAGAGTTGTCAAAATGTCCTCCAAGCATAAAAGACTACTCTACTCAGCAGATCCTATGTGCCTTACGTTTATTCTAAAGCAGTGGTTCTCAACCAGGGGCAGTTTTGCCCCTCAGCAGATGTTTGGTAAAGTCTGGAGTCATTTTTGGTTGTCACGACTTGGTGAGAGTGCTTCTGGCATTCAGTGAGCAGAAGTCAGATTAACTGCTAAACACCCTACAATGCCCAGCACAGCCCCAACAACGAAGAATTAACCAGCCTCAAAGCAGTAATTCTAAGGTTGAGGAATCCTGTTCTAAAAGATTAACTAGAATAAATGAGGAGCTTCTTCCCCACAGCCTGCTTAATCTTCAGCTTCTCTGCTGTGACTGCTGACAAAAAGGTAAATTAATTCGGACAGACACATGCAGCAGTCTAAGTTGGGTTGGCCTGGTTCCATTCTCTTGTTTCCAAACCAACCTCAGATATAAGGTCTCAACACCTCCCTGGATCACACTCTAAATGCAGCCCAGAAACAAAGCGCAGAGCTCTCTCCTTACGGAAAAAAGCCACGCACCCCACACCAATGTTTTACCCACGAACGTTTTAGCACAGGGATAGTTTATAATTATAAATTATGAGAAGCTCTGAAGTGTGTCATGTCACATTTCTGTTTATCCCAATGCCGTAAGCAAACTCCATTTTCTTCAAAGTCTCTTTCCATAAAGCATAACATTATCTGCCAAAGGCAAGATTCCAGGGACTAAACAAGGAGCTATTTCTTGGATCTCAACTCCATCCTCTGGACAAGCTTAATTTATACACTAGCATCTCTTTGTCTGTCATGGAAATTTTTAGAAACAAGCCAAAGCAATAAGTTGAGGTCTAAGAAGAAATCCAAAGTCAACAAGAAAAACACCAGTGTTTTCCACAAATGACAACACAGCCTGAAAAATGAAGAGACGTTCTGACCTCGCTGGCCAGCCATAAGGACTCTGGGCTCACAGTAAAGGTGTCCCAGGGTATGCACAGAGGGCTGCAGCCAGAAAGGCTTGGGGAAGGAGGAGACCAGGAGAAGAAGTGGTTCATTTTCCTGAAATCCGGGAGTCTGATTCCATTTTACTTCAGTTCCAGATTTTCTCACCAATGACCGTGCGCACAAAGACTCAGTGTTTGAACCCAGAGGGTTTTTGAACTAGGAACCATCATGCAGCTCTGTAAGGTGTTTTATTGTTCTTTTCTAGTACTTTACAGTTATGTATAGAAATACAACAGCAATGTTCCAACATACGTGAGGATTTGGTTCCATAGTGATTCTGGAGTAAGTGTAAGGAAGTTCTCCATACCATGCTGTGAGTCTTGGTTGCTGGTAAGTTACATCTGAGAAAGAAAATACAGGGCCTTTGAAATGGTTTAATGCTATTTAAGGTGTACCTACTGAGTGCTAACCACAATGTGCAAAAAGCTATGAGAAATACAAAGGCAGAGCAAGGATGGGCGCTGACCCAGGCTCCACCTTCAGAGAGAACATGCAATTTCAAGACGAGAAGAGGTGTTGGCAGAAACAGTCTGAGCAAACTATAAGGTGAGAATGTGTGACTTAGTTGTGTCAGACACAAATAAGAATGAAGGAGTCAACAAGAGACAAGGAGGATCGAAAAAGCAGGACCCAGAGTCTGAAGCCTTGTAGGTAGGAATTTGTGGCACCAACATCCCTACAAAAAAACAGGACAGGCCCTGGCTGGTGTGGCTCAGCTGTTTGAGCATTGTCCTGTGCACCAAAAAGGTCACCAGTTCAATTTCCAGTCAGGGCACAAGCCCAGGTTGTGGGTTCGATCCCCGGTATGGGTGCCTATAGGAGGCAACCAATTGCTGCTTCTTTCTCACATCGATGTTTCTCTCTTTCTCCCTCTCTCTTTCAAATCAATAAAAAAAATATATATTTTTAAAAAGAAACAAGACAGACCATTTACCTATGTGCCACCACCGTATAAGCCCCTTTGATTCTGAACAAAGGAAAACGTACTCTGATCAACCACAGCATGCAGCTGATTTTAGAAATTTTTTATGTCCAATTTATTTAGAAAGGGAGTTATTCATAGATCTATTTTCCCCTGCAACTGGTATCAACTACTACAACAATAAGAACAATAATAATAAAAGCAGCTAACATTCATTGAAGGCTTACTATGTACCAGCCATTCTGATAAGTACTTACCATGCATTATCTCATTTAATTACCACAACAACCTTATAAGATAGGTATTATTATTATTGGCTCCATTTCACATATCTGAAAACTAAGGACTAGGAAATTACTGTATTTTGCTTAAAATTAACAATTACTTTGAATAACAGAGTCTGTAATCAAAGGCAAGTTTGTCACCAAAAGTCCTGCTATAGAAACTGCAGGGAGTGAGGAGAGAGAGCTGAGTTATTCCGAAGTTTGAGTCAAATGAAGCCAGTACACTTGGACTTTTTCTTTACAGAAAACTTAAATTCACTTGATTTGCCAGAAAGGAATTGTGTAAGAGCACAGATGCCCCTCAGTGGCCACCTCTGGTACTACAGGTGCTCTAGTAGCTTGTGGCTGACCACAGAGCAGCTCAAGGCAGGTAATCTTGACAAGCTCAGGAGAGTACAGCTGAAGCTACAGGAGGTGGGACGCTTCCAGTGAAACAAGAAAGAGACTAAAAA
The DNA here is from genome assembly GCF_963455305.1 of Plecotus auritus. Lineage (NCBI taxonomy): Eukaryota > Metazoa > Chordata > Mammalia > Chiroptera > Vespertilionidae > Plecotus > Plecotus auritus. The sequence continues at coordinate 140,674,871 of NC_137783.1, forward strand.
GCCGGTAAGAAGGATTGTGAAAAAACGTAAGCCGAGTAGAATCAGAAAAAAATAGAAAGCCCTGGAAGTTTCTATGAAGAAAGAGGGATACTACCTTTATTACATGTGATGGATATGATGGTAGTGAACAAACGCAAAGGGAGATAAGCGTGCCAGCCACAGTTCGGCCAACCCAAACTGCTCTGGTTCCCTGAACCCCCGCCCACCCCGTTCTCCTGCCATGTTCTGAGTACCACCTGTTACTTCTCTATCCCCTTTCTCTGACTGGCTAATTTCTACGCATCCTTGAGGCCTGGGAGGCTTCGAATCTCTATTAAGACAGCTGTGAAGAAAAGAGGCAACGGCGTTGGAAAACACTCCAGAAAGCGAGGCAGGCGGCAACAGCTGCGATCTCAGAGATCCACTTACCCTCTCTGACGCCGGTCCTCTGTTTCCAGGGAACTTCCCGACAAAGCTGCTCCAATACCCAGTCGGCTTCTCTCAAGTCAACAAAGCCAGGATACAAACGCACCCTTGAAGCAAAAAGAACCATTAGTAGCCAAACTACACAGGAAAGATGGGCTGCAGACTCTGTTAGCAGAGGGAACTGAGCTGGATGACGCCTCCTTTCATGGGGAGATGAAATCATCTCACCGCACCTCCCGTAGCAAGCAGAGCCCAACGTCACCCAGGTCACGATGCTCGGATGTAAAATAAACTTTTGTGTTAAGACAAATAAAAGCATGAAGGATAAAGGGATTCATAAGGGCTCTTATAGACATGGTTCAAATTTGCTGCAGCACTTCTTAGCTGTGAAACCTTGGGCAAGTTATTTAACCTCTGAACCTTGGTTTTTGTAACCCGTAACATGAAGTTCATATCCACCTCAGATGGTTGCTGTGAAAAGTAAAGTAAGCCTGGCCCTGTGTCATTTTAACAATTGGTAGTCTTCTGATACTATGCCAATTGTAGGGGGAACAATAATTTATGATTACATTGAAATTAAAATATCCAAATGATGGTTCTTTCTCTCACTGAATATACACTTATTTCAACACTGCTAAGTCAGTTCAAATCATTTTGGAGATCCTTCTTAAGAAGTGTTCTGAAAGCCCATGGAACATTCTCTTGAACTTTTTTACTCTTTGAAGATGCATTTGATATTCTGAAAGAGCCAAAGCTCACCTTAAGCCATACCTGGTTAACAGTGAGATGTGACCAAAATAATGCAACTGGTTTGCTTGTGTGACTGTTAAACTTGCTTTAGAAGGGAGGTTCCAGAAAGGGTTATAATAATGGCAGTGCCACTGAGTAATTACAGAGACTTCTTCTAAGCAATTAATTTAGATATGTAAGTTCTGATATATTTTGCTTCAAATACCTCATTATTTCATAGTGACAATTAGTACACTCATGCATTGATTAATGTCACTTACCTAGATATGCCTGTGGGTGACCAGCTGATTTCATATGCACCCTCTTTCCTAAAGAAACAAAGAAACAAAGAACACAGACTTGTTAGTATCAAACAAAACAATACCCTCCACCCAGTGGAAGGGCTGTCCTTTGGATTCTCAAAGTCCTGGCCCACCAAAGTCATTCAACAAGGAGGGCAAGAACAGCCCCACCTTCTTCTGCCACTGAGATAAGGGGCGAGATGGCAGTACATCATTAATGGCACTGGGAACAGATCCTGACAAGATCAGACCACGAAATGAAGACTGTAATAACATAAACTCTGATCCTACCCCTTTCTGTTCACCCATAATTTAGGCCGAAATGGTGCCAAATAGAGCGCCCTTTTGGAAACTCTGGAAAAGGGGTGCATCTAACAGGTAGCAAGGGCTCTGTGCATCTGTTGCTTTCAGATACATGTCTAATGAGGTTCCTCCTCTGATTAAAGTCCTTCAAGGCTCCCCAGCAACTTGTCAGCATTGCATTTAACGTCCCTGTGACCTGGCTCCACTTCCTGATAGCTCCACCAACTTTATTGCCTGGACTCTCCTGACTACACCACCACGTTTCAGCTCAGCATCACCTTCCTGACCTTTAATCCACCCAAATGTTAACATCTCGTCCTCTGTGCTACCATAAGGCCTTACATACAAATCTACTGTTTCATGATACACAGGATTACAATGTATCTGGTCACATGTCCATTTCATTTACTAGACTGTGGGCTACTGAGGGGTAAGAAATGGGTTATTACTGTTCCCCAGCACCTAGCACATAGTAGCTGAGCAATAAAAGCTAACTGAATTTAATCAAGTTTGCAACAGTACAAAACTGCTGCATATGTGCAGGGTGGTGAGGTCCATGTAAGAGAAGTGTTCCCGACTGAACAGGTGCCTCTATCCAGATAACTGTGCCAGTTCCTTCTTGGAAGGAGGTATGTTACTGAGGATAATACAAAGGGACAGTTTTCACACACCCCTCTACCATGTGAGTGAGTAGCTCACAATCGCTGAGCAGGCTCTTAGGCAGATGTGTGAGCCACTCTGAACCAAAATGTAGCAGAACTACTGTTACACATACAATATTGATCACATTTCTAAACATGTGTGTGAATTCCCAGAAGGTGAATACAATGTTGCTATGTGATATATCTTGGGCCACAATTAGAAGCTGGCTCACTTCAAATGTGAGCCACACTTAAAAACATACTCTTTCTGTAAGTATGATGACATTTGTGTTAGTTTAAAATATTTCTAAGATATACAAGTCAACCTTTAACAGCCAAACAGCTTAACAGACTGCTCATGAGCAATAACATAAGCATAATGCTAACCTGCTAAAATAAAAGGATGCTTTAGACTGACAATTTATGTACATCAGATGGAAATTGAAAAGCAGGAAAAGAAGAGTCAAAACACCTTTAACAATTTTTGAAAAGAACATTTTAGACACATTAATATGAGGAATGGAATGTTTCCTATCATTCACTTGCTCTGAAACAATTATGTGGTTTTAAGAAATAGACTGTAGGGCCGAAACCGGTTTGGCTCAGTGGATAGAGCGTCGGCCTGCGGACTGAAGGGTCCCGGGTTCGATTCTGGTCAAGGGCATGTACCTTGGTTGCGGGCACATCCCCAGTGGGAGGTGTGCAGGAGGCAGCTGATCGATGTTTCTCTCTCATCGATGTTTCTAGCTCTCTATCCCTCTACCTTCCTCTCTGTAAAATATCAATAAAATATATTAAAAAAAAAAAAAAGAAATAGACTGTAGGGTTATCTAGATTTCTAGCAGCTTTCATAAGCATTGCTAGTAAAATGGTACCTCAAGGCTTCTCAAAGAGCCATGTTTCAATGACTCAGGAAAAACGCTCCTCCACACCCCGTCTTAACCTAGGAGATATTTTAGCTCACTATCTGCAGACATATTAGTGAAGTAGGGTCAGGAATCTACACCAGTCAGAATTTAACGTAGACTATCTTGTTGCATTTTCCACACCATCAGTAAATTCAGAAAGGCTTCTCAAAAGACCCAGCTTAACGACATCTGAGATAGGAATATCCCAGCCTAAAATTAAGACACTAACTGAGCTGTTATCTCTTCCATACGGAAAAACCAGGGGGAACAATCCTGGACTCTCCATTTCAATGCGGGCAATAGTCAGAGGAAGGCAGCAAATTACTTACTCAATCACTCGCGGCTCTGGGGCTGTGCGCACCACCTGCAAGGAAACAGGCAGATCTTACTGTGGAATGGCTCCTCACCCTCAGCAAGGCGGACTTGCAGGATTACCATAGCCTTTCATTCTGGTCAAAATAAATCAGGTTCAAAACTATCCTTTTTTATTCCAAGCTTACTATCCCACCAGAAACTCTTGTTTCTGCTCTTCTTAGTTACTAGTGAGCATTAAAAGACGATGCAATTGGAATGGATCCATTTTCCTAACAGCCAGCATTAGGAAAACCTTTCCAGGAGATTTTTTAAAACAGAAGATATTCTATAAAGTAAGGGGTTTTAATCATTTGTGAAATCATTACTAGAACACAGCAATTTTCGATCGCTGTGCCACAAGAATTTTTAACACACGCAATACCTGACTCTTTAGTCAGGGGCACTGACCTCTTTTCACTTAGATTGTCAAATAAGAAAATGACAACAGCCAACACAACAACAGCTATCCGGTGTGAATGCCCTGTCTGAACCATAAATATGTAGGTCATATAATAGGGTTGCATCTTATTGGTTATATCACATAATCAGGTGGCGTCTGATTGGTTAATTCTTGGTACCAGAACTCCTTATATACAAGTATAGGTACCTGATTCTTTAAAAAGTCACATTGGAGAAAAAAAGATGGAGAAAAACTTTCTTTTTGGTAAGCCAATCAAAATTATACCTTTTTAAATGTCAGATCGGCAAAAAATATACTTTTTGGTGTGCTAAAGAATTTTAGTAATTAGTTTACGTGTGCCATCAGATGAAAAAGGTTGAAAATCACTGCTATAGCATGATGCCTGATTTTTAGCTTTCTCCCTTATTATTAAAAACAGTGAATCTTCACTGTTTCTTACATTTTTCCCCATGGAAAAAAAGCGCTAAAATATCAAGCATTGTAGTTGCTGAAATTTCAATCCAATTCCAGAGACATTTGCTGCACTAGCACTGAAGACAGCACCGTTTTAGGACTGTGAGACTTTAACCAATGAAAGCTCTAGTCATGTTGTCACCTCTAACCTCTAATCATGTATAGCCTTTGTGCCAAAAAAAAGGGGGGGGGAATTATACATGCCCATAATTTGGGGGAAGACTACAAAGAATTCTCAGACATACTAAGAAATTGATATTCTACATTTCATTATTATTATAGAGCTTTCATTCTCCTTTTATTAGTGAATTTATTCAGTCACTACTTATTTGCGTGTCTACACTGTGAATGTAACTTATAAACCATCTGTTACTGTTGAAGGAGAAACAAGAATTTACCTGCTGGGGTTCTTTGAATACAAACTGTTTGTCTGATGGATGATGCTCCTTGTTCATCCAGGTCTGACCAGGGCTCTGGTGGAGATGGCTCTTAGCAGTGGTAGCTGAAGCAAGAGAGAGAAAAGTCTGCTCTCATCACCTCCTACTGAGCAAGGACCAATGAAATCCACTTAGAGGTGACCTCTATGACATCTAAAAATTAATTAGTAACATCTACTGAAGACCTCAGCACATGCACTGAAAGGTCTGAGTGTAAAGACTAAATGGGAGAAACACTAAAGATCAACCCTTAGCTCACCGTCAACAAATTCAGAGAAAATACCAGCCACATTTTAAATAATTCTTTAACATCGAAATGGGAGTCCATTATAAAGCAGAGGGATAGAAAGGAAAGAGGATGACAGTTGTCCACATTCACACGCACAGGATCCCCGCTGGTTCTTGCCTGGCTGAGCCACGGTCTGGCTCTTGGCTGAGCCAGCCCAGGCTCCCTGCACGCGGGCTCGCCGTCTTTTGTCCTCCATGTCGACCAAAAAGGCTTCTGCTCTTAGCTTTCAGAAGATTTCATTGCTGGTATGAACTGCACAATGGTAACCTGTTTTTTAAAACACACACACACATGCTTTTAATAGGGGTTGTGAGAACTTCTACTACTAATGGGTAACTCTAATCCTTCCAGGCAGAAGAGATTGCTCAACAGCAATCAGAGCTTCTATATAAAATCAACTTCTGTCATCACAACATCTCAAGCAAGGAGCCTACTAAATCCCTTAGGGCTACTGGTGTTAAGGTTTACCTTTTGCAATCTTATTATAGTACCTTCACGTCATTCACAAGAAAGTGCACGTTAAGAAATTCTACACCAGGATTAGAAACTACATTACTCTTATTAGTCCCCAGAGCAGAATTTAAGGAAACTAATACTCCACCTACCTGGAAACTGAGAAATAGGCTAAGGCTCAGTTTCCAAAGACATTTCCATATCCTATTATCACTGGTGGCATCAAACTTCCCTCGAAGCTTGTTAAAGACATCCATGGCCTTGCCCTGGCCAGATGTCTCAGGTGGTTGGAGCGTCATCCCCTACACCAAAAGGTTGCAGGTTTGATTCTCCATCGGGCACATACCTAGGTTGCAAGTTCAATCCCCAGTCAGGGCACTTATGGGTGGCAAATAATTGATGTTTCTCTCTCACATCAATGTTTCCCTTTCTCTTTCTCCCTTCCTGTCTCTCTAAAAATCAAAAACCATTTAAAAAAAAATCAGTGGCCTGTTAGAAGATTTGATGCAGGATGGATACAAGTGTAATAAGCATTGTAGGAGACATGTATGAGGACCACAAGGTTAAGTGCCTCACTAACATCACTCAAGAAGTCAATAGCAGATATATTACTATTCAAATTTTATTGTTACAGTCTTCAGCTAATTGAAGAATCCACCTCATAATGGTCAGTAACGTCATATTACTTTGACATTTTCACCAATAAAGTTTTAGTACACAGCATATACAGGAGCATGCAGACCTACCAAAACCAGGGAGGTATAGGCATGTTTTGGAACTATGATCCATTTCTTTATAAGCTATCTAAAAAAGCTTCTCATCGCAGGTTCTCGAAGGTAACAAGCATATTTCATAGCCTGTTTAACCACCGATTACCAGGACCCACCCATCCCCCACCCCCACCTTCTGATTCAGGACAGCTGGGATGGGCGCCCAGAAATCCGAATGTTTAACAAATCCCCCAGGTAACAAATATGTAATTCTTCTCAAAAGTGGGGAGGTGATAGGGGCTGTCATCTGCCCCAAAATACCAACTCTCCAGTCCCACAAGACGTGTAGAGGAAGCCCTCGTTTGACATTTTCTCTCAACTGAGGCCTTAAAAGCTTAACACGACAATTAGCTAGAGTTCTTGCTCGGCTCACGGGCAGCAATATGTTATTACATGTCAGGGGACAGATGTTGAAAATACAGGTTCCAGAGCCCCTCGCAGACCTAGCGAATTTATGACGCTGCAGAAACTGTTAATTCACCCCACTCCCCACCCCGGGATTCCCATCCCAGATCAAGCTGGCGAACCCCGCAGCTGGGCAAAGAGCTACGGCGTCGGCCAGGACTCGCTCTGAATCCAGATCTGGCACTTCCCAGCTGCATAACCTGGTGCAAATGATTTCACCTTTGGGGGCCTCAGTTTCCTCCTCTGTGAACAGGACACCAATCTCCCCCTCACAATTGAAATGTAGATTACACGGTCTTCGCGGGTGAAAGCCTGGCCCTCAACCAGGGTTAGCAACTTTCTGTAGTAGACCCTTCCCTTCCAGGAGGCTCGGGTGAGGTCGCGGAGGCCGCCTGGGAAAGGATCTCAGAGGCGGTCCCCGCCCCACCAGCCCGAGCGCCCACTGGTGAACCCACCGGCCGCACCTGCCGGCGGAGCCGGGCGCGCTCCGCCCTGGAAACAACCCTCAGCCTCGGACCCGCTTCGCCGCCGGCAGTCCGGGGAACCTTAAGAGTGCAGCACCGACTCCAGCAACTCCCAATCATAGGCCGTGGCGTCAGGCACTTCCTCTTACGTCATGCGCCGCCGCCGCTTCCGGCGCCAACACCTGGCGTCCGGGCTGCTCTGCGTTCCTGCCTTCCGAAGGGCCGCGTATCGGAAGGTGCTGAAGGGAGGGCCGGGTTGGAGGGGAACACGGGGTTGGAGGGTTAGATGGATCCCCGCGAGGTGCCCGGATATGGCGAAGGTAGGAATGAGGACGTGTTTCCGAGGCCAAGGCCCCTCTGGATATCGCCTATTGGAGACGTCCAAGCCTCTTTTTCCGCCCCGCTAGTGGAAAGGCGAGGGAGTTGGGGAACCAGGTGCTAAGCAAAACTATTTGAATTTTGCCCAGCCCGCGTTGCTCAGTGGTTGAGCATCCATCTATGAACCAGGTTTGATTCCGGCTAGGAAACATGCGGGGGTTGCGGGCTCCATCTCCAGTGGGGGGCGTGCAGGAGGCAGCCGGTCAATGATTCTCTCACCACCTCCTGTGCGTCCAGACCAGGGATGGAACCAGAAACCTAGACGTGTGCCCTGACTGGGAATCCAACCGATATCCTTCCGTTTCACAGGAGGACGCTCCAACCAACGGGACCACACCGGCCAGGGCAAGTTATTCTTTAAGATCTACCACAGCGTAGTCACTGTAAAAGTCTTTAGAATGAGCCTCATACTGCTTACCTGCAGGACGTTCAATATACCCTATCAATGTAGCTATGTTGTTGCTACTATCTAATTTTCACAGCATACACTATTCTTTGTTATAACTTGTAACATTGAAGGAGAAACAATTTAGCCTGGAACTGAAAGGAGGGGAAAGTGGTATGGTCGGACTGCAATTTTTATGTTACACACCCATCAACTAGTAATTTGTCAGTGTCTGCTTCTGGCTCAGGAACCTTAGCTGTATCTTCCAAAGGATGTAATTTGTTTCTTTTTTTTATGGTTAATGGTTTTGGAACAGAAACAAAGAAGTCTGGATTAAGGAGTCCCTAGAAGTAGTGTTCTCCAAGTAGAACACTTCTCAAAAATTAATACATAGCCCGCTTGCATCTAAAATAACTGCATCTTTAACAGAATCACTTGTATTTTTACCAAGTGCCCAAGGTGTTTCTGATACATAGAACATTTGGAAACCTTTTGGATACATGTAGGGTGACAAATTGTTCTAGTTTATCTGGGACTGGGGGTTTCTCAGGATGCAGGGCTTTGTAAGTGCTAACGCCAGGACAGTCCTGGGCAAACTGTTGATCATCCTAGATACATGTGAGTATATACTATTAGAAAGACCATCTTGATGCAGTATGGCATCCTGGGTTGCCCCATTTCTCTTTGCAGGATTTGTTTCTATTAGGGTTGGTGGTGGTGGAGACCATGGAGAAGGGATGAAAATGAGGTGCATTGCCAATGCTTACTGATTCTCAAGTCCAAACCCATCCTTCACTGAGCTGCTCGCAGTACTGGAACATGTCTCCTTTTCCATCTGGCCGGGTGTTCAGTTTCATCAGTAGAGGGTGCTGGAGGGACATACTAGGAGAGGAGGAAAGGGCTCTTCCCGATTCCAGTGTGCGGTCTCAGCTGGCTTTTCAATGCATGGTGGCTAGCCATATTTGGCAACTCTCTGTGGGCTGAATTTCAGTGTTAGTTGAATTTATAGCTTTGTTAAGTTTCTCTTGTGAGGCTAAGGCATTGATTGGGAAGGAATGGGATCCCCAAACTTGAAATAGGCACTTCTGCTTGGGCCCGGATGAAAGTGACGATTTTGAACACCCTGTGCCTCGTTTGGCAGTGGAAGTAGTTTGCCCTTCTTTATCTGGAGACACTTGAAAACGCTGTGAAACCCTCACCTGGAGCAGATGACTTGAAAAATACAGCATAAGTCTGTGCTTCCCGGCAGGTGAGAGTGCTTCCGGCTTTGTGCGTTCCTTTGTATTCTGCCTTGACCTAGAGGTAGACCAACCTAGAGGTACTTTTAAGTGGCTGCTCTCTCTATCTACTGTGTCGGTATTTTTAGAGTTTTCCTTTTCCCCTGTAGGTAATTTCTTATTATGGTGAGTAATTCTTTATTTTATTCCTGTTTGAATTACTATATAGTTTCTGCCGAGAACCAATTCCAGCATGTAATAATTACAAGTTTTACCAAAAAGTTGGTGAAGCTTGGGGAACTCAACAGGGTTGAGTCACATGTAGTTTACCTGTTGGAAACGGCTACAAAGCATTTCCCCCAAACCTGAATAGGATTATTAGCTGCCAGACATTTCAGGACATTTTATTGCCTCCTGTTGGCCAAACACATGAATAGCTGTAGGCTATTCCCAAAACTGACAATGTTTCTGTATACCCTTTGATACCGTACCCTTTGAAGTGTATATTTCCACCTTGCCTTGGGACAAATTGTACTAATAAAAGCAGGTTCCTTGGTCAAGGTGAGAGCCTTCTAGCTCCTTCAGCTGGAAGCTCCTCTGACCCCCAATGCCTTTCAAAACTATCTTTCGTCCACGGACCCCTTCTTAATCATCTACGCGCAGCCCCTTTCTCCAGAATGCTGAACCCTTTGTAAGGCTGGGAAAAAGAACCCCGGCAGTTTCTGTCCATTTGAGTCCTGACTCTTACAGAATGATCATGATATCAGGGCTAGCAAGTGACTGCCCCAGGGTCGGCCTTAAACTGTAAGTAACTGGTTTGCCTCTGATTTGGGCCTTGTTCTAGTGCCACTCTCGGTTTCTTTAGCTGAGACCTCCCTCCTGAAGTCCCAGTAGTTTTTGCTGGCCCAGTTGCCTTGCCTCTCCTCTGAAACCAGTGTTTCTCAGCACATGGTTGGAAGACCATCTGCACAGTCACTGGGGGAATGCGTATAAAAACGGAAGATTCCAGGCCCCATCAAGATTCTGAGTCAGCAGGTCTGGGGCAGAACCCAGCATCTGGCATTTTTAACAGTGCCTGGTTTCAGTTTGCAAGAACATTCAAGAGTTCTGCCTTTTCTGGCCGCCTGCCTTCTCCAGGTGATCCCTTTCCCACTCAACAGTTATCTCGTGCCCTGGATGGCAAAACTGATCGATATTGTACGTGTTGGTAGCTCTTAGAAATGACTCTGGGCGAGTCACACTCTGCAGCCTACTTTCAGTTGCCTATTTTCACAGCAGACTCTTGCCCAGTGTTCCCTGTTTGAAACATGTGCCACTTGTGGAGCGCCTGCTGCTGAATTCCTGAGAAAATCCAATCCAAGGAAAATAATGGCACATCAAGCTAATAGCTCTCAGCAAAGGTGTTGCAGAGGGAAATTCCCAGCCCGTGTCTCACGGCCCCAGGCTCAGCGGTTCCCAGCTTGAGGAAGGAGGGTGGGACAGGAACCTGCCAACTCTGCAGCGTGTTTGTGTGGAGGCTTTCGAGACTTGGCCAATTTTAAACATCTCAGAGAGAGAGAGGATGCTTCCCAGACTCCACTCAGGAACTCCTCCTGCTCCTTGCCCAGCACGATTGCAGATGCTGCCAGAGATAAAGTCTTCCAGAATCCGCAGTGTAAACCATGTGAGGCACAATTAAAGAACAACATACTTGGATGTGGAATTGTGGATAGCAGACAAAAATCTGGGACGGGAGAGATCACTAGAGGTTACAGTCATCAACGAAGGCTTTATGGCGAACAGAGAATTATGCCAAGGCTCCAAAATATTTGGCATTCAGAAGGCCCAAAGGTATTCTGATAGTTATAGTACCCCGAAAAAGAGCAGGCAACGTTTATCTACGCATTCTTAATTATAAAAAATAGCAAATACAACTTAACATTGATTGATAGTGTCTTGCTTGCCAAATGCTGTTCTAATTACTTACATGCTGATCTGATTTTCAGAACGACCTTATGATGTAGATGTATAAATATTAGCCTCCATTTACAAAGGAATAAACCGAACTATGATGCTACATGATGCCATCATCCCACTGCAAATACATGGCAGAGTGAAAGCTAATTAGGAAAGACAGGACTATTCCTGGAACGATATATGGAGCCGTCTCCTGGGACCACATAGCTGGTGTGTTTTTCCGATGACTTCAAAAGTGAAGGGTTGGTGCCCCAACTGGTTTGGCTCAGTGGATAGAGCATCCGCCTGTGGACTGAAGGGTCCCGGGTTCGGTTCCGATCAAGGGCATGTACCTTGGTTGCGGGCACATCCCCAGTGGGAGGTGTGCAGGAGGCAGCTGATCGATGTTTCTCTCTCATCGATGTTTCTGGCTCTCTATCCCTCTCCCTTCCTCTCTGTAAAAAATCAATAAAATATATTTAAAAAAAAAAAGTGAAGGGTTGGTAACAATATAATACAGTGTGGAATATAGGCATTCTCTGTATTTTCTGCTCGATTTTCCTGTAAATCTAAAACAAAAGTTAAATATACAGTCTATTAAAAAAGACAATTAATAGAAAATATCCAAACAGAGGGAAAAAAAGATGGAGAACTCAATGGAGGCTCCTGGCAGTACGGCTGAATAATACAACTCAATTCTGGCTAAATTAGAACAAACATAAAGAGTGACCACAAAGTCCCTATGAATGCTAGCTTGAAGTTGTGTGTGGCTCCTCTGTTCTCTGCAGAAATTAAAAATTGTCCCTTTGTTATTCCATCATATATCTATTAGCTTACATGATACTGAATTCCTACCTAGAAGAAATGTAACACAAGTACCCAAACTCTAATGCAAGGCTAGAGTCACAAAAAGTAAGTAATATCTCCAAGGGCAAGACAACAAACCAAACCAAAGGGGTGAAAAAAGTGTAAGAAAATGAGATCAGAGCTGAAGCAGTTAGCAGTAAGAAAATAAGAAATCCGTGGTTGCTCCTTGGGGGAAACACAGAACCTGCATTTGGAGCAGGAGAGTGACTCGGAATCATTACAAGGTGTGAGAACTAAGCCTGGGACTCTTGCGTGGAGTCATGTACCTCCAGTGGAGTAAGAGTAGTGCCGGGTTGGTAGAGTTCCCAGGCTGCCAACAGACAGAAACAAAAAATTTATCTCTGAAGAGGAACATCCCAATTTAGCCCTCAGGATTCTCTCCAGATTAAAATCAATCAAATAGGATTTCAAAACAAAAGTACCAACAGAAAAGAAAATAAACCACTTTGAATGAGAGTCTGGAGAAATACAACCAACAGATTTAGACTCCTAAGAATTTCAGATTATAAGAATCACCAGATATGGAATATAAAATGTCAATGTGTGAAATACTTCCATAAAATTTTAAGACTGAATTTGAAAAATGAGTAAGCATTATGAAACTATCAAGAATAACCACGCAGATTTAAACAAGAACCAACTAAAACAGCAGTTGCCAACCTTTTGGACCTCACAGACCACCAGCGGTTCGCAGACCACCGGTTGGCCAACGCTGAACTAAAACATGTAAAAATGAAAAGTAAAAATAGCAGTGACTTGCTTTAACAGAAGATAAAAATATATGAAGAAAGAATTAAGGAACTAGAATATATATGTAAACAAATTGCACAATATGCAGCTTGGGAAATGAGAGGTGGAAAATGTGAGAAAGGTTATGAGACAGAATGAAGATAGGACATTTATAACTAGACTCAAAAGACAGAATTTTTTCAGAAAAGACCAAAGACATGAATTCTTACATACAGAAAGCATAGTATAAACCAAGTAGGATACATTTTTTTAAATTCCACACTTAAATACACTGTCATGATACCAAGGCCAGAGTTATTTCACCTATGAAAGAATGCCATACTGACACTGATTTCTGAACCCCAACCACGGAAGCCAGAAGTCAATGAATGATGAGGTATTTTATTAACCTTAAGATGCCATCAGTTCTAAATCACACCTTTACTCATTCAATATAGCACCAACAGAGAAAAAGTAATGGTTCCAATTAAACTATGACATGCCTCAGAAGGAAGATCTGACATGCAAGAGAGGAATGTAAACAAATTGATAAATATATAATTATTTTAAACCAGCATGATTCTATAAAATAATGAAACCACTGAATTTATGGGGTTTAAAAACAAAATCCTAGTCCACGAAAACATAGAAATCAGGAAATTAGGCCAGGGGATTGGGCCTAAAGCCGGCCGGTGGACATCCCCCGAGGGGTCCCGGACTGTGAGAGGGCGCAGGCTGGGCTGAGGGGAACCCCTCCCCCCCCATTTCAGGAATTTCATGCACTGAGCCTCTAACAAATATTTTCTAAGCACGTATGGTACACTTAGGATTTTGTCTAAACCTAGCCATAAAGTAAGTCTCATAAAATTTCTAAAAATAGGGAGTAATAAAAAGTTTAGATATGTATTCTATGTATTCTTTTCCTAAGCTGCTATAACATTACTACAAACTCAGACACTTAAAGCAAGACTGTCCTCTGACAGTTCTGGAGGCTAGAGGTCCAAAATCAGTTTCTAGGCCAATACCAAGGTGTTGGCGGGGCTGGCATCCTCGAACCTCTGGAGAGAATCTGTTTTGTCTCTTCCAGCTTCTGGTGGCTGATGGCATTCCCTAGCTTGTGGCCACATCATCCCAGTTTCTGCCTCCCTAGTCACATTGCCTTATCCTCTTCTGCATGTAATACTTCTCTGCTTGTCTCTTATCAAGGATACTTGTGATTGCATTTAGGGCCATATGGATAAACGAAGATAATCTCATTTCCTAAATTATTCACATCTGCAAACATCCTTTTTAAAATATAAGGTGACATTTACAAGGTACAGGGATTAGGACCTGATATCTTTGGGGGCCACTATTAACCTTCTACAACATTTATATATATTTACTTAATTTCAAGCTGGATTCTGAGCACTTTAAAAATATCAATTTCTGCTCAGAACTCTGAGATAGGTGCTATTAGTATTCTCATTTTTCAGGTGGCAAAAACTGAGGCAAAGCAAGATAACTTGTTCAAGTTATATCATATTCACATGTTCCTTGACCACAATGCAATTGTTTAGAGATCAATAAGAAAATATTTTTAACTTTTATTTTGAAGTAATTTAAGACATTTATAGGACATTTGCAAAAACAGTACAAAGAATTGCCATATACCCTTCACTTAGATTCTCCAAATATTAATATTTTGCCACACTTTGCTTTATCATTTTCTATGTATGTAATTTTTTTCTAACCTTTTGAGATTAATTTGCATATAGTTGCATGCGTATATACTCTATTTTGCATTTCCTAAAAATCGAGGACTTTTTCTTAAGTACTACAGTACAGTGATCAAACTCCAAAAATTAACATTGATACAATGCTATTATTTAATCTACAGATCTTACTCAATTTCACCAATTGTATCAAAAACGTCTTTCATAGCAAAAAAAACCAAAAACTTTTTTTCTCAACCTGGATCCCAACCCAAGATCATGTATTACATTTACTTTTCGGATTTCTTCAGTCTTCTTTAATCTGAAATGTTTCTTAAGTATAGGCTGGTTATTCTGTGAAATATCCCTCAATTTAGTTTTTTCTGATATTTCATCTTGGTTAGGTTCGGGTTATATATTGTGGCAGGAATACCACATAAATGATGTATCTTCAGTCCATCACATCAGAATGCACATAGTGTAAAATTCTTATTAATGGCAACACCAATACAAATTTTGTTTAAAATACATTTGTAAAATTTAAATTTGCGCTTTTAAAAACTTAAGTTTGTGCTTCTAAAAACCATTTCTAAATAATTCATAGTTCAAGGAAATCATAAGGTAAACTTTTATTATTTTTTTAAAATATATTTTATTGATTTTTTACAGAGAGGAAGGGAGAGGATAGAGAGTTAGAAACATCGATGAGAGAGAAACATCGATCAGCTGCCTCCTGCACACCCCCCACTGGGGATGTGCCTGCAACCAAGGTACATGCCCTTGACTGGAATCGAACCTGGGACCCCCCAGTCCGAAGGCCGACGCTCTATCCACTGAGCCAAACCAGTCAGGGCATAAGGTAAATTTTAAATATTAGCCCTAAAAAAGAATGTGTGTATGTGCTTGTTTGTGCACACACACACAATTGTGGGATATAGCAAAAGATCACCAAATAAATTTAGAGCCTTAGACATTAATGTAAAAATAGGGGGGAAAATTGAACATGAATGAATTACATGCCCAAATTATGAATAATAACAGAATAACCCCCCAGAAAGCAAGACATAAAAAGAGCAGAGGGGATCAATAGAGCCAAAAATTGGTCCTTAAAAAAAAAACCTAATAAATAGCCCAGCCAGTGTGGCTCAGTGTTTGAGCATCGACCTATGAACCAGGAGATCATGGTTGGATTTCGGTTAAATTCCCAGTCAGAGCACATGCGCAGGTTGTGGGCTCAATCCCCTGTAGGGGACATGTAGGAGGCAGCCAATTGATGATTCCCTCTCATCACTGATGTTTCTATCTTTCCCTCTCCCTTCCTCTCTGAAATCAATAAAATATATGTATTTAAAAAACAACAACCAATAGACAAACTTCTGACAAAATGGTAAGGAAAAGAAAGTGAGAAGCATAGCAATATTAGAAAAGGAAATATAAGTACATATCCAGCAGAGGTTTAAAAACTAAGAATATTTCTTGAGTTACTTTATGCTAACAAATTTGGAAATAACTAAATGCTTAGAAAACACTTTTGTTTTCTAAATTGACTCAAAAAGTAGAAACCCTGAGTATCCTTATTACCATTAAGATAAATCAGTAATTAAAAATCTTCCCATGAATAAATAGTAGGGCCAGATGGTTCTTATTTACTTTCAAGGAAAAGATTGTTCTGCTCTTTTACATAATCTTCCAGAGAATAGTAAAATAGGCAACACTTCCCAGCTCATTTAATGAAGTTATAATCTTGATATAAAAACACAATTTCCAAAATATAGATGCAAAAATTCCAAATAAAATATCAGCAAACTGCATTCCAGTGTGCAAAGATGGTGAAACATGACCAAGAATGTAAAGGTGATTTAATTCTAGAAAGTCATAATTAAACTAAAGCAAGATCTCTGAAATCTCCAGGAGACACATCACTTAATATATACTTCAATATATGCATACTCCTAGCCCTTCTTGGAACATACCAGACATGCTCTCCTTGGGCTCTGTGCACAGGCTAGTCTGCCTGAAATGCCCCTCCCTCAGGTCACTGAATGGCTTGCTCAAGACTGTTCAAAGGCCACCCTCACTGAAACCTGCTCTGAGTACCTTATAATCACAAGCCTCCCACCCCGACCATACACCAGCTCCCCATCCTCCTAGCCCTGCTTCAGATGGCACTCATGCTACATTAATATTATTCTTTCTGTTTATCATCTGTTTCCCTACGTTGCTCCCTTCCCCTCTCCCAGCTCAGCTGTGTTTGCTGCAGTTTCTTGGGCATCCACAAGAGTCCATGGCACATGACTGACACTCCCATCAACACACACAATGGGACGCCTGGAAGCTTTTGTAACAAGGAAGACAGACTTGCTTATATCCTTTCAGGATGACCTTTTGTAGGACCCAGGTTGCTTATTTTTCAGTGACACACATACAAGGAGAGTAATGTGTTCATGTTAGACACGTGTTCCACTTCTAGATGTCTTCATCCACATCTCAGTAGAAAGAACATCTACATTTCCACAGGGAATTTAAAATCTGTCTATATGTATGTGTTTTGCAGCATGAGTGACATAAACATGCCAATCTAGAAATATTAGAATGTCACAAAGTAGTGAGTTCTTAAAATTTAGTTTCCAACATATTCAATAAAAAAGGCTTCAATACTTCGTTTTGACCCTCGAAAACTATAGCAAAGTAGCAGAATCCAGGACCACCTAAATCTCAGGTAATTTTTTATGTCAACAGACCAAGGGAATTATAGTACTACTTAAGCTCATTTCATTCTCACAAGGTATTATCACAATAAACCTTTTCCTCCACATTGAATCAGCACCATATGTATTGGTATCGGGATTAATGTTCACTCTGTATAAAGTTCAGTTCTATTATATTTCAATGCAATAAATATCAAATGAGAAATCAGAATTCATCTCTTTAGGGCAGGACCACATTTGAGGAAAAGGAGACCAATAACATCACCTGTAGCATTTACTTATTTATTCCCAGTGTACGTGGGACTGACACAAGGACAGGTCAGAACGGCACACACCATTATGTGTGCAGGATAATTTCCCCACTATTCCATTGAAAGGGCAACAAGAGAACAATAAATTAAAATTTGCTTCCTATGTTGTGAGGAGAGCTTAGTCTACATAAATAACCAATACTGTCTCCTACTTGGTGCGTTTTGGGTTCAAAGCTTACCCAGCACATATCAGACAAGTCAATAGGGAATAAGTCTCAAATTTATGCTTTACCATGTTGAAGGTTTTGAGAATATTTGTTTCTTTTTTAGTACAATTTTTCTTTCATGTGTCTGGAAACATAGATTTTCATTTCATCCTCTTCAACCTTGAGTGTCAAATACACGAGGAAATTTGCTAAGTTGAAGAAGTCAAAGCCATAGCTCAGAAGTTTTAAGATTGCTAAGGGATTTCCTAGCCAGAATATAACTATTTCCCAACTGGGGTAAAAGGAAAAATATTTTGTATACTTGTAAACCAATCCCTCCCCTCTCTGCCAACTTTCCAGCAATAACCACATGATAACCATCAACCAATCAACCAGCGTGTGAAGGCAAATGAAATATTGCCCAGGTCATTGTGCTCTCAACAAAATGAAAGAGAGAAAAAGACAATGTTTTTCAAAGACGCTGCCTTTATTCCATTTAAATGAGAATTCCTTATTCTGAGATTATGTTCTTTCCACTTTTTGTATGCTATTAAATGTCTTTTATATAACGATGATAATTTGGTTTTCTGTTTTTATGTCCTTAACTATTAAAATCTAGAAAAACTTAAATACCCCAATTAAAAATGTTTTGTGCTAATTTATTGGTGCTTAAAACTCAGCCTTGGAACCTCAGCCTAGGAAAAGGTCTACCTTTCAGATGACATGTCTCACAACTTTGAATTATTGCTTAGCAATTTCCCCAAACAAGTTATGTAGCAGGATAAAAGTAAGCCTTAATTTATATTAAGCCAGTGTAACAATGGCCTTAATTTCAAGCACTAAAGAAATATATTTTTAATCAACACCACGGTTCTATCACCTTTCATCAAGACTAATTATATCAGTATATATAGGGTACTAATCTCAAAGTGTAAGGCCTCTTCTCTGATGTCACGCTGTTCTAGGAATAGCCTCTGTCACATATGTAAGCAGTATTATTGAAGCACAGAAACCAGGCCGCTGGGTCCACCAGGCCACTTTCCTGGGCAGGGTTTTAGTGGCATCACAGGTGGCTGTCTGGCTCAGTGTACATTTTGGCCCATTTACCTTTATAAATCATACCATACACCTTAAAGTAGCTACATACATTTAAACTGAGAAGAAATATGTATTAGAAGAAAGCATATTTTTATAGGCTTCACGTGTAAAAAAAAAAAACCTCCAAATTAATTTTGTCATTAGCTATTTGGAAAAAGAATAGTTCCATATAAACATACAAATGGGGATAGGCCTTTAGAAAAGCTTACAAAGAAACTATGCAAACTGCAGTGTGTCCTCCCAGTGTAAATCCATTCATCTCCAGTCCCTCAAACTGTTAAAAACAACGAGTAGCTGGCCATGACTTTTTAAAGTATGTTTCAGAGAAGATATAAGAGTCATCATTGGCATTTTGGGCCAGATGAAACTGTTGGGCCTTATGCCCGACTATCCTTCTGTGATTTGCTGAACTTGTGCTCCTTCTCATTAAGTTGTTCTTGTTAATATTAGTTCTATATCCAATTGATATGAGCATTTATATTAAACTACACAATAACTGCTGCTGGTAGCATCCAGAATATATGTCAGGAGCGCCTGATTATGGCCACATTCAGCCTTATTAGTAACTATTAAAATGACTGAAGATTTGGGAGCTGGGTGGGTGGCTCGCAGGGATCCTGCGTGTGGAGGCTGGAGCATCTGGCCGAGCTATGCAGAGCAGTTATCAACGCTTAGTTCTTCTTGACTTTCTTCAGAGAGCGAGCCCGCGTGGACTTGCCCATATGCATGGCCAGTTTAAAATATAACCAAGGAGGCAGCATGGAGCTGAACGTACCCTAGGAAAAGAAATGGGGAGATACGTAATTACAACCTATAGTTTGAGCTAAATTAAAACACGTGATCTTATGTTGTACTATAATTTTATAGGTAGATTTTAGAGTTCTTGGGTTTTTAAAATAAAACACAGATGACTCATTAGTAAGTCTAGCCTATATATATATATATATATATATATATATATATGTTAATTTATCACATTATTTTGTGACTCAATGGAGGAAAATAAAACACACCCAAGTGCTGATCTGGGACTTGGAAATCTACCTACCAGAAGAGAATGGATCGGGTATCCATTGGTTCGGGGTTTCAACCCCACTGTTTTCATCGCCGACTTCACGTATGTCTCTGAAGAGGGTACGTACAAAGATGTTTTCCGGATTTTAGCCAGTTTCGTAGCTACATAGAAGGGCAGGACACTCTAGAAAGGCAACACCCCCCCAGAAGAAAACATGCCATTGATTAGGAAGGCCACAAACTCAGAATTCACAGTGATGCTTGACTGCTCTGTGGCAGAAACATTCTGATAAAATATAAAGTTTGCACCATTAGAGAGAGAGAAACAGAGAAGCCTCTAAAGCCAGCTTGACAGACACATGGCAGCACAAAGCAAACTAATAAGTCAACCTCTCAATGAAGCAGAATTTGAGACAAGAAAGTCTTAAAAACAGCAGAAGTGTACGTTTTTGAACCTTTAAAATAAGGCATCATAGAAGCCTAAAGAGCAGAGATTCTGCTCCGACTAAACATTTACAGAACCACCAAGTAAGAGATTCTTACCATTTTACCCTTATAAAGAGATGATAACACTTTCCCCTATAATTTATAGTCAGTTGAGCTTGTCCTATCAGCTTAGGTCCCTCTACAATAAACATTTCTCATTCTCAGCCTTTGGCTACCACCACTTTTCTTCCTTAGTTTCTTACCACTTTGCTTCTGAGTTTTAATTTATTGGGGTAACATTGATTAATAACATTATATGAATTTCAGGTGTACAACTGCTTCTGAGTTCTATAAACTTGGCTATTAATAAGTAGGAGAACGTAAGCAAACCATGTCACAGCGCTATGCCTCAGGCTTCCTGGTTACAAAAAGAGTGAAGATTAAAAAACTGTTTGCATATATAGACCACAAGCTTCTAAAGTGTTCAGCTTCTCAAGACAAAGATGATCTGGTATTTCCCAATTATTTAATTATGTTATAACAACCCACCCCCTTATATATCTGTATCTGCATAAATTGGACTATTTGGATCAGAATTAAGTCACACTGCCTGGCCAAACCACTTGATGGCGCCACAAGTTAACTCCTCAACTAACTCATCTGGAGGTGGAGAAGAGGAGACAAGAGGCATGCCCAGAAATTGCAAGTCACATTTTCCCAGCTAAGAAGTGTACATTCTATTCTGGAAAGAGCATTCAATTATCTCCACAATGGTTTCAAATCAAGGAGCTTAACATGGCCTGGTAGAGGAAGGAGGGAGTCAGAGATGAAATAACTTTTGAGCTGAGTCTTAAACGAAGTGGAAGAGTTTGCCTGGTAAACAAACAGGGAAGAACATTTTGGGTCTGGGAACAGCAAGAGCACAGGAAAGTGCAATGTCCTCAGAGAACCCTAAGTGGTTCAGCATGGTCCATATATCAGGTGCGTGTGAAGCAGTGGCAGGAGGAAGGCTGAGCAGCACAGAAAATGAAACCCAGTCACTGGACAGTACTGACTGCCAGAGTAAGCTCTAAGAACACATGGTCTTATAAGCCACTATACTGCCAACGCTTAGAATGGTACCTAGAACGGAGCAGAAGCACAAAGAGGAGCTAAAGGAATGCAGCACTGAAGGAGAGCCTGGGCCCTTCCCCTCTGCAGTCTGGGAAGTCATTTACACCAGGAGGCTGACAATGTAACGTGAGAGTTTAAGCCACAATTTTAGATATGCCTGAGCTTAAGCAGGATTACCTATCTAAACGAAGGCACACTACCTGCCCAGAATTTCAAAAGGAACGTTTCAAATTATGTAAAAATAAATACCTTACATGTCAAAATGTCATCTAGGTACATCCTTCAGTTAAAACAAAAAAAAACCAATAAGCAACAATTAATCCATCTTTCCTGCTTACTCAGGGAAACATTACAGTGACCAGGTCAAGAAGATACTTATACTTTCAGAGGAAGTATGTCGGGCAGAGCAAATGTTAAAAGTTGCTTAAGTTCAACAATTTGCCATTTTAAATACTGCCAACTGAAACAGCCTAGATTTTGACAGGTACAGATTTGGGCAAGTGCCCCAGTCTTCAAATTCAGAACCCCAAACTGAAAATAATTAACTCGGTCACAAAGCAAAGCTGAAGTTTGGTCCTTGCCAGCCTATTAAAAAAAAAAAAAATCCCTGGAGACAACTTGGTCTTTTTTCTCACACACTGCAGCAGCTGGCTTAGGTATCTGGTTTTAACAAAACAGTTCAGAGGACCTAAATTAGGAACCGAAAAGCTACTACGATTCAATGTCATGGGGCAGTGGAAGGATGGCCGTCCCATGCTGCACGGCGGGTATTTAAGAATTCAACACTGGATCTCATAACTTCACATGGGAGAACATCTTTCATGCAGCCATGAGTACTACAGACACTTCTCACATTTAAAAATAACCAGAACAATTCACAACCATGCTTTGAAACACACGGATCCAGGCTCATCTATTTGCACAATATGGAATTTAGACATGGCGTTTAATCTGTCTTTTATGAGCATTAAATTCACTAGTCTAACAAGCACATATTCTTAAGACAGAGGCTGCAGCTTCTATGAGGCATCTGAGGGAAGTTTTTGCCCTCAGCTCTGTGTATTCATTTGCCATTTCAGGATCTGTTCAGTTAAAAAAAGCAGGAGTACTATACTCATCAAAAAGGCCAATGTCATAAAAGACAAAGACTGTGCGTGTATTCCAGATTAAAAGACACTAAAGAGGCAGGACAACTATATAATACCTGGTCCTAGACTGAATTCTTTACTGGAAGATAAAAGATGCTATAAAAATATTATGGGGATTACAAATTGGAGTGTAAATGGCAAACTAGATAAAAATATTATATCCATGCCCTAACCGGTTTGGCTCAGTGGATAGAGCATCGGCCTACAGACTGAAGGGTCCCAGGTTCGATTCCAGTCAAGGGCATGTACCTTGGTTGTGGGCACATCCTCAGTATGTGCAGGAAGCAGCTGATCGATGTTTCTCTCTCATCGATGTTTCTAACTCTCTATCCCTCTCCCTTCCTCTCTGTAAAAAAATCAATAAAATATATATACATTTTTTAAAAAGGTAAAAAATAAATAAATAAAAATATTATATCCAGTGTTAACTCTGAAGTTGGTAACTGTATTGTGGTTATATAAAAGAATCTCCTTATTTTTGGAAATATACACTCAAGTATTTAGAGGTAAAGAACCATGATGTATGCAACTCATTTACCAATGGTAAAATAAATGGAGTAAAATGTTAACAGTGACTGAATCTGAGGAAAGGGCATTTGGATAGTCCTTGTATTATTCTTATTCTTGCAATCTTTCTGTAGATTTGAAATTATTTCCAAATAAAACATTTTTTAAAAAACAAGGCTTCTGAAAGTTTTACAGAATGAATTCAAAAAGTAAAGTTTAAGGATGTCATCCTAGTGTCAGCTCTTTCTTACCTGCTCAGCATAAATGGTCAGTGCAGGGCACACAGAGGGGCCCAGTACTGGGGCCCACCAACTAGCCAATCAGGCTGTTTCTGATTGTGCTCTTTCAACGAGTTAAACATAATTTGGACTATGCTTTAATTACAGGGCAATAATGAGGACAGATAGTTTTCACCAACAGAGTACACTTTTGATTAGGTTTATGAAAAGACACTTCTTACCCGCTATTGAAAAATCATTAGACAGGGTTTATCAGACCCAAACTTCGCCCCAAGGGCCTTGATATCACTCAGTCACTGTGGTTTATTTGCATTTCCAGGAAATGCTCCCATAACAGCAAATCTGAATTCATGAAGGAAATTTTAAATGCTCTTATGGAATTATAGGAAAGAAGTTGAGGGGGGTTTCAGTTCAATCCAAAACATGTTGGCATCCACTGGAAAATCACCAAGGAAAGCAATCTTACCTGCGTTGTATTTTAACAATATCACCAGGAAATAGCACGTGGGATGCAGTGGACAGGAAAGACTCCTAGTCCAAAAAATGTGCCGACAGAAAACACCACCAGAGAAAGCCAATCATTTTTAACCCTGAGTGTCATATATAGAGAGCAGATTGTTTTGTCCCTCTGGTCAAAACTAACATGAGACTTCAGCGTTCTGGTATGTTCACACAGAAATGACACCTGTACTTCCCCTCACCAACATCTGAATTTTTATATTTTCACCAAATTCATTCCAAGTTTAAACCCTGAATGAATTCATATGAAGAACGACAATGATCAATGAAATTACATAATTCATCATTCATTATTAGGGAAAATTAAAAATAATCAAAGTCAGATGAATAGATAAACACAATGTGGTACATCCATACAATGGAATATTATCCAGCTTTCAAAAGGAAATCCTGACAGCTGCTGCAACACGGATGAACCTTGAAGACACTATGCTAAGTGAAAAAAAGCCATTCCCAAAAGGACAAATACTGTATGATTCTACTCATATGAAGTATGTAGCGTAGTCAAATTCAGAGAGACAACAAGTAGAATGGTGCTTGGCAGGGGAAAAGGGGAGGAGGAAATGGGGAATACATATTTAATGGGTAGTTTCAGTTTGGGAAGATGAAAAAAATTCTGGAGATGGATGGTGGTGATGCTTACCCAAAGATGCGAATGTACTTAATGCCACTAAACTAAATACTTAAAAATTGGTAAATGGTGTTTTCTGTTATGTATATTTTACCACAATTTTTAAACTGTTAAAAATCACTACTGTATCTACATCACCCTGGTGTTTGCTGTCATCCTTGCTCTAGTAAAAGTCAATTTTGTTCAGCTCTTGACCCTCTCTTGTGGTTATTACACAGTGGCATTGGAACAGTCATGGCACACCTTATATACCTGGCAGCTAAGAGATATTAATAGTCTAGTTCTCTCTAAATAAAATCCTAAGAACTTACAATAATTATGCTTCAACTGTTTACACTACATGTGGTTCTACTCCAGGCATCCTGACTTAAAAATTCTAAGGAGTAATTTTTAAAATCTAGACTTGAAGTGCATAAAGAAAACAAAACACATGTCTTTAATCGAGTGCTAACATCACATTCACTTACTTAGGAATGTGATTTTCTTTCGTTACCAAGACAGCAATAGTTGCTGTGGAAACCACACAAAAACAGGAGTACTTAACTGAAACAAACTCTACTCACCTGCACAAAGATGCCCTTGCTCTTATATTCCTCATGGATGCACTGAGAGAAGAAATCTACAAAAGCCTGGGAGGGGGAGGGGAGTGAGACGAAAACACACACATATCACATCAATCTGTCTGATTTGTAGCCATGGAAACAAAAATAATAAACTATCCCAGTTAACACTATAGCTTCTAATCATTCTTTTTATTTCAAAAAGAATGCAGAAGAGACCTCAGACAAACACCTCAAGCCCTCAAGTCATTTTTATCTGTCACTAAATTATCCTCTCACCAAATATAATATCTAGATCAAATTTTTATTTAACTGGAAAAGGCTCTTTTTTTCAGAAAGAAGAAATGTTTGATTATACAATAAAGGATGCAGTCCTCCTCCCTACTTGCCATTCGAACAGAAACACAATATAAATTCTGTTCAACTCTGTTCTATGGGGATTTTGTTGTCAATAAAGAGAAGAAAAGAACAAGCATCCTCGGCCCTGTAGGGTTCAGGAAGTGTAGAGATGAACCTGACAGCCCATCTTCTTGTAACAGCACGACTTTAAATCTACCTGTGAAATACAATGTACAGGACCATTTTTCAAATGTGAACTCAACGTCAGGCTTAAAATGCAAAGTCTCAATAATGACTCCACTAGGATCCCAATAATTAGTCTTGTGTCCATGGAGCAGAACAGGTAAGCAGTTGGAGTTCACCGATCACTTCCAAACACATGGCGCTCACTATACACATGCCCACTGTGTGTTTCAGAGCCATAGAAAACAAGTAGATTGCATAGAAAGCAGAAGTTGCTGTTTATGTTTTTCCAGTGGACACAAAGCCAAGTGAAAAGGAAGGAAGGTGTATTGCTCTTTTCCTTCCCTGATCTATGGCGAGTTCTTATTATCCTATATAATAAAAGCCTAATACACTAAGTGTCCGGTTGTTTTGTCAACCAATCAAAGCATAATATGCTAATGATATACTAAGGCCGCTCAACTGCTCACTATGACCACCAGGGGGCAGACGCTCAATGCAGGAGCTGCCCCCTGGTGGTCAGTGCACTCCCACAGAGGGAGCGCCACTCAGCCAGAAGCCAAGCTCACGGCTGGCGAGAGCAGCGGCAGTGGTGGGAGCCTCTGCCACCTCCGTGGCAGCGCTAAGGATGTCTGACTGCCGGCTTAGGGGAGCGGGCCTAAGCTGTCAGTCAGACATCCCTCAAAGGCTCCCAGACTGTGAGAGGGCGCAGGCTGGACTGAGGGACCCGCCCCCCACCCCGAGTGCACAAATTTTGTGCATTGGGCCTCCAGTGTATTATATTTTGCTCATTTCCCCCTAAAAGCTTATTTAATTTCAGCACCTCAGCAGGCATATCCATTTTAGAGATGTATCCTATGCCTTCACAATGTATATGCAGATGGTGCTATTGACCTGCAGGCAGTAGGAAATGCATTCTAAATTATCTTCCTAGTAGTAATATGAAGAGGTGAATGGTGGTATATAAAATTAGGACATCTTATACAGAGTTCTGGAAAATTCTCCTCTCATTCCAGAAGTGACAAGAAATATCTATGAATTCTGAATAATGTGTCAAAATACTCACAGTCTATCTTGTGCCTACTATGTGTATTTAAGTGTTGACTGGCTGCAATCCTTCTACTCAGCTCTGCTTACTTGAACTGATGCTGTATGAAGGTGACTTATTCATGAATCAAATCCCCGATCTTAGATTCATTAACGTTATGTTCTGATCGACTGAGCTATCTGGCCTAGGCCAACTTTCTCTGGAAAGTTCAAAATCAATTTTAACAGCAGTAATTTAGTGGGAGGAAAAATACCATCTGTGGATCTGAGATCTTGGTGTCCTGTTTATAAAGTTTATACCAATCAGTTCTCATTGGCTTTGGCTCCCCTGAAACCAGTGTAGGGTATTTTCCTTTTCTTCTCATTCCATTTGAAAACTGAGATAAAAAATAATTCCTCATTCTCATTCCAACACGATTTACTAAAACATTGTTCACCTTGGTTGCAGAGTAGATGGTCAGCAGTGGAACCGGGAACATGCCACTGGCGGAGGAGATGTTCAGAATCACGCCTTTAGATCTAAAAAGGAAAATGTTCTATAAACAGAATGAAATCATACAACTGTTTGTAAATTACAGATGGAGATACAGGTTTGAAACAGAACGACCTAGCTGTTTTTCTAACACACGTCTTTCCTTGCCTGTCATCAGCATGTGATATGCTAGGTCAGTGAGTGAGGCATAACTCAATCAACTAAAAATAGCTCTTGTTTGCAATTAGCTCATTTCTCAGTCTTAGTAATCTGGGGCATGATCGGATCAAATCTATAGTGTCCTGGAGTTGATCTCCACCTTTTGAGGCCTTCTCTGCCCACAGCACCAAGAATTCTCACTTACAGAAACACTCTTATACTCCTTGCCTGCTTTTATTTTGGCATATCATCACATATTCCCTTGTTATGGTATTTAAGCATTTTATGTACACACATATTTCTCTCCTTCAACAAAACCATAAGCTCCTGGACATCATAGCCTTTTCCTCAAAACACTCAGCACAGTCTGAGCATGTAACCAGTACTTAATAAAACCTGGAAATGAGTGACAGGTCCTGCCCTCCTACCTCCCTGGATATTCAGGTGCTAAATGAAGAGTTGACTCTAACATGCGCTACTATAGCTCCTCAAACCATATTCTTTGCCAAAGGCAAAGCATGAAAGCCTCTACTGTAACTTTTAGAGACTAAAGTTGAAAGTCAGAAAGTTATCAGGAGTTACTAATTCTACAAATAAATGAAAAGTAGTTTGAGGAAAGCAATACTGCAAATATATGAGTTGTTAGCAAGCATGTATGGGTTAAATAAAGTGTGGAATGAGGGTTTAGGGAATTTTAGACTTAACAACCAACTCTTCCCCCCTCAAATCCATTCTTCTCATTGGGGTTGGGCCCCTTCTTTAGCTATGGCAACCTGACCTCACCCATCACCTGTCCTCTAGATCACGTTCCTTTCCTTCAACCCAGTTTCTCATTATTCTTTGGCTGAATTTACTTCCCCCAAAGCCTATTTTTTCTTACATTTTTATTGATTTCAGAGAGTATGGGAGGACAAAGAGAGAGAAACATCAATGATGAGAGAGAATAATTGATTGTCTGCCTCATGCATGTCCTCTACTTGGGGTCAAGCCCGAAACCCAAGCATTGTGCCCTGATTGGAAATTGAACCCTGACCTCCTGGTTCATAGGTCGATGCTCAACCACTGAACCACACCGGCCAGACTATTTTTTTTTCAATATTAAAAGAAGGGACTAGATAGGCCTTTTTAATGCAAAATAAGAGAAACATGATTACATGGCATTATATTAGACATAAATCTGAAAGGAAATAATCCCAAAAGGTCACCTAGTCCAGTGGTCGGCAAACTGCAGCTCGCGAGCCACATGCGGCTCTTTGGCCCCTTGAGTGTGGCTCTTCCACAAAATACCACGGCCTGGGCGAGTCTATTTTGAAGAAGTGGCATTAGAAGAAGTTTAAGTTTAAAAAATTTGGCTCTCAAGAGAAATTTCAATCGTTGTATTGTTGATATTTGGCTCTGTTGACTAATGAGTTTGCCGACCACTGACCTAGTCCATCTGCCAGCCTCTGGGCAAGATGCCACATCAACCGTCAAATCGAGTCTGGATCCTCAGCTTAACGGGTCATTGGAAACAAGTTTGTTTTTTAACTGAAGTCCTTATCTGTAATCCGAACTTACCTAAATGGTGAAATCCAAGAACATTTTGGTCACAGAAATCAAATCTCAAATTTGAAAATGTCATATTGGAGTTTTGAAGAAAGTTGGACTTTAGTCAATGTTTTAATTATATAATTTTTGTATTTTTTAAAAATTCAATATTATTTTATATTAGTTTCAGGTGGATAGCATAGTAATTAGATAATCATAAACTTTACAAAGTGGTCCCCTCAATATTTCCAGTACCCACGTGGCACCATACATAGTTATTACAGTATTATTGACTTATTTGCACTTAGATATTTGCACTTAAGTATTTTTTGCTTGTGTCTCTGACAGAGACAGAAAAGCCTTTTCTTTTAAATTTTAAGGTAGCGGGAGTTTGAAGCCAATCACTAAAAAATAAAAACCCGTGAATTAGCAATGACTATCTAGTAATTTCATTTTATCTATATTTATGAGAATTTCCTTTGATCAACATAGACTAAAAACCACTTCTACTACTGGAGATGTTTTGTGTTTTTTTTAAAATATATTTTATTGATTTTTTTACAGAGAGGAAGAGAGAGGAATAGAGAGTTAGAAACATCGATGAGAGAGAAACATCGATCAGCTGCCTCCTGCACACTACCTACTGGGGATGTGCCCGCAACCAAGGTACATGCCCTTGACTGGAATTGAACCTGGGACCTTTCAGTCCACAGGCCGACGCTCTATCCATTGAGCCAAACCGATTAGGGCAAGGAGATGTTTAATATAGCATCAATTTATGATGCTTAAAATATCTTTATCTTTTGACAGTGTTGAAATATTCTGAAACTATGTTGCAGTGATGGCCTCATAGCTTTGTGAATATACTAGAAACCACCAAATTATACATTTTATAAATGAGTGAATTTTATGGTATGTGAAATGTATCTCAATACATCTGTAAAAAAAAGAGAGAACATGTATATTTATGATATATTGGAAGGTGCCACCTTTAAGCTCAGAGCAGATCCCAAAGAAGTGGAAGCTACAAGAGCGATAAGTTCTCACTAGAATGGCCTATTAAAACTTCATTCACCAAAGCAATGATTTCAGTATAGGAAAATTCACTTAATGATAACAAAAACTTCTTTCCTGTTTTCAAATACAATAGACCAATAATCAAACAGGTCACAATCATGCACTCACGCTTCTTTAACTGTTTACTCCTTGAGTCAACTGAGATTTTGGTTTCTCAAATATTCCACCCTAATTAAAATTTCCAAGAGGCAGAGTTAGTTTGAATTAGTGAAAAGTCAGAATTTGAGGGTACTTCATTCACAACACAATATTTGCACTCTAAAAGTCATCAAGACAAGCCTAAGACCAAGCAAATATAAAGCGAGAATGCACTAGACCTAAGTGCATTTACAAAAGGAAAGCATTTATAACCCTACAAAAATGGCAGCAGGGAAAACACCCCTTCTACAAAAACTCTGTGCTACCAAGAAGCACAAGGATTTGTTTGTCTAGCAAGAGCCTTCCTCCCACACACACACACACACAAGACAGTACAAAATCCCCTCTCTTTCTCTCAAAAGATAATCATATTCACCTTAGTTTTGTCTGAATCATAAATAACACACTGGTCTAGCTGCCTTAACCCTTGTACTGTATACAGGATCTGTTCTTTATGCAGAGATGGGGGATGAACATTTGGGAGTGCAAGGCACGGAGGACTGGTCTTTAAAATCAACTACTTTGTTGAGCTCTAATCCTCTAAGCAGAATTAGTGACGTCAAGTCAGTTTCCATGGCACAGCCAGACTCATGACAACTCTGTTATATCAAGCAGAAGGACAAAATGGGCTGCATTTAATAGCACACAGAAACAAACATAAAACCAAGCCCTGGTTAATCTCTCATTTTCCGGGAACTTGGGGAACAATTCTAAGATGGATCGGAAGGTACATTAAGAATATTTGCTGAAGTTCATAATGAAGACTCACATTGCTTCAGCGCATTTCCAGTTTGTTATGACAAATAATTCAAATAAACAAGTCAGGTAATATTTTCTGATACAATATCCTTAATCCATCTCGCTTCTTACTTGCTAATAGCCACATGATGGTGTCTCAGTGGTGCAAGTCACTGAGGCTCTACTAGAACTAAAGCACCGCAGACACAGCAGAGAACACCATTGCTGATAAAGAAGCACCTTTTCCCATAAACATGTTCTCTTCAATTACTAGCCCTTCTCACAAGTGAAATGTTCAACTCACCCAACCCTATAAAACTCAACATCGTGCATTCATAGCTTCCTATGGATAGAATTCCCAATCACAACACTCCTCCATTGTCACCTAGATTTAAAAAATGCCAATCCTTTATTCTTCTACACATGCCCCACTATTCCATCAGTCTGTTGTAGTAACCTTGTCCATAGCTCTAGGAAAACACTATTGTCACAGAGGAAGTGATAGGTCCCCTCTGAAGTAAGTCACCAATTTCTGCCTTCCTCAGGAACCTCCCCACTGCCCCACACTGCAGGTGAGGAGAGAGAGGTGGGGACGTAATTGCTGCTGTGAAGAAATGGAGCATGGTCAACCCTAATGTGGACGGCTCACTGCACGTAGAGTTTGATGGCAGTCAAGGGATACTGTGTAAAAAAGACTATCACAATTATTCATATTCCCATTTCTAAGTGTGCTCTTGGAGGGTCACTGCTTTCATTTCTAAGCTTGAACATAACACTGAACTTGGTACAGACAGTTCTCTAAACAGACTCTCAAGAAGACCGAGAAACGTATCAAAACAGTTCTAGGTCAGAAGAGAATCCTGGAACATGGGGGTCAGGTAGATAATTAGAACTAGCAATCTAAGAGCATTGTACAAATATTGCTTTGTTGAAGAAAGTTTGCAAACACTTACCACACAAAAGAGAACTGCCTGTCCTAAAACACCATAACATGTCATAATTCCACCTTAAGCAATACAGTATGAAAGAAGCTATTTTTAGCTTTTCCATGGTTGTTATGGCAACCACCTCCTGGCTCCAGCTGTACACGATGTTTATAATTCCAGGGAAGTGGAAAGAGCAAATTTCCTCTATAATGCAATTATGCACTTTCTACCTCTCTGGTAATATAATACCTTAGTTTGATTGCAGATATTTGTTTAGTGATGGTCAGTTGGCCTTCGGCTATAGTTCTAGAGGGTTTGGAAAATGTCATACATCAGAGACAGAATCAGTGCAAGCGGGGAAAACCAACAACAAAGAATCTTTATACAGGACTCTGCTTTTACTCAATGTAGATACGAATCCGATGGTAACCAAGCATAGGAAATATGCCATTTGGGACAGTGTAAAGTGCAGGCTATAATATAATCACTTATAATGTATAAGGCTTATCAGATGAGCTGGTAAATTGGAGTTTTTCTTTCTTCTTTGGCACACAGCCTCTGACTGAGTTCTGGACAATGGAATGTGGGCAGAGCTGATTACAGCACTTCCAGGCCTGGCCCATGAAACCTCCATAAAACCATTTTTATTCTCTCACCTCATCTGTTAGCTGGATCCAGACTACTCAGCAGAGAACTGAAAGGCCCAAGGGAAGAAGAGGGGAGGCCCTAGATGGAAGGAGCCTGAGACCCTTAGTAACTAGGGAGAGCAGAGCCCTGACCACTGATTCATATTGGCTGTGCTACAAGGGAAAAAATCAACTATTATGGTGTTAAACCACTGAGATTTGGGGGTGGTCTGTTATAGTAGTTAGCCTACCTTGACTAATTCAACTAGAAACTCTTTTAACTCAAGTGAATATAGCTGTTACTTCCCCCTAACCAAAAGAACTGTTTCATAAAATCCACTCACATTTCTCATTAGTTCTTAACAAGTGCCACAATCACCCCATGATGTCAGTTTCAGTCCAGCCTATGATGGCTTTCGCCAGATCATTTCTCAACCTCAATTTAAAATCAACTTGAAAAAAATAAAATAAAATAAAATCAACTTGATTTCTTGAAGGCAAGGATCCAATGAATCTTCTGTGTACTCCATGATAAAATTTACTTAATGACTGCCTGTTGAATGGATGGATCCTTTTCTTTGCATCCTTTGTTTTTATCTAATGCTCCAACTATAACTGTGATATGACTCTGAGGTCTACAGAGGTAGGAGTGAAGTTCCTAGGGCCTAGTGCAGTTACTAAATATGTAGCTTCATAGCACTCATTTAACTTAAAGTACTGAAATTCTATGACTCTTTGAATCTAATATTTTATGATCTGCAAAGATATCACAATGTTTTTTTTATTTAGTTTTTCACCAACACACTAAAAATGCCTTTTACGATACCCTCTGTGATTTATAAGTATCTGAGTCTTTCTTTTTTAATGGATGGACTTCCTATTCTGAATTAATATCATATCACTTGCAGCTGCCAAAGTAAAACTAAGATGATGGCCCAAATTTCATTCCTCCCAAGTTCTATTCTGTCTGCCCTAACTCTCTGCCGATTTTTAGGGTTCTCGTGTAGTTTGACTACTGTCCCTTCCATATCTGACCATCAGGGGGACACACTCCCATGGTCAACCAACAATAAGCAGCTTGAAGATTTTAAAGGGAAATTTGACTAAAAACAAGCTATTAAAATATACAAAACTACATATAAAATGGAATTACAAACAAAGAGCCTTAGAAGAAAGAAACTAGAAGCAGTTTCTCAACCAGTCTCTACAGATGCCAAACAAAATGGATTCCTAACCTCAGTTTCCTCATCTGTGCAATGGTGGGAGGCTATCAAGGTTAAATGAGTTAACATATAGCATGCTCTTGGTACAACACCTGGCACATAATATGTACTCAATAAACATTAGCTGTAATCCCTGCCTGAAGCTGGTTGCAGAGGTTTCTTCACAGAGGTAGGGTCCGAGGTCTTCCCTTTTCAAAGCTGTGATTCCTTTGGAGGGTCTTTTAAACTCAAAGCTATTTTGCAGAGGAAGGATGACTGTGAAGCCCTAAATTTAGCAAAGGAGCAAGCTAGCTCAAGATGCAAGCCCAGCTCTTTTCAACGAGTTTTCTTTGAAGGTCTAAGCCATCCTTCAGGCTTTTCCAAGGGAAGAACAGTTTAATCACAATTTGACACTTCATGCTATTTCAAATGTAAGAACTCAACAACACATTTCTCAGTAAAAATGAAGACATCCAGCATGTTCTAGTGGAACTCAATCTAAAGTGGAACAATGAGGCTAGTGGACATAGTCTTTTTCCTCCAAGGATGGGGCTGACATCTTATAATCACTTCATAGCCCAAGTTCCTCATACACCCATGCTCCCAGGAAGACCTGGAAAACCAGAGGATGGGGCCTTCCTTCAGGAAACTCCACTGGTTTGGGCTCTGAGAGCGCACAGCTCTGAGAAGGGATTCCCCGGGATATCCCAGGAACTCTATCCACCCCCTCAGAACAGCAGGCAATTGAGTTAGTGTTGGTGACTCAGGCAGACTTTTTATCCAGATCTAAAGGAATCACTGCAACCCTGGAGAGGGGAATGAAAAGGGGAATCGAGTGGAAAAAGCCTCCCCCACCAGATGACTCACACTTTGCCCTGTGACTCATTACTGTCACTAAGACATGGAGGAGAGGTTCATTAGTCACTTTAGTGAATTTTTCAAAGAAAGGATTCTCCCTATAAATAACCATGAGCTGTGTCTCTCCAGTTTGGAGCGTGAGCTCGTGACTCACCTTTCTACCATGCCAGGCAGCACTAAGCGTGTCATCTGCAAAAGAGAAAAACAAAACATTTGTGACAGCTGGGGATGCAGCAGAGAAAAAGTGAAAAGAACCCACCCACACAAACAAGAAGGGAATCACAAAGCCGCTCACCATCTCCACAGACAGCACCTCTATTTTATAGAGTCTATGTAATATGTGCCAAGAAAAGGAATCAGATGAAATTACTGGAGAGAACATTGGGAATACTTTTAGTGAACTTGGCTAAAATTATTCTTGCCTGATATGTTAATACTGGCACAGAGATCTTCAAATAATTAAAGATTTACAGTGAAATCTAAGTATCTCAAAATGCATTCTCAGGAAAGGACAAGGGTTATCACAAGAAATAATGTGCCTACAAGATTGCTTAAGCTTTCTAATCTCAAAGGCTCAAATGATCTTTCCCTATCAAAAAAGCCTTTAGAAGAAGGCCATAGAGTGGCATGTTGGCAAATAATAAGGATTTCTTCGCATTCATTTCTCTTGTTGCTCTAGTCAGCTGTGATTGAAACTCATCCTTAGAGAAAGTTGAGGTTAATTTGTGATCTCAAGTAACCAATAATGGAAAAACAATACTTGCATTATTAAAGGACTTCATAATTGTTTACTACATACACAGAAGATGATGACAGAGACCATTTGTAAACTCTGTTTTATTTAGTAAGCCATGATTAACTAAGGAAAGTTAAGATATTCACTGGCTTAGTCAAGGCCACATAATAAAGTTCTGAGGTTAAAACATGAATTCTTGACTCCTAGATATCACCAATTTTTGCAAGCAAATTATATTTGTATTATGTAACCTCTAGCACTTGGTCATTTTTGGTAGAGAGCAGTACAAAGGAAACACTATTTCATAAATCTCAGAAAGACAACCAAATTCATAATGAAAACATTAAAATTCAAGATAATTTAGTAAAATAAGAAGACATGTATTATCACCTATATCACCATTATATGTAAACTAGAGGCCCGGTACAAGACATTCATGTACTGGGGGGGGGGGGGGGAGGGGGAGGGTCCGAGCAAGAGGGCACAGACCGGCAGATGGACATCCCTGGGGGGGTGGGGTATGAGGGGGTCCTTAGCGCTGCTGTGGAGGAGAGAGAGGCTCCCGCCACCAGCCACCACCGCTGTGCTCACCAGCCATGAGCCCAGCTTCTGGCTGAGCGGTGCTCCCGCTGTGGGAGCGCACTGATCACCAGGAGGCAGCTCCTGCATTGAGAGTCTGCCCCCTGGTGGTTAGTGTGCACCACAGCATTCGGTCCTTCCACCGTTCGGTCGATTTGCATATTAGCCTTTTGTTATATAGGATAAGAAATAGAGTATAACAACTTGTCTTAGAATCCAGGCTATTCACACAATAATTAGGACACCACAAATACTAGTAGCCACTTTGTTCACTTTTGCCCTGCCCTCTACCCCAGAGTAATCTGCTTACTCTGGGAGTAAACAGGATCTGAATTCAAGCAACTGAAAAATGAACCCACACAAAGTAGAAGAAAAATCATACAAATGCTTTAAGCAAGTTCTCAATTGGTATCATTAACAATAATTTTAAAAACCATAGCATAACAGTGAAAAGAATTACATAAAGCAGCAAAACTGTTGCACAATGCCTGTTTTGGAGAAATTAGATGGTAACTCCATTGGAAGTCATATTAGAATAAGATAGCACACATTTCCTTTGGCAAACTGTATAATTTGAGCTCTGTGTTACCAAGAATACAACTTAATTAGAAACCCTTACAATTTAACCTGTATGGCTAACTGAATATTTACTGTGCAGGGGATGAAAGCTTAATTAGGTAAAGTTTAGAGAGTGCTCTGAGATCTCTACATACTATTTGATTTTCTCCTTTATTAATGTTTAAGTCTTTGTGGAAGGTAATAGTCTTCCTTGCCATTTCCCCCCGCCCCGCATGACTGAACCTGAAATTCAACCCAACACCATAAAAACCAAACATTTTGTAATAAATTATGGTTTGATATATACTAAAATAATTTAACGAAAGTAAAAGAGCTTTCCAAAACAGAGGGCTGTGTGTCAATTATTAATGAATCTAAAGCCGTAACTTATAAACTGTCAAAAATTTAAAATAAAAAGAACACATATATCATCATAGACTGTTTTTTTCCTAAATTTAGCATACTATAATATGCTAAGAGTTTCCATCACTTAAATTTTCCCCAAATAAGCTGACTTCTTAAAAAGTGACAGATTTTAGGAGAAAAGAATCCCTAAAGTTCTCAAAGAGATCTTTACATTTTCGCCCACATGTAAGAAACTTCTCCTTTACTAGCTTTACTTTGAGCTAGAAAGAACCTTAGAACCAACCAACAACTACTCCGTTGTGTGTGTGTTTTTTAAAGATGAAAACTACTGAAACAGTGGTTGTCATTCAATTTGGCAAACCCAACATTTTGTAGTTATGTTTGGAACAGCCCATTACTATGAGACCCCATGGCTAAATGTCCCCAGTCATAGAGAAAATTGGAGGAGCATAATGATAGCTGCTTTCAAATGCACTAAAGGACTCTCGGTATTAACTTGTAATGTCTTCATCTAGAAAAGCCCTGGGTGGGGTTCACTGGTGAAAGCCATACTCACCTTCCTGTAATTTATTAATTTCCTAATGTTGTTAACTTGAATTCTTGGGGCAGGGTGGGGGATAAATTCTTAGCATAATCCCTAAATTAAATACAATTAGACTGCTCAACAGCTTCTTCTCACTGATTTCCAAATTAATAGAGGGCTCCCCCTACTGGTACCATGTTACAGCCCGAGGCAAATCCATGTAAGAAAAAGGAAACAAATGCTTCACCTGTGCTTTTCATCCATCTGCCCGCCCCCCCCCACCCCCCCCACACACACCAATCCAAACATTTATCACCAACAGACAGGGCATAGCATTACCTACTTCCGGCTGAGTAACATACCACAAGTACATAGCGGTATCAGAAAGAAAAAGTTAGCTTTTCAAAAGCATGCAAACGGCCTCATACTCCAAGTGCTTTAATTTCTGATGATCAGAGAGTTGGAAGAGATTTCTTTAGTCAAAGCCATTCTAATCTCTCAACATCACTAAACAGTTCTGCAGTTTGAATAGACTGAATGTCTGGAATTCCCTGAACAGGGGAATGCAAACCCAAATGCCTAAAAGGGCCAGGTACATAACATACCCTAGTACAGCAAATCAGACAATAGAGACTAGTGGGGACTGTGGAAATCTGGAGATTGCAAGCCTAACTATTTAGCATAATTAGCTGCTACTCAGCTTAATCACTTGTTGCCACTCAGCTCTAATCATTTGTTGCCACTCAGCAGTTCAGCTCGGTGTTTCCTGATTTTCAGATTTTTCCCAAGAGAAGCTAGAAGTTTGGGTATGAAATGTCCCAGTTTTGAAAACACTGCTTAAGCCAACTGAAGTATGTTGGTAGGGCACATTCAGCCCACAGATTATTGGTTTGCAACCTCTGACCTAGAATCAGAAAAGGAACTTACCTTCTGCCCATTCCCCTTCTGGCAGATTCAAAGATTAGGAAGTTCTTACAATTTACTTCAGTGTAAATATCAACAACTGACCCAAGTTCACCCTTCTAGGGCCCCATACAGTAAGTGTGATCCTTATTCCCAAAGAATTAGAATTTTCAGTTTTTTCATTCATTCTTTTATTTTAATTCAAAAAGCATTCATTTTATGCCCACCACATTTGAGGCTTGGGGCTCAGAAATGGAAAGAAACAAAAAGAACATGGTACCAGTCCTCATGCTGTTCACAATCTGTAGGGAGACACTCAACCAAAAGTGAAAAGCTGAGCAAAGGGAAGACAGGCAGTGTGCGCTGAAACTGCCTGAGAGAGCTTGTCTCTTCTGGAGGGATCAGGAAGGCTCCCTACCTCAGCCCCACCTCCAAGTGCATAAACTTTGAGAACTAAAGGCTGAGTAGAATTAGTGAAGTCTGAGACAAGGGAGACTTCCATAGAGAGAGACCAGCCTGAGGGAACATTTGGTTCAAAGGCCTGAATGAAGGTGCTTTGACCTGAGCACAGTTGGAGGGGAGAGATCTGAAGGGAAACTGGGGAGGTGAGCAGGGACCAAGTCAGGTGAGTCCTTCCCTCTCTGTAGGTCACATTCAAGATTATGGACTTGAGGAAAAGGAGAAGCTGCTGAAGGATTTAACAGGGGTGCAATACAATCCGATGTAAATAACACTTTGCCTAGAATATGGAGACTAGAAGAAGACAAGGCTATTCCAGTAATTCCAGCTGAGAAATTTCACGGCTTGGAATCTGGAAAGTATCACTCGGGATGAAAAGTGGATTTGCAAAATAGGAGGTAGAACTGGCCTTGATGGTGTGTGTGTGTGTGTGTGTGTGTGTGTGTGTGTGTGTGAGAGAGAGAGAGAGAGAGAGAGAGAGAGAGAGAGAGAGAGAGAGAGATGCATGTTTCCTTTCTTCACCGAGAGAGAGAGAGAGAGAGAGAGAGAGAGAGAGAGAGAGAGAAAGAGAGAGAGAGAGAGAGATATGCATGTTTCCTTTCTTCACCCTGAACATCTCTAGTTCTTCCAACCATTCCTAATAAAACATAGTTTCAAGTTCCCACTCTGGTTGAATAGCTGATGAAGGAAGAACTACATTATGAGCCCCTGCTTAACACTCTTCCTCCTCATCCTCAAATAAAGCAAACCAAATGCAGTGGTACTTCACTCGAAGTGGAGGTTATTGATAAACTTTACCTTGGGTCACACCCTCACCTACTTCCTTCTTTGCTCTAAGAAAGGTAAGATAGAAATTTCCTAAGGGATTCAGGTCTAGGCAGGGCCATTCCCTGTGATCCACCTTATTCACCAAGCCAGTAGCAGTTTCTGGGTCCAGTACCATCAGAAGGAATAATTTTCC
Organism: Plecotus auritus; assembly: GCF_963455305.1. NCBI lineage: Eukaryota > Metazoa > Chordata > Mammalia > Chiroptera > Vespertilionidae > Plecotus > Plecotus auritus. The sequence continues at coordinate 140,714,207 of NC_137783.1, forward strand.
CACCCTTGGGGAGCTAGTTTGGGCAGTGTCCATCTGAAAAGGGATAAAGAGTCTATGGTATCTTGAGATCCTAAAACTTATTAAAGAAATAAAAAACAAGCCAGAGGAAGGATGGCAACTCCAATTATGGTAAATGCTAAAACAAGTGATCTCAAATCAGAAACAAGCAACACAAGATCTATTTTAGAACTTGTCCTTGGATTGGTGTGAAGCTCATTATCCTACCTGTTGAAACTGGATGTGTATTTGCCTGCCTCTGGAATTGTGGCACTTATTCCTTTTTCACGATTCCTCTAATAATCAATAGCAGCACAACAATTTCATTTGCAAAATCTCTGTGCTTTGAGATGTAAAGCCCTCCAGGCATGAAACCAGAACTATTTTAGAAGAGTGTGGTTCAATATCTGGAGGTTTAATGACCTCTAAACTCCACCATTTCTGCTCTGAAGGTCATTATCTTAGACTAGAGGCCCGGTGCACGAATTCATGCACCAGAGGGGTCCCTTGGCCTGGCCTGCAGGATCACGCTGAAACCGGCTCTCTGACATCCCCCGAGGGGTCCCAGACTGTGAGAGGGCACAGGCCAGGCCAAGGGACCCCAATGGTACACGATGGGGCAGGGGAGGGACGCGGGAGGTTGGCCAGCTGGGGAGGGATGCGGGAGGGCTCCAAGGCGTGTCCGGCCCATCTCGTTCAGTCCCCATCGGCCAGCCCCCAGCAGCAAGCTAACCTACCAGTTGGAGCATCTGCCCCCTGATGGTCAGTGCATGGCATAGCGAGTGTTTGAGCAACCTTAGCATATCATTAGCATATTATGCTTTGATTGGTTGAACGGCTGACCAGACACTTAGCATATTAGGCTTTTATTATATAGGATTTTAGTCACAGACCATCTGAAATCACAAGGAAAAATCCCCAGCTAGTAGGGCTCTCTTCCAGGTTAAGGCTAATCTATCTGTCATATTGGCCACCTATATAGAATTTCCATACCCCTGGCTCTTCTTACCTTGGCATTTACCTGCTCTGAAGGAAAAAGAACAAGACTGAGGTTTAACCCTGAAAGATTTGAAAGCAAAATTGGAAAGCAAGCAACAAAGCTTCTAAACATCCCTTAGGTTGCTTCAACTAACAGTATCATGCCTGGTAAAGAGAAAGCCCAGTTAAGTAAGTCACTGAGAGAGAAAAAAAGGAACAAACCTAAACTATTGAGTAAGATGAAAAGTGAACTGGAGGGCTTGATGGCTGGGGAGAGGGGACTAAACTGGGCTCTACGATTCAACATCAAGGATCTATTGGCAAAAGCATTCAGCTGGCATTTCTCTCCCAGTATTCTTCTGTACCACTCACCACTACTTCGGCTGGTGACGACCTCTAATTCCTTTGGTCAGGATATTTCATTTTTATTATTCTTCTGCTGGAATATGACACTTAAGTGATTTTTACAATGATCTGACCTACTCATATAGGATAGGAGCACATGGACCAAGCAATAATCCTGGACCTGAAGGTGTAAAGCCAGGTCATTCAATGCACAGCACCGAACTTAAGAGATGCTGCGGCCCAACCAGCAAACATCTCCAAATTCCCAGCATGCTTTGCAGCCAGTCAACCCCTATCATGGTTTGGTAAGGAGATAATACTTTGACCAACACTGGTGGTGAGAAGAGGTTTTTCTCTTTCTTATATAAACCTTTTTGATGTATTTATTGTGGCTTTAGGCTGCAGACTTCCATGCCCTAGTTCCCCTGATGTCCAGCCACCATAAAACCTTGTAAGATTCTAGAGCCAGACCAATTCTCATCTTGTTTTAAGTTACCCCAGGGCTCCAAACAACCATTCCTACTGAAAATGCAGCCCTGGCCCTGGCAACATAACACAGTCAACAAAAGGACAATAGGCACAATTCATCAAAATATACCACAGGACAGATAACAGCAGCATGAAAGAGCACTGAATCCGGGAGGCCACACACCAAACTTCATCAAGGCCAATGCCCTTTTCTCAGTATAAGCAAGACAAACACATATACCGTTACATACATATTGCCATGTCCCTCCTGCCACTAGACCTGTCTTTCTGAAATGTAGATCAGATCACACCTATTTCTACTTTTCAGCTTCCTGTGGCTCTCCATCGTTTTGAGCACAGCACTCAGCTTTGCTGCATAATCATGTCTTAACTTACTTTTCTGGCCTTCAGGTTAGCTGCCCCACACCACTCGCCTCCCGCTGTGAGCCAAACCTTTCATACCTGAACTACCCAACTGTGCTGCAGGGATGGTAACTGCACGGACCCCCGCCGACAGTACAATAAAAAGGGGCTGTGCTCCAGATGTCATTAACTCCATGACAACTAAATCAAGAGTTTTAAATGGTTTTTCCAATAAAGTGCGCATCACTAAGGTACAGGAAAATTCATACTTACACTAAAGATAAAGAATGATTATTTGGCTTAATGAAGAAGGGTTTTAAATAGCAAATGCTCTGAGTGTCGTAAGTGAGATTTGATTTGCAAAAAAAACGAGTTAATATACAAAAATGTTAAGCATTTATCCAGTTCTGCTTATGATCCTTCCCATCTACATATATAAAAGGCTAATATGCAAAGCGTCCCCTCAGGAATTCTACCGAGAGGCCAGAAGTTCCATCGCTCGCTATGATGTGTGCTGACCACCAGGGGGTGGTGCGAAACAAAGGAAGGCTCCAGCTGGCAGCTAGAAGGCCCCAATCAGCCCTGATTGCTGGCCAGGCCTAGGGACCCTACCTGTGCATGTATTTCGTGCACCCAGGCCTCTAGTCAACAATATAATAGGATATGGTACGTTTAATAATTTAGCATTGGCTCCACTAACTCATTTCATGGGAACAAGCATATTTGCCAGTGTAAAAAGAGAAAGTGGAAGAGGAAGAATGAAGAGGCGGGAGAAGCATTTTATAATTTGTCAAGATATTAGGACTGGTGGTTCACTTTCATTTCATCATTATTTTGAACAAACTGAAAGGTGCTCTACAGTGCTGTTGGATTTGAGCTGCTCTCTCCACATTTTCCCCCTGCACTGCTCATCTTCAAGCAGGGACATGAGGTGACCACCACTGCACAGGCTCATCTGTGCTCAGATGCTGCTTGAAGGATGCAGTGTGTGGCCATGGAGCACAGCAAGCTGACTGGTTCTCACAGATCAAGGTCAGGACCTTGGCCTTTTATCATTAGTGTTCTGTATACTGCCAACCAAAAACGCATGTTTTGTGAGACCGAGAAGGCCGGGGTTTTATACTTTAAGTATATACACCAGTTCAGTTCAGTTCTGACAAGCAGGAGAAAATACTAACATGTCTAGTATAAAGTTTGTATCATTTATTTGACAGAGAGATTAAAATTATCAGGAGACTAATTTGTAGCTAGTATCAATTCTATAAAATAAAATTTAAACATTTGAACATATTTTTCATCATTAACTCATTTCAATATATTATGAAATATATACATAATTTTAACACTCATTTTTTTAAATATTGATTTTAGATTTGCTAGCTAGCCTTCACTTTAGCATATATTAGCTACGGTGTCTTTGGTCAGCATATACAAGTGACAAGGCTGTAACACATGCCTAGCAACTAGAAACTAGAGTCCTTTTTTCATGGGGCTAAGAAAAATCATTCTTTATTGTCCCATACTTCCAACTCATCAACTTACATGTATCACAGAATATATAAAAGGGGAACAATTTACCAGTGATGACTCGCGTGTAGATGAAAACTTTGTAAAACTTTGTAAAAATCAATCTTCAGCCTAAGTTAAATTGTGTGGTCCCTGGGCCTACCATAGGGTCGCATATAATGGAGGCATTTAATTAATGTCTCGTTACTAAAAAGCAAAATTATACAGACACCAGTTTGGTATTCAGTTCTTTCTACTTCCTGAAGACGTAAGGAAATAGACCACTTTCATCTGGAAAACATACTTACATCAAAAGAAGAGTTGACTGAAATGAACAAGCTGATTATTTCAGTGTTCTTAAACAAAAAAGACCAAAAAGGGTGAGAAGCTGCTTACCTTACAAACAGAAAGAATGTTAACATTTATCATTTTCTTGATGGTCTGCAAAAAAACATATTATTTTATATAGATCATGGAAATGACCACAAAATACACATGTGATATGAATGATCTGGAGATGCAGTGAAAGTTTCCCCGGGTATAGTAGAAGTCTTGGGAAATGACAGGAGTTGGGATGGAGAGAGATTTTATTTTACTCGTACTCTCAGTGTTATAGTGCTTTTCTACCAAAAGCAGCAATTCATGCTAATCTGCAAAACCCAAGGTAGCTGTGCAAGTCAAATCTGAAAGCAAAAAGACAACTTAATCTAAAGTAAATATGAACCATTTGTAATTTCCTCTCTGTTAATACAAAAAGGAGAAATAACTGAAACTAAGGTTTTCAACAATTTTTTTTAAATTTTACATATTCCTTCAATGATACCCTCTTTTAGTCTTTATTAAAGAATTATGCATGTATCAAGGACACAGCTTTCATTTTGGTAGAGCTAGTCTACCTGAATCACTAGTATATTGTTGTCTATTAACAACTTCATGATTTTTAAATTGGTGTTCGGAATCCTAACACTTAAAACAAAGCTATTATTTACCCCTGGGACTGTACAAATGGGGTTATAAATATTTTCTCATTCAATCCTCCTTATGAAGTCTATAGTATGGCGAGGGACCGGACACTAAGTATGGTAGAGATCACACTCAGAGTAACTCAGGTAACAAGTAGAAGAGCCTCAGGCAGCTGGACTTCAGGGCTCACAGTCTGAGCCATTTTACCACACTGTCTTCCCAATACCAGCATGCATTCCTTTTGTTACCATAATATACAAAGAAAGACTTACACTGTCCAAGTCAGGAATTTCCAAAAAGAATTCAGGATATTCATATGATATTCCCACGTTGTTCACTGAAATAAGACAAGATTGTTAGCCTGCTAACATATATATTTTATAGATTTTTTTAAAATATTGGGATTAAATGTTTCAATAATACTATTTATGGTTGGAGTGACCTTTTCCACAACTTTCTATCCAAAAATGTATCCATGTGTGTACAGTTCAAGAGTCTCCTCTGTCATTAAACCTGTTTGTACCTACCACACTCAGCTCCTGACAAAAGAACTTATATTCACCTTCCAATTTCCATAACCCCTTGGAGTAGGTCTATTCTGCCTCTGTAAGTTATTTGTAGACATTGCTCAACTCCTTTCTAGATCTTAAATTTTCACAGTAGAAAGAGCAGAGAGTACTGTAGTAAGGGAGACTGGAAACTTGAGTTCCACTTATAACTATTTCAGAAAATGTGTGACTTGGGATAAGTCACATATGACAGGCATCTGTTTCTTCAACTCTGAAATGAGAGCTCACTTAATCATCCAACAAAACCAGAAGGAAAAGTCAGTTTCTGGCATCATGGAGCATACAATTGAGTAGAAAGAGAAAGGCACTACAAAAAAGAATTAAAACAATTATTTCATTACAAAGTACAAAGTGTTACAGGAGTCTATGCCTGGAGCATCTGAGCTTATCTGGGAAGTGAGAGAAGGTTTCTCTGTGGAGGCCAAGAGAGTGGGTCAAATATCTCCAGCAAACCATCCTTGCCTACTAGCCTATAGGCCTTGAAGTCATGCCTTAGTCTTCCTGTATTCCTACTCCTCAACCACCTACCTAAGATTGGAGCTACAAGACAAGTGAGAAGCTATGAATAAGCATATATAATTAGGTACATGACTAACACTCAGATATCCTTTAGTTTTCTTAGCCCTGGAAAGACAAAGACAAACCTAGAATAAGGAATATTTGCAGGAATCATACAAATAAAATATCTTAGAATTTATTTTAACCAAATACATAGTGAAATGGATTATCTATCTATCTATCTATCTATCTATCTATCTACCTACCTATCTATCTACCTATCTATCTATCTGTATTTAATCATCACAACAACTACATTACCTCCCTTATACATATTAGAAAACTGAAGTTCACAGCAGTTAAATTACTCACCCAAGATCAGAGAGAAGGAATTCAAACTCAGGAAATTTGACTTCAGAGGCTAGGCCCTTAACCACTACATTAAAGCCATCATATGCCTTCATCCAGTCTTCAGTTCAGAAAAAAATATCAGTAATAATTGGAGAATAAATAGAAATCTGATACTGATGTTTAATAAAACTGTGAAGTATTAAAAGAAAGGTTTCAGTAGCAAAAAGATAATGAAGTTATGATGGTCTGCTAAAGCTCATAAGGAATTGTGCCTGATAAACCTGATAGTAGTAATAGTAACTTTTTCAATAGACTAACAAAATTAGTAGCTCAAAGGAACTCAATAAGAGTTCTATATTTAGCAGTAAGCCAGTCACTTGAGGCTGTGAGTCTCAAGATTTTACTTGCACAATTTGGTCAGCATGGCCTGAACAAGATCGCTGAAACCTGTCTGAAAATCTGAAAGCAAAAGATAATGACAATGTAAACTGTATTTAATTAGGATTCTTGCCCATCTGAATAGGCATAGTATCTACACATAATTAATAACAGCAAGTCCAAATCCATTTTTGTTTTATTCAATAGGTTCTCTACCCACCAGGGGTTCTGGGATTCAATTCTATAAAAGAGCTGTTAAAATTAAGCCCAAACTAGTTGAAGGTGGGACTTTATACTCACTGGACTTTGCTTTAACCATCGTTGGAATTAGAAAGGATAAATAACTTATTTACAGCATGACTAAGAGAAACAGCAACACCCAAAATATCTATTAAAGTGCTCCACATAAAATAGTCTTTAAAAAGTCAGGTTAAGATAACAGAATCCTTGCCCTAGCCGGTTTGGCTCAGTGGATGGAGCATAGGCCTGCGGGTTGAAGGGTCCCAGGTTCGATTCCATTCAAGGGCATATGCCCAGGTTGCAGGCTCAGTCTCCAGTGGGAGGCGTACAAGAGGCAGCTGATCAATGATTCTCTCTCATTGACGTTTCTATATCTCTCTCTCCCTCTCCCTTCCTCTCTGAAATCAATAAAAAATGTATTAAAAATAATAATAAATAAATAAATAAAATGTTTAAAAAAAGATAACAGAATCCTTAAAGAAAGAATCTGTCAAATTGTAATATTCATCAGGATTAAAAACAAAAAACAAACTTCCACCTCATACATCATACTCCATCTCCCTTCACTTTCCCGTATCTAGAAAACTTTCTTTCTTCACATTCCTTTCTAGCCCATGGGAAAATGAATGCTCTACTTCAGAATACTGAAGAAAATTGAGTAGTATAATTATAAATCATTTAGATCCAGATTGGGGTTTTTAAAAAAAGTCTGGGATTTTGCAAGCAGCACACAGTTGACTTTGCAATCTTGTGACATGTACTACAAGCACAGAGTCCAGCTAAGGAAGCTCACAAATAAATAACTAAACCAGTAGGAAGTGTTATTCTGGTTAAGGCTACAGTAATGATAGAAAGCCTTCAGATATGTCTCTGCTAACTGAGCAAAGGAAAGCTATAGAAACTTTCTACTCACACAATGAGAACCTGAACATCTCCTTAACACAGCTCTAAAAGAAAACCCAGTCAATATGGAGAACTTCTGCCCAAATAAATAAACAGTATCATGTATAAGGGCTACACTTTCATAACTAAAAATACACACAGAAAAAGAAGATAAAGTGTGAACAGATCTTTCAGAACACTGAACCAAATATTATGAGGGGAAGTACCTGCCAATGTCAGATTGGCAACAGGTCCCAAAGCAGCAATTTTCAACTGGTGTGCTAAAAGAATTTTTAAAACATGCAATAGCTGACTATTTAGTAAGGGGTACTGGCCTCTTTTCCCTTAAATTGTGAAAAAAACAAAACAAAAAAAAAAAACACACAAAACAACAACATAAAAAATGGCCCTGCCGAAACCGGTTTGGCTCAGTGGATAGAGCGTCAGCCTGCGGACTGAAAGGTCCCAGGTTCGATTCCGGTCAAGGGCATGTACCTTGGTTGCGGGCACATCCCCAGTGGGAGGTGTGCAGGAGGCAGCTGGTCGATGTTTCTCTCTCATCGATGTTTCTAACTCTCTATTCCTCTCCCTTCCTCTCTGTAAAAAATCAATAAAATATATTTTTTAAAAAAAATGGCCCTGGCCAGTTCTGCTCAGTGGCTAGAACATCGGCCCATGGACCAGACCAAAGCATGCAGGGTTCAATTGCTGGTCAAGGGCATGCACTTGCATTGCAGGCTCCAGTCAGAGCACCTGCAGGAGGCAACCAATCAATTCTCTCACACTGATATTTCTCTCTCTCTCTCCCTTCCACTCTCTCTAAAAATCAGTGGGGAAGGGAGGGAAATATCCTCAAGTGAGGATTAACAACAACAAAGTGATAACAGCCAGCACAATAGATGTCTGGTGTGAATGAATAAAAATTATACCTATTTTTGTCAGGTCAGCAAAAAAAATGTATTCTTGGTGTGCCGCAGAATTTTCGCTAGTTTGTGTGTGCCATGGGGTGAAAAGATTGGAAGTCGCTGTTCTATTCTAGGGATTAGGGCTCTTAAATCCCTTTGTGCTTTATTGGTTGAACTCTTTGCTAGTGAGATATACGCTACCCACCTTCTCTCCAGAGAGGCTGTACCCACTCAGAGTGCTGTTATTTAAGAGTGTAGAGGAAAAACAACTGTTGCTCTCAAATGGTTATTTCCATAAACTGCACAATTGTGCAAATCTCTTGGAAGAGGCAAACCGATTGCAATTTTATTTTGTGACATTAGGTGGCAGCAATAACCAAATGGCAGGAGGAAAGCTTTCAGGGAACTGGAAAAGGAAGAAAACAGGCTTAGGGTAGGAGTCAAGGATGGAAATATTTCCAGGATAATTTAATTTCATTAAGAATGGGTGCATGCAATGCCATTTTAAATATTACAGGATTCATTATAGGATTCACCAAACCAAAGAATGCCACAAGTTATTTCTACATTATATAGTTGAAAACCTTTCTAAATGGAAGCATTTTATGTCTTTTTTTCTTAATCCTCACACGAATATATTTTTTTCCACTGATTTCTAGAAAGAGTGGAAAGGAGGGAGGAGGGGGAGAGAAAAACATCGACATGAGAGAGATACATCGATTGGTTGCCTCCCCCACATGCTCCTTCAGGGGCTGGGGAATCTGAAACCAAGGAAAGTGCCCTTGACCTGGAATCAAACCTGAGACCCTTCAGTCCACAGACCGACGCTCTAACCACTGAGAAGACCAGCCAGGGCAATGGAAGCATTTTAAATTGGCATTAAATAGCTGTTCATTAGTGTGTGTTTTTTTAATCCTACAAGTGAGGCATCAGAGAGAGATTTAAAATTTTTTATTCAGGGACCCACAGAACCCTTTTACTAGTGTAACACGTCATGTCTTTCAGAAAACAAAGGATGTCTGTGTAATCTGAGAATTCCAACCACTACTCCAACAATCATCACAGGACCATGAACAGATATAACATCTATCCCATCAGTTTCTCACTGGAGTTCCAATACTGAGAAGAGCTCAATAGAATAGAGGAGACAGAGAACAGGGGTGAAGACAGATCAAGAACAAGGACGAGGTGAGTGGTTAGAGGAGGAGGTGGCAGGTTCTCCATGACCCCCTCCACAACTCTCAAAAACACCAATAAATAAGAATTGTCTTTTAAAGACGCAGAAAATCCACAGAGTAATTCTGAATGTTATATAAATATTCTAAATGATATCATGCTGCAGTTTAAAAATCACTTCCACATCTCATACCTAAAAAGAAAAAAAAGCATACACAAGATTTCTGTTTCTTCTAAATTCATTTGCTGCTGCTTCTGACCTACTGGATGTTTAGAATCCTTTATCAAAACCGGCTGCTACAGAGGATAATGATGTCATTAGAAAATTAGATTTTTGGTAACTGGGTTGGGTATGAGGGAGGAGCAAACAATATAAACCAGACAATAAAAATCCATTTGAACAAACACAATAATAACAGATATGAATATACACACACATCACTTTCAAGCTGCTGCTTTTTCTAGATTAATCAGAGAAGAAATTAAGGTGATTTAGAAACACATTGCCTAATGGTTGGGCTTTCTAATATATATCAAATAAGGCAAAGTACTCTCTATTTCCTTCTCATATCAAAGTGGAAACATTCAGTCTACGTTTCAGTTATATTTGTAGTTACATATACTCATTCAGCTCAAATGAAACATTAGAGAAATGAAAAACCTATTAGAGTTCATTAATGAAAATGGATTAGAAAAAGGTGCTGCCACTTCATTATATTTCAAAATAAACCAAAAAATTTAAAATGTAGGCACCAGTAATAGTGTATGTACCCAAAGTGGGGAGAACCTCTCCTGTCTTTAGCTTTTGAACTAAAAAAAGGTATGGATCTCGAAGTCCAATACACCTAGGTTTTAGTCCTGGTTTTACTACTAACAGCTCCTAACAAGAGGATTTTACCCCAAAAAACCTGTTTCCACATTCTCTCATTCTTTCTGTCTCTAAAAATGTAGAGAATTAAACAATAACATGCAAAAATATTGAACTCAATCCTGAAACATATTAGTATGTTGATAAACAGGAAGAGTTGCTGTTATTTTGCATGGCCATTTAGTCATACAAGTGTTACTGAACTCCTATTTCGTACCATATTCCAGGTGCTGGGGAGGAAGCAGGACGGCCAAGGTCACTGCTTTGACTGTATAGCACCTGCATCCTTCTGAAAGAGCTCTGGGCAATGGTTCATCAGAATAAATGTTTACACTGATTATATTTATCCTAATTGCTTCTCTGTCGTCTTTATTTCACTCAAGGAGAACTAGTCTTCCAGTCTACAGAGAGTGTGGAAAGTGATGCAAAGAAAATTCCTTTTATGCCTTATTTAACATATTGCGGGAGCTAGCACATATTCATACTCTGGCAGATGATATTTGGAACACCATGTAAAACATTTTGCAAACTTCACAGTTTTCATACACTTGTGAGTAGCAATTTCTAAATAAAAGAGAGTTTACAAGGCTTTAAATTTGCAGTGCCTTTAATCAGAAATTGGAAAATTAAGATTGAGTCAGAAGCAACACGACAGAATGTTTCATTTCCACTGTTTAATTATAAATTGCTATGTGATCCTCATTACAACACTCAGTAAGATTTGCCATCCATAAACTTAGAAGACGGGATGAGGAAAGAAGGATAACATGAGGTTGGTAGTTAAAAGAGAAGCACCTACCAATTTCATGATTTAGCGTTCTATTTACATTTCTGGAATCACAGCTAATTATCCAGTTTAGAGATTCTGCTAAGTTAAAGATTCTGCTCTAATTAATACCATTAGTGGGTTTCTAGTAAGAGGAAATACGTTTGAATTCTAAATCTTGCTCTCCCTTTAGAAATCCGATCTCATTCCATACATCCAATGGAACTATCCTTAGTCTGATTATGTTGCTGATGACCCTCCTAGTATTAAAATGAAAAATTCCATGTACCTCCTCTGTTTGCCATGATTGGTTACACCAGGATGCTGCCTCATTCAATACAAAGGCGGGCATTTAGGCCAGAGATCCAGTCATCTACTTGAATCTCCCACTTGGATTTCTCAAAGCCCTCTTAAGTTTAGCATATCCCAAAGTGAAATCATCATTTTTCTCTAAAGAATTTGCTCCTGATCCAGGGTTTTCTGTTGTAGAGAAATAGCACCCAGTTGCTTAAGTCAGAACCTGGAAGTTGCTAATTACTAATTGTATAATTTTAAATTCTGTAAGTCTATTTCTTGTCCGTAAAAATGGCCACAGAAATATTAATACCTACCTAGGATTGTGGAGGATTAAATGAGATTCATTAGCATGGTATCTGGCATATTTTAGAAAATGCTTAATGAATGCTGGTAATAATAATTAAAACCAAATAACTATTATTGTTATTCTTCTCCAGACAAGACCTCTGAAGAATACCTTAATCAGATCCTGGTTCTGCTTCTTTTTTTTTTTTTTTTTAAGATAATTAAACTTTGATTTAATAAGGTAGAGCACTTTACACACTATTGATACTTAGACTGAAACAGTAATAACTTATTTTTTCATAATAATTTAAGTTCAAATATCTTGTACATTTTGTTTTACATTTTTTATTGATTAAGGTATTACATATGTGGTCTTATCCTCCCATTGCCACCCCCAGCCCCCACTCATACCCTTACCCCCCGGTGTCTGTGTCCATTGGTTAGGCTCATATGCATGCATACAAATCCTTTGGTTGATCTCTCCCCTTTACCCCCACCCTCCCCTACCTTCCCTCTAAGGTTTGATGGTCTGATTAGTGCTTCTCAGTCTCTGGATCTGTTTTTGTTCATCAGTTTATGTTGTTCATTATAATCCACAAATGAGTGAGATCATGTGATATTTATCTTTCTCTGACTGACTTATTTCGCTTAGCATAATGCTCTCCAGTTTCATCCATGTTGTTGAAAATGATAGGAGATCCTTCCTTTTTACAGCAGGGTAGTATTACATAGATGTACCACAGTTTTTTAATCCACTTATCTGCTGATGTACACTTGGGCTGTTTCCAAATCTTAGCTATTGTAAATTGTGCTGCTATGAACATAGGGGTGCATATATCCTTTCTGATTGGTGTTTCTATTTTCTTGGGATATATTCCTAGAAGTGGGATTACTGGGCCAAATGGGCGTTCCATTTTTAACTTTTTGGGGAAATTCCATACTGTCTTCCACAGTGGCTGTACCAGTCTGCATTCCCACCAGCAGTGCAGGAGGGTTCCTTTTTCTCCACATCCTCGCCAGCACTTGTCATTTGTTGATGATAGTCATTCTGACAGGTGTGAGATGGTATCTCATTGTTGTTTCGATTTGCATCTCTCGGATGATTAGTGACTTTGAGCATGTTTTCATATGTCTCTTGGCCTTCTTTATGTCCTCTTTTGAAAAGTACCTATTTAGGTCCATTGCCCATTTTTTGATTGGGTTAATTATCTTCCTTTTGTTAAGTTGTATGAGTTCCCTATTAATATTGGAGATAACATTGGCAAATATGTTCTCCCATGCAGTGGGCTTTCTTGTTTTTTCTGGTTCTGTTTCTACTTCCTAAACATCTCTCCAGTCATCCAACTCCCATTACCATCATCCTAATATGAAACCATCATCATTTTATGTTTCATTGCTGACATAGACATACTGGTCTCCTTTTATCAATTCTTGTCCGCTTCAACTTGGGAATCAGAATGATCTCTCTAAAATTCTATTATGATGTCAACTTACTTCTTGAAACTCTACAGTGTCTACATTGTCCTTCCAATAAAGTCCAAAAGCTAATAAACCTGGTTTTGTAAGCCCTTTTGTGATCTGGCCCTGCTTCATCTCCAGACTCCAGCCACTTCCTCTGCAATCCGTGCTCTAGATTTACAGGTCCTCTACCAGTTCCCCCAATTTGCCAAGCACATTTTCCTTCTGTTTTCTGCCCAGAAACCCTTCCCATAGCTCTCCTTCCAGGGTTAATCAGCCTTCAGGTCTCAACTTAAACATTACTTTCTCAGACAAAACATCTCAAACACTCTTAGCTTTCTCAGTAACATACTCTTTCATGACATGCAACACACTCCCAATTACTTGTTCAATGGCTGACTTCCATGACAGCAGGAACAATATCAGTTTTATTTACTGCTATATCTCTGCAACTTTACTTGTTGATACTCTGGTTTCTCTACAAATCTGTCACCTTTTACTTGTTGAGTGAATCAGTATATGATTGACTGAATGAATCAATCAACAAATAGGAAAGGAGAACTGCTGTATTGTAATTTTTTTGGTCTTTGTCAGATTCCTAGGGTAGATGTTCTAAACCTTTGCAATTTCCAGGGTAACAGCTGTGTATTTGTTATCCCTGGTGGGCCTGTTGATCACACCAGAGTTTATACTACCAAGATGATTCAGAATGGGGATTGGTCACAATGAAGAACAACTGTGTAACTGGAGGGTTGGTTGGGGCTCTGAGCCAGCCCAACCTCTGGAAAAGGAAGCGGGGCTGCAAACTGAGTTCAGTCACTGGAGAAATGAGTCATGCCTACAGAATGAAACCCAATAGAGAATCTGGACATTGAAGCTCAGTGGAGCTGTCTGGTTGGTGAACCATCAATGTGTGGGGCGTATGAGTCCTGACTCCACAAGGAGAGGACCAGTAGCTGTGTTCCAAACCCTCTCAGACCTTGCCCCATGTGACTCTTCATTGGACTGATCTTGATTTGCATCCGTCATACGAAGGCTGTTTTCTTAAGCTCTGTAAGATGTTCCGGCAAATATCAAACCTGAATTTGTAATCAGTTGGTCAGAAGTGCAGTGCTTGGCCCTGGGGAGCTCCAAATTTGTAGGTAGTATCAGAAGTAAGGGAAGTATTGTTGGGGATTGTGCCCCTGAACTTATGGAGTCTACACTAACTCTGGGTGGTCAGGGTCAGAATTTGATTACATTACAAAAGCGAAGTTTTAGAAGTGTCCTAAACCTCTAGAAAGCATGAAAATCATATCCCAGTATAATAGAGATACTCCATGGTCTCAGGAAACGAGCATCCTATCATACTCCTGTAATCCTTTCCTCTGTAACTAGGCTAATAGCCTATGCCCCTTCTGGGGCCTGAGTCATTTTATGCCTGGGCTACAGGGAAGGAAAAAAAAAAAATTAGTGGATGGAGAAGGGGATTACTTCCAAAAGTATGAAGTTTATCTTTGGTGCTCTCCTAACTAATTATTTTTTCCCCTTCTATTTTTCCTCCCCTCAAGTATCTCACTGATCACTAACCTGCCCCTATAACCTCCTCTTTAAGCCTCTTCTTTTCTATTTCAAAATAATTTCTCCATGTCTTTCACTAAGATAGTCATTTCCTCAAGGTGACTGATCCAGCAAGTAGACAGGTAATAAACTGAATGTACTAATCCCAATCCTATCTAATAAAAGAGTAATATGCAAATTGACTATCACTCCAACACACAAGATGGCTGCCCCCATGTGGTCAAAGATGGCTGCCCCCATGTGGACACAAGATGGCCACCACAAGATGGCCAGCAGGGGAGGGCAGTTGGGAGGGACCAGGTCTGCAAGGGAGGGCAATTGGGGGCAATCAAGCCTGCAGGAAAGGGCAGTTAGGGGTGACCAGGCCTGGTAGGATCGGGCCTAAATGGGCAGTCGGACATCCCTCTTGAGGGGTCCCAGATTGGAGAGGGTGCAGGCTGAGCTGAGGGACACACACCCCCTGTGCACGAATTCTATGCACCGGGCCTCTAGTCTATATATATAAAGCCTAAGCGACCGTTATGAGCAGATGACTGGCCGGTAGCTATGATGTGCACTGACCATCAGGGGGCAGATGCTCAATGCAGGAGCAGCCTCCTGATGGTCAGTGTGCTCCCACAGCCAACCTCCCATGGTCTCTTCCCCCAGCTGGCCAGCCCAATTGGCCCAATCACCAGCCAGGTCGAGGGACCCCACCCGTGTACAATTCATGCACCGGGCCTCTAGTAAGATATAAATGAAGATGGCATTGGTTCTTTCAGAGCTACTTACATTTCAAAAGGCAATTTAAAACTAATTTCTTATTAGTAAAGTTCTGAGAATGGCAAGAAGATAACGTATAGCTCTGTATAGTTCTAAAGTCTCTGAAGACGACGCAACACTCTTCTACTTGTAACTTCCCTCATCAATCGAGACTGGGAAGCTGCATAACTTCCTGGTATGCACGTATCCTTCCTTGGGGGAACATAGAGACAGTTTCCTCAACCTTGGCCTACATCGATTTCTTCTCTCTTTGATACTTTAGGGACTGAACTCTAAGAAGGCCATCCCAATTAATTAGCTGGGAATTTGCCATTTGTAAGCTAACTGGTCCTTTCCCCCAAGTAGCTAATAATTCCCTTGGGTCTTTTGTTAAGAAGCTCTGGAAACTTAAGTATAAACAGATACATAATACTTTCTTTCCTTTCATTAATAGCTCCCTTGCCCCACACTTCCTCCTATAAAAACCTTCCATTTTGTACAACACTCAGAATGCCTTTCTAGTTGCTAGATGGGATGCTGCCCAATTCATGCATCTCTTAACAGGGCCAATTAGAGCTTCACATTTACTTGGTTTAATTTTGCTTTTTAACAGTAATAAATAGGCCTGAATACACTCAGCCAGCACCAGTATGGCTTCACAAGTCCCCCTGTCTGCACCCATGGACTCTCTAGTTTCTACAACTTATAAAAACTGTGACAGTATGGGATGCCGAAGACCTTCGCAGCTTTTGGCGTGGAAATTCTTGGTCTAGGGTAGGATGCATTAAAAGCTATGATTGATTTACTTACTAAATGAATCACAAACTAAGTAACTATATTTTTCCAGGAAGACCCTTCTATTTTTAATTCTAAAATAAAGAATGTCACTTTTTTAAAAGTTAAAAACTCATAGCAGTGTAATTTGAAATAAGTATTATCTGTGGCATACTTGAAATCCAAGGCTACTCTGTTGGCCTTGGTAAATTATGCCTCCCGCGATGCATTGTGCAAAGTCCTCCAAACCAATTTGGAGCACACATGAGAGTCTCTTGAGGAATCAAGTGAGCATTAGAGCAGTCCCATTTTGTTAACCAATTGTTTGCTTACTCAAAGCAATATTGATGTCATTTTCTCTGAATAGTTGAAATTTTTTAAGCTTTCTCAACTCTGTGTTTCCTGGCATTTGCCCGAGAGAAGAGAGCAGATGCTTACTTATTTTACATAACAGCATTAAGAATCCAACCCTCAACCTTATGTATTTAGAGTCTTATCAAGTTACCATGACCTTTCAGTATGAATTCACACAATTTGTGGCTGTTTTCCTTCCACTTATCTTATTGAAAACTTAATGTTTCTCTCATGACAAAGGGCTTTAGCATTTTCCTTGGTAGTTCAGGAAATATTAATTTTCTTTATTAAGCACTGACTATACTTCGGTGGTTAATGCTATTCAAACAAATGGAGTATACCATGGTGATTTATTTTTCTTTTTATCATTACTGGTTTTGTTAATAATCAGTAGAAAAAAAATTCCTTCCTGTAACTTAATATGGATTGCTAGATCGTACCAGAAATCAATTCCCTAAAATAAGGGAATATTAGACAGGGGAGATTGACATTAAGCAGAAGTAGGAAAATAAGATTATTTCCCCTTTATTGGACAGAGGTGGGGGCATGTATGATCTGGATGGGGATGAGAGAGGGAAGAAAGAAGGTAAAGGAACTACAGACCCAGGTAATCATAAGAAAAAGAAAACATAAACACTGTACCACCCCTAAGTTCTGTACCCACACTATAAGAGTTGAAATATGACCTAACAATAAGATAAAATTAGCTCATAAAGGTGTCTTTATAATTCTCTCAAAAATCTTGACAAACTAAAATTATAATGCAATTTAAGTATAAGATATCTGCTAACAACTGTCAATAATAATTATGCAAAGCTTATGATTAAGGAGACAGGTGTGGTAGAGGAGAAAGAAAATTAAATGGATAGCCACTTAATAAGATAATGTATTCAAAAGTGCTGCTATAAACTTTAAAGGATTATATAAATATTACCTATAATTATTTTTATTATCAAACTGTAACCAAGTAGAAGTAAAAAATAATGTTGTGTGTATGTCTCAATAAGTATTCAATCAGAATTATTTAATTATAGTGTAACTTTAAAGTGTTATCTTTCCCATTAGAACATTATACTATTTGATATCAGGCACTTTCTTGTTCAATGTTGTATCTCTAGTTCATTGATGAATGAATGAATATAATATGAACTGCTATTGCAATTTACTAAGGAGCTGGCTACATAAACAATGGTTCCATTAGCATATGTGGCCTAGGAAAACATCAGTCCTTATGTCTAAATATCAATGTTTACGTATTGACACAAGTCCTAGGATTCTAGAAGTGGGGAAAACATGCTTCAGAACCACATGCCCTCTATTCCCATCCTTAACAGATTTGTCTGTTGTGCCTAAACTCATACTGTAGACTTTCTATATATTGAGTCAGGAAAGAACAGATGAAGAACGCCTTTTTTAACCCAGCAGTCCGACAGCAACCAGATGCCCAACGTTTCCATCTTCAAGGGCATCAGCTCTAAGTATCTATAGTTCAAAGTTACCCAGTGAAAAGCAGCTAAAATGTATGTAAAGCTAAGAACAATTGTGATTAACAAAACTACTTCTGAAAGAAAACTTTCTTCTCCAAGAACACAAGTTGAAGGTGTGTCTCTGCTCATTAGAGCTCCTCAATCCATGTCTCTGCCTAAGCCAGCCTTCATTCTTCAGGACATGCCTAGTTTGAAAGGGGTTATGACAGACTATGGCAGTGTCTATTCTAACTAATAAGTCATACCTGCTACTGATTTGAGAATTTAAAAAAGTCAACAATTTTACAGATGTTAGTGGTGCTGCAGGTATTCCAGATCTAAGCTGAGGAAAAAGAATTATGAAAGACTCCAGGCAATATTATAAGTATTGACCCAAGAAGAACGTGTAGACACAAGAAGAACGTCTAGACCTGTGTCTTCACTCATATTTTGCTACTGGCTATCCTATAAGTGAGGAAGAAGCAGTGCGGGTAGGTGGGGCATGGTGATGTGTGATGTGGAACAGGCAGGAGCTGAAAAAGATGGCATGGCTAAGCCAGGGTTAAGGCACTGTGTAGGGCTATATATGTTTAACTTGTTTTTAAATTGCATTACCAAGAAATTATATAAAAGACCATTCTTTTATAGTAAGGGGAAAGGAGGTGAGGTTGTGAATAAAGAAATGTTAGAAAACTGTTTTAAAGCTTTCTTTGTTTTTCCTCCTTTTACAATCCAATAAAGAAGACGAAATTCCCAGGTTCACACCAATTTAGGCAGTGAGATAAACAGGTTCAGCAGAGGAAAGTTTTTCTGAACTACATACTCTTTTTCTTCCCAGAAATGGTTCAAAGAATGTTAGGTAACTTTTCAAAGTCCTTGTTCTTTCCTTAAAAGCTGGCAAATATTTTCCATAACAAGGTACAATATTTCCATATCTCAAAAAATCATTGGTTTTTGGTAATAAGAGCAAGGTATAACAAAAGAGAGAAGCAGACTTAGATTAAAAAAAAAAAAAAAGAGGGCTGAATGCCAGTTGTATCTCTCAGTCTTTATGTGGCCTTAGGCAAGACCCTACGCTCTCTGAGCCACACTTTCAACTGGGGTGATGTCTCCCCCAAGGGGACAAAAATTGGTTGGGGCCCAGCTAGCATGGCAATGCGGTTAGTAGGTTATGGTTCGATTACCGGTTGGGGCACATGTCTGGGTTGCAGGGTCGATCCCCAGTCGGGGGGTGAGGGGTTCAGGAGGCAGGAGATCAATGATTCTCTTTCATCATTGATGTTTTCTCTCTCTCTCCCCCTCTCCCTTCTTCTCTAAAGTAAATAAAAATATTTTTAAAAATTGGTTTGGAGCTAGAGAGCATAAGATCTTATTCTTTATATGTGTAAAACAAAAATATACATACATAAATGAGACATACATAAATAAGCAATGCTTTTCTAAGTCTTCATTTCTCAACTGTAAATATGGGTCAGCATCTTCCACCTTAAAGGATTACTATGATATAAATATAAATATATACAGAGAATGAGAGACTGGAAATAAAGCAAGCAGAGAAAACAACCAAATGCAGAATAGCCATTAAAATATAACTAAAAATACAAAGATTCAAGTAAATATAGATTAATATAATCTAATAATCAATTGTATTAATAATATAATTTTTGACTCACTAGTCATTTCATCAACTGAGCACCTAATCTCCAAAAAAGAAAACATACAGTCATTGTAAAAATCAAACAATAAATGCAAAAAGAATATATATTAGTAAATGTGGCAAAGATACAAACCTAAAACACCAATTTTAAGGCCTGCCAAGCTTGTTTTAATTTTATCATATATATCTTCAGATGCAAAGTCAACAGCAATGGTCTTTGTTTCCACTTTGAATTTTTCTCCTGGGGAGAAATCACAAATGGGGAGAGAATTAATACATGGCAATTAAGCACTTAATGCCATTATCCTTCCAAACTCTTTTTACCCCCTAATTTGATATAAAATTTAGACCAGGATAATTTTAGGCAACCATGAGATGATCTAAGAGATGATATAAAGACAACACAATAGTTCCACAATAAAATTCTAGTGTTGTCACAGAGTTGGCTGGATGGATGTTCCTTAATCAGTCCTCCTTCCAAAAATCAATGACTACTTTTTAGACCCTTAGGTACAAATAATAAAACATGATTCACATTATAATGTTATATACTCTTTAAATATCACTGGCTTTGTGATTTTAATTGCAAACTGATGCTTCATTATCTCAGGAAGAAGTCTTTATGCTGTAATATATTTTAAAGTGTGATATATTAAAACAAAAGTTCATCTTATTAAAATGAAAACAAAAGTAATAGGATTCCATTGGAATTTAAAAGCTCGGTTAATAGTTAATAGTCACTACATTTAAAAATCCACACAAAACAGTGACAGAGCTACAAAGTGACACAAGAAAGACTTCACAAGACCATGAAGTTCCAAACAGAGCTCATGGAAATAACAGATTGAGAAATAAGACCCTGGAAAGACGGGACTCATCTGATGTAACCATACTGTTTACGCCTGCCTGCACTAGGGAGTCCTTTTGAGAAGACAGCATAGACTGTGAGGTCACCCAGACATGGGTACCAATTTCATTTCCACACTTACTTGCTAAATGACTTTGACATCCCTTGTCTCTGTGTGAGGCTCAAGTGTTATCTACTGGCATACAGGAGGCAATCCATAAAAGTTAGTCTCCCCTTTCTCTCCTCAACTAATCCCATGCTCACATCACTTTGTGAAGTTCAGAGGACTAAGAAAGCTTATCTTTGGAAACTGATGAGAATTCATTTTAAAATCCAGTTTCTAAAACGAAATGATTCTCCATTTGCATGCAGGCAAGTAAGTTAGCGCATCACAGAGTGTGCAGCACTAACCCAGGAAGTTTCCACTCCTGACCTAAAGGATTTATTTATGTCTCAAACTAAAGAGCCAGTTCACAAGAGATGTGGTTCTTGGTTAGACTCAATGAAAAGTATTGACCCCAGGTAGGAATTCATGAATAAACCAGAGGGTAATAATTGTATGGCAAATATCTTGCCTGCTGGGAAAGGCATACTTACTATTCCACATAAGTGAGTTACTATATGTGCTCATGAAATGGAGAGGCAGACAGACACAGAGCTGTCATTTCACATAGCTGATCCACCATGTCTCACTATAAATGGTTCGCAGAATTTACCACAAGTAAATAAAGATCTTTTATTAGAACCACAAATTCATAAGGGGGGAGGGGGAAGGGGAGACAAAATCAGAAGGCTGAAGAATACCTTTTATTAACTGTAAAATAGGATAAATTTATCTATTTTGAGAAAACCAAAGTATGTTGCCATACTAGCACCATATATTGACATTTAGGAATATTTCTAGTAATAACGCCACTTCACAACCCCTTAATCAAATTTATTATTTCAAATCTCATAGGATGTACTTATGTTGCAGCCTGATATAGATATGCTGCTAAAAAAATTCAGAGACGCTTTTGGAAAGAACGTTATTTAGTAAGAACCCTCAAGTAAACTTTTTCTTTGTGTTCACATTAGAATAAGCAAAATGGCTTCTGATGCAAGTTTTTCAAGATAACATTATGAACTTATACCTGGATTACTGTGAATCATGTTCTAGTTCAGTTAACACTGCTGCTTGTCTCTTAACTTCCCTTTCCTGCCTTTATTGTAGGCTTTCTCTTTCTTTAACGTAGGTCAGCTCATGTCCCTCTCCTCCTCACAAACCTCTCAGAGTTCCATCTCACTCACAGTAAGAGCCAAAGTCTTGGGCAACAACCTAATACTCTCTGAACTCATCTCCACCTACTTTTCCCCCAGTTGCTCCCTAGCTCCAGCACAGAGGCCCCCAGCAGTTCTTTAAACACACAGTGGTCTCCAAATACACTCAAAGGCTTTTGCTCCTGCTGCTCCCTCTGCCTGGAATGCTCCTCTGCATCCCTTGTCTCCATTGGGTCTTGAAACAGATGTTACCTTCTCAGTGAAGCCTCCTTTGACCACCCTTTAAAAACTGCAAGCACTCCTCCCCTAGCAATCTTTGTCCCCCTTCCCTGCTTTGTTTTATCCTGCTGCATTGACCTCCCTCCAATACACCATGTATTTTCATAATGTATGTGTTTGTTGTCTGTTCCCACTAGAAGTAAGCTTTGTGAAGACAGGACCTGGGTCTGTTTTGTCGAGTTGCTCAACAATGTCACAAAGGATAATGTTCCGTCCTCCTCTCTTATTCCCTTAGGCTGGCTCGCCTCCTGGTTTCAAGAAGGCCACTGCCATTTCAAGTGTCCCATGCAGATGGCTATGTTCTGAGGAAGAAATGGGGTGTCCCTCTTATATGTCCCTTTTACAGTGAGGAAAGCTTTTCCAGAAGAATCCAGCAGATTCCCCTCACATTTCCTTTCCTGGGATTATGGGATGCATGCTCTTGCCGAGGCCCACGTATGGGCTTTGAGGATTCCACACACTGCCCCTACCAAGTTGTGTGAGTCAGGAATAGCAGCACATATATAAGAATAAGACAAGAAATGCCTCTCCCTGGGCATAAGCAATCAGAAGAGAATTATGACGGGTGCTCTAAGGCTGAGATAGGAGGTAGTTGGCTTTCCTAGGAGTGGAGGAAATCTAGTCTATCAGTGCTCAGCTGACCCTACCAACGGAAGTCAAACCAGATGAACAAGAATCCTCTAATATTTAACATCAGCATAAGGATATACTAAGCACCTGGAACAGAAGTGAGGACCATATATTATACAGTATAGCATAGTGCCACACACACAATTTCCACCTTCACCACCCCCACACCTAAGGCTCATCGTAAGACCACCAGTCCACAACTCACAAACAGTCCATTGCTGGGGAAAAACTTTACCAAAGCCTTTGGAGAGGTATTTCTGAGTACTCTGATCCCTGCCCACCACAAAGGCTCAAGGGATGCCGGCCTCAGTCAAGTCTTTCCTCTAGGGTAGGATCTGTGATAGTTAAAATCAAGTCTTTCCTCCAGGCTAGGATCTAAGAGAGTTAAAATACCTTGTAAGTGTGTAGGACAAAGATACACAAATAAGTGAAGTTGGAGGTTGCAATGGGAAGAGATGAACCACTTATTTGTTCCTTTAAGGAAACTCTGGTTGTCCCAGCTTTCGAGTACCAGCCCCTTTGGGGTATTCCTCGGCTTCAGAGTCACCTGAATCAAGATCATGCCCCCTTCCCATGACGTCCACATCCAACGACAGATTGAGGTGGGAGTATAAAGCCATTGGACTGCTTGTACCTATCACATTGTGATTCCAAAATTACAGTAAGTTAAGAAGCCTGGTGCACGAAATTCATGCACAGGGAGGGGGAGGGGGGTTCCTTAGCCCGGCCTGCACCCTCTCGTAATCCGGGACCCCTCAGGGGATGTCCGACTGCCAGTTTAGGGTTAGGCCCGATCGGGCCTAAACTGGCAGCCGGACATCCCTCTCGCAATCTGGGACCGCTGGCTCTTAACCGCTCACCTGCCTGCCTGCCTGATTGCCCCTAACTGCTTCTGCCTTGGCCCCACCACCTTGGCTTCGTCCGGAATGACATTTGGAAGGTCGTTCAGCTGTCCGGTCTAATTAGCATATTATGCTTTTATTATATAGATTTTTCTGTTCTTTCATAATACCCTAGCTTTAATTATTCTAGCCTTAAGATAAGTTTTTTTTTTAAATATATTTTATTGATATTTTACAGAGAGGAAGGGAGAGGGATAGAGAGCTAGAAACATCGATGAGAGAGAAACATCGATCAGCTGCCTCCTGCACACCTCCCACTGGGGATGTGCCCGCAACCAAGGTACATGCCCTTGACCGGAATCGAACCCAGGACCCTTCAGTCCACAGGCCGACGCTCTATCCACTGAGCCAAACCGGTTTCGGCGCCTTAAGATAAGTTTTAATATTTCTGACAACGCAAGTCTCCGTTATTATTACTCTTTTTCAAAAGTTTATTGGTTATCCTTACTTCTTTAGTCTCAGTTTTTATTGGGACTGCATGAAACATTTCAATTAAATTTATGAAGAACGACAATGTGGCACTCCTCCAGGCTCTCCATTTACTCAATGTCTCACAAAAATTGTATGGTTATAAATTCTTCAAGAAATTAAAGTACTAAAGAATTCCACTATTAGAATACTATACATCATTATGCAAAGATACTCAATGCTGCTAATTATTCCTACTGATTTGAACCATTCAGTATTTGAAATTGGATGGGCTGGCATCCTGCTACTTACAGTTGTGGTCAAATACAATCATGCCCCCCTCCCATTCTGAGATGGTCTTGGCCCACTGTCTCTCAGCCTAGTGGCTGAAACCAAAAACCAAGAAGCAAAATGCCCCACAACTCTGATGATTGATATGAGATGTTCAAGGCAATCAACTTACTAGAAATGGAGGCAAAAATCAACTCTGGCTTAAATGGTAGTGAATGAAGCTGAGAAATAGCTGGGCTAATGATACCATTCATTCCCTTTTTATCTACTATCTCACTGAAAACCACATAACCACAGTTGTGGAATTACAGAAAGCAAATATTATTCATTGCTATAGAGCTATATGACAATGAAGGCCCTCACTGTCTCAAGCCACTCCATCACCTGCAAGTACGGGTGCCCCCCTCCTGCAGTCACCTTGCTGATTTTTACTCAGAGAATCTGAATTAGGTCCAGGTCAAGCCTGGAATTGACAGGAAGGAACTGCACCCATACGTAGTCTCAAGATGCTGATAAAACACCTTTCAGTATTAAAACTAAGGTATTTTTAGGTTCAAATCTAAAAAAGTCAGGAACACATTCCAAATATCTTTAACATATTTCTGGTCTGGCCATCATTATTTTCATTTTTCTCAACAAACTGATATCTCTTAAATATAAGTCTTTCTCTAAGAATAATTTTATAGGTCTTAGAAAGACTTTCTTCATTTCCCCCCTTGATGTCGAGGGATATTAGGTCTGAGAATGCTAGAAAAGAGGTCTAATCTACATAAACCCATGCATTATTTACAATTTTTCTATTAATAAAAACCAACGATAATATATTAATTCATTTGTCCCTACATCTGCTCCAAATAAACAATCTGTTTTTTCCCCTAAATTTTAGGTACTATGCATTATGAAAGTTTGTCAAATTTACCCTTCCCCATCTTTTCTGTATTAAAACTTTCATCATTTAAGATTCACACTGTGCCACCACCTCTGTGGACTGATTTTTTACAATTCCCATTTTCTCCAAGGTTAAGCTATTTACTCTCTTGGCTGTGTTCCTAGAGACAAAGCTTCCATATAACCTTATTAAATACTTACCATACTCTATTATTCAAAGAGCCCTTATTTCCTAACAAACATAGATCATTCCTTGTCATCTCTGTGTTCCCAGCACCTAGCACAATGCTTGGCATATATAACAGAGGTCACTCAATGTTTGTTGATTGAGTAAATGCATCTAGGCCAAGAAGGCTGACTTATTAACATCATCTTCTCAATACTTCTTGAACTCTTCCCTATAGAAATAAAATTACATTGCTGGAAAGAGATGTCTATATGAGATACAATATAACGTAAAGGGCTTGCTATAGGCATTTTTAAGCATTGAGAAACAACTCAGTTCTTCCATCTGTCCTACAAGGACACTATCATTCTCATAAAAATAGAAACATTTTAGAATTACTGTATAAGAAACCTCAGAAAACACCCAGGAGCTTAACTCAGGGGCATGGAGATGTTGGTTGAAGGTATGTAAAGTATGGGCCCCTCTCTCTTTACCCTGTCCTGAAAAAAGATAATTAGGGAGAAAGGAGAGACTCTTGGAGAAATAGTACTATATTCAATGACTACCAATTTTTATCTTCTTAAATTTAAATTCATTAAAATCTATTTATAACTATGAAAACATATTGCATGCTTTTAAAAACTCCTCCATTTTTATATAAAAAGTTTTTCAATAGTCAGAGATGTAAAAAGTACAAGTCCTTTGTACTTTCTCTAACTTAAAGGAAAAAACAAACAAAAATTCTCTCGCTGGAGGATCCAAGATGGCAGCGTAGGTAAACACCTAAACTGCTGCCTCGCACAGCAATTTCAAAACTACAACTAAAAGACAAAATGTCTATCACCCAAAACCACGGGAAAGCTGGCTGAGTGGAAGTTCTACAACTAGAAGGAAACAGAAAAGAGCATTGAGACGTGCACAAGTGCTGAAAAGCTGAGGTACGGGGGCGCGCGAATCGGGCTGGCAGCGCTGCTTTTTTCAACCCGGAAGGGAGACAAGCTCCCGATTACTCCGAACTCCAGTTTCTGGGGAGACGCAGGGGACCCAAACTCCTACGGGGAGAAGCTGGACTGTCTGCCATCGGGTCGGAAAGTGAGGATGGCTTGCTTGCAGGGCTGCACACAGGAATAATTGTTTACTGTGCTGGGGCGCGGGACGCGGGGACGTAGTCGGAGACGCAGAGCCAGCTTACTGGCAGCCATCGCTGTTTGCCACGCCCTAGCCTAGTGACGCCCTGAGACCCTGCCCCGCACAACCTACAAACCCACCCAAGCTCCAAGCAGTGGCTTTAGCACATGAATGGCCTGCCCTATTGCAGCTTAACCTAGCAAACTTGCAGCTCAGGTCAGACAGCTCCAAAACCTCCAAACCCCAAGCAAAGAGGAGAAAACTGTAGTTCTCACTGTAGCGCCTGCTGGGTGGCTTCAGACAGTAGCTGACCTGCACCCCATTGGAGATCCAGAAGCCAGTGTACCTAGTGGTCAGTGTGAGACACCAGATTTCAACTCCTCACATCCATAAGTGACACATTCAAGAGGCAGACTCAGTGAGCACCAAAGCCCCACTGAAACAAGTCCTGCACCATAAGCGTGTCTCCAGTGCAGCAGTTCTTCCATTATAGACACAGCGGGTCCTCACAGCCAATTGGCCTGGAGGTCAATTCCTCCCAGTGTACCAACAGCAATCAAAGCTTAACTACACCAAGACTTTGCACTCAGCCCACAAAAGGGTGTACCAAAGGCGTCCACCTCAGGTGATTGGGGAGGCTGAGCTACTGGCCCCTATAGGTCACCTACCACACAAAGCCACTCCATAAACACAGGGAAGCAGCAAAATGCAGAGACAAAGAAACATGTCACGAATGAAAGAAATGGAGGAAAGCAAACTACTGGACGACATAGAGTTCAGAACCACATTTATAAGGTTACTCAAAAATCTTCTAAAAGCCGCTGAGGAACTTAGTGAGACCTTTAAGGATCTGAATGAGAATGCCAAAAAAAAATGGAAAAGGACCAGTCAGAAATTAAGCATACACTGTCTGAAATAAAGAATATACAGAAACTCAACTGCAGATCATCGTACCCCAAGAATCAAACCTAAGATCTGAAATATGAGGAAACAAAAAACACCCAACCAGAAAAACAAAAAGAAAAAAGAATCCAAAAATATGAAGATAGTGTAAGGAGCCTCTCGGACAACTTTAAGCGTACCAACATCCAGATTTTTGGGGTGCCAGAAGAAGAGAGAGAGCAAAATATTGAAAACCTATTAGAAGAAATAATGACAGAAAACTTTCCCTACCTGGTGAAAGAAATAGACTTACAAGTTCAGGAAGCGCACAGAACCCCATACAAGAGGAATCCAAAGAGGACCACACCAAGACACATCATAATTAAAATGCCAAGGGCAAAAGACAAAGAGAGAATCTTGAAAGCAGCAAGAGAAAAACGGTTAGTTACCTACAAGGGAGTACCCATACGGCTGTCAGCTGATTTCTCGGCAGAAACTATGCAGGCCAGAAGGGAGTGGCAAGAAATATTCAAAGTGATGAACAGCAAGAACCTACAACCAAGATTACTCTACCCAGCAAAGCTATCATTCAGAGTTGAAGGTCAGACAAAGAGCTTCACAGACAAGAAAAAGCTAAAGGAGTTCATCACCACCAAACCAGGATTACATGAAATGCTGAAGGGTATTCTTTAAGAAGAGGAGGAAGAAGATAAAGGTAAAGATAAAAATTATGAACAACAAAATGACATCAAATACATACCTACCAACAAGTGAATCTAAAAATCAAGTGCATAAAAAATCTGAAGAACAGAATGGACTGGTGAATATAATAGAATCAGGGACATAGAAAGGGAGTGGACTGACAATTCTCAGGGGGAAGGGGGTGTGAGGGGTGTGGGAAGAGATGGGACAAAAATCTTACACCTATGGATGAAGACAGTGGCGGGGGGTAAGGGCATGGGATGGGGTGGGGAATCAGGTGGAGGGGAGCTATGGGGGGAAAAAAAAGAGGAACACCTGTAATAATCTGAACAATAAAGATTTATTAAAAAAATAAAAAATAAAAATAAATAAATAAAAATTCTCTCCACTTTCCTCTTTTTCTTATTTTCTTTATTTCAAAGAGGCTTTACCATCTCCCTCCACTCCCTACCCCTTGGGGTGAGACATCTCCCTTATGTAGCTCTGGAGAAAAGGTGATTGTACCCTAGGAGGGAATAATTTATCTGACTCCATTTTTAAGGGCCCATTTAATTATAATGATCAGAGATGCTAAACAAATAATGTTCCATTTCTTTTCTACATTGCCCTTGAAAATATATTAATGATAATCTTAATCTCATGAAGAGACCTACTTTAAGTCAAATCAAAAAATTTATCATAGCATTATCAGGATTCCATCTCAAACCAAGTAGCTCTTCCTTTTAAGCCAAGGTTGTTATATTTTATTCATTACAACCTATTTAACTAGAACAACCATCTGTAATAAATAAAAACCTTATACCATGTGAATCTGTTCTACTGATAGGGCATGAATAGGACCCACTTTTTGAAAGCCCTGAGTTCTACCCTTAGTTCAGACATTGTAGACCCTTGATAAGGTACCTTTGAAGAAATTTTCAAATAAGGATGTATATTTTCTACACTTTGGCGGGGAGGGGAGGCCTGGCAATGGAAACATCTGAATTTTATTTTTTGTGGTGAGAAAAATGCAAAAAAAAAAATTCCTAACATTACTATAGTTAAGATCCAATATGATTTTGCTAATACTATGGAAGCAGAGTGTTATGGACTGAATGTCTGTGTCTCCCTAAAATTTGTATTTTGAAGGCCCAACCCTTAATGTGATGGTATTTGGAGGTGGAGCCTTTGGGAGGTAATTAGACTTAGATGAAGTCATGAGGGTGAGGCCCTCATGATGGAGTTAGTGTCCTTATAATAAGAGAGTCAGAGAGAGCTCTCTCTGCCCACTCACATGCACCAAGGAAAGGCCATGTGAGCACATAGTGAGAAGGCAGCCATCGACAAGCCAAAAAGTGGGCCTTCACCAGGAACTGAATCTGCCAGGACTTCCCAGTCTCCAAAAATATCTATAATAATAAAAGTGTAATATGCTAATTAGACCAGATGACCTTCTGGATGAAGCTGCGGCGGCGGGGACCAAGGCAGAGGCAGCTGTGGTGGAGGTGGGGGCCGAGCCCCTGCACGAATTTTGTGCATCGGGCCTCTAGTGAGATGTCTGCTATTGAGGATACCCAGACTATGATGTTTTGTTATTGCAAATCAAGTTGACTAAGACCAAAGCTTGTTTGAAAAAGCATGGTATGCAGTTAGAAGCCCTGGACTTGAGTGCCAGCTCAATCACTTGTTGGTTGAGGGCTCTTCCTTCAAGTCTTTTAAGCTTCAGGAATTCTATTACTATAAGAAATAACACCCACCTTTCAGAGATCTTATGAGGATTACATGTTACAGAACATGAGAATGTACTTTAAGAAACTGTAGAGCAGGGGTGGGCAAACTTTTTGACTCGAGGGCCACAATGGCTTCTTAAACTGGACCGGAGGGCCGGAACAAAAGCATGGATGGAGTGTTTGTGTGAACTAATATAAATTCAAAGTAAAGGAGAGGAGGGGAGAGCAAGAGAACCAGATAGAACAGCCGGATCCGGCCCGCGGGCCGTAGTTTGCTCACAGCTGCTGTAGAGTCTTATACAGATATTTTCTTATATCTGCCAATGTCTACAAAGAAGAATACATCACATGTAGTTGTTTTTTTCCCTAAATAGCACAGGCTATGGTAGGCATTATCTGTATCATTAAGTCTTTTCTCTTTGCATCAGATGCATATCTTTTTTCAAATAGATCGCGGACATCCAACTCTGCTTTAAAAAAGTGATTTATTTATTACGGAATCATCCATGGAATCAATGGTCATGATATACTACTTTTAGCCACACTTTTTGGTGAAGGAGTTATGTGTGAACCCAACTGTTGCTCTAACAAATATGAACAAAGCATGCAAAGAAAAAGCAGCTCATACCTACAGAGTGGGATTTTAAATAAGAGGTGACATTTGCATTGAGTCCTTGAGGAGCAATCAGCCATGCAGAGAATGGGGAGTTTGGCAAAGGCAGAAGTGGAGGAAAGGCGCAACATGTTGAAAGAATCCCTGTGGAGAGAGTACGTGGTACACAGGGAGAAATGAGAAGAAAAAACTCTGAAGAAGGAAGCTAGTGGGGTTGTGTGTGCCGAGATAACAAGCAGGGCCAGCTACATAATTGTGGGGGCCAGTGCAAAATAAAAAGGCGGGGTTCCCCCTTCAAAAAGTATTAAGAATTTCAAGATGCTGACAGCACAGCATTAAATCAAGTCCAGGGCCTTCTAAGCACAAGGCCCTGTAAACAAGCTTATACTTCATCCTGTGTGTTGTAAGTACTTAGCAGAGGCGATTAAGCTAGGAAGTGACAAGGTCACACTTGCAAAATGCTAGTGGCAGAGGAGAGGGCACGTGGCCTGTTATAAAAAATGATGGGGGCAGGGAGAAGGCATAGCATCTGCTGCATGAGCCCCACTAGAGAAGAGGCCCTAAGGGGGAGAGGCAACAGCAGGAGTGGGAGGCAGGCAGCTCAGAGACACTTCTCAGTTAGAGGCTGATGGATTTTCCCACTGATTAGATACACGGCTTTAGGGAGAGAAAGGATACAATGGTTTATCCATTTGCTTTAGAAATCATCATATCTCAGAGCTAAAACAGTCTTCATAGTTTCATGTATGAGGCAATATATGGCTTATCATATTTTTATCATATAAAATATATCCCTGTTATTTTTTAGTAAAGCAAGTTTTGTTTTGTTTTTCTTGAGGTAGCTTACTTCCTTCTCTTTGTTGGTTGAAAAATGAAATTACTACCAATAAGACTTGGGCCAGAGTTGACCAATTTTCCATGCAGGATAACCATGAGCTGAAATCAATTTGGAAAGCAAAAGAGATATTTTTGTAACCCTCCATAACATGCCTCCCTTCTTCTTTCAAAGAGAAAGATAGCTAAAATTAATTAGAAGTCAAATATCACACAGTACATTTCTTCTAAAAATGCTGATAGAGCTCCTTTTTAAAAATAACCTCTTTTAATTTTAACCTGTCACTTTGTTCTTATAAGATTCTGTTCTGGTTTTGTGAAGAAAAGTATTCTTTTCAAGATCTGAGTCTCCCACTTTGGTATTTAGAAAAAGGAAGCTTAACAGTTGCTTTTGTTTCTTTAGAAAACAAAATCCAACCAGAAACTTTTGAAAAAATTACCATAAAATTTTAAATATCAACTATTGAAATGAGTATTTACTTTACAGCAATTAACACTTTGAAGGTCAACATAGTTAAATAAAAAAACCACTCCCTTTCATTTAAATTGTTCAAAGAGCACAGTTTTCACACATTAAACCAAAATAAAAGCAAAAATGCTTTATTTGGAGTCTCCTTCTCCTGCTCTCTAAGAACTAAGGATAAGAACCTGACACAAATTGTCACAATCTGGGACGTCCTAAAGAACCCTGCTCGAATTTGACCAGTTGTCCCAACAATGTCCTTTACAGCAAAAAGGATCCAAATCAGAATCACTAGTCATATTAGCTGCCACCTCTATTTAGCCTCTTCCAATCTGGAACAGTTTTTCAGACTTTTCTTCACCTGTTTGACTTTGACACCTTGAAGATTACAGGCCAATTACTTTGTAGAATGTCCTCATGATTAGATTCAGGTTATGCATCCTTGGAGGGAATTGCACAGAAGTGAAGTGGTGTTTCTCATTGCATCCTATCAGATGGTACACAATTTCAAATGCCCCATTACTGATGAAGATAACTTTGATTTCTTATTAAGGTGGTGTCTCCCCGGCTCCTCCACTGTGAAGTTACTATTTTTCCCTTTGTAATTAACAAGTATTTTGGAAGGCAGCTATGCTCACCATTATACCAACACTGCACACTTAATAAATATTTTAGTCTTTTGTGGGGAGATATTTTAAGACTACATAAAATCCTCATCAAAATTTCTATTTATTATGTATGTATTTATCATTATTAGTATGAGCTCATCGTTTCCTATTTTATTCAATAGATTATAATTTGTTTATCTCCTTTTAATTTTAATGTTAAATTTGTCCAGATATGGTTCATGGGACAGAGTCCCTTGAAGCTGGCTTCTGTATCTTGGTGACATGCCTGCATTTTTCTTTGACTATTTTCTTGCATTCTGGCACAAAATGTTCCAGGTTCATCTTCTATTCTCTCTGCCACAGCCCTGAAACTAGCCATTTCTCCCAAGGAGCTCTGGATCCTTTTTTAGAAAACAGAATCTAGAAACCAAGGTCTGGGCGCTGAGTTTGCTCACTGCTTCCAGGAAAGACCATAAGCTTTAGCGACCAAGTATTGCAGTGCACAGGCACAGTGCAAGTACATATAGGGGAGTGTCCCGAAGAGGAATTCATTGCCATTATCTGAGAAGCTTTGAC
This sequence comes from Plecotus auritus, assembly GCF_963455305.1. Classification (NCBI taxonomy): domain Eukaryota; kingdom Metazoa; phylum Chordata; class Mammalia; order Chiroptera; family Vespertilionidae; genus Plecotus; species Plecotus auritus. The sequence goes on from NC_137783.1 coordinate 140,747,238, forward strand.
AGCAGAGCCAAAGATGCAGTAGGTAGGCCTTGGGGTGCTCTTCCAGAGCTCAGATCATTGTAAATCATTTTTTAAATTCAGCACACAAATGTCTTTGATACAAATTGCATAATAAAGGCTGATAAAATGCTGTAATTTAAGCCTTAGTTTAAGAAGGGATAGCTTTATTTGTAGTCTTCACTTGGTAGATACAAGTCTAAATAAAATATTTGAGCTTTTTAGGGGCAAAACAAGCTCTTGGTTACTTATTGAGTTTCATGTTAAAGATATATAAGCAACTCCATTCTTTGCCTAAAGCATTTCCAGAAAGTGTACCAAACAGATATTGAAAAGTAGATTTCCACAGAAACAATTTTATAATTGGAATTTCTACTACTCATATCAATCATAGCTAAGCACAATAACATAATATAAATACACAAACATATAATATCATTAGCCTCTATAATAATTTAAAATAGTAAAATTATGCTCCTAGTACTGATTGTCTTGAGGACCCAGCTTACTATAATATATATATATATATATATATATATATATATATATATATATATATAAAATATAAAAATGTAATTATCACATCACAAATTTGGCCTTAAAATATGTTTGTTAGTCCGACAATACATAATAAAACTACCGTCTTGGAATTTAGGGGAGTTATGTGGACAGTATGTGCCTTTAAATAAAAAGTTCAAGGAAGCATAAGCTAAACCTTTTATATTAACAAATTTCTCTGTAGCAGACAGAGGCAGTGTCATTTCCATTGCCCTTACAAGTTGCCTCAAAGTAATGTCGTAAAAATTCCATAGATATTAGAACGTAGGTAGCATGAAGGCAAAAATTAGTACTTAAAAATAGCCAAAATAAGATTGGCTATTAGGCCATAATATCAATACACATTGATTGGATCCAAACCAGTTATTAGAGTAGCCCCTTAACTCCCTAAAACTATAGGCAAAATATTCCGTATACATAAATCCTCAATGTCATCAATAGGTTCTGAGACTTAGTTAAATGAAACGATGTTTAATGAAACCAATTTATCATAGGCTAATTGATATAAACAAGAGTTAAATTCCTATGGCATATCTCATCAATGTTATGGACAACACTGAATGAAATGATATTATTTGAGGTCCTGCTGTATATACATATTTTTAATAGGGTTACTTTTTTATCATTGAGATTCACAAAAAGATCCATGACACACAAAAGAGGAAATACCTTTGGTTTAACTGCTCCCCAGAAATACCCACTGTGAAAGGTCTAGGCTGTAATCTTCATGATGCATAGCTACATATTATATACACAGAGTTGTTTCATGAGTTTACTATTTGTGGTATGTGGGAGGTTCTTTTTTTTAAACATAAAAACAGACTTTTTCTAAATACACTATTCTGCAACTTACTTTTTTTCACTAGAGATTGCCTTCCATGTCAGTACATACAGACAGACATTTTAAATTACATAGAACAGCTGGGCCATAATTTATTTAATCAGTCATTCAAGACATGAGTAGGCACATATCAAAAGAAGAATTCATTGTATTGGAGAAGAGGAATATAGCAAGTTAGAAAGAAACAGAATGTCAATGAATTCAGAGAAACTTTTATAGGTCACCAAGACTTTTTTTTTTTAAAGATAAAGTAAGGCTGGGAAAACTATAGCATGTGTATATTTGTTACCTCCAAAGCAAAAGCTGCTTGACCAGAAGAAGTTATGGATGCAACTAAGGTTGCCCCTCTGCTTCCAGGACCCCTCTCCACACCAAAGACATTATAATAAAAGAGAAAAAAACATACAAATAAAGTATGTGAAATAAGTCATATCCCACATGTAGTCTAGTGGAAGCCCATCTTAGGGGAAGGTCTGGGGAAGAATTTGGGGAAGGCTATACTATACCACAGGCAACAAAGGCAAGAACTCATAAGAAACAGCATCTGAGTAATGTATAAAAGAGCCACACTGAGCCAAAGCACTCGAGAGCATTTGTGGACCCTAGTCACCTATTTCACCCCCATAATTATGGTCCTGACAGATGATAAACCATGTGGCTGCAGTTTTAATCATTCATTTCAAGGTCTGGAAGGAAACACTGGTCAAGAAGAGGTGGAAGCTTACATTCCCACTGTCTTGTGTACAAGCTGGTCCGATAACACAGAGCATCTGTGAGGGCTGAGCCCTGTCTCTAACTAAAGGGAAGAGTGAACGAGGGAGCAACAAACAAATTAGTCAGTTTCTCATTTTTCACTGCTGTAAACAACTTTATGCTGCCTGACTTTTCTTATAGGAAAAATTTCTAGACGTAGAATAGTTAGATCAGATACATGTGTTTATAGACTGGGTAGAGGAGGAAAGGGAATCACATTTTTACAGTTTGTACAACTGAATTAATTAGTTGGCTAATTTTGGAAAACAAGTCACACTTTTGTCATTTTAAGAGAAAAAAATACTCCCTTTGGTCAAGATTGGCTCCCAGTCCTACAAGAACTATAAAGAGAGCCAGGCTGCAAGTTGTAAAATATACAAAGAAACAAAGCGTGGATCAGAAAACATAGGAGTGCTGGAGTAGGAAAAAAATGAGTCACTGGAGCAGGTCTTGGAATGTTCATCCAAGCACAGGCTGGGGAAAACGGCCAGAGGCATCAAACAGTTGGTATGCTGGCAAGGTTGCTCCTGTCATGGAAATGGAGATGCCAGTCTCTCTTCGCTTCATGCCCTTAAACATGTACTAGTAAACTCTCTGGGCAAGAGATGGCAAGCTCGTGAAGGGAGCCTCTGGCTTTATTTGGCTTCCTCTGTACAGCTGCCTACAGGGAGTAGTTATACTGTCAGTATACTGATTAGCTACACTGTAGGTATACTGATAAGCAAGCACCACAGTCATACTTCCTTTGAGAAAATAAAAACAAAACACAAAACTGAGCATTCGATTTTGTTTACCAGCCTATTAAATGTGGTTTCATGGAAGTTTCCCCTCAAAAGGCATGCTCACTGAGTATCCTGACAAAAGTAGGTTTCAGGACCTATACATTTATCTGCCAGCTCCTCAATCTTTGGTCAGTTCTCAGGAGTCTGCTTTTGAGCCTAACAGGTGGAACTGAAGCTTTCTGTCTTGGAGGCACATGGACTGTCTGCGCCCTGCCCAGATCAGCGGTCTACAGCCGCAATCCTCATCGCTGCAGGCACTGCAGGTGCACAGCCCTCGTCCACGGCACTACCAACGGGCCAGGCTCCACCCTGGGACTGGGGTTGAACACTTTCCTCTTACAATTTAGAGCTCTGTTGTTCTATTTTGGACTTAAATGTTTCTGTCATCTCACAGTGGTGCTCTTTTAAAAAAACACAATAGCAGCTTCTGAGTGCCGGACACTATGCTAGGTGTTTTACTAGTATGTGAATTATCTCAGCTAATTCCCATAACAATCCCGGAACACATTATGAGAACTGTCTCCATTTTCAGATGAGGAAATTGAAGTGAAATAGCTTGCTCAATGCCAGAAAGCTTTGTTAGAGGCCAGATGGGAAGCCAGGTATCCAGCACCTGAGAAGGCATCTTACTTCCAGCTACACTAATCTCTTAATGTCAGATGCTGTTTCCTTGTCAACTGAGGCTACATCCTTGCATTTAGATGCAAATTTTTGTAAGACACAACATAAGAAAATTTTCAGTAACTGTAATTACTCTTGTTCTGCTGAATACTGTCACTACATTTAACCTATAAATCTAGTTTTGAAACTCCCAGTATAGGATCTGGAAACATGGCCCTGGACACTCTGATTGACTAATCTTCTGTTAATAAAATTAATTCAAATCTGGATAGTCTCATGATGGTAAAAAGCATATCCTCCAAAGTCTCTTTATAAGGCAGCTGATGCTATGGACATTCATCCACTCATTCAATAAATATTTATTGAGTGCCTACTATGGGTCACTCAGGCACTGTTATGAGGACTGGGGTATTAGCTGTGACCCGAATCAAGCTGCTTACCTTGGAGCTCAGAATCCATTGAGTCAGTCAGAGAAAGATAAATATCACATAATCTCACTCATTTGTGGAATATAATAAACAACATAAACTGATGAACAAAAATAGATCCAGAGACACAGAAGCATCGAACAGATCTTCAAATCGCAGAGGGAAGACAGGGGAGAGTAGGAAGGGGTGGGGGGTAGAAAATCAACCAAAGGACTTGTACGCATGCATACAAGCATAACCAAGGGACACAGACAGTAGGGGGGTGAGGTCCTGTGCTGGGGGGCGGGATTGGGCTGGGAGAGGTCAGTGGGAGAAAAAGGAGACATATGTAACACTTTCAACAATAAAGAATTTACTTTCAACAATAAAGAATTTAAAAAAAGAATCCATTGAGGGGCAAACAGGAAAGAAACAGGTGAAAATATAATGTATTAGATTTGGTAATAAATGCCATCAAGAAAAAATAAAGCAAGGTGAGAGGTACGGAGAGTGAGAGAACAATTCTTTGAAAATGAGAATATTTTTTGAAGCTAAAATTACTGCCTATTTCCGACTTGTTAAATGGGTACAATATTCTGTTTAAATTCCTATGTCAAATCCTAGTGTGCAACGAATTTGTACTGTCACAGGTAATGAATGGATGCAATTATACAACTGATTGAATGCTGAATCCTTAAAAGTGAATTTTCCTTGTTTTTTTCTATACCTTTTAATTATTTCTAACCAAAATAAACGTTTGCTTGAAGGTATTTATTTTATAAATGTCAACCAATTTAATATAAAACACAATGTGTCTATCATTAATAAACTCCATGTCTCTATATATGTATTTTCAGTCAGATTTTTAGGAAGTCTAATTGGTAGTTTTGAGAAAATCAATTCACAAATCCTAAAGATAATAAACCCAGTCAACTTCTTGGTAGTCACTGAACTGGTTGGTCTGCATCTTACTGGTACCATCTCTTAAATAGGGCTAATAAAAGTGCCAATCTCGCTTAAATGGTTTGGCTCAGTGGATAGAGCAGCCTTGGGCAAACTATGGCCTGCAGGCTGGATCCGGCTGTTCTATCCGGTTCTCTTGCTCTCCCCTCCGCTCCTTTACTTTGAATTTATATTAGTTCACACAAACACTCCATCCATGCTTTTGTTCCGGTCCAGTTTAAGAACCCATTGTGGCCCTCGAGTCAAAAAGTTTGCCCACCCCTGGGATAGAGCATTGGCCTGCGGACTCAAGGGTCCCAGGTTCGATTCCGGTCAGGGTATGTACCTTGGTTGCGGGCACATCCCCAATAGGGGGTGTGCGGGAGACAGCTGATCGATGTTTCTCTCTCAACGATGTTTCTAACTCTCTCTCTCTCCCTTCCTCTCTGTAAACAATCAATAAAATATATTTTTAAAAAAGTGCTAATCTCAGAAAGCTGTTCAATGATTCAATAAGCTGATTTCTATAAAGCTCTGAGAACAATCCCCAGCACATTTAACCACTAATGAAATAATCTATACTCATAATAGGGGAATATGCAAATTGTCCAGACTCTGTCACAGTAAGGACAGAACAGTATAGGCTGCATGGGATGACCAGGCCAGCAGGGGGGTTAGTGAGGGACAACTAAACGACTGAACAGCAGGCTGCGTGGGGCCACCAGGCCGGCAGGAGGGGCAGTTCGGGGCGACCAGGCCAGCGAGGGGGCAGTTGGGGGCAACCAGGCCAGCAGGGGGGCAGTTGGGGGCAACCAGGCCAGCAGGGGGGGCGGGTAGTAAGGGGCAACCAGGCCGGCAGGGGTTGGGGGGCAGATAGGGGCAATCAGGCTGGCAGGCAGAGGTGGTTAGGGGTGATCAGGCTGGCAGTTAGGGGGGGGGCAGTTAGGGGTGATCAGGCAGGCAGGTGAGCAGTTAGGAGCCAGTGTTCCTGGATTGTGAGAGGGATGTCCAACCGGCAGTTGGACATCCCCTGAGGGGTCCCAGATTGAAGAGTGTGAAGGCTGGACTGAGGGGACCCCTCCCCCATGCACGAATTTCATGCACTGGGCCTCTAGGGGCTTGATAAAAATACATAAATGAAAATAGTAGCCCATAGATTGCTGGACTCTCAGTTTTGCTTGTCCACAATTAGGGCTAAATTGCTGTAAAATTGTAAAGTTTTACATAAGACATCTTGATTTCCTCTTTAAATTCGTTTCAAATCACTAGAAAATGTAGCACCTGTGGCTTGCACTGCCACATAGTAACAACTGGCTAGAGCTCCTGTCTTTATGTGGGGTAAGAGCTCTGGTTCTCCAGGCCTCCCCACTCTCTCTTGCCTCACCCTAATTCACTTGGGATCCATTTCCACTGAATGAATGGTCTCTATGACCATAAGCATTTCTGACTTGGATCTCAACTGATCCCTTTCCGTCTATGCCCAGTGTATAACACCGAAACAGAAAAAAAAAACAGGTAGATAGTAAAGCATGTATTTTTAAAACATTCAATGTTTAACTTAAAAAAGGACGAGAAGCAAAAAGTATACTTTCCATGCTATTTTTTAAGTCTAAGGAGGAATCAAATGCAGACATTGAAAAGAAACATTTTGTAGGCAGAATAAGGACAAAATTTGAGATTTAAATATATTTACTTTCAGGAACATGAAAACTTACACTGCACTATAGATTTGGGGTGATAATGATACATCAACATAGGTTCATCAATTGTAGCAAACATACCACTCAGATATAGGATTTTGAGAATAGGGAGTGTACATATGGTAAATTTCTGTACCTTCCACTCAATTTTGTTATATAACTAAAACTGCTTTAAAAAGTAAAGTCTACTTTAAAAAGTAAACTGCAAAATAATTTTAAATCTAGAAAGATAACACCTTCTCCATAAAATATTCTTTACTTTAAAAAAAAAATCTTCAAAATTGCTTGGAAGTATTTTCTTTCCTTCAAAACCATTCATAAAAACCTGACAACTTAAAACACATTCACAAAAAAAGATCAAAAACAGCTTACATTCCCATGATGCTCCACTTTATTCAAGAAAAAGTATGGACTTATTCTCCATTCATACATGATCACAAGCTAGTACATAAGGTATTTTATTTGCTTCTAAAAATATATTAATATTCCTAAAAGTCTGTGCAGTATACTCAATTTTCTTCATCTACCATAAGCAGCTGCATTGTATAAAACTCCCAGGAGCAATTTGCTATGTAAAATGATGATTTAAGTAACATTAAGCCTTTCTTGCAGAAATCATCTTGTAGTTGTGCCAGGAAAGAATTCAATTAATAAAATTTTAGGCATTGCATGTGAAAAGGTGATGGAAAGAAAGCAAAGCCAAAAAAATAACAAAAATATTTTAATTCTTGATTTGATTAAGATGGTACATGTTAACATATGAATGCACATATCTGTTCTATAACATTTTCAAGGTAAATTTTTAAGGGAAAACAAGAATGGAGAGTGAGGAAGGAGGCTTACGCCTGTTTACTTTATATTTAATGCAGTAATTTACAGCATATCTAGTCCCAACTATTTTTAACGTGATCTTTAAAATGATCATTAAATCACCTCACCACCTGGCACCATGCCAAATGAAGGCAAACTGTCAGGTGAACCAACTTATAAAATCTTTGTAGGTTGAAAACTTTTAAAGCAGTTAAATGAAAAGGTTAGATGTTCAGCCTTCAAAACATGGTCAGGTTTTTTTCGGTTTTGTTTGTTTAGGTTTAAAAGTTAAGACGTAAAAATAGTTACTTTGCAATATCATTAAATATCTTTTGTTTTGTTTTTGTTTTCCATGCAGTGCACAGAAGGAATAAGGTATAGGTGCTGATTCTGAGTCTGCTACTATATTTGCAACATGATCTTAAGAAATGTATTGGAGCCCAGCCAGTGTGGCTCAGTGGTTGAGTGTTGACATATGAACCAGGAGGTCATGGTTCAATTCCTGGTCAGGGCACATGCCTGGGTTGCAGGCTCGATCCCCAATGTGGGGCATGCAGGAGACAGCCCATCAACGTTTCTCTCTCATCATTGATGTTTCTCTCTCTCTCTCTCTCCCGTCCTCACTAAAATCAATCTATATATAAAAAAGCCTAATATGCAATGTGTCCCCTTGGGAGTTCGACTGGGAGACCGGGAGTTCAACTGGGAGACTGGGAGTTCAACTGGGATACCAGGAGTTCAACTGCTCACTATGACATGCGCAGACCACCAGGGAGCGGCGCTGAACGAAGGAAGGCCCTGGCCAGCGGCCAGCAGCCGGGAAGGGAGGCCTCGGCTGGCAGCCGGGAAGGGAGGCCCTAGCTGGCAGCCGGAAGGCCCCAATCGGCCCTGATCGCTGGCCAGGCCTAGGGACCCTACCCATGCATGAATTTCATGCACCGGGCCTCTAGTAAAAATATATTTTAAAAAAGAAAGCAATGTATTGGATTACTCTCTACCAAAGACCCTGAGAGAAACAGCAATGCCTTATGTATGACAAAAAGCCTACAAGTACGTCTCAAGAACGAGTTCACTTATAGGTATAGATCCAACAGAAATGTATGCACATGTCCTCCAAAAGACATGCGCAGGACAATGCATAGTAACAGTACTGGTAACAACCAAGACTGCAACAACTAAACTAAACTGTCACATACTCATCAAAGGATGAAAAGAAATGTACTAAAGCTACATGGAAAAATATAGATGAAGCTCACAAATGTAATGATAAGAAGTCAAAATTCAAAGGACTGCGTCCTGTGTTATGCAATGTATATAAAGCCCAAAGAAGTATCAATTAAGTGACAATATTAGAAATTGAGACCGTGGTTACTTCTAGGGTGGAAGGAAGTAGTAAATGGGAGTCATATGATTCTCTCAACTTTGTGATCACTTACTAAGTATTTGAGTAATTTATAGTTTTCCTACATCTTACATTTATATTGTTTTTAATATTAGCACTTATAGATGTGTTTCTGTTATGAGACAAAAGAAAAATTAATGAAGAATATGTTATAAAGTATAAACATACCACACTAGAAGAAATGTATGTCATTGACAATAAGGCATATCCAAGTGATAAAAGGTTCTACATTCCCTGCAAATGAAACAGAATTTCTTTCTAGATGTGTTTCTTAGAAAGGCTGTAAAGGATAATAGTGGATGCAAACTCAGCGGTCCTCAGGGGCCAAGCACGTTACTCAAGTGAGTGAAGAGAGCCTAATAGAAGTATATGCACATGCACTGTGTGAGTGGGGAGGGCTGTGCCACCCTGGACAGGGCAAGGTCGTTTAAAGGGCAACTGGTCCACAATTCCAGCTGATTGCTGCCCTACAGAAAGGTTGGGCCCAGAGTTAAGAGATCATTTGGATTTTCAAAAGAAGACATACATTAAAATTTATGTGACTAACTGACATGTACTGGTTTTTAAAACAAAAAGTGGGACAAGCAAAACTTGTCTAAAAGGTACCTGTTTGATATATCAGAAGAGAAGATTGCTATGGCAACAAGTCTCTAAGGAACCAGGAAAAACCTAAGGAATCAAGATACCAGCAAGAGATGACATTTCTTCCTCTGAGGAAGATAAAAGACTAGGCATCTAGAGACACATGCTGACTAAAACAGGTCCTTTGTTAGGAGGAAAACAATAAGAAATGGCTGAGAAAGTGTGGGGAGATCTCTACAGCAGTGGTTTTCAAACTTCATTGCAATCCATTCTTTTATCAAGATAATGCAAAGCTCAAGTTACTAAAATGATCAAAACACAGTGACCAACACTGAAGCAGTAGGAAAGCTGGAGTCCCACCCATGAGGACGACCCCTATCTGGCTGGTGGTCCAACATCTAGCCACACAAATCACTACTTAAAAAACACACAAAGGATGAATAAAGGCTTTCTAGAGTTGGGTAGTGATAACAGCACCCTCCATACAATTCAGATCTGGGAGTTAAAAAAGACAGATTCTAAGCAATTTGAGATTAGCCAACAAGGTACACATTCAAGGCACCTTGAGATCCTGGATTAATACCATAAAGGATAAAGTGAGGGAGGTGGATAATTAGAAATATCAACCAGGAGTAGAAGGAAAACTAGACCTATAGTTAGATGGCCTGCAAATCAGCTTTTCAGCCTTCCCTGTGATCTTGGGTTACCTTGCCAGATTGTCCACATAATGGTTCATAGGATCAACTATGGATATTCATTCCACCGCTTATTCAAAAAACATCTCAAATATGACTGTCAGACTATTTTTAATCAAAGCTTATTTTAATATCAATACACAGTTTTATTCAGTAATTCAAAGTCATCCTTAAATACATGGCTGTGTCTTAAAAAATGAAGAGAAACAAATACATCTATTTTAATCAAAATTTTCACATATCCTTTAAATGATCCAAAGATAATAACTGTAATTCAAACACCTTCACAATGTAAATTTAGCTTAGTTTTTTTTCTTATTCTCTTGATGCTGTATTATTCTCACATTATGTTTTGGGGATGTACCTCCAAAGTTACCATTCAGTGACCCAGCAATAATGTTTAAAGTATATTTAAGAGCATGAGTGTAATGGAGCACACAGTTATGGAGAAGCTTAAGGTCTGAACTCTGTACAACCGTTATTAATTAGGTATGACTTGATTTCTCAGACTTAGTTCCCATATTTACAAAGTGAGGGTTTTAGTCCATTAGTAGTTTCTAAACAGGGATGTCCTTTAAAATCATGTGGAGTATGTTTTCCAAACTACATATGCCTAAACATGATTCTATGGATTCCACAAAAGTGAATATATTTACATTTGTGGCTTAACATTTTTTAACATATTTTTGTTGACTTCAGAGAGGAAGGGAGAGGGAGAGAGAGACAGAAACATCAATGATGAGAAAGAATCACTGATCAGCTGCCTCCTGCACACCCCACACTGGGGATCGATCCTGCAACCCGGGCATGTGCCCTGACCGGCAATCGAACCATGACCTCCTGGTTCAAGGTCCACACTCAACCACTGAGCCATGCCAGCTGGACTGTGGCTTAATATTTTTATCATTATCAAAGAATGACTCCATTTTAGATATTATACATCTCTACAACATTAAACCAAATAGAAGCACAATAAAGGCTGATTCTATATCAACATTTTTTCTATTTCTAGTAGCTTGCTGTCATTAAATATTAATCCTATTTGTGTGTTTTTTAAGCAAAGGAATAGAGTAATTCAAAATTAATGAAATTTATAGCTGATTTTAATGGACTCATCTTCTCTTTGGTTCTAGTATTAGATATAGCACTAGATCATTTAAATTAGTTGATTTATAGTTATTTTCAAGATTAATTGAAACAAATTATGCATTTAATAAGTAATGGTAGCCCTGACCGATTTGGCAGAGTGGATAGAGCGTCGGCCTGCCGACTGAAGGGTCCCAGGTTCGATTCCGGTCAAGAGCATGTACCTTGGTTGCAGGCACATCCCCAGTAGGGGGTGTGCAGGAGGCAGCTGATCGATGTTTCTCTCTCATTGATGTTTCTAACTCTCTATCCCTCTCCCTTCCTCTCTGTAAAAAAATCAACAAAATATATTAAAAAAATAAAATACTTTTTAAAAAAGTAATGGTATAATGACATCAAAACAATGAATAATTAACAAGAAAATATATAACTTCACTTGATGGAAAAGTCAAATTAAAGTGATCCTTTTCGCCCTAGCTGATTTGGCTTGGTGGATAGAGTATCAGCCTGTGGACTGAAGGGTCCCAGGTTCGATTCTGGTCAAGGGCACATGCCTGGCTTGATTCCCAGTAGGGAGCATGAAGGAGGCAGCCGATCAATGATTCTCTCTCATCGTTGATATTTCTATCTCTCTCTCTCTCTCTCTCTCTCTCTCCCTCTCCCTTCCTCTCTAAAATCAATAAAATATATATCTATATTAATAAAAGGGTAATATGCAAATTGGTCAGGACGCCCTCACAGTAACAACTGAACAGCAGGCTGCGTGGGGCAACCAGGCCAGCAGGGGGGTTAGTGAGAGACGACCAAACGACCAAACAGCAGGCTGCGTGGGGTGACCAGGCTGGCAGGGGGGGACAGTGAGGGGAAACCAGGCCAGCAGAGGGGGGCAGTGAGGGGTGACCAGGCCAGCAGGGGGGGCAGTAAGGGGCAACCAAGCCAGCAGAGGGGGGCAGTGAGGGGCAACCAGGCCAGCGGGGGGAGGGAGGGCAGTTGGGGGCAACCAGGCAAGCGGCGGGGGGGGTGTCAGTTAGGGGCAATCAGGCCAGCAGGCAGAAGCAGTTAAGAGCCAGCGGTCCTGGATTGTGAGAGGGATGTCCCGACTGCCGGTTTAGGCTCGATCCCGATCCCCTGGATAGAGCCTAAACCTGCAGTTGGACAACCCCCGAGGGGTCCTGGATTAGAGAGGGTGCAGGCTGGGCTGAGGGGATCCGCCCCCCCCCCATGCACGAATTTCATGCACCGGGCCTCTAGTTTAAAAAATAAATAAAGTGCCCCTTTTCCATAAAACTTTCAAAGTACTTTCTCTCTACAATGAAAACGGAAGAAATCCTATATAAAACTGCTAAGCTTTATAACTGTTTCAAATAATATGCCTTTTTATATATTCTTTTATAGCTGAAGGCTATACCCCAAATTACAATTATCCACTTATAACAACTAAAAATTCCATAGTGGGAGGAAAAACACTAATCATCTACTTAAATGGGACCCATTTCAGAACACCTTGGTCCCACATTCCCCCAACCAAAAAAAGATTTTTTTACACAAAAATCCCTGAACCATCAATAATCCAAGGAAAGACCACTTACTGTTTTAAAGAAAGCATACGAACATAAGCAAACATTTTAATTAAGAGGTATAGCTAGTGTCTAGCCATGGAGCAGCACACACCCACATGCCAGCTGTAGAACAGCCAAGTTCAAGCAGCTGTCTTGATTGGAGATGCAGTCCAACACATGCTAATTAGGGTGGGCCAACTAATTACTAGGTATGCTACATTTTTAACAAAATATCCACCCATATTACAGATGTTGTTCTCTATCTCAGTCAACGATTGGTAACAAACAGTAGTAACCAAGTTGAAATAAGCTACACTCCGTGAAATTGCTTAGTTCAACAGCTTTACAACAGGATCCCACATTAGCTTAGAAAATCACTTGTGACAAAATTGGAACATAAACTACATTTTGAAAATATCTTTCTGTATAAGATTAAGAATAAGATGAGGTTTCCAAATGGCTCTTCAGGCACCAAAAGAATACTTGTTAAGTAGGCACACCCCTTTAAACCATGCCAGGCTCTGTGCAAACATTTGCAGAAGGATTGTGTCCTTTTCTCTTTAAAGTCTAATGCAGACAAATGTTCTTAGACATGTGTGAATATAATTATATTTAGCAGGAAATCTATAATAGTAAAAAAAAAAAAAAATGGTGCTGGAGGTAAAAAGGGGCCTTCTGCTCCCAGTCATGATGGTGTAACAGAGATCAGACTTATTCTATTGCCTTGAACTAAGAAAAGTGGACTAAATATATGGAACAATGGTTCTCAGACCTTGAACAACAGAAGGTTCAGGACAGCAGTAGCTAAGAGAAGGTAAACAAATGAGGGTGGTTGTCCTAGTTTATAGTCCTGAGATATTTTCTAGGTCAAGATGAAGAGGAACTCAAGTAGAGACCAGCATTCGCCCCTGAACTGAGGAAACCAATGAGCATTTGAGGAAGACAGAGTACAGAGAGAGAAAAGAGAGTGAGAGAGAGAATAAGAGCAAAAAAGACAGACAGAGATAGACAGAAGTAGAGAGAAAGGCCATACTATAGTATTTATGTTCAAGAAAGTAGAGGGAGAACATTTTAAGAAGAGATAAGAAAGATATAAAAATGACCTAACTTTTCATATGGAGAAAAAAAATACAATGTCTAGATTAAAAAAAAAATCACTAACAAAATTAACAGCAGATTAGTCACTGCAAAAATAAAGTTAATGAGTATTAAGACACAGCCACTATCCAAAATAAAACAGACAGGAAAAACAAAAAGGAACGCAACATCAGTGAGTTGAGGGACAACCTCACTCAGTTTATTATATGTATAAATGAAATACCAAAAAAGGGGTGGGAGATAGAAAAAATAATTGATAAATAGCCATATTTTTTCAAATATAATGAAAAATAAAAACAAATAAATTTAAGATAAACAAACTCCTCCAAATAGGAGAAACATGAAGAAAACTACACAAATGGACAAAATATTCAAGTCATTGGTTAATGATAAAGAGAAAATATTAAAAGTAACCAGAGGATATTTTTCTTATTATCACAAGAAAAAAACTGAAACACACACAAAGACAGGGAGGCTAAATAATTGGTTACTAAACAATGAATGGGTTAACAATGAGATCAAGAAGGAAATAAAAAGATACCTTGAAATAAATGAAAATGAGAACACAACAACCCAAAATCTATGCAACATAGCAAAAGCAGTCGTAAGAGGGAAATTCATAGCATTATAGGCTTACCTCAAGAAACAAGAAAAATCTCAAATTAACCATCTAACTTTACACTTAAAGGACCTAGAAAAAGAACAACAAAGCCCAAAGTGCAAAGAAGAAAGGAAATAATTAAGATCAGAGCTGAAATAAACAAAATAGAGTCTAAAAAGAACAATACAAAAGATCAATGAAATGAAGACCTGGCTTTTTTAAGAAGAAGCAAGATTGACAAAACTTTAACCAGACTCATGAAGAAAAAGAGAGAGGACCCAAATAAATAAAATCAGAAATGAAAGAGGAGAAGTAAATGACTGACACCCAATAAATACAAAGGATTACAAGAATACTAGGGGTCCCGTGCATGAATTCGTGCACCCTTGAAAGGAACTGTGGGCTGTGAGGCTGCAGTAGGCACAGCAGCAGGACTTGGCCCATCCTCCATGCCCCCGCATGGCCCCTCCTGCCGCGGCCCCCAGGCCCCTGTCTGCCAGAAGCCCCACTCCTGCTGCTGTCACTCCCATGCACTGACAGCGCCGGCCCCGCTTGCACCCACTGACAGCTCAGAGTGATTGGGGCCAGCGCTGTCAGTGGCGACTGCTGCCCCGATCGCCCCTCAGGCACAGGGGGAGGTGTAGAAGCCCTCAGGGGCAATTGGGGCTGGCAGCTGCTGCTCTCACCCACTGATGGCGCCAAGTGATCGGACCGGTGCCGGGCACCGGCAGTGGGTGTGAGTGGCGGCTCCAGTGCCGGCTGCAGGTACGAGCAGGGCCGGTGAAGACAGTGGGTGTGAGCGGCAGCTCCAGTGCCGGCAGCGGGTGCAAGAGCCAGGCGGGAACACGGCGCGCAGGAGCAAAGAATTTTCAGTAACCACCAGAGGCTCGCCCCGATGACAGCGACCAGCGCCCCGCCTTGGTCTGGTACCCCTGCTCACCTGCTCCACCATCCCGTCGCAGCCAACGCCCACCATGTTCAACACACGCCCCCTGGTGGTCAGCGCATGTCATAGCGACCGGTTGTTCGGTTGTTCCACCATTTGGTCTATTTGCATATTAGCCTTTTATTATATAGGAAGAGGAGGATATTACAAACACTTATATGCCAACAAATTGGACAGTCTAAATAAAATGGAGAAATTCCTAGAAATATACAATCTTCTAAAACTGGATCAGGAAGAATCCAAGAATCTAAATAGAGCAAATATAACTAATGAAATCGAAGCAATAATAACAAAAACTCCCAGTAAACAAAAGTCCTGGATCAGATGGCTTCACAGGTGAATTTACCAAATATTCAAAGAACTAACACTTATCCTTCTCAAACTATTCCAAAAAATTCAAGGAAAGGGAAGACGCACAAGCTCATTTTACAAGGCCAGCATTACCCTAAACTAGGGGCCTGGTGCATGAAATTCGTGCACTGGGGAGGGGTCCCTCAGCCCAGCCTGCCCCCTCTCACATCCTGGGAGCCCTCAGGGGATGTCCTACTGATGGCTTAGGCCCGCTCCCCGTTGGGAGCAGACCTAAGCCGCAGTCTGGCCTCCCTTTGCGGGAGGCGACCGGGCTGATCAGGGGAAGGTGCCAGCCCCATCACCCCGCTGCTGCAGTCACTGCCAGTCACCGCAGCTTCCAAGGTATTTTCATCAACATGGACTCCAGTCCCTTCGCCATGAAAAAATGACAACTTTCTTTAAGCATTTTCAAGATGTGTCTTTCATAGGATGTGACATTTCTTTCTTTATTTTTCTTTTTATCCTCACCTGAGGATACGTTTCCATTGATTTTTTTCCCCTTCCCTCCGATCCCAGGCTCAGCCCCTGCCCAAGCCTAAAGCCTCCACCCCAGGCTTTAGGCTTGGGAAGGGGGACACCAGGCACCTCCAATCACAGGCTCGGCCCCTTCCCAAGCCTAAAGCCTCCGCCCAGGCTTTAGGCTTGGGAAGGGGTTCCCCCACCCGCACCTCCGATCGCAGGCTCGGCCCCTTCCCAAGCCTAAAGCCTCTGCCCGATGGCCCGCTGGGAGTGACCTGGGTGCCAAGGAGGTTCCTGGGACCCAGGTATGTATGCAAATTAACCGCCATCTTTGTTGGTTAATTTGCATACTTACTCTGATTGGCTGTGGGCGTAGTGGAGGTATGGTCCATTTACATGTTTCTCTATTATTAGGTAAGATATCAAAACCAGCCCTAACTGGTTTGGCTTAGTGGATAGAGTGTCGGCCTGTGGATGGAAAGGACCCAGGTTCGATTCCGGTCAAGGGCATGTACCTTGGTTGCAGGCACATCCCCAGTAGGAGGTGTGCAAGGAGGCAGCTGATCGATGTTTCTCTCTCATTGTTGTTTCTAACTTTCTATTCCTCTCCCTTCCTCTCTGTAAAAAATCAATAAAATATATTATATTTTTTAAAAACACAGATAAAGACACTACAAAGAAAGAAAATTATAGGCCAACTAGAGGCCCGGTGCACGAAATTCGTGCACGGGGGGGGGGGGGTGTCCCCTCAGCCCAGCCTGTACCCCCTCCAATCTGGGACCCCTTAGGGGATGTCAGACATCCCTCTCACAATTCAGGACCGCTGGCTCCTAACTGCTCACCTGCATGCCTGCCTGATGGGCCCTAACTGCCCCCCTCTGCTGGCCTGATTACCCCTAACTGCCTCTGCCTGCCTGCCTGATCGCCCCTAACTGCCCCCATTGCCAGCCTGGTCACCCCCAACTTCTCCCCACTGCTGGCCTGGTCGGCCCTCACAGCCCCCCTGCTGACCTGGTTGCCCCCAACTCCCCCCTTGCCAGACTGGTCACCCCCAACTGTCCCCCCCACTGGCCTGGTCGCCCCTTACTGCCCCCCCCCACAGGCCTGGTCACCCCCAACTGCCCTCCCCTGCAGTCCTGGTCCCGCCAACTGCCCTCCCCTGCTGACCTGGTCTCCCCCAACTGCTCTCCTCTGCTGTTCTTGTCACCCCTAACTGCCCTACCTGCTGGCCTGATCGCCCACAACTGCCCTTCCCTGTGGGCCTGATTCCCCCCAACTGTCCTATCCTACAGGCCTGGTGCCCCCCAACTGCCCTCCCCTGCAGGCCTGGGTACCCCCAACTGCCCTCCCTTGCTGACCTGGTCTCCCCCAACTGCCCTCCTCTGCTGGCCCGGTCACCCCTAACTGCCCTCCCTTGCAGGCCTGGTCCCTCCCAACTGCCCTTCCCTGCTGACCTGATCACCCACAACTGCCCTCCCTTGCAGGCCTGGTTCCTCCCAACTGCCCTCCCCTGCTGGCCATCTTGTGGCGGCCATCTTGTGTCCACATGGGGGCAGCCATCTTGTGTGTTGGAATGATGGTCAATTTGTATATTACTCTTTTATTAGATAGCATAGTGGCCTGGTGCACGGGTGGGGGCCAGCTGGTTTGCCCTGAAGGGTGTCCCGGATCAGGGTGGGGGTTCCCTTGGGGCAGGGGGTGGCCTGGGCGAGGGGCCTGTGGTGGTTTGCAGGCCGGCCACACCCCCCGGCAACCCAAGCGGAGGCCCTGGTATTGGGGATTTATTTATCTTCTATAATTGAAACTTTGTAGCCTTTAGCGGAGCCAAGTCTCCTGCTCGTTCCTGGCTGCAGCCATTTTTGTTGGCATTTATTTATCTTCTATAATTGAAACTTTGTAGCCTTGAGCACAGGCCAAGGCAGGCTAGGACTGCGGGAGCTTGGCTTCCTCCATCTCCGGGGGCAACTCAAGCCTCCTGCTCTCTCCAGCTCCGTGGCTGCCGCCATTTTTGTTGGGATTTATTTATCTTCTATAATTGAAACTTTGTAGCCTTGAGTGGAGTTGAGGGCCAGCCAGGTTGTACGGAAAGCTTGGCTTCCTCCATTGCCGGAGAAACCCAAGCCTCCTGCTCTCTCTGTGGCCGTAGCCATCTTGGTTGGGTTAATTTGCATACTCACTCCAGATTGGCTGGTGGGCATGGCTTGTGAGCGTAGCGGAGTGATGGTTAATTTGCATATTACTCTTTTATTAGATAGGATATCCCTGATGAACATGGATGATAAAATCCTCAACAAAATATTAACAAATTGATCCAGCAATACATTAAAAAGATCATACACCATGATCAAGTGGGATTTATCCCACAGATACAATGTTGGTACGATATCTGCAAAGCAATTAATGTGATATACCACATAAACAAAATGAAGAATAAAAATCACAAGATCATATAAATAGATGCAGAAAAAGCATTTGATAAAATCCAGCATCCATTTATGATAAAAACTCTCAGCAAAGTGGGAATAGAAGGAACATATCTCAATGTAATAAAGGCCATATATGACAAACCCACAGCCAACATCATACTCAATGGGCAAAAACTAAAAGTGTTTCCCTTAAGGTCAGGAACAAGACAGGATGTCCACTTTCACCATTCTTATTCAACAGAGTATTGGAAGTCCTAGCCACAGTAATCAGACAAGAAAAGGAAATAAAAAGCACCCAAATTGGAAAGGAAGAAATAAAACTGTCATTATTTATAGATGACATCATACTGTATATAGAGAATTCTAAAGATTCCACCAGAAAACTACTGGAACTGATAAAATGAATTAAGTGAAGTAGCAGAATACAAAATTAATATACAGAAATCAGCTGCATTTTAGAAATGAACTATCAGAAAGGGAAACTAAGAAAACCATTCCATTTACAATTGCATCAAAAAAATAAAATACCCAGGAATAAATTTAACAAAGGATGTAAAAGACCTGTACTCGGAAAAATATAAGACACTGAAAAAAGAACTGAAGAAGAAATATATAAGTGGAAGCATATACTGTGTTCATGAATGGGAAGAATTAACATTATTAAAATATCCATACTACCCAAAGCAATCTATAGATTTAAGACAATTCCCATCAAGATATCAATAATGTATTTCACAGAACTAGAACAAATATTCCAAATAATTATATGGATCCAAAAAAGACCCTGACTAGCCTAAGCAATCGTGAGAATAAATAACAAAGTTGGAGTAATCACACTGCCTGATATCAAACTATACTACAAGGCCATAAAAATAAAAACAACATGATACTAGCATAAAAATATAGACATATAAAGGGTGTCCCAAAAATGTATAGACACACTTTGAATAATTACAAAGGCAGTGTTTATTAAAATACATTTCATTTTCAAAATTGAGCTATCAGCTGTTAAAATGTGTATACATTTTTTGGTACACCTCTAGATCAATGGAACAGAATAGAGAACCCAGAAATAAACTCACGCCTTTATGATCAATTAACATGTGACAAAGGAGGCAAGAACATACAATTGGATAAAGATAGTCTATTCAAAAAATGGTGCTGGGAAAATTGGACAGATACGTGCAAAAGAAAGAAAAGAAGAAAGAAAGAAAGAAAGAAAGAAAGAAAGAAAGAAAGAAAGAAAGAAAGAAAGAAAGAAAGAAAGAAAGAAAGGAAGGAAGAAAAGAAAAGAAACTAGACCACCTTCTTACACCATACACAAGAATAAACTCATAATGGGTCAAAGACTTAAATGTTAGACTCAAAACCATAGGCAGTAAAATCTTGGACATTTCTCGTAGCAATATTTTTCCTGATGTATCTCCTCAGGCAAGGGAAACAAAAGAAGAAATAAACAAATGGGACTACTTCAAACTAAAAAGTTATTTCACAGCAAAGGAAACCATCAACAAAATGAAAAGACAACCTCCTGAATGGGAGAACATATTTACCAATGATACAAAGGGGTTAATATCCAAAATTTATAAAGAACTCATAAAACTTAACAATAAAACAAACAATCCAATTAAAAAATGGGCAAATGACCTGAATAGATACTTCTCCAAAGAGCACATACAGATGGCCAACAGACATATGCTCAAGGCCACTAATCATTGGAGAAATGCAAATTAAAACCACAATGAGATATCACCTCACACCTCACCCATCAGAATGGCTATCAATAAATTAAAAAAAAAAAACAGCAAATATTGGTGAGGATGTGGAGAAAAAGAGAATCCTTGTGCACTGTTGGTGGAAATGCAGATTGGTGCAGTCACTGTGGAAAGCAGTATGGAGTTACCTCAAAAATTAAAAATGAAACTGCCTTCTGAACCCAGAGATTCGACTTCTTGGAATATATCCAAAGAAAACTGAAACACATATTCTAAACAATATATGCACCCTTATCTTTATTGCAGCATTATTTATAGTAGCCAAGGTTTGGAAGCAGCCCAAGTGCCGATCAGTATATGAGTGGATGAAAAAACTGGGGTACATTTACACAATGGAATACTACTCATCAAAAAAAAAAAAAAAAAAAGAAGAAGAAGAAGGAAATTTTACCCTTTGTGACAGCATGGATGACCTAGAGAGTATTATGCTTAGTGAAATAAGCCAGTCAAAGAAAAACAAGTACCATATGGTTTCACTTAGATATGGAATCTAATGAACAAAATAAGCTAACAAACATAGAAACAGACTCATAGGTACAGAGAATAGACAGACAGCTGTCAAAGGGAAGGGGGCTGGATAAAAAAGGTGAGAGGATTAAGCAAAGAAAAAAACACACCTCATAGATATAGACAACAGTATGGTGATTTCCAGAAGGAAAGGGGGTGGAGGGAGGTAGAAGATAATAAAGGAGGGATAAATGGTGATGGAAGGAGACTCTGGGTGGTGAACACACAATATACAGACTATTTATTATAGAACTGTATGCCTGAAACCTATATAATTTTGTTAACTAATGTCACCCCAATAAATTAAATAAATATTTAAAAGAAAAAAAATGCACTAATATAAACTTTTGAAATATTTAAATACTTGTTAAATGAACCAGAATTATATAAGAATCCAAGTTGTACAGAAATCAATTAAGGTAAATCTTTAGCTAATAAGATTTGGTTTGATCATTTAAATTTAAAAATAGGTATATGTCTTCTTTCTGTATAAAATATGCCACTGTTACATTTTATTCTCTGAACTTTTAAATTTTCTACACCAGTTTTACCAGTTAGATATATTAGTACTGCTTCCACAAACGATTTAAACTTTTAAAAATTGATGTCTTTATAAAAAGATTGGCTCTTCTAAACTTCAGACAAAGCTACATATCATTTCATCTTCATTACTCTTCCCATCTCCTGTGTAAAACTTTCAAATGTCCTCTCTGACAAACCTGCTATCAATAAAGGTTGCAATGCTCTGCAATGTCAATCCTATATAATAAAAGCCGAATATGTAAATGGCCTGAATGGCGGAACGACCAGTCACTATAATGCACAATGACCATCCAAGGGTAGACGCTCAACGCAGGAGCTGCCCCCAGCCCTTAGGCCCCAGGCCAAGTTGGGTGCCAGTGGGGGGCCCCCCTATCGCCACTCCAGTCACCCTGCAGATCAGCCCCAATCGCTGGCCAGGCCTAGGGACCCTACCCATGCACAAATTTCATGCACTGGACCTCTAGCGTAAATATAATTCCAATGATTCTTAATTGACTTAAGATACTATACCAATATCAGAGTGAGTTAAATAATGAGGAATCTCTGGTTACCTGAACAATTTCTGAACTCCAATTAGCATGGCAAATTCAATTTGGTATATACATTATTTTATAACATAATAACAGAAAACAAAGTTAATACATTTTGAGCTCCAGGTAAAAGTGTTAACTTGTCATCTGGTATGACATATATTAAATATATTAAAATCAACAAAGAAAGCTTATGAATTAAATAGCTTGAACCCAGTTGTTCAGATGAAAATTGATCTTTGATAATATAATCTTAATGAGAAAGCTATAAAAAATTATCCTGTGCCTTCAGTACCTGGCCTAGCCAGCAATGGTTCCTTATCTCCCCAGAACACTCTCACTTCCTAACAGCCTGTTAACTTTTTGAGCTTTTGTGTTGACTTTTGTCATGCCCTTGAGTCATTTTTAGTAAAACTTTCTTATTTCTGCAAAGGCTTGATTTCCTAATAATTATTATTTCATGTAGCTATGTTTTATTTTAATTACTGTCACTCTAAACCAAGACTATAATCATTTCTTGCCTTGGGCACCTATGACTTATGCTTCTATTTTTTATAATCACTAGTCTCCTGGCAATTCTTTATAATACAGCTTTCACAAATTGGGGCCCCAAATTAAGAATAATAAAATTGTTAAGATATATTTTTATACCCAAACTATTTCTGGTGTTTCTCAGATAGCCACTAGATAGCACTATTGAGCAAGGGGGAGATAAGGAAGAACTGGATTTGTAGTGTCTTCTCCTTATCTTTAATTAGCCCAACTCTCTTGTGAGAGCTGCCCTAACATAAGAAAAGCCAAGGCCTAGCTGGTTTGGCTCAGTGGACAGAGCGTTGGCCTGCAGACTAAAGGATACCAGGTTCAATTCTGGCCAAGGGCACATGCCCAGGTTGCAGGCTTGATCTCCCCCAGTAGGGGGCGTGCAGGAGGCAGCCAATCAATGATTATCTCTCATCACTGATATTTCCCCCTTTTTTTAAATATATTTTATTGATTTTTTACAGAGAGGAAGGGAGAGGGATAGAGAGATGGAAACATCGATGAGAGAGAAGCATCCATCAGCTGCCTCCTGCACGCCCCCTACTGGGGATGTGCCCGCAACCAAGGTACATGCCCTTGACCGGAATTGAACCCGGGACCCGTCAGTCCCCAGGCCGACGCTCTATCCACTGAGCCAAAATCACTGATATTTCTATCTCTCTCTCTCTCCCTTCCTCTCTGAAATCAATAATATATATTAATATATATGAAAAGCCAAGGTATAACCATTAATATGATTCAACATCTGTATACTTTACAGGGTAAAAGAAACATATTTATGATTCATGATATCATGAACAAAGCCTGGCACAACAAGTGAACAAAATTATTTCTAAGGTTATGTTTCTAAGTATACGATGCTCTTGTTAATTGATGGCAATTTAAAAACATACTCTATAGAAGTCCCTGGAGATTTATCAGTGCCTTTAGTGTCCATCACCAGGCTCATGCCCTCAGAATAATCACTGACTAAATTATTAATTAGCTCTATATTATATCCCAACAGGGGATTACATTCTGACACTGTTAATTACTGTAATAAATTAACCAGAGACCATCAGTCTTATTAACAGGTGGCTCCTACTTTTCCTTCAAGCTTGCCAAAAATCTTAAATCAGAAAGTTGAGTCTTTAGGAAGAAACATCCAACGAATAATAGCCTGAGTGTAGGCCTGTATCAGTATGCTTGTCTATTATTGCTGCTGCAGAGAATCAACTCAGGTCAGGCTTCCTTCCCAGTGTAACTCAACACTGCCACCAAAAGTAGACCATCAGACAAATGCAACAGAAAACAGACTGAATTTACAGGCCTCTTTATTTGAAAATCAGACACTGTAAAAGCATGCTGCTGATCCAAGTTCCAATGGAATGAGAATTAATTTTGCAACACTAAATGGACCAATGAAGAAAATTTAATAGTGGTTTGGAGAAAATGTATTTTCTTCCTTCTTAATTTTTTATTAACTCTCATTGTGTCTGGCTATATTTGAACAAATCGGAATGTTAAACTCTGAATGGATGTATGTTTTCTGGGAAATCTTAATATGGCAGATTGTATTTTCCAAATCCAGATTTTGTTTTCAAAAAATATCTCCCTTCCCACATGTTCTCCCTATCAAGTCACTTCCCCATCAAGAGGTGGAGCCTTTTCCTCCCCTCTTGAACCTGGGCAGGTTCAGGGCTGCTTTGACCAACAGAGTATGGCAAAAGTAAAACCAGATGAATTCTGAGATTAGGTCATAAAAACAAATCAGCTTCTGCCTGGTTCTCTTGGAACATTCCCTCTGAAGGAAGATAGTTACCACTGAGGAAATCGAACTACCCTGAGATGGCCATGCAAGAGAGGCTACCCGTGGGCACTCTAGTCACCGGTTCCAGCTCTCCAGTCATTCATTCCCCTATGGCACCAGCCTGTGAGAGAAGCCATCTTGGGTCTTCCAGACCAGACCACCCATCAGCTGAGTATCAGGTGAGGGACCTTGGCAATGCCATAAGGAGCAAAAGAGTCTTCCCACAGTCCTGGCAAAATTCTTGACCAGCAGAATTTATGAGCATCTAAAATCATTGTTATTTTACATTGGTAAGTTTGGGGTGTTATGCAACAAATGTAACTGCAACATAAATTAGTAAATCATTGGGTGAATTTAAAGATGGTAATTGTGTAGAAAACACAACACATTGATTGTCCTTGTCTGCAAAACTAATCAGAACAATGGTTAAATATTATACATGTCTTTACTGAGTTCTTTTATGTTACATGACAATGTAATTATTTGCATACGCTCAATAAGAATCTATCCTTCTCCCTATCAGGAAATAATTATAGAAAACAAATTTGTAGCCATGACCATGCCAGAAATGTTTCATTTAATGGTAAATCTCATTTAATTAGGCATGACAAGCCCACTAGGAAGGAAAAGGATTGCTCTCCATTTTGTGGGATCTTCTGCAAAAGCCTCCCTGGTACCTCCATGGCTTGTGGAGTCCCCATTTTATAAGTAGTAAAGAATGTCACTTCCTGGAAGGCCAGGAACACTGACAAATTTGGGGATCTTGGACAAAACCCGGAAAGGCAAATTGGATGTTTCCTGGTTCCTAACCTTGGACTATGTGAACGAACTCAAAGGGCAAAAGAAATATTTCTGCTGCTCTATGGGCCACATTAGATTAACTCTCTAACATCATGTGGTTCTAGTTTTATTAACCATAAAACACAAAGGTCTTTATGTGATCACTAATGCCTCACTGACCTTATGCAAATAAAATAGGCTAAATATAAAAAGCATTATACTAATTATACTGATAATGCATCAGAAAATTGTGCAACAAACTTATTTGGTCAAATCCACGTCAGACCTGCACAGATTTGATAATAGGTAAAAAATGAAAAAAATGAAACTGATATTTCTTCTACAAGCTTTGCATTTCAAGAGAGAAAGTCATGGTATTACAGGGCCATCCTAAAGCTTTACACCTGAGATAAATTACAAAGAAGAGAAAAAAATTTTTTTAAATCAAAGACAGAAATGTGTGTTTTCTTAAATCGAAGCTGTCTGAACTGTATGCAATCAGATTTATCACATAATAATATAACTGAAAATACCACCACCTCTAAACATATCTTGCAAACCAATAAGTTGTTCTGAAAGCTAGTTTCCCTTGCATTGTGCTTTATTGCAAGTAATAACTCAGGTCAGAGTTCAAATCAAAATTGACTAAAATACTTAATAAATTAATAATCCTGGATAACATTGATAATACAGTAAGCTTATTACATGTGATGACTTTCAGTTTGTCTTAATTCCATAGGTGACAGCCTTACAAAGAACTATAATTTCATCAAAGCAGTCAATCCTGAGAAAGTACTTATCCATTGTTGGCAAAACATTTAGCTCCTTACTATATTATACATAATTCTTTTAAATTTTTTCTGAAGAACTTCAACTGATGAGTAGGTTGTCCTCCACACTCATAAGGAATTGCTTCTAAAGGCATAGAATCCACAAGTCTACATAAAAACAGTGGAGAATTAGAAGGTGAGGAGCCAAAAAGTCCCCTATTTTCAACTGGCACCTGGTTTTCTTTTTCTTTTCTTTTTTAATTGATTTCAAAGAGGAAGGGATAGAGAGAGGAGGTAGAAACATCAATGATGAGAAAGAATAACTGATTGGTTGCTCCTGCACACCCCCCATTGGGGATCGAGCCTGAAACCCAGGCAATGTGCTCTGACCAGGAATCCAACCGTTACCTCCTGGTTCATAGGTTGATGCTCAAACACTGAGTCACACTGACCAGGTGTGGTTTCCTTTTCAAACTCCTCCTTTCCTTTTTTGTTCTTTCAGTCAGATAGGGTGAAAGAGAGATTGAGTTTAACCCACTGGAGTTAGTTTAAGTGCTGTGCTGGGCCAGAGGAGATGAGTTAGCCTAGTTAAACTAACTTGCTAGACTTATTACATGACTGAACTCTGGTACAGTAAATGGTATCAGGAGTGGGGGTCCCACATAAACTTCGGAGAACATTTTTTTTTTCATTTTCAAAAGGGTTTATTTCTGCAAAAGAATCAGTCTGCCCACTTTACATTTGGGGAACAAATATTAATAAACAATTATCTGAGCATATGAAATGTATGTATTCAGTATTATACTGATTGAGGAATTATTTCTTTGAATTTATTGGGGTGATATTGGTTAATAAAATTATAAAGGTTTCAGGTGAAAATTCTATAATACATCATCTGTATATTGTATTGTGTGTTCACCACCCCAAGTCAAGTCTCCTTCCATCACCATTTATCCTCTTTATCCTCTCCTACTTTCCCCTAACCCCTCCCCCTACCACCCATTCCCTCTGGTAATCACCATACTGTTGTGCGAGTCTGAGTTGTTATTTTTTGCTTAATCCCTTCACCTTTTCACCCCCACCAATTCCCCTCCCCTCTGACAGTTGTCAGTCTATTCTCTGTATCTATGAGTCTATTTCTGTTTTATTTGTTGGCTTATTTTGTTCCTTAAGATTCCACACATATGGTATTTGTCTTTCTCTGACTGGCTTATTTCACTTAACATACTCTCCAGGGCCATCCATGCTATAGGATTTCCTTCTTTTTTATGGCTGAGCAATATTCCACTGTATACCACAGCAATATTCCAGATGTACCACAGCTTTCTTATCCACTTTTCTACTGATGGGCACTTGGGCTGCTTCCAAATCTTGGCTATTGTAAATAATGCTGCAATGAACATAGGGGTGCATATATTCTTTGAATGAGTGTTTCAGGTTTCTTTGGATATATTCCCAGCAGTGGAATCTCTGGGTCATAAGGCAGTTTTATTTTTAATGTATGAGGAATCTCAACACTGTTTTCAATAGAGGCTGCACCAATCTGCATTCCCACCAACAGTGCATGAGGGTTTCCTTTTCTCAGAAGATTTGTATTGGTTTGATTTGATCCATCATGTAGTAGCATCACCATTCATCAAATAAACACTGGTTGCTGATTATAATGAAGTATCTACTGAAGATGTGCCCTAAGAAACAAAATGACCACTACATTTGAGTTTGGCAAAAATAAGTACAAAGACTGGGACATGGTAGGGCTTCTTCTGAATGCATTGGAGCACTTACCAAAAGAAAACGGCAAGCTCGGGTCTTTAAACTTTCAGCTCACATTTATGATCAGAGAAACAGAGAATTACTATGGCAGCCCTAATAAAAACTTTTATGTTTTATAGCCACTGAGCTCACCTTGCTAACATCAGACTTAACTGTGCCAGTTGCAGAATTACAATGTAAGTTGAATTCCACACAGACTCACCATGTTTCATGTAAAAGTGAAAGCACAGAATGAGAAAGAGTGAGATCCTGAGACAGGATAGGGATATCTCAGTGGACTCAGCTGAAGCCGAGATTCCTGAATCCGCAAGTTACGTTGAGCCTTCCCAGCCAGTGGAAATAGAAATAGCCTGCTCGCCTGTGTCTGAAGAGATTAGCTCTCCCTGACTCCAAGAACCTGTAATAACCTCACCATAACCTAAGGGTGGTTTTCTTGCAAGAGAATTCCTCTTCTCAAGACCCAACTGGCCCATGCCTTACCGCCACCCATAGTAGGGTTCCAGCAAATATTCTCTGGGAAGGAAGTACCAAATCTGAACACAAAGTAATAACTTACACACAAAAATAATTGCAAGATTTTGCTATTTTGTATTGGTAGAAACCTGGGATATCTGTGTGAGAATGAATTCTAAGAATGTTAGACTAAAGAAAAGAGAATATAACACCAGATTGGGCCTTTTTCTTTTTAATATGAGTCACTTACCAGAGATTTATAATTTAATGGTTAGCTTATACACTGGAAAGGACTCTTAAGAGTTATCGTGGTCCCCATAATAGCCTACATTTAATACGATTGGGAGGTCATAACTTGTCTGGCATAATGTAGAGGCAGGGATCCAAGAGTTTATGGAAACAGGAATGTTGGCGTGGATTTATCACATGTAACTTGCAAACACAACCCCCACCACCTCTATACCAAGAAAGCCCAGTGGATATTCCCTTCACCAAGGCTCCAGCTTCATAATAAGAGTATAATTATATGGGCAAGAGGTTATTAACCTGGCCCTTTAATACTCTGCCAGTTAATAAAACTCACCATGTTGCTACTAACTAAGAACCTCTTCATTTTCTCTCTCTAGCTCCTTTTTTGTTTCCTTAATGGTTCTTACTACAAATGGCAATTATTTGTCTGGTTTTCTGTTTTGCTTGTTGTTGTTCTTTGACCTATTTGTTTCTCTGTCTCTTCCACTAGAATATAAATTCCATGAAGGTGAGGACTGTATCTACCTCACTCACCACTGTGTTCTGACGCACCTGGGACACAGGCATTTGATGAAGATGTGTTTAAAGTATAAGCAGAGTTAGTCTGTCTTTGTCAACATTAAATTCTGGTCCTTTTTACTCCTGGAATAGATCTGTTCATGAAAACATTATCCTCCCAAAGAGATGATCTACAATGAGTTGAAAACTTAAACAAATGTATAAATTTCCTCCATGTACTTCTCCAGCTTAGAACGAATGGCCTGGTCTGCTGATATCATGTCTTCCATTAAATTTTTATTATTCCCAGAAAAAAAAATGTTTTTCAAATTTTTCAACAAGGAAAAAAACACACATCATTTCCTTATAATAAAAGTCAATTCACTACCATCACCATCTGTTCCATCATGAATGTTTGAACACGATCCAGTCTTACTCCAATCATATTTCTGTCCACAATCATATATCACCTCAGATCATAAATTAACCAAATTCTCAAACATCATTAAAGTAGATCTTCTGACTCGTTAAGCAATTTTTGTACAGGCTGTAGCACTTGCTGAAAGAGTGTCATGAGGTAGCTTTTCTTGTTTCTATATCAAGCCAATGGTGGATTCATTCATATCAGAGTATTTAAAAATACAACGTTCCATTTAATCAAAAGCTTCTATTTTCTGCATATGAACTTTTACTTTTGGCAATTAAGAAAGAAACAGTACTAAGCCCTGGCTGAGTGGCTCAGTTGGTTGGAGCATTCCAAAATCTTGATCAGGGTGCATAACCTAGGTTGTAAGTTCGATCCCCTGTCGGGTTGTGTACAGGAAGCAACCGACCAATGTCTGTGTCTGTCTGTCTGTCTGTCTCTCTCTCTCTCTCTCTCTCTCTCTCTCTCTCTCTCTCTCTCAAATCAATAAACATACATCCTCGAGTTAGGATTTTAAAAAAAGAAAGAAAGGAAGAACCAGTACTAAGATCCAGGCAGTATGCAAAGTTCACCTACTATCTAAGTAACTACACTTCAGGCTCATTAGTGTCACAGCTTCATTCAAATTCACACCTCAGCAAAATAGCAAAATACTCTGTGTCTTGGACCTTCAGGGTGGCATTTACATAGTTGAAACCTTGAAAGTTAAAATCCTTAAATGCCAAAGATTTCTCGTGTATCTATATACCACATACTTGCCTTTGTAAAGATCTGTGCTCTCAGCAGGGTCAAAAAAAATTTAACACACGTAATATTAGGAATCTATAAAGATAATTTTTCACCTAAAAATTAAATGCATCTATGTGCAACCTGTCTAATAGAACGAGATATGGTCTGGAAAGAAATAATAACAAAAATATATACCTCACAAGGATCAAAGGGGATAATACATGTGAGGTAATAAATAATAAAGCACTATATAAATGTTAATAGTAGGTGGTAATGTTAATAAAAACACAATATGTTGTACACCTTAAATTTACATAACTTTATATGTCAATTATGTCTCATTAAAAGGTGCGAAAAAATAATAATAAAATACAGTAGCAGTCCCCTCTTCTCAAAGAATTGGGGCAGTTTGTTAGTTGGCTACTTAGAGAAGTCAGTTAAAGCAAGGAATCCTACACAATGGTAAATATACATTGTAGCCACTTTATTTTAATTTAAACCACGTATAAGTAGAATTCATTCACCAGTCCTCTATGTGGGGCCAAGGCCTTTATCTTTGAGTTTAGATCAGCTGATGGAATTCCAGTCTTTCTTAAATAAACCACACTCATAATGCAGCATTCATATATGGCAGTTCCAATTGTTTTAAAATGCAACAAAAGCTTCAACACAAATGAAATAATCAGAAAGTAAATTTCTTTTTATAATTTTTCCAATATTTCACACTCTTTTTAGCCCCTAATTTCTGAAAGAACTCCCTTTTCTCACTTTTTCAGAGCATTCAACTTAGTTTTTATAGAAATAACTCCCCTTTTTACACCAAGATTGCATCAGTTTACAGAATATTTAATAACAAATGCATCAGTGAGTTGGGGAACCAACACAACTGATTCTTAATAAGTAAATAATGTGACTTGTGGGTGTAAAAGTGCATAAGCATCTCCCCGGAGAAGTAGCTCAGTTAGTTAGAGCATCGTCCCGATACACCAAGGTTGCGGGTTCAGTACCCAGTCTGGGCACATAGAATAATCAGCCAGTGAATGCATGGATAGGTGGAACAAAATATGATGTTTCTCTCTGTGTGTCAATCTGTCTGTCTCTCTATCTCTGTCTCTCTCTCCTCTCCCCCACCCCCCGCCCATACTCTCTAATCAATAAATAAAGGAAAAAAGTACACAAGCATCATACTGAGAAGTCTACCAGCCATAGGTCCCATACTGGGAACATAAGTAAGTTTTACCAAGGATATGGACAGTACTGATTTATCCATCTAGCTGGTTAATTAGATATCACTTTTAAAAGTCTTTGCATATGTAGTTCAGGTCTCAACCACAACTGACAAAGAAGAAAGTACAAAATAGTTTCCCCGTCTCCCTCTCTCTCTCTCTCTCTCTCTCTCTCTCTCTCTCTCTCTCTCTCTCTCTCTCTCACACACACACACACACTATCTTTTGTATTTTTCTTCAGTCATATATGATACACACTTTAGAGACAATAAAGTCAACGAGTAAAAAAACACACAAGAATACTGAAATGAAGCAACAGAAAATGTATAAGTAGAACATGATAAAATAATCAGAGAATTTGACTCCTGACAAACTGAGTCAGTAAAAGACATTTTAAGCAAATTATAGTGGCCCTATATTAACTTGAAAACATTGATGATCCACCTTAAAAACAGCCTATTAACAGAATGAAAAAGAAGCTTTTGTATTTATTTTCTTATCATGAGGGCAGGAAGGGTGATGTGAGAACTTACTTATTTCACTGGAAACCTGGTTCAGTTTATCCTGCGACCTGCTGATAAGGACAACCTTCATTCCACACTTTGCCAACTGAAATAGCAAAAGAGACACCAAACAGTTGAGTCATACCTGTGCATTTTATTGAAAACAGACATTAGATATATTCTCATTTTAAGAAAACCTGACCATATGATAATCCAAATTAAAAAACAAGCAAACAGCCCTAGCTGATTTGGCTCAGTGGATAGAGCGTCAGACTTTGGACTGACGGGTCCTAGGTTCGATTCCGGCCAAGGGCACATGCCCGGGTTAGGGGCTTAATCCCCAGTTGGAGACATGCAGGAGGAGGCAGCCTATCAATGATTCTCTCTCATCATTGATGTTTCTATCTCTCTCTCCCCCTCCCTTCCTCTCTGAAATCAATAAAAATACAAAACACACACACACACACTCAAGTAAACAAATAAATTCCAGTGTAATGAATGGGCAATCCAAAATAAAAACTTTACAGGACTCCCCAAGGGTTATCTTTCTAAATCAAACTAGTATACAAATGTCAAAAGGTTTTAGAAGGAAAACTGTTACTTTTCATTTTGTACCCAGCTATACTGTTTGAGTTCTTGTATTCATCATATACACAAAACTTTTTAGTGAACTATTACACACAGCATATAAATGAGCCATAAATTAGCTGCTATGCACTGTTAGTGATTTACTAAACTAATATTCCAGTCTTAAATTCTAAAGTTGTTTTTTATTAAATAATAAGTGATATTGAAAATGAGGATATATAGAACATTTTTTAAATAAAAATAACAAAGGTTGATAATAATTTTATTAAATTATTCTGCTGTAAAACCACTAAAGAACCCATGAGTCCAAACTGGTATGTGGTTTTCTCTTTTTCAATTAAAAGGGGAGGGAGGATAAGAAAAAGCTTTTATTTATAGAAAAATAGCATCTAATAAGTATAGAAGGAAAGATATCATTAGAAAAATCACTATTTTTAAACCACCATGATAACAACTGATTTAGGCAAAAATTTTCAATGGATGTTAAAACCACTGGGTGAAACATTGTTGGGAAATGGGATATTCACACAGTCTCCAAGTACCACCCCATATACTACTTATTAATTACAAAGGGGAAAGGTACCTTTATAACGGAGAATTATGGTGGGCAGCATTTTTATAAATGACTTCTCTTTTTTACAATTTTTATTTATTGACTTTAGAGAGAGAGGGGAAGAGAGAAAGAAAGAGAGAGAAATAAGGTTTTGTTGTTCCACTTGTTTACGCATTCATTGGTTCATTCTTGTATGTGCCCTGACTGGGGATCAAACCCCACAACCTTGGTGTATAGGACCGACATTCTAACCAACTGAACTACCTGGTCAGGGCCAAATGTCTTAAGGTAATCAATAATGAAACAAGTAGACTTCTTGTGCCTCCTGATAAGATAAAGTCAGGATACAATAGCACCTGTGTAGCAATCATGCTAAAAAATGTTTAATTAGATTCTAGTTTAATTAGAAAACAATCAGACAAATCCAAATTGAGAAACTTTTACAAGACAACTGGCCTGGATTTTTCAAAAATGCCAGTTACCAAAAAAAAAAAAAAGGGAGGGTGGGTGGATAACGGAACTCTTCTAGTCAAGAGACATGACACCTAAATACAATGCATAATTCTTAACTGGATGTAAAACCACAAATAAGAGCTACAAGGAAGGTTTTGGGGGCAACTGGGAAATTTGCATGTAAGCTGTATCCTATATCCTATGTAATAAAAGGCTAATATGCAAATAGAACGAACGGCAAAACAACTGAACAACCAGTTGCTATGACATGCGCTGACCACCAGGGGGTGCACGCAGAACATGGCAGGAATTGGCAGCAGGCAGCAGAGCGCGGAACATGGCAGGCGTTGGCCACAGCGGGATGGTGGAGCAGGTGAACGGAGGCGCCAGACCAAGGTGGGGCACCGGCTGCTGTCGTTGGGGCGACACTCTGGTGGTTACTGAAAATTCTTTGCTCCTGTGCGCCATGGTCCCACCTGCTGCTCGCATCTGCTGCAGGCGCCAGCCCCATTGCACCTGCTGCAGGTGCTGGAGCTGCCACTTGCACCCAATGCTGGTACCTGGCGCCAGCCCGGTCAGTGGATGCAAGCAGCGGCTGCTGGCCCCAATCGCCCCTGAGGGCTTCTCCACCTACCCCTGTACCTGAGGGGTGATCAGGGCAGCAGCCACCTCTTGCACCCGCTGATGGCGCCAGCCCTGCCAGCAGACAGGGGGTCAGGGGCCATGGCGGGAGGGGCTGGATGGGGGTGCAGAGGATGGGCCGAGACCCGCCCCTGTGCTAACCACAGCCTCGCGGCCTACAGTTCCTTTCAAGATGCACAAATTCGTTCACTGGGGGGGAGTGGGGGGGCGTCCCTCAGCTGAGCCTGCACCCTCTCCAATCTGGGATCCCTCTCATAATCCAGGACTGTTGGCTCCCAACCGCTTGCCTGCCTGCCTGCCTGATTGCCCCTAACCGCTTCTGCCTGCCAGCTTGATCACCCCCTAACCACTCCCCTACCAGCCTGATCGACGCCTAACTGCTCCCTTGCTGGCCCGATTGCCCCTAACTGTCCTCCCCTGCAGGCCTGGTCACCCCCAACTGTCCTTTGCAGGCCTATTCCCCCCCCCAACTGCTCTCCCCTGCAGGCCTGGTCACCCCCAACTGCCCTCCCCTGCAAGCCTGTTCCCACCCAACTGTCCTCCCCTGCTGGCCCGGTCACCCCCAACTGTCCTCCCCTGCAGGCCTGGTCACCCCCAACTGCCCTCCCCTGCAGGCCTGGTCACCCTCAACTGCCCTCCCCTGAGGGCCTGATCTCCCCCAGCTGTCCTCCTCTGCCAGCCCAGTCACCCCTAACTGCCCTCCCCTGCAGGCTTGATCACCCCCAACTGCCCTCCCTTGCAGGCCTGGTCTCCCCCAACTGCCCACCTCTGCTGGCCCGGTCACCCCTAACTGTCCTCCCCTGATGGCCTGACATCCCCTGCAGGCATCTTATGGCAGCCATCTTGTGTCCACATGGGGGCAGCCAATTTTTACCACATGGGGGCGGCCATCTTGTGTGTTGGAGTGATGGTCAATTTGCATGTTACTCTTTTATTAGATAGGATTATATCAAGTTAAACTCTGTGTGACCATTGTATTGTTGGTTATAAGGGTGAATGTTTTAAGATTCAAGGTGAAATACTTAAGGGTGGATTATTATGATGCCTATAACTCACAAATGGTCCATCTAAATTAGAATTATATAATAAAATTAAATTTGGCAAATGTTAATAATTGGGGAATCCCAGTGAAGGGTATATGGGTGTTCATTATATTCTTGCAACTTTTCTGCAGTTTTGATATTCAAAATAAACTGGGAAAACAAAAGAGGATTTTTTAAACAAAGAAGAACACCCTTTGGGAGTGACAAATGAGAGATTCAGTGGATCCACCAGGATCTTCATCTCACCTGGGCAGGATCATAGGCTGTGGTGCCTTCTCAGAACTGGAAGGCAGGGAAGCTTGCCTGAAGAGTACTGCCAAGGTTCCTGCTTTTTATGATAGCCTTCAGACTATTATGGTTTCCCATCCTTTCATTCCATTCCAGAGAATGTGAACCCTTTGCCTGTGTCTGCCAATATCTTTCTGTCCATCACAATCCTTCTTATGAAAATGATTCCATAAACTAGCATGGAAATATAACCTATATAATAATATATCCACCTTTTGGAAAATAGTTCAAAACTGAGGACTATCCAATTACTCGCAAAAAAAAAAAAAAAAAGCGCCTTCTTACACAATATATTCCATATACAGCTACAACCATAAACTCAAATGAATTAAAGACTTAAATGTAAGACTTGAAACCATAACACTCCTAGAAGACATAGGCAGTAAATGCTCTGATAATTCTCTTAGTAATATTTTTTCTGAAAAATATCTCCTCAGGCAAGGGGAACAAAAGAAAAAATAAACAAATGGGTCTACCTCAAACTAAAAAGCGTTTGCACAGCAAAGGAAATCATCAATAAGATGAAAAGACAACATACTGAATGAAAGAACATATTCCCCAATGATATATCTGATAAGGGGTTAATATCCAAAATTTGTACAGAACTCATATACTGCAACACCAAAATAAACATTCTAATTAAAAAATGGACAGAGGACCTGAATAGACACTTCTCCAAAGAGGATATACAAATGGCCTATAGACACAAAAAGATGCTCAATATCACTAATCATCAGAGAAATGCAAATTAAAACCACAATGAGATATCATCTCACACCTGTCAGAATGGCTACCATCATTAAATCAACAACAAACAAGTGTTGGCAATATGTGAGAAAAGAGAACTCTGGTGCACTGTTGGTGGTATTGTGGATTGATGCAGCCACTATGGAAAACAGAATGGATATTCCTCAAATAATCCTATATAATAAAAGCATAGTATGCAAATTGTCCCCTCAACCTGCAGTTGTCCAGGAGTTCGACCAGGGGTGGGCCGGCTGGGGGAAGGGAGGGAGGCCCCGGCCGGAGGCTGGCAGCCACTAGGGACCCTACCACTGCATTCATTTCGTTCACTGGGCCTCTAGATAAAAATAGAACTATACCCAGTAACTCCGCTTCTGGGTGTATACGTGAAGAAATCTAAAACACTAATTCAAAAAGATATACGTATCCCATGTTCATTATGGTGTAATATTACAATAGCCAAGATAGGGAAGCAATCCACGTGCCCATCAATACACGAGTGGATAAAAACGATGTGGTAATATATACACAATGGAATATTACTCGGGATAAAAAAGAACAAAATCTTACCATTTGTGACAACAGGGATGGACCTAGAGGGTATTATACTAAGTGAAATAAGTCAGACAGAGAAAAGCAAATACCTTATGATTTCACTTATAGGCAAAATCTAATAAACAAAAGAAACAAACAAAACAGAAACAAACTCACAGATACAGAGAACAAACTGAGGGTTGCCAGATGGGAGGAGGGCTGGGGGGCCTGGGTGAAAAGGTGAAGGGATTAAGAAGTACAAATGGGTAATTACAAAATAATCACTAGGATGTAAAATACAGCATAGGAAATATAGTTAATAATATTGTACTAACTATGTATGGTGCCAGGTAGGTACTGAAATTATCAGAGGAATAACTTCATGAATTGCATAATTGTGTAACCATTATGCTGCACACCTAAAACTAATATAAAATGACTTTAAATGTCAACTGTAATTGCAAAAATAAAATTTAAGTAAATAGAAACCAAAAACTGTTCATATTTACACAATATAAAACAGGGGTGGGCAAACTTTTTGACTCGAGGGCCACAATGGGTTCTTAAACTGGACCGGAGGGCCGGAACAAAAGCATGGATGGAGTGTTTGTGTGAACTAATATAAATTCAAAGTAAAGGAGCGGAGGGGACTGCGGGCCGTAGTTTGCCCACGGCTGATATAAAATAAAATTACACTAAATTTTTCACAATTCCAGATAAAAAGTTTTATACAAATTTTGTTTTTGTATTTTTTAATACCAAAAAGAAAGGTCTTGAAAATGACCTACCTCTTCTGCATATGATTTTCCAATTCCATCAGTACTACCTGTGACAACTGAGAAAAGAGAAAAAGTAACAGTTTAGTTTAAGAATTATAATTAAGAATTGATCATACATAGCGAGGACCCACCAATTAAACACAAGAGGACCTGTGTAATACTTTGATATAAATCTGAACCACCTGGAGCAATACCAGCAGTTCAAATTTAGCTCTGAAAACCCACTACAATGGCCAAAATTAAAAAGACTGCAGCCCTAGCTGGTTTGGCTCAGTGGATAGAGCATCCACCTGTGGACTGAAGAGTCCCGGGTTCGTTTCATTTTTACTACTGACCACAGGTAATCAGACATATATAAAAATTCTAGTCTTCTTTAAACTGGGTGAAAAATAAACTTCCATATTGTTCAAGTCACTATTATAGGCCCAGAAAAGCAAGAGTAAACTGTCAGTAAAGTAAGTTATTAAAACAAAATATTTAGTATTCACATCATTATAGGAATATTTATTCAAGGTAGTTCACTGATATCCAATTAATTCTCACAACAGCTATCACCCCAATCTAAGCTATCACCCCAATGTACAAGGACTTGTGCAGTAAGCCGTTCAGTGCTTTCTCACTCAATTCATGCTATACAGTTAAGAATTCATTTTCTGAAACACCACGTTTATGATCTCATTCTCCTATCAAGAAGTGACAATGTTTCCCTATTGCCAGTTAAAACTTCTTGCCATTCACTTCTCCCCACAACTACTACATGGGGCTACCATCATTCATCTCCCACAAAAACTACTGCAACCACCTTCTAATTCACCTGCTCCCACTCTCCAATTCATTCTCCACATTGTAACCAAAGTGATCACTCCAAAGGGAAAATCGGATCACTTCCCTGCCTAAAACCTGTCAATGGCTTCCCACTGCCCTGATTCTTTACAAGGTCTTCCAAACACCATCATTTTCCTCTCACCACTGATGCCTTTGTCATACTGAAATTTTTTCAGTTCCTCCAAGGTAATATGCTCTTTCTTTACAAATGCTGTTCCTGTTACTTCCAGTTTCACTCCAACCAGTGTCTCTCTCCCATCCTTGAGGTTTTCAGTTGAATTTTTCCTCTCCCACCATTCTTTCCTTAACCTCCAGGATCTCAAAACTCTCTGTCCCCATTATACTCTGTACTCCCTCTTAATAGCATTCATCATATAGGTTTCCAAAAGGGTCTGAGTCATCACTTACAAATAAAAAAATTAAAAAGTTATTTTTACCAGCAAAGATGGGCTTATTCAAAACAGCAGAGAATTGCAATTTGGGACAAGCATACTACAGCAAAAACTACAGGCTAGTCCAGCAAACAAAGGAAAGGAAAGTTACTTTATAGAGAAAAAGGAGGAAGTTAGGAGGGGGTGTTTTGAATGAAAAGTCCATGAAGGAAAATGAGAGCTCAGGGTGGTGATGGCTTCCCATTAGCTGGGCTTGTTGCTAGGCAAGGAGAAAATCTTCCTTCCATCCACTGGGGCAATAAAGTAGAGACACAACTTCTTGGAAATACAAGGTATATCTCTTCCCCTGTGATTATCGCTTCTTCCTGTGGAGGTGTGTAACTGAGGTGGAGTGTTAAGGCCTGACAGCTCCTCCTTCAGGCCTCCTTACTACATTTAAAATGAGATTTCCTTTATTCATTTTACACCACAGTCTAACTGCTAGCATAGTGAATAGCAAAAGCAGATGATTAATGAGATTTTGCTGGATGAATGAATGACTGAATGAATAAAAGGAGACTATGACTAGAAAACTTGCCTCTGCTTTATTCACTTTTTTTTTTTAATATTTTATTGATTTTTTACAGAGAGGAAGGAAGAGTGATAGATAGTCAGAAACATCGATGAGAAGCTGCCTCTTGCACACCTCCTACTGGGGATGTGCCCGCAACCAAGTTACATGCCCTTGACCGGAATCGAACCTGGGACCTTTCAGTCCGCAGGCTGACGCTCTTCCACTGAGCCAAACCGGTTTTGGCCACTCTTTTTTTTTTTTAAAGAAATAATGCCCAGTCACCTACTGTACACAACCCAATAAGCTCTTCAACCCCTCTCAACATCAAGAATCCGTGATCTAAAAAAATTTTTTTAATGTAACAGAGAAAAGTTTCACTTTATGGTAAATACGTAGGCATACACTTTAAAAGAATTCTAATGCTCTCCTTGAAATGAGATGATTTTTGATGTTAGAGAGAACTACTTCACTCACAATGTGCCAGGGTGGATATGAAGTGAATAAATCCAAAGCAGGATCAGGGGAAGGGAAGATGAACCATTTTGGTCTACTAAAGCATGCCAAATTAACAAAGTAGGACAATTCACTGTTCTTGCCATTAAGATTTGCTTCTTCAATGAACACCGGGTTGTTTTCATTTTGCTATGAAGTAAGTGAATAAGTTAAGGTACTTTTCAACAATACACAGGAAAAAAAGCTACAGGTATCACCCATAACCAATAGCCTGAGGTATTACCCACAATCCTATGGGCTGTGGGAGTACATATGATGGCCAGGGGCAGACTTGAGGTAAGGGGGAAAAAAAGAAGGGGAGAGAGGAGATAAATAAAAAAAAAAGGCTATGTCTTCCTATATAAATATAACACCAGAACCCAAATTTGCAAGCCTTTGAGAAGATGGAAACTGACAAATATAAAGAATATCCCAACTTGGCATCCAAAAGTATCTAGCTTGTTACAGATTATATAAAATACTGGCAACTGACCAGCGCTCAGCTTCCAGATTTCATACAGTCAACAAAAATACTTGTTTGTGTAGGTTAAAATTATTCTACCTTTTGTCCTCAATTTGCTAGGAACAGATATTTTTAGTAAGTACCAAATCAACTTATCAAAATTAAACATCAAAAATAGACTAGAATAGAGAAGCACTGGAAGCAAACATGCTATTTTTAGCTCTTCTGTCTATTCGCTGCCACTGCCTACCAAATTCTGACTGCAGAGCCCATGCATAAGAGCTTAGTTATTCCAGGCAGGTTCCTTCTCGTGACCCTTTTTTTTCTCCCTGAACACCTGGATGCAGAAAACACTCGATTGATTAAAGATTAATACTGCCGCAAACCGTGACAGCTGCCTTTCCTCTGAGTGCTTTTGGGGGTGGGGAGAATAGAAAATGACAGAGAGCTTGCATCAATATTCCACTTGGGGATCTATTACATGGAAAGAAAATTGCTATTTCAATTCCCTTTTGTTGCTAAAAATAGCAGTCTCGATTGATTCAAGCAAAGGGGGAACCGGCTTAGCAGTGCTGAATTTAGAAACCACTGAAGTCCCAAGAGCAAATGCTAACGATGTCTAACACATGCCAGCTCATATCTAACAAAGAACAAAGAGAAGCATGCAGGCTGCAAGTTAATAAAACAGCAGCAACTTCCTGTGTTTTTATTAAAGGTAATCAGTGAAAGTGATGCAAAATAAGAAAAGACTATTGTAACCTGTTCTTCTAATAATATTTTAATTTTTAAAATTTACAGGAAAAAAATAGATTATGCATAAAACCAGATATTGTGGGTATTTCCCGCAACATCATGGTTTGGGAAAGTTACACATTTTCTTCAAGCACAGTATATTACTAAAGAAAGAAAATGCCCAGTATACATATATGCTGTCCCAGGAGAGAGGCTCCTTCTCCCACACAGTCCGCTCTAGTTCCCTAATGACCAGCCCTCTTCAGCCTTCCCTCCTCTTCTCTTGAGCCAAACAAATACTGCAGATAGTTATAGCATGCCACTTGAAAACCTAACAAACCAAAAAGCAAAACAAAACAACATTCGAAAACAACCCATCGGTTCAGAAGAGAAAGAAGGAAGAAGCTATGAAAAGCAGGATCTGCTGCCGGCTGCTGATCCCCTGGGCTGACTTCCAGGCAAGGACTTGAAATGCCTTCTGGTGGCACTAAAACCCCAAAATACCTTCTGCCTGAATTTTTCACTTTACTTGGTTAACTGAAAACCTTTCCAGATAATGATTCATTTCATTTAATTCCACATCCTCTTTAAAAATGCAAACGCCTGTGTAAGAATTAAAAAACTATCAATCCTGTGCCTCGGTATGATTTAGAGAGGATTCAAACTGCTCTGTGGGTTTTTCTGGGGGTACCCAAAATGTGACATGGAAGGGGCTTCATGAGAGTAGGGATTCTGGCTGGG
Organism: Plecotus auritus; assembly: GCF_963455305.1. Classification (NCBI taxonomy): domain Eukaryota; kingdom Metazoa; phylum Chordata; class Mammalia; order Chiroptera; family Vespertilionidae; genus Plecotus; species Plecotus auritus. The sequence goes on from NC_137783.1 coordinate 140,788,765, forward strand.
GGAAAAAGAAGTTACTACTTCTGGACCACTAGCCTAGTAAAAGCATAATGGAAAGATGGTAGGCTTTTGCTATTTTAATATGAAGAGAATATATGAAGTGGTTAAGAATATGGGCCCTAAAATGAGACCAGAAAGGTTCAAGTCTAGATTCAAATACCAATTCTACTATCTATCATAAGCTAGTTAACCTCATTGTCTCAGTTTCTTTATCTGTAAAATAAAGACAATATTATCTGTCCCATAGAATCATTGTAAAGATTAAATTAAAAATGTTAATTATAGCACCCACCATTTATACCAGCAATTTTCAGTTGAAACTCAAGACTGCAAAATGAGAATTGTTTGAGAATTACATGGGACAATGTATATAATGTACTTAGCATGGGACTTGGCACATAGTAAATGCTCAGTAAATGTTAGCAATAGACAAGGAGCACTAGAAAGTGGAAAGGAAAGTTTAAAAGTAACTAAGGTTAGATATGATACCAAAACTACAAGCAACAAAAGAAAAAGTAAGTTGGACTTCATCAAAACTAAATGTTTTTTTGTACATCAAAGGACACTATCAAGAAAGTGAAAAGATCCCAAAGAATGTGAGAAAATATTTGAAAACCACCTATCTAATAAGGGTCTGGTATCCAGAATATATAAAGAACTCCTACAACTCAACAAAAAGATAACCCAAGATTAAATTGGGCAAAGGATTTGCATAAATATTCACCTAATGAAGATATACAAATGGCGAACAGGCACATGATAAAATGTTCAACATCACTTAAGAAAATGAAAACCAGAGAAGAACCAAAATGGCAGCATAGGTAAAAACCTGAACTTGCTGCCTTGCACAACCATTATCAAAACTACAACTAAAAGACAAAATGGATATCATCCAGAACCACAGGAAGGTTGGCTGAGAGGAAATTACACAACTAGAAGGAAAGGGAAAAGCGCACTGAGACTGGGAGGAGGTGCGGAGGTGCGGAGGTGCAGAAGTGAAGTGCGGAGGTGCAGAGTCGTGCGTGGAAACGGGCTGGCAACTGGGTATGCTGTTGTCTTTTTCAATTGGGATGGAGATACAAGCTCCTGACTGCTTTGAAGTCCAGTTCCCAGCGAGACTCTGGGGACCAGACTCATATGGGGAGAAACTGGACTGTCTGGCATCGGGCCAGAACACAAGGGTGGCTTTCTCTCAGAGGTGCTTGCAGCGATCATTGTTCCTGCACGGTGCCGCGGGACACAGAGACATGGGGACTTTTTCGGGGCAGGGCTGACAGTCAGCCATTGCTGTTTGCTCCGACCTGGTGATTCCCTGAGACCCCGCCCCACCCAATTTACAACCCCACCCAAGCTGTGCATAGAGGCTTTTGCATATAAATGGCCAGGCCTTTTGCAATCTAACACCTAACAAATGGCAGCTGGGTCAGAGAGCCCCAGAGCCTCCAAAAGAAGGCCTAAGGCTGGACAGCAGCTTGCATTGCTTCACAGCTGGGCCTCATCTGGGCACCTCCAAACCGCAAACAAAGAGAAGGAATCTGCAGATCTCTCTGTAGCTCCTGCTGGGTGGCCTCAGGCAGAGGCTAAATTATCACCTCCTTGGAGATCCAAGAGCCAGTGTACCCAGTGGTCAGAGTGAGACCATCCAGATTACAACTCCTCAGATCCATAAAAGACACACTCAGGGGGCAGACTCAATGAGCGCCAAAGCCCCACTGAAGCAAGTCTTGCCCCATAAGGGTGTCTCCAGCACAGAAGTTCTCCCATCGTAGACACAACTGATCCTCACAGCCAATTGGCCTGGAGGTCAATTCCTCCCAGTGATACCAACAGCAATCAAGGCTTAACTACAACAAGACTGTGCACACAGCCCACAAAGGGGTGCACCAAGAGTGTCCACCTCAGGTAATTAGGGAGGCTGAGCCATTGGGCCCTATAGAACACCTAGCACACAAAGCCACTCTATCAACAGAGAAGCAGCCAAAATGAGGAGACAAAGAAACAGGTCACAAATGAAAGAAATGGAGGAAAGCAAACTACTGAATATAGAGTTCAAAACCACAGTTATAAGGTTACTCAAGAATCTTCTAGAAACCTGAGAAATGTAGTGAGACCCTCAAGGATATGAAAAAGGACCAACTAGAAATTAAGCATACACTAACTGAAATAAAGAATAATATACAGAGATCCAACAGCAGACTAGAGGATCCCAAGAATCAAGTCAAAGATTTGAAATACGAAGAAGCAAAAAACACTCAAACGAAAAAGCAAAAAGAATCCAAAAATATGAAGATAGTGTAAGGAGCCTCTCGGACAACTTCAAGCATACCAACATCTGAATTATGGGGGTGCCAGAAGAAGACAGAGAGCAAGATATTGAAAACCTATTTGAAGAAATAATGACAGAAAACTTCCCTACCTGGTGAAAGAAATAGACTTACAAGTCCAGGAAGCGCACAGAACCCCAAACAAAAGGAATCCAAAGAGGACCACACCAAGACACTTCATAATTAAAATGCCAAGGGCAAAAGACAAGGAGAGAATATTAAAAGCAGCAAGAGAAAAACAGTTAGTTACCTACAAGGGAGTACCTATACAAATGTCAGCTGATTTCTCAACAGAAACTATGCAGGCCAGACGGGAGTGGCAAGAAATATTCAAAGTAATAAACAGCAAGAACCTACAACCAAGATTACTCTACCCAGCAAAGCTATCATTTAGAATTGAAGGTCAGATAAAGAGCTTCACAGATAAGAAAAAACTAAAGGAGTTCATCACCACCAAACCAGTATTATATGGAATGCTGAAGGGTATTCTTTAAGAAGAGGAAGAAGAAGAAAAAGGTAAAAATAAAAATTATGAACAACGAAGTGACAACAAATACATATCTATCAACAAGTGAATCTAAAAATCAAGTGAATAAAAAGTCTGAAGAACAGAATAAACTGGTGAATAGGATCAAGGGCATAGAAAAGAAGTGGACTGACAATTCTCGGGGAAAAGGGGTGTGGGAAGAGACTGGACAAAAAGCGTACACCTATGGATGAGGACAGTGCAGGGGGGGAGTAAGGGCAGAGGGTGGGGTGGGAACCGGGTGGAGGGGAGCTATGGGGGGAAAAAAGAGGAACAACTGTAATAATCTGAACAATAAAGATTAGCAAAAAAATTTTAAAGAAAGAAAATGAAAACCAAAACTACAATGGCAAACTAGTTTGGCCATAATTTTTTTAAATGACAATGGAAAATAAAGTGTTAGTGAAAATGTGGAGAAACTGGAGCCCTCGTATATTGCTGGTGTGAATTTAAACTGGTGCAGCACTGAAGAAAACAGTTTGGTGGTTCCTCAAAAAGATAGATAGAATTACCATATGACCTACTAATTCTATACACATAAAAGAATTAAAAACAAATATTCAACCAGAAACCTGTACAGGAATGTTTGTGACAGCCCTACTCACAATAGCCTAAAAATGGAAATAATCCATATGCCCATCAACAGATTAACAAATTTTTTTAAATGTGGTATATCCATACAATGGAACATTATTCAGCCATAAACAAGAACCAAGTACTGACACATGCTACAATGTGGATGAACCTTATGTATGAACATTATGCTAAGTGAAAGCCACTTTATAGAAACATCTAGAATAGAGATGTTTAGTGGTTGCCAGGGGCTAGGGAATGAGGGATGAGGAGTGACTGCTTAATGGTATAGTGTTTCCTATGGCGATAAAAATGTCTTGGAACTAGACAGAAGTGATAGTTGTACAGCACTGAGAATGTACTGCATCCCACTGAATTGTACAATTTAAAATTATTAATGGTTAATTTCATGTTAAGACTTTTACTTCAATTTTTTTTAAAAAAATCTCTTTAAAAAACAGTAAATACTAGCTTTTTACCAAGAGCTATATCAAGAAAGAAAAGGAAATTGCTATTTCTCTTGCTGTGTTACCCCTTGAATTCAGGACGTAAAATTTTAATCCATAACATCATTCAATTTATACAACAGGAACAGCCCAGCTGGTGTACCTCAATGATTGAGCATTGATCTATGAACTAGGTCGTCACAGTTCGATTCCCAGTCAGGGCACATGCTCAGGTTGTAGGCTCAATCCCCAGCAGGGAGTGTGCAGGAGGCAGCCAATCAATGATTCTCTCTCATCATTGATGTTTCTCTTTTTCCCCCCACTCTTCCCTTCTGAAATCAATATATATATATATGGAGACAAAGAAACATGTTATGAATGAAAGAAATGGAGGAAAGCAAACTACTGGACGACATAGAGTTCAGAACCACATTTATAAGGTTACTCAAGAATCTTCTAAAAACCGCTGAGGAACTTAGTGAGACCTTTAAGATCTTAATGAGAATGCCAAAAAAATGGAAAAGGACCAGTCAGAAATTAAGCATACACTGTCCGAAATAAAGAATATACAGAAACTCAACTGCAGATCAACGTACCCCAAGAATCAAACCTAAGATCTGAAATATGAGGAAACCAAAAACACCCAACCAGAAAAACAAAAAGAAAAAAGAATCCAAAAATATGAAGATAGTGTAAGGAGCCTCTCGGACAACTTTAAGTGAACCAACATCCGGATTTTTGGGGTGCCAGAAGAAGAGAGAGAGCAAAATATTGAAAACCTATTAGAAGAAATAATGACAGAAAACTTTCCCTACCTGGTGAAAGAAATAGACTTACAAGTTCAGGAAGCGCACAGAACCCCATACAAGAGGAATCCAAAGAGGACCACACCAAGACACTTCATAATTAAAATGCCAAGGGCAAAAGACAAAGAGAGAATCTTGAAAGCAGCAAGAGAAAAACGGTTAGTTACCTACAAGGGAGTACCCATACGGCTGTCAGCTGATTTCTCGGCAGAAACTATGCAGGCCAGACGGGAGTGGCAAGAAATATTCAAAGTGAGAATAGCAAGAACCTACAACCAAGATTACTCTACCCAGCAAAGCTATCATTCAGAGTTGAAGGTCAGACAAAGAGCTTCACAGACAAGAAAAAGCTAAAGGAGTTCATCACCACCAAACCAGGATTACATGAAATGCTGAAGGGTATTCTTTAAGAAGAGGAAGAAGAAGAAAAAGGTAAAGATAAAAATTATGAACAACAAAATGACATCAAATACATACCTACCAACAAGTGAATCTAAAAATCAAGTGCATAAAAAATCTGAAGAACAGAATGGACTGGTGAATATAATAGAATCAGGGACATAGAAAGGGAGTGGACTGACAATTCTCAGAGGGAAGGGGGTGTGAGGGGTGCGGGAAGAGATTGGACAAAAATCTTACACCTATGGATGAAGACAGTGGTGGGGGGTAAGGGCATGGGGTGGGGTGGGGAATCAGGTGGAGGGGAGCTATGGGGGAAAAAAAAAAGAGGAACACCTGTAATAATCTGAAGAATAGAGATTTATTTTTTAAAAAAGGAAAAAAAATATATATATATATATAATACAGAAAAACCTAAGTTTGGATTGTTCCTATTGGTAGAGCAGCAATTTTCCATGTATCCAAATTTAATGTGTACCTACACAGTATCAAACAGACATTTTTAATTTTCCCAATACTTTATTAGGTATAATTAGTAATTGCCCCAATCCTCTATAATAAAAGGGTAATATGCAAATAGACCAAACAGCAGAACAACCAAATAACCAATCAAAGCAAAATATGCTAATGATATGCTAAGGCTGCTCAACCGCTTGCTATGATGGCACTGACCACCAGGGGGCAGATGCTCTGACCAGTAGGTTAGATTGCTGCTGGGGCCTGGCCAATCAGGACTGAGCGAGATGGGCCGGACATGCCCTGGAGCCCTCCCATGGCCCCTCCCCAGCTCGATAGTGCACCAGTGGGGTCCCTCAGCCTGGCCTGCGCCCTCTCACAATCTTGGACCCCTCAGGGGATGTTGGAGAGCAGGTTTCAGCCCAATCCCACAGGCCACTCCCCTTGGGAGGGCGCCAGATGCAGGGCTCATGGCTGTTGAGCGCTGCTGCGGCAGCACGAGCCTCTCCTGATCCGGACTGATTGGGCGCGAGCAGGCACAGTGCGGTGGGGATGAGCTGGAGCGGCAGGTAGGAGCTGCAGGCAGTGTTGAACTGCGGGTTTTGGCCAGATCCCTGCAGGCCACCCAGAAGGACCCCACCCATGCACGAATCGTGCACCAGGCCTCTAGTAACTATATAAGTGAGGATTATACATAATAAGAACTTATTATAGTATCTAATTTTAAAATAAAGAAACCATCTCAGAGAGGTTAAGTGACTTGCCAATGGTCTCATAATCTTAAATCTAATCACCAGAACATGAACCCACTACACAACAGAATAGTGACTTACAAACTTGGAACTATCTGTAATAGTCATGTTTAGCGATAATGTATGGACAGTACCCATACTTCAGAGTTCCTTGCTCATTAATCTGATAATGCCAAATCCAACTTTATTTTTCACTACTATTTAAGCAACCCCTCAACCCCAGCCAATCTGTCTAGTACTTCCCAAATATAACATGGCAGGGAATCAGCTCCATGTTGTGCCCAAGTCACTCCTCATATTGAGAATGACATTTTTCCTTACTCCTCACCCCCATCAGCCATCTTTCAGTAACTGGAATTTCTAAGCTTCACAGAACACAATAATCATTAAATCTGACTTACCATGTGGCCTCTAAGATGTCAAAACCCCCTGTTAGAAGAGGCTAAATAATGTACACAAGTTCAAAATAACTGGAAGCAAAGAAATAGAACCAAAGTTCCCTGACTTGTTATCTGGTTCTTAATCCTAATGATTAATTAGATCATGACATACAGCAAGGAAAAAGAGTTGGTGGAATAGTTATGAGAGTCTTACCTCTGATATGCAATGTAATACCGGTTTTATTTTCTTGTTAATGTGCAGTAGTTAACATTCAAATGAGACTTGTCCAGCCTATGCAATTGTTTTATGTTCAACATAAACCACAGCATTGCCTCTATTCCTATGTAAGAAATTTATATCTCGTAAGTGCCTATAGGTTTGAAGTTACTTCAACAAGTCCAAATTGGAACAGTCCTATAGCTCAAAATAAAAAATGTTGGCTTTGACATACCTTATGATTTTACACATTTAAATGGTAGAGTAATAATGAAATCAATATTCCCTTAGCTTATAAACAGTATGCAAATCCACTAGTCGGACAACAGTACCTACTATATGAGTGTCCTTGAAATATATAACACCAGCCTGGTAAAGTGAAAAAGCTGTAATGAACCTAATTGCTAATTCCAATAATTAGCTTCTTTTGAATGGTCCAAATTTATAAACACCAAGGTAGATATATAGGGAGGATTTAGTGTAGGTTATTTGGCTTATTTCAACCTAATTCATCCCATTTAAGCTTTGAACCAATATTCTTTAGATAAGAAGTGGGTAAATTGCTCCAAAACAAAGAGATTTCAGATATCAGTCACTCTGATAATTAAGTCCCTCCCTGCTAAGACACTATTCTGCTTTTAAACAACTAGGTTTCTTACAGTAACACTACAATAAAGTCCTATTTTGAGCCAGAGTTTCTTAGTGAATAATCGCTTTTTCTTCAAAGATTAAACAGTTCCCTAAAGGTCTAAATGTTGATGCGTAAGCCAAAGCAAACAGGCCTCACTACATCCCTAGGTACTTTACCCGCAGGAGAAATCAAGTTCATCTACTTGTCAACCCTGATGCTGGCCCGGTCAAGAACTTTAAAACAGCCTCCTCAAAAGATAATTTGATAAACAATTTACAATATATATCTTTTTTTTTTTTAAATATATTTTATTGATTTTTTACAGAGAGGAAGGAAGAGTGATAGATAGTCAGAAACATCGATGAGAGAGAAACATCGACCAGCTGCCTCCTGCACACCCTCCACTGGGGATGTGCCCGCAACCAAGTCACATGCCCCTGACAGGAATCGAACCCGGGACCCTCCAGTCCGCAGGCTGACGCTCCATCCACTGAGCCAAACCGGTTTTGGCTACAATATATATCTTGATGACTGACTAGTATCAACAACAAATTCAAGGAAGGAAATAAAGAATGCTAATCTATTCTCTCTACTAGTTTTCGTTTGTTTGCTTTTGTTTTGTTTGTTTTTAAACTCATCACTGAAAAGCCAAAACCATGGAAGCACAATTCCCTCCTGTCAGACAACATCTGGCTGGAAACTCTATTTTTTAGGAAAACTCAAGACTGCCAATGAAATTATGTTGAGCAACTCAACAATTATAACACTTTTCAAAATGAGCACTCAATGAAATGCATTTCCAACTGAAATCTTTTTAAAGGAGCTTCATGTAATCCAACACTATTTTTCTCAATTACAGAGATTATATTCCACATAAAATAGTGGAGAGTTGACTAGCAGTCAGGAAACCTATGTTCTAGTCCTGGTTCTGCTAGCTAAATGAACCTGGACTAGTAATTAACATTTCTGAGCCTGAGTGTCAACATCTTTTAAGTGTAGTCATATATTAAATGTATGGCCAAGATCCTATGATTCCATGACTATGATGGATATAAAGTCATAGCAATGGCTTCTCTCTCATCTTTAATGTCTAAAACACACACACATCCACAAGTTTTAGAAAGAGTATTAAGTCAACTCAGAACTGTGATTTAAAATAATAGAAGAGCCCTGGCTGGTTTGGCTCAGTGGATAGAGCGTTGGCCTGCGGACTGAAGGGTCCTGGGTTCGATTCCAGTCAGGGGCACATGCCTGGGTTGTGGGCTCCATCCCCAGAGTGGGGCATGTGGGAGGCAGCCAATCGGTGATTCTCTCTCATCATTGGTGTTTCTGTCTCTCTCTCCCTCTCCCTTCCTCTTTGAGGTCAACAGAAATATATATTTTTTTAAAATAAAAGATCCCAGCCGAGTGGCTCAGTTGGTGAAATGTAGTCCTGTGCACTAACCTTGGTCTTCCCTGGAGCCTTCTACTCAGATTTTATTTAAATACAACAGGGCTGCCCTGCCAGTGTGGTCTAGTGGTTGAGCATCCACAGTTAGGTTCCCGGTCAGGGCACATGCCTGGGTTTCGGGCTTGATCCTCAGTGTGGGACATGCAGGAAGCAGCCAGTCAATGACTCTCATCGTTGATGATGTTTCTCTCTCTCTTCCTCTACTCTGAAATCAATAAAAATATATTTCAAAAAAGAAAACAAAAAAAATGTTTTAAATACAACAGGGCTACTTTGGGGATACCATATCGAATAAGAATAATTAAGGACATATCTACCAAAAATAATGAGGACTGTAACATTTTACATTAAATTTGTTGTCTGTTGGAATCTACTTATTCCTTCTGACAAGGGCTGCTGGATCTAACAGGACCAGTAAGGTTCCACAGGCCTCTTGGCCTTTAACGGGCAACAGTCCTCTCTGTCACATGCTTATGTGACTACACAATTGTCCCTGTCAATGAGAATGAGCATGGCATTGTATCATGACCCAATACTCCATATAAAGTATATTTAAGTAACTTTACCCTTTAAATAATAACAAGGGCTCACATTTATATACTGTATATAAAATCTGCTAATTCATTGCATAAAGCAAACTCCCCCAGTTAACTTAATAGAAGCCTTAAAAATATTTTTAGAATGCAAACTCACATACATACACACATTAGTTATTTTTATAAATTTCTATTTTTTTACACTAGGTTTCTAAAGAGTGGACTACACCTGTATTCTGACAAACTGGCAGTTTCTAATTAGAGACAGAATGAGTACTAGAAACCATATGGAAATTTTAATAGACAGGCCATGTCATAACATTTGTTCTAAAAAAGCTATTCAGATACTACCTTAATGTGCTTAATCTTGGAGACTCGGTCCATTAGAAGGCCAGTGCTAAAGCTGGGAAATTCCTTTCCTATAATTCAAGAGATAACCAAGTGAAGAAACAAAGACATTCTCCAACAGCAAAGGATTCTAATGGTACCTGTTGAGCAAGGTATATGCTTGGGGCTTAGCAACGGAAAAACTCTCTGAAATATGACAGAGCTCTGGACCAAATCACATCTAATGGTAAGGCTTAGTTGCAGAAATCAGGGGAAACTATTTATACAGCCCTCTCAGACCCAATTCATGCCCTCAATTTCTCCTTGTTCCTTTGCTCAAGCTTTAGGGATTCAACCCCATTAGCAGTATTCTCACCTACTCTAGCCACTGGTCCTTAAAGATAAATACCCTGATCCAATTAACTACCTCAATTCACTCATCTATAAAATGATAATAGTGATGGTACTTAATTCAGAGATTAATATATGATACCAAATCCTTATAAAAGTATATGGCACATAATTAGCATTATACTAGAGGCCCAGCGTGCACGAAATCGTGCACAAGTAGCTCGCTTCCACTTGCCTCAGCTGGCAGGCCCGCCCATGGCCGCTAGTAGATCTCTGCCTTGAGTAGCTTGTCACAACAAGCATCAGCCATGTTTTATTATTATTGTTTAGTATACTGTTTAGAACTATATATTAGTATCATTATTGTTAGTTCTTTTAAGAATCTGACTGCTATTATATAAAGTGAGAAAAACAGTAACACGGGAAGTTTTTTAAATTTAGAAATCTTACAAAAACTTATATTCGAGGTTCCTGGCTACTTGATAACTAACACAGCACTCTCACCGAGAGTCCATTTTGAGGAAGGACCACCATCCTTTCTTAATCTGTTCCTCTCTTGTGCCTTTCTCTTACTTAGCCTTCACTTACTAAAATTAGAATGTTTTCTTATAACCTAATTTAAATAGGCCCTTCTTTATGAAACTTTGAGACCCACCTTCTAATATACTAATAACTTACATTTTTGTTTATTTCACCTCTCTCCCCAATTAGAATGTAAGCTTCACAAGGATAGGAAGTATTATATTTTATTTATGGATGAATCCAGGTAACTAGAATAGTACCTGGCATATAGATTTTCAATAGCTATTACTGAATGATGAATATTCAATATGGCCTTCAGATCAATAGCAGTTTCCCATAATAGACAAGTAGAGATGCGGAAGCAGCTGCAGATAGATGAATGAACTATGTGATACTGAAAATCTGTGAATTGAAGTATCTAATACATGAAATAAAAACATCCTCCTCCTCCAAACAGCTGTATGAACAAATCAAAGGGAAAAGAAGAGTTGGAGAGAAAGTGAGACAAAGAACAAAATCTGGCCTGTGTGACGCATTTATAAAACTGATGGCCTGTGAGCACGACACTGATGAATATTTTTGCAGGATAAAAATGGCAACCCAGTGTCTAAAAATAAACCACTGTGCTGCAGACCTGTCTGGTTCAGCTATACCACTGGAATACAAACACACCCACTCACTAGCACATTTTGACTCAAGGTTTCACAAAGACAGAAAAACTGAATGTTTTGTTGGCAAGAGAAGATATTTTACATGGTTTTAAATCAGTTATATTCTCTATGTAATATATCTATATCTGAACTTGAATTTAACTTTAAGTGATTTTCACTTACTAAAAAATGAAAAATGGTAATAGTAATAAGCCATTAACTCACCTTATGTGAAAGATTAATTTCTCTCAGCCCAATTATAGTAAAATTGAGTACCATTATGACCATCTTGGGATAATATCCTAAAATCGCAATTTAAAAATAAAATTGCAAATGATTTCTAAGCCATGCTGACTTAAATGGCAGATCTTGTCAAAATGTTATCTGCAAATGACTTTGGAGATGAGGTGAAAAACCTGATCTCATTTTGCATCTGAACTCTACAATAAAAAGTTGTTAGCTAAAATGCAAAAGTGAATATACAGTCCTTCACAAGCAGCGCTTTAATTCATCAAACCCAGTCACCTGACTCAATCCTGCCTTATGTGGTTATGATTCTGCTCTTAGCTAAATTATGATTTCAACTCTAAGAGTTACAAGCCTCTGGGAGGCTCTAGAACATTCTGAATACTGTCATACCACCATTTTTAATAGTAAAAATGAACTCTCCATAACAATAAAATGTGAATAAATTACACTTGATCCTTTATGACCACCCCATTGGAATAAATAGAAAAAACACCCAGATCAACACTTCAGGAACCAATGAAGTTTTCACAACACAGTACAACAAAAACTGCCTAATTCTTGCTGTGCCAATCACTGCACAGCAACTCACTATGCAGTTTTCCTGGTGGGTGTGGGCAGGTGAGGTGGTAGGGGTAGACATCTTGTCTTCTTAGTTCACAGACCTCCAGATCAAAAGCTGCACTGAAGCAGATGTGCCTGAGAAACTTCATGTGTATCATGACTGTGATAAGATCCTGGACTTCAAGTTGATGCCATAATGAGATAAGACTTCTGGGAGATGGGCAAGTGTATTCTGCATGTACAAGAAAATGTGGATTGCTACACTCAGAGAGCTGACCATAGCAGATCCCTTCCCAAGATGGTTGCAACAATACCTCCCCCTCTTATGCCACTTTGCTGTGGAAATCTGCCATTCTTCAATCAAAAGATGTAATCTTTCCCCTTCTGCTTGATTTGGTCCTGTGACTCCCTTGAGTCAACAGAATGTGGCAAAAGTGGCACTGTCTGACTTCTAGGTTGAGGCTTTAAGATACCTTGCAACTTCTATTTTTACTTTCTTGGAACAACCTCAGTGAGATGTAAGGAAGCTCAACCTAGTAGAGAGAATGATTACAGGCCACCCGGAGAGGCCACATGGAGGAGAACTGAGGCTCCCTCTAGCCCCAGTAGAGATGCCCCAGCCAATACCATGTGGAATAGAGAAAAGCTATCTGCACTGAACCATGCTCAAATGCTCGATCCACAAATCATTAACAATAATATGTTTGGCTGTTTGCTTAAGCCACTGAGTTTTGGGACAGTTTATTATACAGCAGTAGATGATTGAAACATTGAGGAAAAGGTCAGTCTGAGTAATGGAAATGTGTGAATTTTTCAATTTTGAAAAAATACATTTTTAATACTTGTAAACATTCACAATGATTTTTAGAATAATAATCTGGGAAAATATCAGTGAATTAAAGCCTTGTGGAGCTTATATTATAGTGAGGGGAACAAGGAGGGAACCTTAGGAATATGCTTTAATAAAAAAAAATGATTTCTAATTAGTACACCAGTATTCTAAGTTAGTGTTTGCTAAATACTGTAACTAAATCTAGTTTTAACTTTCTCCTTGAAATTGTTACATGGATGCTTTATCATTGTACCAGAAGCTATTTTTAGCCAGACCTTCCTCAGACTGAGCCAGAAGAAAAACAAGGTCAAGATGATATAAGACCACATTTTGTGCACCTGAATTTTCAGGTATCTTCAGTGCACTGAAGTAGAACATCAATACTGTCAAACCTTTGCTCCTGCTGACTGCACTTCCTGGAGTGCCCTTTCCCCACTTCTTTACCTGGTGGACTCCTGATGCCCTCATCAATCACTCACTCCAGGTGCTTCTCCTGCTCTTCCACTACAGCCTATGCATACATATAGCATAATAGTGGGTATATCATAACTTCTTATTTGTTTAATTGTCCCCACTAAATTGTTAGTTCTTCCAGGAGAGAAATTGTTCTTCCATTCCTAACATAGAAATCTACATGTAATAGTAAATGAACAATAAATGCCTTTTGAATGAATAAATCTTAAATTTTTTATTAAATCATGGTTCCCTCTCTGAAAAAAAAGGTAGCTAATAATCCAAAAAGATGGAATTGCAACTGCCTGGGAAACTATAAGGCATTATTCAAACTTTTTTATCATTATTTATCAGATAGGTGCAAAATTTTCCTCTTTCCAATACTCAAGTTCACTCTCAAAGTAGGAAGACTTGTTATACTTAAGGTCATTCAGAAAAGCATACCAACTCCCAGATAAAGTTCCTACACAGGTACCTGTGAGTTCCGGTTTGCTGTTTCTTTGGTGTTATTTTCTTTCTTTCCTTCTTTCTTTCTTTCTTTCTTTCTTTCTTTCTTTCTTTTTTTTTTCTCCCCACAAAACAAGAAGCCTTTATTGCAGTATTATAAAACACTTTCCATTTTGGCAATATTTTACAACGCACTTAGCTTCAAGGGTTGGGAAGGAGAAAGTTGGAAACTAAAGGGGAAAATTCCAACAGACATTACTAAAAGAAAAACTGTCCCAGCCCTCCCACCCAAATAAAATTCTAAATGTCACTTAATTTCACTACCCAAGAAGAGGCCACCAGGAAAGCAGCAGGCAAAACTCTGGCGATTTCAATATGGATCATGTCAGAGACAAAGGAACATTCAAAACAGTCATCAGTATGGTCAGTTGCGCTGATCATTTCTGTAGTCATTTCTTCCTTCCATTTTGCCTCCATAGCCACTCGGTCTCCACCATAGCCACCGCCACAACCACGGTCTCCTCCGTAGCTCCCCCCACCACACACTTCGGTCTCCACCGTAGCCTCCTCGGTCCCCACCATAGCCTCCTCGGTCCCCACCGTAGCCACCTCGATCTCCTCCATAGCCGCCTCGGTCTCCTCCATAGCCACCTCCTCTGTCCCCACCATAACCACCCCCACTTCTATCTCCACCATAACCACCCCCACTTCTGTCTCCTCCATAGCCACCCCCACTTCTGTCTCCTCCATAGCCACCCCCACTTCTGTCTCCTCCATAGCCACCCCCACTTCTGTCTCCACCATAGCCACCTTGGTCTCCACCTCTGCCCCCATGACCTCTATAGCCCCTCCCTCCACCGTAGCCTCTTCCCCAGAAATCTCCTCCTGAGGGACAAAAATCCTCTGGTCTGGGCTCATTGCATTGATTGCAGGAGTTCCTTCCAGCATGACAGATTAGGGCAAACCCAGTTCCCTCTTTTGGCGTCTCCACCTCTCCCCTGAAAGCCTCCACGGCCTCTATATCCTTCACGGCCTCGCCGCCCACCTCCACTTCCACCTCCCCTCATAAATTCAAGTCTTCTGGTAGCAAAGGACACTTTAATGACGTTGCCATGAAATCCTTTCCCATCAAACCAGTCAATGGCTGCCTTAGCTGAAGGAGGGTCATCAAATGACACTATCGCCTCCCCTTTTGGCTTCCCAGTGTCCTTGTCTGTGTACAGATTTATCATTGGTTTTCCAGTCTTCTTATTTGTCTTGATCATTCCTATCTGATTAAAGAACTCCTCCACTTTATCCGTAGACACACCCTCCCCAAGTCCTTGTACAAAGATTGTGTTGTTATCTGAATTATCAGATTCTGAATCAGCATCTGATCTGGGTCCATAATCCCTGTGACCACCAAAATTTTTGAAGCCACCACGGTCACCACTACTTGATCCTGTCATAGGACCTCTTCCGTCCTTGTCATATCCCCCACACCCTCTACCTCCTCCCTGTGACCCGCCATATCCTCTATTATCTTCTCCATACCTACTCACATCACACGGTCATCTTGTGTGTGGTGGCTGTAATTTTCCCTTTGTGAATGGTAGGACTGCTGGTTTTGATTATAGGAATCATGCTGCTGATCATAATTTGACTGCTCGTCATATAAACCTTGATGATGATCATAGCCTGACTGCTGGCCATACGAATCTTGTTGACCATAGTTTGACTGGTCATATGAAGGCGTTCTTCCACTTTGGCCTCCTGATGATTCCGTGTTTTGCTATCCCTGGTTATTATAAGATTGCTGGCCATATGAGCTCTGTTTTTGATTCTCATAACCACCGTAGGATTGTGAATAACCTGATTGGCTTTGTCCATAATTGGAGTAGCGCCATAGTTCTGTCCATATGAGGACTCAGTAGTTTGCCCATAACCAGAATAGCCTTGTGGTGCTTGTCCATAACCTTGATTGCCTTGATTTCCATAGGAAGAATAACTTTGCTGCTCACCCCCAGACTGACCGTAACTTCCAGAATCCGACATGATTAACGGCCGTGGCACCAAGCCCCCACAGCCTGCCGAGAACAAGGAATACGAAAGCCAGGCGGCACAGCGGCCTAAGCTGTACTCTCTGGTGTTGTTTTCATCAGCATTCTGTTTTGCAGTCACCTGTCATATCCTGTGTATCTATATTTTTATCTCAAAAGCACAAAAGAAAACCTTCATGGTTTGAGACACACCCAAAGGGCAAACACAATTTGTGGGTTTTTAAAGTCACAGGATTCCAGACCTAAACAGATTTTAAACCTTACCAACTTAGTTTTCAGGACACAATTCCCCTTCTTTTCACATAAATTTGGTTATTATATAATATCGCAAGCAAGATTATAAAAATGTGGAGGAATGAATGAAGAAGCATACAGACCAGCAGAGTCATAATTCAATCCCTGATACATCTATCACCTAGCAGAGGCGCTTTATATCTATGCTGCCCAACGCAGTGGCCACTAGCCACAGGTGCTGTTAACTTAACTTTAAATTAAAATTAGATAAAATTAAAAAATTCAGTTCCTCAGTCTCACTAGCCAAATTTTAAGTGCTCAATAGCCACATGTTGCCGATGGCAACCAAACTATGCAGAGTAGGTATAGTGTTCTATGGTCAACACTTCCTTAAATGACATAAAACACAATTTCTTATCAAATTACAAGAGAATTTTTCCATATGGTTTCTGCCTGCAGTAATGAAACCTGTGTGATATTTCACAAGAAATGTTAAATAGAGGGGTAGTCAAGGAAAAAAGAAATACATCATTTTTTTCATAGTCTGATAGGATGCAAAGGTTTACGTTAAAATTCATTTTTTGAAGTGACATATTCCAATTAATGAAAATTCACTTTAATAAACTTTTCTTCCAGTAACATAAACGTTTTTCTTAATGTATATGTTCAACATCATCACCTTCTGAGTTTGGGTAAAAGGACAATTTTTGAAAAGCCTTCTCATCTTAAAACTCCAATCATTTTCTTAAAATTATCACACTATAGTTTTAAAGTATTTTACCTGCTAGAATATATAAGGCATATGTTATTTGGAACTCTAATAGCTAAACGTTAATTCTATAAAATCTAACTTTGGAATACACTTTTTAAACAGCTTCTTTCTAAAGATAAAATAATTATCTGCAAACTTATCTAAATTTAAAAGATGAAAAATGTATCCAGTGCTAAGATTTATCTTGTATATCCATAAAATAGATTCTTTTCTTCTGAAATATTAAACAAGCTTTCAAAAGTGGGATTCAAAGGTGGTTTATAGAAATTTCACAAATTCATTGAAATTTTCAAAGAATTTCAAAGTACAATGGTAAATTATTTGCCCAAGTAAAAAAATATCCTAAGTACCTTTGTTTTGAGCTCTGTTAGGCAAAGTATGTATTTATGTTCAAGTACTACTAGTAGATTAAAACGCAAAGGAAACATCATTGTAATAAAAATCATCTTCAATATATATTTTTAGGAAGTGTCTGGTGCTCATTAGCACCCTCTAGAGTCAGTTATTATAGTCCAAATGAACCTGATCTTCAAACGTAGCAATTCATTATTTAATATAAAAGTGACAAAGGTAAAGAATTTTAAGAAACTTAAATGACATTCATATTATAATTTTCCCTCATAAATTTCAAAATGTCATTTAAAAGTCCACATGTGCTTTTTTAAAATGAGTTCATTTTGACAGTGTCTCTTTAAGAAATTTATGTTGTTCTATAAAAGATAGTTCAAGTGAAAGACATTAAGCCTTTTAAAGTTTACTATGCAAAGATTCTTGCTCAAAAACCTGAGTTTTAAAGGTTTTTTTAGTCACATGTTTTTATTTCTAATTGCCCTCCATATGCCTAAATTTTAAGAATCACTCTACATGTAAAAAAATTTACATAATTCATTCGCCATTAAAATAAGATATGGAAGGAAGCTTGTATTTCTTGAATATGAAGAAAATTTCAAATGGCAACTCATTGTAAGGACAGTAGGGCTAGGTTTTAGAGTTAAGAAAAAGGAAGCCTGAGTGTATCATTTCTCTGATATCAACCACTAAATTCCTTTAGTGAAACTTATCTCTACCAACACAAAAACTACCATCAAATCTCCTTTTATGTTTCCCCTTCTACCAACACAAAAACTACCACCAAATCTCCTTTTATGTTTCCCCTTCAAAAGGGTAATTTAGTTCTCCCTCCCTGGAAGGCAGACACAGAGAACACCTGCAGGCACAATGTGCACATCATCATGGTGCAGAATTCAGCACCCTGGACCCCTGGCTCCATCCCCTGCCCAGTGCTGTCACATGCACCAGCCCACGTCCTGAGCATGTGCCTCTGCAGTGCTCTCAGGGGCTCAGGCACATGCAGTCTCTGTTCCCCCAGATGAAACCCCCATGTGACCGCAGTCAGGCCTGCAGTTACAATACAAGACAACAGCCCTTTCCATCCAAAAGAGAAGGGAGAAGTGATCAACCACAATTTTCTGAATGCTTTAAATAAACATAGATATAGCAGCAAAATGTTTCTTGTTTACATCCACTAAATTATTTTTGGTTTTTTCTTTTGTCTCTTCAAAAATTAAAAAAGATAAAGTCATCATCTGAGTTCACTCTAGGGGAAAAAATCCAATTACTCCCTACTCTCCTCTTACTAGATTTGCCTAATGTTTCATAACGGAATACGTCATTAAAAAGGGGACAAAACGGAGCAAAGCATTGCATCAACTACGTTGTTAAAGGCAATTAAGTCAAAGCACTGCTAATAATCCCTCTTCAGCTCTTCAACAAACTCACAAAGAGGAGGACTTATGCCTAACATTCTTGCTTATGAGGGGTGAAAACAAGCTCTTCCTTTTATGGAGAAAATAGTTACGCAGCTTGGACCTTACCTGGATCTGTTACATCCTCTCCTCTCTGCTGCTAGTTACCTGGGCTATTTCTCTGCCCTGTGTTTTCTCCACTGGAGGGCACAGTTAGCTAAAAGAAAATTTGGTGAAACCATTTGTTCTGTTCTACAGTTCCAGAAAAAGGCTGGGTGAGAAAGGAGGAGAAGCTGCTATCATAAAGGATGTTTCAGTACTATTTCTCAATTTCAGCTATTCTCTGTTATCCTGAAAATCATTATAAAAGATAATCACTAATTGGCTAAAAGTTAAGACAAAAAAATCTGTTCCAAACACGACTATCTATAAAGTATAAATAAAAGATGAGGTGGAAAGCAAAGAATAATTTTTTTAATGGTGGACACCCTAGGTACCCAATAACCTAAAGTGTGAGTGCAAACAGAAATTCTCCTTTACTACAGTACCCACAAAGCATTTTCACGGGAATGTGGTGTTGAATTAATCGGTTCTTTTGCAATGATATAAATCATGCCCAGTAAAAATAGCTCATTTTTATTTTCTATTTTTTTGCATTATCATTTTAGAAATAAGCCAACAGGGGATGCTATTCAGCAATTCATTCATAGCTGCCTTTTCTTTATAAACCTAATCAATCTTAAGGGTTTAGTGCAAAATGTTTTCAATATGGTTAGAAAAAAAATTAGTAAAGAGACACATAAATACTGCATTTCTAGATAAATTAAATAAATGCAGTTTTCAGGGTAGCTTATAAAACAATAGCCTCCTGTTTTAAGACTTGCTTTTGAATAAAACTATTAGGTTTCCACTTACCAGTAAGCTTTCTAAGCTTTTACTGTGTTGAAAGTAATGTGATGGAGGACACCTTTCTATGGATATTACGCAGGGCATCTTGTTTTATTAAGTTAACTGACAAATTATTATAACTTAAGTTTTTTGTTATAGATAGGCAAAGTTAATTTTTTTTTAAAGTTAATTTTTTTAAGTAGAAAATGGGGCAAAATAACTTGAGTGGGATTACACTTTCAAAAAATCATCTAAATATGTATATTTAAACAAATTATTCATGTTATATTAAGTGATTTACTAAAGAAACCCACAAGTCCCAGCTAGGGCTTCATAATTCAATGGCCTCCGGACCATCCCCTGCAGTCCTAAGAAATAATTCCATTTGCCTGACAACACAATTGGTTGCTCCCAATTCTTTCCCTATTTATTTATATCATGGCTATCCATACAAAGAGTATTCTAGGCAGAAGGGTAAGCTAGTACAAAGTGTGTGCTGTAGATGCACAAGGAACAGCAAGGAGGCCAGTATGGCTGGAATAGAGAGAGGAAATTCTACTCAGGTCTGAGTTTAAATGTCACCTGATGAGAAAATCTTGCCTAACCACCCTATGTAAAATAGCAGGAGTAAAACTTCCTTTCCTTCTTCCTCTGTTATTCTCTATCATCTACCTTGCTTTATTTTTCTTCTTAGTACATCTCAACACCAGACTTCCTAAGTATGTGTTTGCTTATTATCCATCCTTCCCTATTAAAATGAAAGCTCCATGACAGCCAAGGCTGCCCACTGTGTTCACTGCTACACTTCCAGTACATTACGAAGTATCTGGCACACCAAAGGTAATCAAATGTTTGTTGAATAAAATAAATAAAAGAAAAATGATGGGAGTTTGGAGAGAGCTCAAGAAGAAATGACACAACTTCCGTGATATTACCCCTTATCCTGAAGCTATCCAAGATATATGTCATATGCCTGACATGAGGTACAAATACCAATAAAGGGGCAAAATGGCAATGATATAAATATCTCCCATTCAGTAGATCAGAATTAAATTATGAAGAGGAAGAGATTAATTTATACTTTTAATACAAACTAAACCTATAAGGTCCATTCTCTAATCACCTGTAGCTTTTTTAAAAATGTTAAAATACTTAAAATTAGGCCAATCCACCTTAAGAAGTGACAAAACATCTACCCACAATGAAAGATACATACATCAACTTATGCCTCAACTCCATTTCTTTGATTATCTCCAGAAGTTAACTCCTTCTCTACCTTTTCCTTGGTCTTATTTTGTTGCTTTGTTTAAAGAAAATGAAACCAAGGGCAAATATTGTGATGGGAATTAAGCTAAGCTGGTGGTGCCCCATCCATACCTTTGGAGAGCACATTCCAAATGCAACTCTTGGCACAAGGATTTTCTCTGTAGCTGAAACCAGCAACACCCAAGCACACAGTGGACAGAAGTGCTATCTAATTAATGCTTGTCTCCACCAACAACCTTCACCCAGTGACTAATGGCTGTGGGTGTATAAATTCTGAGCATTCTGACCCCAGGGGTGAAATAACTCTGAAACTTAAATTCTAGATAGCTCCAGAGTTCTGCAGTGGGATTAGAATACAGTTGACCACAGCGCTTGACAATGGCCCTTTTATTGGCTGAGTTCCCTTCCCTGTCTCCCTCCCTTATGTCAAGCTTGAAAGTTTTCCAATTATATCACAGTTGAAATGGCACTTCACTACCAATAATTCAACTATATCCTTACCATTACACCTAACCATGGTTTTTGCATATGTTAAAAATAAAGTTGAAGCTTAAGGTATTTCTTTAAAACTAACACAATTAGTGCTTAAACTAGTTTAACTTTTAATTCAGTAACCAGCTTACAATAATAAAGCTGTCAAAAAAAATCTGTTTTAAGATACATTCTAAAATTGACATATTAAATAATCACATCAAAAGAGACTTAGGTGTTGATCACGACAAAGTTGCAACAGATCCCAAAATAAATCTCTGAAGCAATTTGAACCTCGCACAAAGGGTTTGATCAACTCATAGGGCAATTCTATTTCTAGGCTTCTGACTGAGAATGGAAGGGGAGAAGGCAATGTCTCATTTGTGTATAATGCTTTGTACTTTCTACAGTGCTTCCAAAGACTATTCAGAGACTCTTAACATTTTTGAAGACAGAAAAAGTAAGTATTTTTAGACATATTTGATAGACAAAATAAACAGAATGGCTGACCAAAGATTCCGCAGCAAATAAATGTTAAAGGTAGGAAGGTGGAATATGAACTCAGGTCTTCTAATGGTCCAATACACTTCCTTGCTTTTCTGCCTAACAAGGAAATAGCAAATATTTACCAAACTAAGGCACAAAGTGCTACAGGGAATACACTCAAACTATTCAAAAATAATGTTCTCCCTTTCCTAAAATAGTACATGCTGAGGCTCCCAACTTGTCTACAGTCCTGTATAATATGGCATGTAATTTATGACTACTATAAATGGTAGCCGAAACCAAAGGACTCTGGTAAGGAACTTAGAACATTAGCTCAGCCTAGTCCTATCTAATAAAGAGGGAATATGCAAATTGACTGTAACTCCGCAACAAAGATGGAGGCACCCACAGCCAATAAGGAGGGAATATGCAAATTGACATGACAAAGATGGCGGCGGCCAGGCCAGGAAGCTTGTGACGAGGCAAGGGGATAAGCAGCACGATGAGCACCATTAGCAGGCCCATGCTGGTTGTCCACTGCTGCAACAGTGGCGCGGGGCCCTCGCTGGCTGGGGGCAGCAGCGAGGTGGGCGGCAACACGGGCAGCAGCAGTCTCGCCACGGTGGCTGTGCCATCAGGGAGAGGCACAGCCGATGACAGGTTGCAGGGCTCGGAGGCACCCAGGGCAAGTGCCCCCGCACCCATGCCAAGCTACGGAGGCCAGGGGTGGGGATGTGGCAGGGTTGGGCCACATTTGGGGAACACCCCAGAGGTCGGGGCAGCTAGACTCGCGGAGGGAGGTCGCAGCCAGGTCAGGACAGCTGCGGCGTAGAGCCGGAGGCATGGGCGCTGGACGCCTTCCCCGCCGGAGCTGCACACTGTCTCCACTGCCACCAACGCCGCCACTTCCACCACTGGAGCCACTGCCACTGCTGGAACAGCCGCCAGGACCTCAGCCCAGGCACCCAACACCCACCTCACCCCGCTCCCACTCCCGCAAGCCAATCTCAGGAGCCTCACATCAGACTCCTGCAGCCAACCCGGGCAAAGGCACGCCCCTAGCTGTCTTCCCCTACCCCTTGCCCCAACTCCCTACATCCTCCTCGCACTCACAGTTCAGAGACTCTGGGGAGTCCACTGCAGATCTCCCAGCCAGTGCCTCCCGGGCACCTGCCGGTGCCTGTAAGTGCACCCTTTCTGCACCCGCCGGTTCCGGCGTCCCATTTCCCCAAGCTCCCTATGGCATCTGGCTCTCACCCGCATCCCTGCCGGCTCCCGAGACCCCCACTCTCTCCTGCACTCCGTTCCTTTCTGTGCTTCTTTTGCCTCCTGCGTTTAGCTCCCTCCTGCACCCCCGCTCCCCTGGCTCCCCATATACCTCCAGTGCCCAGATTTCCAGCTGGGCGAGCCCATGCTCAGCATTCTCTAAACACCCGAAAGCTTTGGACAGCCTATCCACAAGGGTTGGAGGAGTTTGGCTGAGAGATTGTTCCTCAGGTCGGGCAGCCTAGTGGAGTGAGTATAAAACCCTTTCCCCTTCTAGCAGGGACCCAGTCAGCCAGTGCCCTGCCAGCTCCGGGGATTGAAAGCAGGTATTCGTAGTTAGAGGAAACTTTCCAGCCAAGCGCCTGGCTAAAGCAAACTGCGCATCTGTCAGGAACACTCTCTGGGTGCTGTTCTTGCCAGGAGCTTGCGTTCCACTGCGGTAGATGCAGCAAGGAAGCAATGATTAGTGCATATGACAGCTAACGCTGAGGACCGGTAGGAAAAACATACACTCCCCAGTCCCAGCTGGCAAATCTGAGTATGATGCAACCGTGTGTGCCTGTATGACAAAGAGAGAGGAAACGAAAATGTTTAAGCGTAGAGTAAATGACACTGCCACCAAGAAAGAGCACACTTAGTTACACTTTGGACTTTTCAGAGTTAGTAAGGACACCTGTATTTTGTGCTTTATGATTCACATGATCTGATCATTTGAGTTGGGTCAATACAAACAAAAGGGCACTATTAGTTTTGGTTGAGGTAATGAACTGAGATTTCAGATTTCTTGCTTGTTTCCTCCTTTGCCCAAGTTCCCAGATTCTCAAAACCCTAGGATTAGTTTTGGGAGGAATGAGAGAAGAAAATATGTAAATACTCAGGATTAAAATCAGATAGCAGTTGAGATTATAGCCATGGTTTTTGAGTTGGCAAATGAATCTGTTTCAAATTCCTGAGTCTGGCCTCTGGCCAGGCTGGGTGCAAAACGCTTGCGTCGTTGCAGACCAGGCTGAGGAACCCCCACCCCCATGCATGAATTTCATGCACCGGGCCTCTAGTACTAATCTGTAAGATTGCTGACATTCACACAGAACCTGTCACAAACCAACCTCATTATTTTCCTCCCAAAGCCTGTTCCTTCTCTTTGTTTTCCCAATGTCAGTGACTAGTGCCAGCACCTACCCAGACCTCACTGTCCTTGACTTCTCGACTCAACTCCATCACCCCACAACCCAGGACTTCCACCTCCTATCTCTCCCATCCAACTCCCTGGCTTACATCCCCCTCTCCCCCCTTAATTAGCCACCACTACCCAATCCCTGGCTTATCACCACCACAGGTCTCTGTTGATCTCCCTGTCTCCTGGGTTGCCCTCTCCACATCCATTCTCCAAAATGTCAGAGTAAACTGTCGAACATATAAACATAATCATGACATCTACTGCTTAAAATCTTTCAGTGATTTCCCACTGCCCTTAGAATAAACAAAACCCTCACCAATAGCCTCAAGGTCCTTTGTGACTGCACCCCTGCCCATTTCCCTATCTAGTCTTATCTTTTGCCTCTCTCCTCCCAAAGAATCTCAGCCCAAAGTTCCTGAATGTTCTCACTTGCCTCAAGGTCTCCACCTAAAGTGTTCCCTCTGCAGGAAATATTCTCCTGCCCTCCAACCCCTCTTGCCTGTCCATCCCTAATTCATCAATGCAATTTGCATAGTGGTTAACAGGATTTCAAATTCCAGATGCTCCTCCATTTACTAGTATGAGAGTTTGGGCAAATAGCTTTCTTTCAGCAAAAATGAGGATTTTATAGGACCTACCTTATTGGATTATAGGAGTAAATGAATTTATTCAGGCAATTAGAAAAGTATCTGGTACATGGTAACCTTTTTCATAAACATTGTGTCTCATTACTATTATGAACATCATCATCATCTTCTTCCTTCCACTTCTTTTTTCCCCACATCTTGGATTAAGTGTTACTTCTTTCAGAAAACCTACTCTAAACCTTTGGACTATGTTAGTGTTCCCATAGCTGGCTCCTATTACATGTTTTGGGGCTGCTTATATTAATAACTAGAGGCCCGGTTCACGAAATTCATGCACTGCGGGGGGGGGGGGGGGGGGAGTGGTCCCTCAGCCCAGCCTGCACCCTCTCCAATCTGGGACATCCCTCTCACAATCCAGGACTACTGGCTCCCAACTGCTCACCTGCCTGCCTGCCTGATTGCCCCTTAACCGCTTCTGCCTGCCAGCCTGATCACCCCCTAACTGCTCCCCTGCTGGCCTGATTGCCCCTAACTGTCCTCCCCTGCCGGCCTGGTCAACCCTAACTACCCTCCCCTGCTGGCCTGGCTGCCCCTAACAGCCCTCCCCTGCAGGCCATCTTGTGGCGGCCATCTTGTGTCCACATGGGGGCAGCCATCTTTGACCACATGGGGGCGGCCATCTTGTGTGTTGGAGTGATGGTCAATTTGCAAATTACCTCTTTATTATATAGGATTATATAGGATGATCTATCTTCTCTACTACACCAATGGAGGAAAAGATCATGGCTTTCTTGCTCACCACTATATTCCATACTCAGTACTATATCTAGAACACAGTCAGCACATCATGAATATTCCCCTGCTGAATAAATGTGTGATCCAATTCCACTGTTTAATCACTACAAAGATCTCTGAGCTGGCCAACTAAAATCTAAATTTCTTCTGGTTAAACTTAATCCCATTTCCTCCTTCCTGATCATTTGGGAGGACTTTTTAAAAAACTTAAGGAAAAAAACTAATTGGAACAAACTCTTTTAAGTCTATTGGCTCTTTAAGAATCATCATCAATAAATACCACATTAATTTCACAATAAAGATAATTTTTTAAAAATCCACCTATAAAAAAAACAGACTTAAAACTTTCTTTTCTCTAAGTGTAAAAAAAATAAAACAAAATCTTCAGTTATCCTTTTATGGTCTTACTTAAACATAAAGCAAATAAAAACTTCTGTTATTTGCAGCTACCAAAAACCATTCTTATTCACCCTCAATCTCCAATTAGTAAAGACTAGGAAATCTTGGATGTGCTGCTTGTGGTTCTCATTGCATAGAAACATGCTGAAGTTCCAAGTTTCTTTTTTTTCCCTAATCTATTTAAAATGCACAAACACAGAACTAGCCTAAAATAGAATCTCTATGTAATTGTCAAAATTATAAGTAAATATTTAATACAGAAATCATTGGAGGTTTTAACACTATTATAAACCAGGCTCTGGTACCGATAATAGATATCCAGTTAAAAGCCTGCATGAATAGCCCACTGACTTCTTCTAGGACTAGCTTGACCTTAATCCAGTGTTTCCCAAAATGCATGATATTAAGAATTATCTTATTTGTTAAAAATACTTTCCCATGTTCTTTTCTTAGAGATTTTTATTTACTAGGTCTGTAGCCATATATATATATAATCATATATATATGATTTTATTGATATATATATATATATATATATATATATATATGATTTTATTGATTTTTAGAGAGGAAGGGAGAGGAATAGAGAGATAGAAACACTGATGAGAAACATTATCAATTGGCTGCCTCCTGCATGCCCCCTACTGGGGATCAAGCCTGCAACCTGGACATGTACCCTGACCAGGAATTGAACCAGTGACCTCTTGGTTCATGGGCTGATGAGCCACACCGGCAGGGCAACCTAAATTTATATTTGTAACAAGCCCATCCAAATGTTTCTCATGATCCACCTAGTTTGGATATTGCCAAGGCATAAATAGACCTTTCACTTTCAGATAACATTTGAGGAACTCTCCAATTTATAAGCTCTTGCACAGGTATTCCAAATTGCCTCAAAATCATCCTTATCAGGAACTTTGGCAGGAAATTGGAAAGAACATGGAGCCTGGAGTTAGAAAACCTGGATTCAGTTTCTTCTGCCATTTACTGGCTGTGTAACCTTTATACCAGTCACTGGTCCTGGCACATTATGTGGAAATAACAAAACCAACCCCAACCTGTTTCACCAGCTTGTTGTAGAAATCATTTGAGAATACTTGCAAAAGCACTTTGTAAATTAAGATGTCATCGTCACAGTTAAATGTCATTAATTCAGCCTCTTCTAATTCATAATGTGTGAACATCGCTGTATAACCTGCTGTGTTTTTTTCCACATTATCTATAAAGAAATCATCGCCTCCTTTCACATGACAGGCACTGATAGGTATTGGAACACACAGATAAGCAGCACCTTCCTGTTTCACAGCAAAATTATGAGACTGAATGGGCAAGATTAGGGGAGTTTATTTATTGTATTAGTTCTGTTTATGTGACAAGGCTGGAGTTTCAGCTATCATTAAAGTAAGCTTGGCAATATTTCTACTGGAAGTTAGGTTGGTGGTGAGCCGTAAATGCCAGTCATTACAGTAAAGCCAATCTGGAGAATGAGTTTTCTACACATAAGGAATGTTAAGGGAACTTTAAAACTGGCATCTACTGACTAAAAGATACTGTCTTTTCCTGGCCTCCGTGAGAAGCGCATACTAAAGCAATACAGTATTATTGCCTTGGCAATTCAGTGTCATCAGCATAATCTGTAGTTTGGGGTACAGGTAAGGCTAAGACTATAGGTAAGAGATACTGAATGGACTCACTTAACTTGTAGCACTATATTCAGTGAAAACGTTCCCCAGTCTTAATGTCCATGTAGTAGCATACCAAGAGCATGGCATAATGGCATGCTCGGGGGCTACAGAGGTACTTGTCATTTCTTCAAACGTTCAGGTCTATACAAAGAGGACTGTTTTTGCCCCATCCAGTTGCAGGAATGTGTGACCAAGTCTAGTTCTGCCAGCATCTTCATTGTTACCACAGATCACCTCTGCTTATCCTCCTCACCAGTTTCCCATTCTTCATTCATCCCCAATGAGTCTCTTCTACTCTGCTGTCAGCAAGTGCTGCTCATCACTCCTCCCACTGCTTTTAAGCAATCTACCACAGATGCACCCTGGTGACCTGCCTTGTCTAGCTGTTCTCCAGCTGGATGCATGAACTTCAGCAAGCCATTGCCTCTTCAAGCATACTTCCCTTAAAATAGTTCACCTGAAGAGTCACCCACAGCCCTCCCAGTTTTGTTAACCTATCATTATTCTCTTCTGCTTACTAATGATTTTGCAATTTTCTCATTTCACAAAATGCTGACTACACTTTTGTAAAGATTGTCAACCAATTGTAGTATTCATTTTTTTTTCCATGAAGCAATTACACTATATGTTCAATGCTCTTGGTTAACTTTCTAGCACTTATTAATTATATACTTTTACCTTTCAATGCCTTTACTACCAAAGAGACTTTCCAAGGAATTTGGTTCGATGTCTCTCTCCAACAATTCAAAAAAGTCTAAAGGTTTTGGATGGCTTGGGTTCATTTTATCGGGTCTTCAAAATAAGAAAACTACATTTTAGTCAACATATTCTAGAATTTAACTTTTTTACTAATTCATCTCAGCCTTACCAATTAGCAAGGTTTTATTGAAACCTTAAATTGGAAGTCTTTCTTACAAAATGAAAATCTATTTACAACAATTGTGTAAAGATTTGGGGATGAATAATAAATATAGTACCAATATTATATTAATATTAAGATTAGTTGGTTTCCTATAACAATTTCCTAAACCTTAGATGAAGAAAGGCTAGCTTATTACCAATGCTACTCAAGGACCTCTTTTTTTATCTCATTGCATTCTACTCTTCCAAAACTGTTATCTCAACCCTGTTGCAGTAATTTTATAACCAGTCTTTATCTAACCAGCTTTGGTTTAATTTCCATCTAGCTTTTTAGGTGTTTCACCTGAAGTTTTAAAACAAAGAGGAAAAAGGTATACAACTTATTTTACAGCACAAAACCAAAAATTATAAACCAAAGCAAAACACCCCACCCCAACTGAACCTCAGGGGAAAAAAAATATTCATTCACTATTTATTACTTACTGTGCACTCCTGAGGGGCTTATATTTTAGAACAAGATAATGCATGGAAACACATGGACGCATATGCATGCTTACACATATACACACACACACACACACACACACACACACACACAGAGCAACGACTAGAAAGGGAAAATGGAGAAAAGCCCACAAGAAAGAACAAAACAAGAGTTCCAACAGTACATGATCACTTCCATGTGGACAGCTGCAAGGAAAAATTCCAAAGCTGGACTCTGGGAGAGGGTAAGACTTCAAAAAGAGAAAGAGTGAGGAAGAATGTGCAATATAAGAAAGAGCACTCCCAGCAGAGTGAAATAAACGTTCAGCAACCACTGAAACTACTAAATGTCTCTGCACAAGCAAAACCACAGAGAACTGGGAAGAAGCTGGAAAATACAGGCATGCCTGGGACCCAGTAAGTCATTCAGGGATGCATCCAAGAGAGGATGCATAAAGGGCCACATTAGGAAATGAGACCAGAAATAAACCAAAGATTCCAAATTGATGTTTGCACAGACATTAGGAAACTGAAGTTTTTGTGTAAGATATAAGAGGTAATTCAATTGGAGATTTTCTTCGGAAGATGAAACTTGCAGCAGAGTGTAAGATTTAGAAGGGAGGTGTTATATCAGGGGAACCTTGAGAAAGGTATGGATGGGAGAAAGACTGTGATGATAGATTCAGTAAGACATGGCAATTCCCTGTCTAGGGATGGAAAGAAAAGCATAAGACTTGGAGACAAGGAAGCAAACTGGCCAATTGCTGTATTTGATTCACTGGCACAATGTATTTGCCCATAGAGTGAATGTGGGAAATGTGCATCAACCTTAAAAAATTAAGAAACTTTCCACAATGGGGCCCACGTTACTGAAGGGCAACAACTGCCTGAGTAGTGGCCATGCTAAGTCAACCACATTGGTAACCTGGACAGTTTCCAGACATGTGTTTACACCTGATCCACTTCACTCATTTACTTTATCTTCTGAAGACATTTGAATTTGCCATCCTGATTTAGAGGCTGGGTGATTCTAAAATTAGCAAAATAAGGAAGTCAAAAACAGGTTGAGAAGAATAGAAAAGATGAGTTTTAGACATGCTAGGATTGAGATCTTGGATAACCAACCAGAAGGGAATAGACAGAAAGTTATTAAGAAATTTGAGAGGAGAAACCAAGATGGCGGCATAGGTAAACACCTGAACTTGCTGCCTCGCACAACCACTTCAAAACTACAACGAAAAGACAGAACAGACATCATCCAGAACCACAGGAAGGCTGACTAAGTGGAAATTCTACAACTAGAAGGGAAGAGAAAAGCACACTGAGACTCAGAGGAGTTACGGAGCTAAAGTCCAGAGGTACGGAGGCGCGCGCACGGAGAGGGCTGGCAACTGAGTAGGTGGCTGGCTTTTTCAATCCGCAGGGAGACACAAGCTCCTGACTGCTCTGAACTCCAGTTCCGGGCGAGACTCTGGGGACCCAGACTCATACGGGGAGAAACGGGACTGTCTGGCAGCCGGCAGAACTCAAGGGCGGCTTTCTCTCAGAGGTGCTTGCAGCGATTACCGAGGGACACTGAGACCCAGGGGCCTCTTAGGGCAGGGCGGACGGGAAGCCATTGCTATTTGCTCCACCCTAAGACGCTACCCCATCCATGCTGTGCGCAGAGACTTTTGCATATGAATGGCCTGGTCCTTTGAAATCTAAACTTACCTAACAAACTGCACCTGAGTCAGAGAGACCCAGGACATCCAAAAGAAGGCCCAAGGCCCCACAGCAGCTTGCATTGCTTCACAGCTGGGCCTCATCTGGGCACCTCCAAACCGCAAAGAGGAGGAATCTGCAGATCTCTCCATAGCTCCTGCTGGGTGGCCTCAGGCAGAGGCTAAATTAGCACCTCCTTGGAGATCCAAGAGCCAGTGTACCCAGGGGTCAGAGTAGGACCATCCAGATTATAACTCCTCAGATCCATAAGGGACACACTCAGGGGGCACCAAAGTCCCACTGAAGCAAGTCTTGCCTCATAAGGGTGTCTCCAGCACAGAAGTTCTTCCGTCATAGACACAGCTGATCCTCACAGCCAATTGGCCTGGAGGTCAATTCCCCCCAGTGATACCAACAACAATAAATGCCTAACTACAATAAGATTGTGCACACAGCCCACAAAGGGGTGCACCGAGAGTGTCCACCTCAGGTAATTGGGGAGGCTGAGCCACTGAGCCCTATAGAACACCTAGCACACAAAGCCACTCTATCAACACAGAGAAGCAGCCAAAATGCGGAGACAAAGAAACAGGTCTCAAATGAAAGAAATGGAGGAAAGCAAACTACTGGATATAGAGTTCAAAACCACGGTTATAAGGTTTTTCAAGAATTTTCTAGAAAAGGCCGATAAATTTAGTGAGACCCTCGAGGATATGAAAAAGGACCAACTAGAAATTAAGCATACACTGACTGAAATAAAAAATAATATACAGAGATCCAAGAGCAGACTAGAGGACCGCAAGAATCAAGTCAAAGATTTGAAATACAAAGAAGCAAAAAACACCCAACCAGAAAAGCAAAAAGAAAAAAAGAATCCAAAAATTTGAAGATAGTGTAAGAAGCCTCTGGGACAACTTCAAGCATACCAACATCCGAATTATTGGGGTGCCAGAAGAAAAGAGAGAGCAAGATGCTGAAAACCTATTTGAAGAAATAATGACTTCCCCCACCTGGTGAAAGAAATAGACTTACAAGTCCAGGAAGCGCAGAGAACCCCCAAAAAAAGGAATCCAAAGAGGACCACACCAAGACACATCATAATTAAAATGCCAAGAGCAAAAGACAAAAAGAGAATATTAAAAGCAGCATGAGAAAAACAGTTACCTACAAGGGAGAACCCATACAACTGTCAGCTGATTTCTCAACAGAAACTATGCAGGCCAGATGGGAGTAACAAGAAATATTCAAAGTGATGAATAGCAAGAACCTACAACCAAGATTACTCTACCCAGCAAAGCTATCATTCAGAATTGAAGGTCAGATAAAGAGCTTCACAGATAAGAAAAAGCTAAAGGAGTTCATCACCACCAAACCAGTATTATATGAAATGCTGAAAGGTATTCTTTAAGAAGAGGAAGAAGAAGAAAAAGGTAAAGATAAAAATTATGAACAACAAAGTGACAACAAATACATATCTATCAACAAGTGAATCTAAAAATCAAGTGAATAAAAAATCTGATGAACAGAATAATCTGGTGAATACAACAGAATCAGGGGCATAGAAAGGGAGTGGACTGACAATCCTTGGGGGGAAAGGGGTGTGGGGAGTGCAGGAAGTGACTGGACAAAAATCATACACCTATGGATGAGGACAGTGGGGGAGGGGGGTTTAGGGCATGGGGTGGGGTGGGAACCAGGTGGAGGGGAGCTATGGGA
The DNA here is from genome assembly GCF_963455305.1 of Plecotus auritus. Classification (NCBI taxonomy): domain Eukaryota; kingdom Metazoa; phylum Chordata; class Mammalia; order Chiroptera; family Vespertilionidae; genus Plecotus; species Plecotus auritus. The sequence goes on from NC_137783.1 coordinate 140,821,224, forward strand.
GGGGGGGGGGGAATAGGAACAACTGTAATAATCTGAGCAATAAAGATTAAAAAAAAAGAAATTTGAGAAAAAGTCTGGAAAAGATGGATATTGATAGAAGAATCATTCCCAGAAATAAATGTGATAGCAAATATAAAAACAGCAATATCAGATAGCTTTTACTATTTAAATGCCACATACTTAGAACAGTATCTGGCATCTTACACCCATTAACTCATTTAATTATTACTTTAAATGTATTATTATCCCAATTTGACAGATGAGGAAACTGACCCATGCAGAAGTTAAGGTGATATTGCTTATAACTGGCACACCTGGGATTCAAAAGCAAGTAGTCTAGTTTCATAGTTTATACTATGAGAATTCCTTCCTTAGGTTATAGCCTGTATTTTGTTTCTTAGATTCATAATAACTTAAGAAAATATAGAAAGAGAAGATAATTCCCCCAAATTACATTATCCTTTAATCTCAATAATACTGGAACAACTTACTTAATAGATATTTTCATTCATTCAACAAATATATATTAACACCATGTGCAGGCACTGTTCTAGGTGCTTAATATACTTAAGTCAATAAAACAATAAATTAAAAAAAAAACAGACCTTGCCTTTATGGGCTTCCATTCTAGTGGGTAGACAAATAAGAAATATCATAAATGAGGGAAGTATACAGTATGGGAGATGGTGACAAAATCTATGACAAAAAGGACAAACAGAAAGGACAAAGATCACAAGTGGGATGCAAAAGAGTGGATTGTGAATTTGAAGGTAATAGAGAAGGTCTCAATGAGAAAGTGATATTTGAGAAACGTTTGAAGAAAATAAGAAGAGTGAGCCACATGGATATGTGGGGGAAGAGCATTCTGGAAGAGAGAACAGCCAAAGGCCCCAAGGCATCAGTGCCATGCCAAGTATGTTCAATGGATTGAGTTCAAGGAAGTGTGTTCAAGCAAGAAATGCATGTGTTAGAAGGGAGAGTGAGAGGAAAAGTGGGCAGAGATGAGGTGAGAAGTAAAAGAAGGCAGGAAGCAGGTGGCTGAAAGCCTTGTCAACCACATGAAGAATTTTGGTTTCAATCTCAACAGGATAAGAAGCCATTGGAGGGATCTAGGCAGAGAATCACATGATCTGATGAGATTTTCAAGGATCACTCTCGCTACTGTGTCAGAATCCATTGTAGGGAAGCTATGGTGGAATCAGAGCACAGGAGGCCTTTGCAGGGGTCCTCAAACTGCGGCCCGTCGAGGACATTTATCCGGCCCGCCGGGTGCCGCTGCCTGTCCTGCTTAGCAGCCGACTCGTCCCGGGCCCGCAGTGTGCATAGGAATTAGTTCATAGTTGTTTTTTTTTAACTATAGTCCGGCCCTCCAATGGTCTTAGGGACAGTGAACTGGCCCCCTGTTTAAAAAGTTTGAGGACCCCTGATTATAGAGGCAAGAGATTTCAGTGGCTTATCCCAGAGTGGTAAAAGGAATTGTATTCTAGATATTTTGAAGTTATAGTCAATGGGATTTCCTAATAGACTATACTTGGTGCAAGAGAAGACTCAAAAATCACTGGAAGGTTTTTATAAATGTAATTGAAAAGTTGCACATAACAAAATTTTTCTAAGTCTATCGTATCTTGGGTTCACTAGGGAGAACCATATTTCAAGGAACCACTTAGTAAATCTTTTCACAAAGCAAGGAATTCTCCCTGCAGTAGCACTAATCACCTCCTAATTGAACTGTTAATAACTTCAGATTTCCAATAGTATGTCTGCTGAGTAAACGACATTACTTCTTGGTTTCAACAATCCCTTTTCATAAAATAAGACTAATTTGTACCAATAAAAGATGTTCTTAACTATGTTACTTGGTATCCATAAAAACAATGAGGACTACACTAGAACCTCATTTACATCTCATTTCCTTGTCATCATTGTGGAGAGCGGCTATAGAGTTTGGACTGGTTCAAGCCTTGGACTAATGAGAGGGCACAGTCCTCTCATGGCCACGTGCAAGTCCCAGCTTGGAGGGCAGGGCCCTCCCAGCACAATTATAGCCAACAGCTGTAGTTGTAAGCTTGAACCTATGGTCCAAACACATGGCCCCACATGCCTGAGTAATATAGGCTTCATAGAGTTCAGGTGCGTGTAGTTGAGTAGGATTGAAACCCACGAGAATGTTGTAAACATCTTGATCACGCCCTTACTTTGCCTCGTGGCATCTGCTATAAAATAAAGATGCGGCTTGTGGGCATTGTCACTGTCTCTCAGAAAAGCAGCGTCCCACTGAGACCCAGCTTTCATTCTCTTGTCTGTCTTTTCTAAGCCTTTCAGCCTCTTGTCTGTCAGGTTCAACCTTGGCCGTGCTGGCATGGCCAGCATAATCCTGGAAAAGAATCAGCTCCATTTAATAGATGAAGGACGTTATGCTCACAGGCTAATGATCTTGGCCAAAGTAAAACAGCTTAGTAAACAGCAAAGTTCACCCTTGCTGCACTGACTCCAAAGCCAATTCTCTTGTTGTCACTACTGTTCCCCAGTATAATATTACTGAGAAGCAGTAATTGTTCAAAATCTTGTTTTCTAACCTCCCCTCCCATTCCACACTGACTAGGTCATTTAAATAGAAATAACTTCACTTAATGGTGGTAAAGATAATTCTTCAAAACCTGGATCATCTCCCTGGAATTGTCAGTAGAAAGAGGACAAATGCACTGTTTCATTACACAAAATGAATACATAAAACAAAGCATTCTCTCAGATATGGATTTGTGACAGGCTTCTCAACTATCACACCAGTGACTTCAAGAAAGCAATCACCCAGTTTCAGGGTACATTTAATTACCCTAAATCCCCAGTAAGACTAGAACTTCCCACATACAGTGCTAGATATTTTCCCCCAGGGAGAAATAGTCTCTGAGAGATGATATACCCAAGAAGCGCACAAAAGTGGCATCCCTTACTATGAAGTGTGAACTTCTTTTTTAAAGGCAATTTTAACTGAGATTATCTGAATAACTTGTACTGGTCTATCTTTGTGGCAATGCATCTTCAGGAAGATCACAGAAACAAGGGGTTCTGTTTAAAGTTGCACTTTGACATTACCCTCAATTGTTTCCCATGTTCTTAGGGGTCATTAAACAGCCTGTGTGCTGGCCCCCTCTTCACGCCCATCTTACTCATGTCCACCCTTTCTCAGCTTTAGTCACTATGCCTTGTTTTACCATGGCCTGCTCTGTTTCTGCAGTGTGAGCCAACCCTTTTAAAGGAATTCCTGGTATTATTATTTCAACCAATAAGAATGAGACTTTCCCAGTCCAATCCAATCAGACCTGCGCACCTATATCTCCATTAGCATGTTCACCAACCAATCAAGACAATGCTTTTCAGACCAAACTATGAAGATTTGGTGTCCTCATTTGCATAAGAATGGACCAATCAGGGACCAAGTTTGGGGATTTGTCTCTATATAGGTCAGCTCCACTCTGGCTCATAGAGCACCCTTTTCCTTTCCACCAAAGACTGAAGACTGTGTTTCCCCAGCTGGAGCTGAAACACCAAAGGCATCTCACAGATTTCAGCAGAGCTGTCTAGCAGGAGAGAGGCCTCGCCCTAGGGCCACCTCCCCACACCCATGTGTTCAGTAGCTCAATATTACAGTTGAGATGTTTGAACTAAATAGTTTCCTTCTTCATTACAACCCAAATTGGGGATTCCTGCTGGCACTGAATTGGCATCAATGACCAATGGTTGACAATATAAATATCTACACTAATAAAAGAGAAACAGGCAAATTGACTGTCCCTCCGCTATGCCCACCAGCCAATAAGGAATATGCAAGTTAACACAACAAAGATGGCGGTTAATTTGCATACGCAGGACGAAGACTGAAGACAGCATAGAAGGAAGCCAAGCACTGCAGAAGGGAGCAAAGCAGCGAAGAAGGGAGGGAGCAAGGCAGCGGAGAATGGAGGGAGTGAAGCAGCAGAGAAGGGAGGGAGCGAGACAGCAGAGAAGGGAGGGAGCGAGGCAGCGGAGAAGGGAGAGAGTGAAGCTGCAAGAAGCCCTATTCTTGCAGGAATAGGCCCGAGGAAGCCCTATTCTTGCAGGAATCTTCCTGCAACGGACCTCTAGTATATTATAATATATAATAACTACAGGCCCGGTGCACGAAATTTGTGCACGGGGGTGCGGGGGGTCCCTCAGCCTGGCCTGCACCCTCTCACAATCCGGGACTGCTGGCTCCTAACCGCTCGCCTGCCTGCCTGCCTGATCGCCTCTAACCACTCTGTTTGCCTGCCTGATCACCTCGCCCCTAACCACTCTGCCTGCCTGTCTGATCACCCCTAACCACCTCTGCCTCGGCCCCCGCCACAGTGGCTTCATCCAGAATGACGTCCAGAAGGTTGTTCGGCTGTCTGGTCTAATTAGCATATTGCGCTTTTATTATTATAGATATCCTCTCTAATAAAAGAGTAATATTCAAATTGACCGTCACTCCAACACACACAAGATGGCTGCCCCCATGTGGACACAAGATGGCCGCCACAAGATGGCCAGCAGGGGAGAGCAGTTGGGAGGGACCAGGCCTGCAAGTGAGGGCAGTTGGAGGCGATCAAGCCTGCAGGGGAGGGCAGTTAGGAGTGACCAGGACGACGGAGGAGGGAAGTTGGGGGCGACCGGGCCTGCAGGGAAGGGCAGTTGGGGGGGACCAGGCCTGCAGGGGAGGGCAGTTAGGGGTGATCAGGCCTGCAGGGGAGGGCAGTTAGGAGCAATCAGGCTGGCAGGGGAGCAATTAGGCATCAATCAGGCTGGCAGGGGAGTGGTTAGGGGGTGATCAGGCTGACAGGCAGAAGTGGTTAGGGGCAATCAGGAAGGCAGACAAGCAAGCAGTTGGGAGCCAGCAGTCCTGAATTGTGAGAGGATGTCCGACTGCCCGTTTAGGCCCGATCCCAATAGGATTCCTGCAAGAATAGGATCGGGCCTAAACGGTTAGTCGGACATCCCTCGAGGGGTCCCAGATTGGAGAGGGTGCAGGCTTGGCTGAGGGACACACACCCCCGTGCATGAATTTCGTGTACCAGGCCTCTAGTAACTGTATATAATAAGTAATAACAAGTTATTAAGCAGTTATATGCCAGACACTGCACTATCTATTTTACATGCGTTCTCATTTATCCGTCACAACAATCCTATGAAACAGACACTAGTATTATTCTCATTTTGCAGAGGTATTTACTACCTGGATCAATGTTAATAAGTACAGGACCCAGAATTCAAGTCTAGGTTCGAGTCTCCAAAGCCTCAAGTTTGACCTCCAAATAGGAAACTGGACATTGCACAGAAAGGAAGGAGAAGAACAGAAAAAGTGGGGGTGGGAGGAGACAATGGGGACTGGTGGGAGGGTGTGTGGGTGAAGGAGATATTCTAGTTCAGAGTACAGAGGACAGAGGCTGAATTTCTAATTCCAGGAAACCTTCCTCCTCAGTTTTTCCTCCAAGTAAGATCAAGGCATGCATTTATTTATTTATTTATTTATTTATTTATTTATTTATTTAATACTCACCCAAGGACATGCTTAGAGGGAGGAAGAGAGAGAGAAAGAAAGAGAGAGAGAGAAACAGAAACATCAATCGATTACCTTCCACACATGCCCCAATGGAGGACCAAACCCACAACCCAGGTATGTGCCCTGACCAAATCAAACCAACAACCTTTCAGTGCACAGGACGACACTCAACCAACTGAGTCACTCCGGCCAGGCAAGGCATGCTTTTAGGTCTCCAGCTGCATCTGCTGCTTCTTACACACTTCTAGCACTAGTGCTCTAAGGGTGCCCTGCTAACTCCAATCTGGAGATCTTATTCCATTTAGGCCATGGACTCTGTTTTCAGAGATGAAGTACAAATATCTTTCAGAATTTTTATAACTAAATCCATTTGTTTCTGTGCCCTACTATAGCTGTCCTGCTTTTTGAAAACAAAACAACAGTTTTGCCCTAACCAGTTTGGCTCAGTGGATAGAGCATCAGCCTGTGGACTGAAGGGTCCCAGGTTCAAATCCAGTCAAGGGCATGTACCTTGATTGCGGGCATATCCCCAGTAGGGGGTGTGCAGGAGGCAGCTGATCCATGTTTCTCTCTCATCGATGTTTCTAACTCTCTATCCCTCTCCCTTTCTCTCTGTAAAAAATCAGTAAAATATATATTTTTTTAAAAAAACAGTTTTAAAAAACAAACAAATACACCTCTACTATGATCAAAATCAGCTCACCAGCAAGAACATGTACACTAGTTTCCTGAATGTGTACAGGGAACACATTACATTTACCAAGCTGGACCTCCAGAGAGTCGCTAAATCTATTTGAGAATGCCAGAGTGATAAACAGAAAATAGCATCAAAGTCAGGTCCAGCCATATATTGAGCACCTGAGTGCCTTTCCAAGTTTTCTCAGGCAGCAACAAGATTCATGATTGCAAATCTGAAGAAAATCCTGACCTACTTGATTCTAAAATCAAGTAGCTATTTTGCAATGCTTCCAAAAACACCAAACATGTGCAAACTTGAAAGTGTGCCTTCAATCAAAAAGTAATAAAGTTTCTAGAGTACAGAGGAATCCACCTCCACAGTACTATGCAATATGTAAGCTAATCACCCATACACACAGCATGTGGATGTTGCAGAATGGACAACTTGGTTCAAATATGATTCTGTAACTCACTAGCTATGAAACTGCAGACAAGGGATGTCATTAACCTAAGTCTCCATTTCCTCCTCTGGGAATAATGCAATAGAGTTCAAAGAGAGAGTAAAGATAATCTATGTGTTCGAGCCTCACCTAGAGCACCAATATACTCAATGGTGAAAAAATGAAATCTTTACCTGTAAGATCAGGAACAAGATTAAGTAAGCCGCTCTCAACACTGTTATTCAATACAGAGGCCCGGTGCATAAAATTTGCAGGGAGCAGGCCTAAGCCGGCAGGCAGACATCCCTTTCGCAGTCCAGGACCCCTCGCTCCTTGCTACCCGCCCACCTGCTTGCTGATCCTTACCCGCTTCTTAGCGCTGCCACGGAGGTGGGAGAGGCTCCTGCCACTGCTGCTGCACTCACCAGCCATGAGCCTGGCTACTGGCTGAGCGGCGCTCCCCCTGTGGGAGAGCACTGACCACCAGGGGGCAGCTCCTGTGTTGAGCATCTGCCCCCTGTTGGTCAGTGCGCATCATAGCGTCCAGTCGTTCTGGTCATTCCACCGTAACAGTCGCATAGGCTTTTATTATATAGATAATATTGGAAGTCTTATCCATAGCAATTAGGGAAGAAAAAAGAAATAAAAGATATCTAAGTTGTAAATGAAGTAAAACTGCCACTTTTTGCAGATCACATGATTCTTTAATATAGAAAACCCTAAAGACTCTACCAAAAAACTATTAGAAAAACAATTAAAAAATACCATAAAGTTGCAAGATATAAAATCAATGTACAAAAATCCATTGTGCTCCTTTACACTAACAATGAAATCTCAGAAAAAAAAAATGAAAAGAAAAAAAGAACATTTCCTTTTGCAATTACAACAAAAAGAATAAACACCTTGCCCTGGCTGGTTTGGCTCAGTGGATAGAGCATTGGCCTGGGGACTGAAGGGTCCCGGGTTCGATTCTGGTCAGGGGCACATGTCCAGGTTGTGGGCTTGATCCCCTGTAGGGTGCGTGCAGGAGGCAGCCGATCAGTTATTCTCTCCCATCATTGATGTTTCTCTCTCTCTCTCTCTCTCTCTCTCTCTCTCTCTCTCTCTCTCTCTCTCTCCCTTCCTCTCTGAAATCAATAAAAATGTATTTTAAAAAAATAAAAAAGAAGAATAAAAAAGAATAAAACACCTAAAAATAAACTTAACAAAGGATGTGAAGGACCTATATACTGACTACTACAAGACATTATTAAAAGAAACTGAAAAAGATACAAAGAAATAGAAAGATACTCCATGTTCATGAATTAGAAGAATCAACATGGTTAAAATGGCCAAAGCAACATACAGATCTAATGCAACATACAGATCTAATGCAATTGCCATCAAAAATTACAATGGCATTTTTTTTAAAAAAAGTCATCAGATATGTATGGAAACACAAAAGACCCCGAATAGTCAAAGCAATTCTGAGAAAAAGCACTTAAAATGAATCTTGAAATATGTGCTAAAGAAGCCAGTCACAAAAGGACAAATATTGTATGATTCCATTTATATGAAATATCCAGAATAGGTAAATGTATACAGAAAGTAAATTAGTGGTTGACTAGGACTCAAGGGGTTTGGTGTTCGAGAGTGACAGCTATTGGGTACAGGGTTTCTTTTAAGGAGGATGAAAATGTTCTAAAATTAGATTGTAATGATGATTGTACAACCTTGTTAACTATGATAAAAATCTTGAATTGTACACTTTAAATGGGTTAAAGTGTATGGAATATGAATTATATCTCAATAAAGATATTTTAAAAATCTAACCCATTAACTGATTAGTGGATCCCTTTTCTTTCCTTCCTAGAGAAATATCCTCTCCATAAAAAAACTAAAAAGAAGAGCTCAGAGTGCTTTCTTGGGTTTGAAGCTATAAAATATCTTGGCTTTGGAAATATGCTTACATCTCTTTGCATTCGTCATCTCCACTTTATTTCAAATATCAATCATTTTTTATGAACTCAAATGAATGCAAAATATTTATGCCAGGATAAATGCAAAATGTATCTACGCTCAAACTAAATCCTACAGATTACATTCTCTATTGCTCCCCAACAATAACTGTTCTCTGTTTTAGTACAAACTGACCACCTTTGTTAACAATCTTCTTTTGAGTACTGGCTACAGTGATTTTCAAACAACTAAAACTCCACTTTCACAGGAACTCTTTGTTCTCCTAAGAAATACAGGGAGTATGGCATCACAATGACAACCAAAACAGTCTTTCCTATTAAAACTGGCTAAACCCATCTGCTAAGGACCGAGTGACATCAGCATTATTCACTTGACTGGGAATGTTACAGGAGCAACCTAGAGAAGAGATGATCTTGCTCTTGGTTAGGAGATAAAGGAGATAAATTAATATATGGGCCAACTAATGGATGATGGTCTTAAAAACCTAATTAGACTAAGGAATCTGTTGTCTGGAATATTTTTACTGATTGCAAAGGGAACCTGTATTTCAGGAGTTTTCCAAGCTTTTTTTTTTTTTAATATATTTTTATTGATTTCCAAGAAAAGATGGGAGAGGGAGAAAGAGAACCATCAATGATGAGAGAGAATCATTGACAGGCTGCCTCCTGCATGGCCCACACTGGGGATTGAGCCAGCAACCCAGGCATATGCCCTGACTGGGAATAGAACCATGACCTCCTAGTTCGTAGGTCAATGTTCAACCACTGAGACACCCCAGCTGGGCCAAGCTTTTTTTTAAGTTTAGAAGAGCTTATATCTGATCAATGTGCCAGTTACTGTGGGAAAATACATAAAAATGCCTCTCAGAATCTAAAATATGAGGAGAAATTAAACACAGTCAGATAAAGAGACTTAAGAATAACAAGGATAAAAATATACTATCAACTCAATGTACCTCCTATATAATAAAAGCCTAATATGCTAAGTGTCCGGTCATCCATTCAACCAATCAAAGCGTAATATGCTGATGATATGCTAAGGCTGCTCAACCGCTCACTATGATGTGCATTGAACAGAGGGCAGACAGTCGACTGGTTGACCAGCCACTATAATGTGCACTGACCATCAGGGGGCAGATGCTCCGACTGATAGATTAGCTTGCTGCTGGGGTTTGGCCAATTGGGACTGAGAGAGACAGGCTGGACACACCCTGGAGCCCTTCCACAGTCCCTCCCCGGCTGGCCAACCTCCCGTGTCCCTCCCTAGCCCCAATTATGCACCGGTGGGGTCTCTCGGCCTAGCCTGCGCACTCTCACAATCCGGGACCCCTCGGGGGATGTCGGCAAGCCAGTTTCAGCCCAATCCCACAGGCCAGGCCAAAGGACCCCACTGGTGCACGAATTCATGCACTGGGCCTCTAGTTACTATATATTTAAAATATTGACTTGATTATGGAGAGGAAGATGTTAAATGAACATTAGTTCTAGAAAGTAGGCGATGCCTCCCTAATACTGCCTGCTACTTGTTTTTATTCAAGGAAGGGTGCACAGGTCTAAGTAAGCAATTCTGTAAGGAAGAAAACTTATTTGTACTATTTATATACAAATATTAATTCTAAACTCCTAATCTTGATTGAACAAATTACCTATTTTTTAAGCACAATTTAACTCTATTTCTTCAAGTGTCATCTCTGCTGGTTTGTTCTTCAAATTATTTAAGTTCACCCCTCCAACTGATACAAAGAACTGGTTTCTACGCTTAATAATGTTGTTTTTTAAGATTCCCTGACTTTGGAGTGATAAAGGGAGTATTTTAAGATCCAGGCCACAACTTATAAGTAATGTTACAAATAATTTGGTCATTTCTTCTGCTTAAGTACTTTAAAAAGAGAGATTTTCCAACAATTCAGGGTAAACTCAACAATATTTCACTTTATGACACTATGATCCTCTCTGCTATATTCCAGTTCAAATTTCATTTCTAAATCTGTTAGACATTTCCCTTAATTCATCAAAAATCCTTCCTCTGGGATCAAATCTTTTCAATACAAATATTACTCATCAAATGACAATGTCACATCACTTGACTTTTACTGTGGACTCATATAGATGACTTAGGCCATTTGAGTTCTCAGCCACTATGGTCAATTATAGAGATGTTTTTTAAGCTATTAACATTAATCTTTGCTTACAAATTGCAGAACTTCATCTTGACATAGTATGATTTCTTAAGATACTTGAATCTTGCGTATCTATTTCAAAAGTCCACAATCAAGTTCTCTGAACCTCACAATCAGAACTTGGGCAAGCTAATTGTGAAATTATAATCTTGATTATAAACAAGTTGAGCACTTCACTTGTACTTTCAAGGATTTTTTTTTAAGTGATTTTTAAAAATTAGTCCTACGTTAATAGCTATTTCACATAGTGGACAGAGCTCTCACATACACATTCCTATTTGAGATGTTTTCTTTACGTTGCCACCCCAAAAGGTTATTTAAATGTTTTTGGATGAATAATGAATATGGAATAACATTATTTGTGTACCTTACTTGAACCTAGTCTGATAGCAACTTATAAACATCCCAAAATTCAATAGAATGCTTGGTCAAGTGAACATTCAATTATAAAACAGCAGAATAAATAATCACATCAGAGAACGACCACAACATATCACTTGGTTTAAAAAAACTAAAACCAAACACTAAAAGAAACGAAAAATAAAGATTTTTTAAAAAAAAGTACAGTAAGAAAAAAAAGCAAGCACATGACGTTCCTGCAGGCAATATTCTCAACTCCAATCTGACCTTCCTCTTCCATTTTCAAAATCCTCCGACTGGATGGAACAAGATCCATTTGTTTAGCTCACTCTTTGTGAGAATAGTTTTTTCTGCACAATATATATCTGATTTCTACATGAAGAGTCACCGTTTTGCAGAAGCAACAGTTCTTACTATTTTTTAGATTCCAGAACAGTTTAGCGAGGATTTTTTTTTTTTGGAGGGAGGTGGTAAATTACATGAAATTGGCCGAATCCAAGTGATTCCAAGGAGCAGAAAGACTTTGGAAAATTCTATGTCCTCTTCCTCCAGCCCTCAACCCTACCCCTCCACCCAACCCTTACCCTCCCCCCCAAAAAAAGTCAACAGAATGCTTTTGCATCCTTAGCAGAGGGCCAGTGTTCAAATCAAACGAAAAACTTTATCTTTAAAACACTACTAAGGGGCGAACCAAGGTGGGTAGAGAGTAACCGAAAAGGCAGCAAGGAGTCTGACTGACTACATGCCATGAACCCGGAATGGCTTAAATGACACAAGCCCATGAGAGTTCAGTCCAGATTTCTTCCGCACCTACCAAGTGGCACTTTGGAGTCGCTGAGTTACGCCACGAGTGTATTTAGGTAGCGCTTAGAAACTCTGCAAGTCTAGGCAAGCCAGACATGGCTAAGGCGGGTACCCGGGACGCAGGAAGGAGGAGAGGAGAGTTGGAGAAGGGAGGCCACGCGCTGGACCCGGAACTGGTCAGCGCCAGCCAGGCCGGGGCCCCGGTCGCGCGAGCCGCTGCAAGAGTGAGGAAGCGGGCGGCGCTGGATCCGACTCACCTGCCCATTCACCGAGCCCTGGTCCAACCCCAGGCTCGTGACCCAAACCCCAGACCTGAAAGGCCGTGAAGAGCGAGTACGAGATGCGCAGGGCCAGGTAGGCCACGGTGCCCGCGCCCACCCAGTACAGGAAGCCGGCCGCAGGGAGAGCGCTCTCCATGGCTTTCAACCAGACCTTACTACCCTTGTGAATGAAAAAAAAACAACAAAAAACTAATGAATGAATCCTGGAAGAGGCGCCCGTCGTGACGCACGGACAACCCTAATAGGTGCCGCTCCGACACCGTATTTGCCTAAGCCCCGCCCACAACGCTATATCTGTGCCACCATTGGTGATCTATTGTTTCCTTTGCGCGTATGCGTCAGCCATTGGCTAACTTCAGTTTCACTTCCCCGCCCATATCCCCTCCCTTGCGCTCACCGGGACGGGTTTCCGTTCTAGAGAGGCTTATCACCAGCCAATCAAGATTCAACCCCGCCCTACACGTCACCACGCCCCCGGGATCTCGACGGAGGGCGCCGGTCTCACCCCACCAAATAACCCAGGTCTTTCATTGGCTGCAGCGGTCCTCGCGATTGCGGAAGACTGCACTCCGATTGGCCACTCAGACCCAGCCAGGTTTGAAGACGGAATGGGATCAGAGAAGCCACTAGTGAATAGGCGGATTGTAGTAAGAAGTAGGCGTGGAACCAGGATGTTATTTTCACCCCCTTAGAAAGTATTTTATCATTGTTAATTGTGCTGTTATGGTTTCCATAAACTTGTCCAGATAAAGACTTGCATCTGCTGTTCCTGTGCCTTCCCCACAGCACCTCTTCGCTCTGGTGACACTCACTTATTGAGGGCTTTCTGAATGCCAGGCCTCCCTCCCGGACTGAGCATTAAACTACATACATAGTCCCCAGAGTCTAGGAGTTCAAAGCAAATGGCTTCATGGAGACAAATAACTAATACACTACGACATAGAGCTGTAAGATGCATGAAAAATATAGGAGCACAGTTTGATGAACAATTAGTTCGGGGAAGGAACTCCATGTTTTAACTGGGCATTAAAGGATGATGTTTTTCTTTTACTTTCTTTTTTTATTTCCTTTGTTGTTGTTGTTGTTGTTGGAGAGAAGTGAGTTGTGAGGGGGCACAAAAGTGTGCAATATGGGAACTACCTCAGCAAAATTCCAGAGGAGTGAGTCCATAAAATAAGTTTAAGAAATTGTGTAGTGCAATAAAATGCTTCACACTTACCCTGTTATCCTCCTATCAAGTGTTTTTGTTTCCTTTTCTGGTATGGATTTGGGCTCATATAAGGCACCTAAATTTTTTTCCTTTATCTCTTTCTGCCTGCCACTCTCTTTTGAAGAATAGAGTGAAGAAATAAAATGGAGTCACTATAGTCAAGATGCCAAATTACTAAAATCAAGTAGGTTGAGGCATGTGAAAACAATTCTAGTCCCATTTTAACTAGACAGAAAACTTAAACTTTCAAACTTTCCAGTCTTGTATCAATGTGTGGATATACATCAAACCTCCAGAAAACCCTCTACCCCTTGAAGGACTAAGGAAAGAATGTTCCTATATCCAGACTGCCTGACATCCATTTTCCAGTCATCTACAGGATTGTCACATTGGACCAATCCACAGGCTAAAAATACAGAAGTGATTCTTTTTAAGAATGTACTTTTTACTATAAGAACTCTTAGCTTTTCTTTCTTCTTCAGAACACTCTGGGTATTGCCCAATCGTGTTTTCAGTTTGCAAACTCTAAGATCCTTGAATAAATCTTTGTCATTTATTTCTAGCCAAAGCCTCTGGACTCCTTTTGAGTTCATTAAACATTTATCAAATTCATTAAGTATAACCCTAAAGCTGTACTGTTCTTCATAAACTGTCAATTGTCCAGCAGAATTCATCCATATGAGTTGAGCTGGCACCGTATTTTGTTTTAATTGAATTTGATACCTTTGTCTGGGACTGCCTCTCCAATTCAACTGAAGTCCCACCATTCCTCTCCCTCAGCCTCTCCCTTGCTCCCCCCTCTGCCTACAGTATAGTCCCAAATTTATATATCCCAAGTTATTATTGCTCACCGCCAAAGGCACTCCAGATAGTCACTCCCCTTCTCCTTAGAATAGGGTGGGAGGAGGGGAGAAGAGATCTTATAAATTAAAAATACCTATTTTTGTTGCATTTGTATGCATGTTGACGGCCACATTAGAATTTATGATTATTGGGAACTGTATGCTGACCTAGAACAGTTCCTGGAACCTAGGGACCCTCAATAAATGTCTGATGAATAAATAGAAGTGCAGATCCATTCATTCAACAAATATTATTGTGTTCTAATTATGTACCAGTAACTGGGCTAGGTACTGTGTATACAATAGTGAGCAAATGGTCAATTCTTAGTCCTCGTCCTACTCTACCATACCACAGTCGGGGGGCCACTGTTTTCCTCAAGAGCTGCTTCTTCCCAAAGTTCTTTGCTGGCCCCTCCGCATGCTGGCCTCTAAATGATGCAATACCCTTGGGCTCAGACCCCAGCTTTCTTTACTTCTCTACATGGTCTTCTTACATGTTAGTATCAACTATAAACTGATGACTTCCAAATGTCTCTGGCCAACCTCAATTTCTGTGTGTGTGTGTGTGTGTGTGTGTGTGTGTGTGTGTGTGTGTGTGTCCACCTGTCTGTCAATATCTCCACTGAGGTGTAAAATAGAAATAAATATCTCAAACTTAACATGTTCAGAACAGAAGTCTTCCCCCACCACACATACACCTCTTTTCTTCCCATCTTTGTTAAAGACACCACTATTTACCCTCTTTTAAAAACCTAAAACCTAAAGATCAACCTTGATTCTCTTTCCATTACATTCTCATGTCCAATTCTTCAGCAAATCTTGTTCACTCTACCTCTTATATGCAGGTTCTGGTTCTGCAGGTCTAGGGTAGAGCCTGAGATTCCACATTTCTTTTTTTAAATATATTTTTTATTGATTTCAGAGAGGGAGAGGGATAGAAACATTAATGATGAGAATCATTGATTGGCTGCCTCCTGCACGCCCCCTACTGAAAATCGAGCCCGCAACCCAAGCATGTGCCCTTGACCGAATTGAACCTGGGACCCTTCAGTCTGCAGGCTATCCACTGAACCAAACCGACTAGGGCTAAAATATATCTTAACCATTCTTCCGAACTCCTGCTACTACACAATCCAAATCATAAGCACTTCTTGCCTGGAGTATGGCAATGGCCTCCTAATTGGTCTCCCTGAAGTCTGGCTTGAAGTTTGTTCTCCATGAAGCAACTAGAATATATTTTTTAAGTAAATTAGGTATTTTTTCTTTTGCTCAAACACCTCAAGAGCTTTTTATCACATTAAGAACAGTCCTCTAAGACTAGTTTATCTGCCCTGACTTCTCCAGCAGCAACCACCCTCTCCAATGCTTACTTGATTCCAGGCACACTTCCTGCAGTTTCTCAAATAAGTCAAGTTCATTCCAGTCTCAAAGCAGTTCTACTTTCTGTTCCCTCTCCCTGGAACCCCTTGCCCTCTATTTCTCAAGGCTCACTTCTTTGTATTATTTAGGCTTTTGCTCATACATCCTCTCCCTTGAAGTGGTTTTCTCTGACTGCTCTACATAAATACCCCAAATAGCTTCTTCTCCTTTGCCCAGTTGCTACTTATTTTTAGCCTAATTTCTCTCAAAGCACTTAATGTTTTCAAATCTTTTATTTGGTTTTGTCCATCTTCCCCAAAGAATGTGAGATCCTGAGAACAGTGACTTCTCCTTGTTCACATTATAACTTCACTTAAGATGTGCACCTAAGAGTACTTGACACTTTGTAGGTATGCAATAAATACCTTTTGAATGAACGATGAGTTGGTAAGTGGATATATGAAAACAGTCTAATGAGAGATATAGACATCTAACTATATATATATATAGTAAAATTCAGTAAGTACAAAGAAGAAAAGAATAGGGCTTAGGGGAGGAGGAGAACCTAATTTAGGAGACTGCCCGCAAAGGCCTTTTTAAGAAAGTAGCATTTGAACTGGTATCTAAGGGTAAGTAGAAATTAATCTGGCAAAAAGTAGGGTGGGATAAAGGAGAGAAGAGAGCAACAAATATTAAGTTTTGTTGTCATCTTGAAAAATACATATATGTGCCTCTAGCACATACCACAGCATCTTACACAACATTAAATAGGCATAAAAAATAGTTGATTTTGAATTTTTAATAAGGACAGCTACCCTAGCAACAGACTTTCTATGGATGTTAGAATTCATATTACGTATGTTCTTTTCATTAAAGGAATATTGAAGATTGAAATCATCTCATTTTGGTATCCATTCCTTCTATATAAAGTTTGGGCACTACCAATGCAATTAACAGGAATAATCGTTATTAAAAATGCATTATTTTATTCTGATCACATCAGCCTTCTTTTCCCAGTAACTATTCAATTGACTCAAAGAAAAAATAGTGATTCATAGAGTGAAGCGGTAAGAGCCAGAGTTAAGCTTTATGGGTTCAGCTGGTTGCACATTTTTGGAATTGAACAATCCTTTGTCTGTGGTTAAATTGTATGAACCACTAAAAACTAATGCTTATAAGAACCTATAATGATGCCCTACTCCTATTTAGCAGCTTTCTGTGCTACAATTTAACATACAGACCAGGGTTTCTAGAAATTAACAGAGCCATACTAACCAAACATGAAACCATTAAGCTTTCCAAAGAGAAAGCATTATCATAACATTTTTTTTGGTCTCAGGTAAATCTAGGACCAAATCCTAATTCTAACTTTTATTAGCTGTATGATTTTGTGAGGATTTAGCTACTAAACATTCAATTCTACATCTGTAAGATGGGACATTATTCTTAAGTGTTTCCCAATGACTGGCAGATAGATACTAATGTTCCGTGAGGTAGGTACTACTCCTATCCCCATTTTAAAGATGAAGAAACTGAAGCTTAACCATTAGACAGTAGATGGAAGAAGTGTGGTTATGAAATTATATCTCAAGAACTAGTTCAAAGAAGGCAACATAAAAGCATGGTTAAGGCACAGAGAAGTTTCTAGAAATATTTGGTCGTTACACAAATAACATGCTCAGATACATCCACATTGGATTTCAGTCTCATTTATTTAAAAGATTTAAAGTTCAGAATAGTCTTTAAAATGGAAAAATGAGAATAAACAATATTGTGTCATATTAGTATACAAATGTTCCCATTTAACTTTAAATTCATTTTCAGTACTTCTGTAAATTTACTTTTAGATCAGATTTTCATGAGGAAATCAGGGGTTGTTCAATGTATTGAAAGAAAATTCCACAATGAGGGAATTTCACAGAACTGAGAAGTTTTTAAGAATACCAGTACAACAGAGCTGAATCCTTTATTCGGGTGCACAATAAAACTTGCATATTTTAACAGGTCAGTCTTCTATCTCATCTTCGTTTAAACATAGCTAAACATACTGCACTTGCTCTCTCCTTTAAGTTCAGTTGAGAGGGTGTTCAATCCTGGGTTAAGCAACAGTGCCGTGAGAAACAAATCAATTTAATATAAATAAATTTTTAACATTAGAAATTGTGTGGTTACCAAAAAGTTAATATTTAACTTCCTTAACAAACAATATTACCATAGGAATGAACATTAACATTTATTATGCTTCAATATTGAATTATCATTTTCAAAATGACCTCACATACATTACCCTACACAAATACCACAATAGCACCCACATTTTTCCAACAAGGAAACAGACTCTTTAAGATGAACTTCTTGCTTAACACATTGCGGACCAGTGGTTTTATTGCTAGCTTTACCCAGTAGCCAGATAAGTTTCTACTGAACGAGTACAAAAAACATTACACTTATGTAACATTTTACATAAATGTTAAAGGCACGCTTTAACATTAAATACCCATTTCATTTTGAAGTTATTTATTACATGTTCTTACAAGCTAATATCTTTTTTAAGTATGATACTTTGTAAAACACTGTGTAATATGAAGCAAGAATTCTCGTGATCTGTCCGCAATGTGTTAAGAATCACTCTGGGTGCAGTAGGCCTGGTTTTAAACCAAGGAGTCTGCACTGAAAATACAGGGCTCTTCCTACTCTACCACCTACTTTATAAGAGAAGTTAAGGTCATGTTTCATAGATCCTCCTGTAAACGTATAAAATGAAACCGGTCATTTTGAAACAAATGTTTAAAAATATAATTTTAATATTTTATTTTTTATTTTCAAAAGCTCATAGAAGCATATAAAATGAAACAGTATCCCACCCCATTTCCTGTGCCTGTACATTGCAGCTGGCAATTTGGTGTGCATTCTTCCATTTCTTTTTCTCTGTAGGTATAAAACTATATATGTACAACATATATACATACACACTTGTTTTAAAAGTAAAAACTTTGATCATACAATCTGACAACTTTCTTTCTCGTCGCTATACCATTCAAAATACCACAGTGAAATCTTGACATATTAATATTGTAAATCAACTGGATTTCTTTATTGCACCAGCCTAATATTCATCTCAACAACCTGACCAAAATGCTCTTCCACTTTAAAAAAAAAATGTATCATTGTCAGCAAACCAGTTTAGAGCTGGGTGAAAGGGAAAGTAAACTGATAGTTGGGCAATATCACACTTAAAGCCAAAAATAACAAAACTTGATGAATATTACCCAAGCAAACTTAAAATAAATAACATAGGGGAATTTCAGAAATGTTCCTTCACTTGAATGCTTACTTTAGCAATGGACTCAGAATTTGCTATCCTTACTCATCCTTACTCATATTTTTCCTAAAATTTGTAGCTTATGTAATTTCTATTCCTTTTGCCTACTTTTCTCCTTTCCCTTTATTATATCTGTATATATTTCAGCATGTATCTAAAATTATATTTGCTTTTTAACTATAATACCTATACCCCCATCTGAAAATTTAAAAATAGTTCCTGTATACCATCAAATATTCCCAATTTTTGTATTATCTTAAAATATGGTGCATTTGCAATTACTGACATGATTAAAGTGCTTTCGTTTGAAGCACCTCTAAAGCAAGCACCTGGAAGTCACACATCACCTACCTTTTTCTCTTTCAAAGTTTCAAGAATACATACATGGAAGATTCATCATTGAGAAAATTTTAATGAACTGGAAAACTGAACAAGAAAGTAGGATTATATAAAAAAATGTTTGCTTCGATTAAGGCAGCTGCAAAAATTGCTAGCTAACAATACAAAGAACTACTGAAACTGAGGTGCTAAAAACAGATGTGAAAACAGTAAACTAGATTCACTACAAATAAAGAAATCATCAGAAACATGTACAAACCAAGTCTAGGATGCAACATTCCACTTTCTGAATACCACAGGGAAAAAAGAATATGTGCATATCCTAAAGGTATAATACATAACTTCCTTCTGGGAGCTCAAAGCAAGTGATCTTGATTTACAGTTGAACACAATGGAAGAAACTGCTCGTGGGTCCCGAATACCTGTATTAGATGAAATTCAGAAAGAAAAAACATGGTACAAATGTCAATAGCTCTTTGAAACCAATCATCTGGAAATAAAATTTTGAAACTCTAATTTTAATTTGGGAGAAAAGACCTATATGCAAGACATGAGTAGTTTTAGGGTTCTGTTTTCTATTCCAATCCATACAGTCTCTTACACACTCCTCCTTTACAGTTGTCTTATTTATAACTGCATTCTACACTTTATTGTATGTGTACATTTGTGTGCTTAATGAAGATATGAATGAACACTCTGTAAGTCCCTTAATATGGGTCTCTTTTTGGTCTGGTTTGTAGAGAGACCAAAAAGCCCAAATTTATTATTTCCACAAATTCCTCATAAATGAGCTACTCACTCATCATTTCATGAATGTGATATTTTAATCATTTACATGGGAATGTCAAAAAGACTTCCTACCAAAACTGAGAATATTTCTTATTCATACAAAATGTTTAATAAACTTGGCTTAACATAAAGGACCCTGTTTATAGAAATACAATTAATTGCAAATTTGTAGAGAAAACAACAAAAAGCAATTTGTGAGTGAAATCATTTTTAGTATGTTTCCAAGTATATAGAAAACATTACTTTAAATATTTGAATGCTCCCACTAACAATATTTTTCTACTTTACTTTCAAAATTGTAACTGATACTGAAAAATATATCCACTTATATTTAACTAGAAGCCTGGTGCATGAAATTCATGCACAGGGCTGGGGCAGGGCGTTCCCTCAGCCCAGCCTGCACCCTCTCCAATCCGGGACCCCTTGGAGGATGTCCGACTGCCAATTTAGGCCTAAACCTGTAGTTGGACATCCCTCTCACAATCCTGCACTGCTGGCTCCTAATTGCTCACTTGCCTGCCTGCCTGGTTGCCCCTAACTGCCCCCCTCAGCCAGCCTGATCGCTCCCAATTGCCCCCCCCTGCTGGCCTGGTCACTCCTAACTCCCCCCCCCCTGCTGGCCTGGTCACCCCTCACTGCCTCTGCCTGCCAGCCTGGTTGCTCCTGCCCCCCCCTCACCGGCCTGGTCACCCCTAACTGCCCCCCTGCCAGCCTGGTCACCCCCAACTGCCCCCCCACCACTGGCCTAGTCACACCTAACTGCCCCCTCCCTACCAGCCTGGTTGCCCCCAACTGCCCCCCCTCTGCCAGCCTGGTTGCCCCCAACTGCTCCCCCCTGCTGGCCTGGTCACTCCTCATGGCCCCCCGCACTGGCCTGGCCACCCCACGCAGCCTGCTTGTTCAGTTGTTTGGTTGCCCCTCACTAACCCCCCTGCACCAGCCTAGTCACCACACACAGCCTACTTGTTCAGTCGTTTGGTCATCCCTCACTAAACCCCCTGCCGGTGTGGTCATAGGCAGCCATCTTGTGAGGGCATGACAGGCAATTTGCATATTACCTCTTTATTATATAGGATAGTTCTTTTTCCTGTTTAGGTACTTCTTGCTGTTCCAGGGTCTGCCAAAGTTGGCACCTCGAATCTTTTAAGCAGACCTTTAACTTTCCCACTCTCACGGAATACTTGGATGTACTGGATTCTTGGCCCCAGATCCTGTCACTGCCTATGTTTTCTTCTAAGAGTTTTATGGTTCCAGATCTTACATTTAAGTCTTTAATCCATTGAGTTTATTTTTGTATATGGTGTAAGAAAGTGGTCCAGTATCATTTTTTTTCATGTATCTGTCCATTTTTCCCAATATCTTTACTGCATTATATATCCTTGCCTCCTTTGTTGTAGATTGACCTTACAAATGAGATATTTGGGCTCTTTCTTTTATTCCATTGATCTATTATGTTTTAATACCATATTAGTACTACTTAAGTGGTTTTGTTTTCTTAATTTCAACTTATAATTGTTTGTTGCTAGAACATGAGCATTTTTAAGGCTCTTGGTAAATACTGTCTTTTTTAAAAATGTTTTTAATTGATTTCAGAGAGAGCAAGGGAGAGAGGTAGAAATGTCAATGATGAGGATCATTGATAGGCTGCCTCCTGCACGCCTCCCACTGGGGATCGCACATGCAACCAGGGCATGTGCCCTGATGGGAAATTGAATCATGACCTCCTCGTGGTTCATGGGTTGATGATCAACCATTGAGTCATACCAGCAGGGCAATACTGTCCTTTTTTAAAAGGTCATACCAATTTACATATCCAACAACATATGAGTGCCTGTTTGACACTTTTTTAAGCACTGACCTTAAACATTCCCACCTCCCTAAGTGTGGCAGATTTTAAAAATAGATTTAGTCTTTCAATTTACTTTGATTACTGGAGAACTATAATGTTCTCTTCTTGGATCGAGGGAGTAGTATTTGACCTCAGGCACAGAAAGTTTGATCATAAGCCTTGTTTATAGCACACCATCATTACTGGCCTTTTAATTTAGTTTCTTTTACCTCACTCCCCACTCCTATTCTTTCTCCTTTCCCCTCTATGGGTAACTTTTTTTGTCCCTAGATTGTTCCAATGTGTTTGACGTTTTTGAAATTTTCTTTCAAAACATTTGTACCCATGTATTTTAAGTTTATACAAATGGTATTGTTATAGATTTTATTATTACTCACTAAACACTGTATTTTTAAAATATATACATATGTGGTGGATATATGTAGTCTTTTGCTTCTATTTAATGTATAGCACTATCTGTATGAATACCTCTACCATATTTTACCCACCCCTCTCCCAATGATTAAGAACCCAAGGTTGGTCCTAAGCTTCTGCCATCCAAGCATGTGATCAATATCCTCATATTCGCTCCTTTAGAGACCTGTGTAAGACTTCTTGAGGACAAACACTGAGAAACAATTTCATTATCTATATTCATTTAACTAAATTCTGCCAGATTGCTTTGCAGAATAGCTCCTACACTTTACATGTTCAGTAATGGTGTGAGGGTTCCTACCCGTCCCATTTTCATCAATACTTGACATCACCCATATTCCTAATTTTTGTTAGTCTACTGGGTATAAGGATATATTTTATTATGGCTTTAATCTGAATCGCTCTGATTACTGAACTTGAGCATATCTATGTTGTTAGCCTGTTCATAACCTTGGTGCATGTTTCTACTGTAGCTCTTGTTTTTTGTTTGATGTAGTGTGCATTCCTTGTTGTACTATAGAAAATAATTCCTTGTCAGATTTAAACATGCAAATATACTCTCCTATACTGCCACCTATTATAAATTATGAAGCAATTTTCCCAGTAATTTTTTCCAGTTATTACTGCATTACAAAGTATCCCAAACCTCAGAAGCTTAGAACCACTTTATTTTGCTTATAATTTTATGGGTCAAAAATTGAGAAGGGATCCAGTGGGCAGTTAGTCTTATTTACACAGCCACAGCCAGGGCAGTTGGTGCTGGAGAATCCATTTGCAAAATAGCTTCTTTCCTTACATGTCTGGTTCCTTGATGCTCCTAGCCCCCTCCACTTGATGTCTCCAGGGCCTCTTTACATGACTTTGGGTTTCTCACAATATAGTGATTTCAGGGTGATTGCATTTCTTACATAGTAGCTGGCTTTCAAGACGCAAGAAAAGCCCTATCCAGTTTCGCTCAATGGATAGAGTGTCAGCCTGTGGACTGAAGGGTTCCAGGTTGATTCTGGTCAAGGGCACATGCCTGGGGTGTGCAGGAGGCAGCTAATCAATGACTCTCTCTCATCATTGATGTTTCAATCTCTCTCTCCCTCTCCCTTCCTCTCCGAAACCAGTAAAATATATATATATATATATATATATATATATATATATATATATATATATGCAAGAAAAAGCTGTCTGTCAGGTCAGGTGAGAGCCACACTGGGACATCACCATGTCTACCACATTCTCTTGGTCTAAGCCAGGGGTGGGAAACCTTTTTTTCTGCCAAAGGCCATTTGGATATTTATTCTTGAGCTATACAAAATTATCAACTTAAACATTAGCCTGCTATATTTGGTTAAACATTTAATTAACTCACTCACCCCTAATGCTTTGGCAGGGCCAGAACAAATGATTTCATAATCCTTGTATGTTCACCACACCTGGTCTAAGCAGTCAAAGGGCCTAACAAAACTTAAGGAAGTGTAAAGATGCCACCTGTTGATAACAAAGTGATATCATCACATGCAGAAGAGCATGGGAACTGGGAGATGTTGTGGCCATCTTTGGGAAATATCATCTACCACATTATTTACTGACATTTTTCTTTTTCTTTTGAGAATTGTCAAACCATGCTTTAACAATTTTCCTAATGATTTATAAAAAGTCTTTATATTACATATCTCAAACCTTTTGTATTTATAAAAATTATGTTTCTTCCAAGTTTTCCTCCTCAGGTAGAAGAATATGATAGAAGTCTGTTCCATTTACTTTACTGTTATGTTTCTTTAAAAATATAATTTGTTAGGACAAAAAAATTACATGTCTATGCACCTCAAAAAAAGTAATGAGCCCTAGCCAGTTTGGCTCAGTGGATAGAGTGTCAGCCTGCGGACCAAAGGGTCCCGGGTTTAATTGCAGTCAAGGGCACATACCTTGGTTGCAGTCTCCTCAAGGCCCTGGCCCTGGTTGGGGCTCGTGCAGGAGGCAACCAATAGATGTGTTTCTCTTACATCGATGCTTCTTTCTGTCTTTTCCAGTCTCCCTAAAAATCAATGGAAAAATATCCTCAGATGAGGATTAACAACAACAACAAAAAAAGAATGATACGTTATAGGATCTTATTAAGGAATAAGTCATTTCACAATTATCTTAAAATTAAACCCATTATATTATAAATTCAAATTTGCTAAGACAATTGTAACAAGTGGTACAGAAAAATTTAAAATCACTGATGTCTTCATTTTTAACTCTAATGCAATGGGCCTTTTTGTCCCCTTTATTCTATACCTTGGTTAATACTAAAATAAAAAGAAACAAGTTGGTCATTCTTTTTAATATATATATATATATATATATATATATATATATATATATACATATATATATATATACACACACACACACACACACACACACACACACACTAGAGGCCTATTGCACAAAGATTCATGCAATAGGCCTTCCTTCCCCTGGCTGCTAGCACCGGTTTTCCTCCGGCAGGTACCCGGGACCTGGGCCGCAGCAGAGCCAAGCCTTCAGCCTTCAGGCTTGTCTCGGGCCGCAGCGGAGCCTTCAGTCTTCGCTCCATGCCTGTTAATTTGCATACTCACTTCTGATTGGCTGGTGGGCATCGTGGAGGTACGGTCAATTTGCATCTTTCTCTTTTATTGGTATAGATTTTTATTGATTTCAGAGAGGAAGAAAGAGGGAGATATAAACATCCATGATGAGAACCATTGATCAGCTACCTCCTGCACGCCCCACACTGGGGATGGAGCCCGAAATCCGGGCATGTGCTCCAACAGGGATTCGAACCATGACCTCCTGGTTCACATGTCGACGCTCAACCACTGAGCCATGCCAGCTGAGCTGGTCATTCTTTTACTAGAACTTCAATGACAATATGGTTCCTGCCCCCTCAAAGAAACTTCTTTAAAAACAATTTAAAGCCCAAAAATATGTTTATTTCAGAGTTTAAAAAAACAAATTGTAAAGCACTTTACAGATAATTTTTTAGATTAGTACACAGAACTGCTTTCTGCTTTTATGTGAATTCAAGGCTTCCTTCTTATATTGTCTTGAACCTTTCACAAATATGTATTTCATGAGCACGTCAGGCAAGAAGTAATACTGTCTACAAGTTAAACTTGTCTAAAAATTACAAGTCATACATCTTTACTAACTAAAGACTGTTAATGTTAATAACAGAAAAGCAATCTAAAGCTATGTGTCTTGGATTTTTTTTGCCAGCCAAATTGTGGCACTTTGTGCTGAGGTTTAAAGAAGTCATTAACTCATTCCCCCTCCATCCCCCTGGAATATAGAAATATAATATTTACATCATTTTAATTATAAAAATGTAATGACAAGAATGGTTTATTAAAATAACATTCTTATTAAGAATATTTTAGATGAAAATCTTTTTAAAAGTGGGAACAAATAATTTAAGAAATATCATTTAAGTTCTAGAGCTCCATAAGCACACTGAGAAAGTTGAACCAAAAAAGAAAAGAAAAATAAGGAAGGCGAAGGACAAAGCAAAATTATCTCTTAAGATCTTTTGAAGCTTTAAGATATAGATAGAATCCTGTGACAGTATATATGCATATGATCTTCTTTCCTTTCCAATGGAAATTAATATCCTTTCATCTGACACAGTATTTTGGAGTAATTGTTCATTTACTGTCTTTTGCCCCAAACCTATACTAATAAGAGAAATATGCAAATTGATCGTACCTCACAATGCCCACCAGCCAATCAGGCATGAGTATGCAAATTAACCCAACAAAAAAAATGGTGGGTTAATTTGCATACGTAGGCACAGAGCAGCCAGACAGGGCAGGATGCCTGCTATGAAGAGGAAGGCAGGGGGCGGAGGGAGCTATAGGAACGGTGCTCCAGCCCGAGTGGAGAAGGCTGAAGGCTCTGGCCAGAGCGAGGATGGAAGGCGGCAGCCAAAGTGAAGGCCTGGGTCCCGGGTGCTGGAGGAAAACTCGTGCTGGCAGCCAGGGGAAGGAAGGCCTATTGCACAAATCTTCGTGCAATGGGCCTCTAGTATCATATGATTAACACTGACTTCAAAAACTAGGGCCCAGCATAGCAGAGATAATGTATTTTGTCCTGTATATGTATGTATGAAGAATCAGAAAATAAAATTAATCATTGACAGGCATGGAAAAATTTTAAATACTTTTTCTCTTTCACTCAGACACCTTAAGTTCCAAGAAGGTAGAGGTGAGGGGGTGGAGATACACTTGTTGTGTAAGAGTATTGCAATCTAAAAATAAATGTATTAAAATTAAAAAAAAATACAAACCAACAATTCTTTCTCTTCAAAGAATGTAAATGAAAGCTAAGAGCCAAATTCTGAATGGATGGTTTGTTGTCTTGCATATGCAGGGTTACCACTCACAAATGTTCAGATGCAGAAATGCATTAATAAGAAATGCTTACTTTCAGCAATGTGAACAGTTAAGTAAAGGGAAACAAAATTAGAAAGGACTTGAGACATTTCCACCCAATCCCACCACCCCCAGTGTTTCTAAATTTTTGCTACAACCTAAAATCAAAACTTTAATTTTTCATTATCTTCCAAATTATATTATTTGGAAGTAAATTTGTGTTTCCTTTTTTTTAAGTGAACACCAGAACTGAAGGCTTTCATTTATAACACCAAGGTCAACAAAATTACCCTTTAGTGTTCTCTCATCAAAAGGAGTTTCATCAAAACCATGCAAAGCCGAAGTTTCAAAAAGCTTTTGGCATAACTATCAAATATGTATACACAACCTTAGGAGTAATCTCCAAAAGGTAGTGGATCTACCATACTTTTCTGAAACTACAGTTGATGCTATGTATTACAAAAAGCATTTCACACCAGAAACAGAACTGAAGTGATGGAGGTGGAAAGCAGAGTACAAAATAAAGGCCTAAAAGATTAAATGTTAGAACTCTTGGGTGTAAAACCTCACCACATTCTAGAGAGATGTGTTTACTCATAAATGCCCAGAGGGTTATTTGCAAATGCAAAGTTTATCTCTAAACTTACCAAATAAGTACTCATCCACGTTCAAAGCACTTTCTAATAAAGTCAGTGGTAACTTGGTAATTACAAATTTATGTATCTTCTTTCAAAGCAAACGGTGGTTGTGGTTGGTTTTAAATAATTCTGAATGATTCTACAAATCTACAAAGTCTGGCCATCCAGTTTTCCTAAAATACAAAACCAACTCACCAATATTTTACTCACCACCAAACAGTAACAAATACGGACACTATTGGTCTTTTTAAAATAAATTTCCCAGTATTTTTTCAATCGGCAAGTTAGTTAATATTCCAAGACACTCTGGGGTCGGGTCAGAGAGAAGGAAATACTTTTCTGACACTGACTGGCATGCCAACAATATTAGTCTAGCAATCTATACCCGAAATAACATTCAGGAGAAACACACATACAAATCCATCCAGCTTTGCTCCTTTCTCTACCATTACTATATTCTCGAGTAGTCAAGTACTAAGCAAACCCAGACAAGAAGGGAATTATGAAAACCCAGTTCATCACAAAACATCAAAAGGCTGTTTAATGATATATGAACGAGGTCCAATGCAATGACACAGAAACAGGTTTTCTGTGCTCTAAAATGCCAACAAAAACAATGCAACACACACACACACACACACACACACACACACACACACCACAAACTCTCTTTAAATCAATTCTATCATGTGGCCTAGCCCCAAATTAAAAAACTGACAGCTGATTTCCAAAATCTTGTACTTCTTGTACCTTCTTTCAAATCCCCTACTTCACCAAGCAAGTGAAAAAACTTTCTTGACACTAGTTTTACCTGTTGGGGGAAAAAAACTTATAAGTACATTTTGAAATGGCTTTTCATGACCAGTTAAGCCTCAAGTTACACATGAAACAACCAGACTGTCGAAATAAGGCAAAATTTGTACAGCAGTGCCTGGTGGCAGAAATAGTGAGGTCCAAGTTTGCACAGGCAGGTAAGGTAAGTGCTGAGCTGCTTGGCAATCTGATGTTACCCCGAGATCCTGACACATGCAGTTACATGTCAGTGGTGTCCCACTTTGCCTCACGTTGACAGAGCACCCAATGACAAAGGAGATCAAAGTGTCCCGACATACAGAGCACCCCTGTGAACTAAGATTAAGGTGGCAGAGCTCAAAGCAAACCAGATCCCCATAAAAGTACCCAGACGACTTCACAGCACTTAGAGCAGCCCAAGCCCCTGGCTCCCTAGAACTAAAGTAAAGGTACCTGCGATGCTAGCATTTGTTTTCAATTTATTTTTGCACACAATAGCTTTCTACAAACAACTGCAAAACAGTTTCCTGGAGACTCCAAAGTTTTACGAACACATCCAAGTCAACAGAAAAACATTTCACAACGGCCTGACACCGCCTGGCAGCATTAGCAAACAAGCTCAAGGTCCACCACGTGCAGCGGACGCGAACCTCACGCCCACGGACACGCTCACAACTCGGTACAATTTCTTAACCCTAAAACAGGACAGACAACACCCAGAATATTACTGTCCACACTTTCCAACATCCCCACCTCTTGCAAAAACCCCACCGGACCCTAGAAAACGAGCCCACCTAACCCCAAATAGTGTCGTGAACATCACTGACTACATGACAGAGCCGACCTCTATTAAGAAAAGGGGGAGGGGTGCAGGACACAAACTACAACAAAAGAACGCACACCCCAGGACCCTGAGACGCTGGTCGCCCAGATATTTCCTAGGCAGAAGGCCTTTAGACGGCCAGGGTCCGTCAGGACGCGGCCCCTCGTGGACCCCGTAGCCGCCAGAGGCCCCCTGGCCCATCCGGCGACAGCAGGCCCCTCCATGCACCCGCCGGGCCGCTCGCTCGTGTCCCGGCATCACAATTAAAAGGCCCTCGGCCACCTGGGGGTTGTTGGCGGCCTTCTGACGGTACAAAGAGCCCTCAAAACGTCCGGAACAACAGAAACCCTCAACTCTTGCCTCGGCGGCGGCCATCACAACAGGAAAGCGGACTTTTGCGACAATTCCCACAATGCCCGAGGCCTACAACTCCCAGAGTGCACCGGGCTCGCCGCGTTTAACCCTGTCGTGGCCAGGAGCTGGCAACCTGCTCCCTTCTCCCTCCCAGCTCCCAATTGTTGCACTTACTTTCACCCGCACAATCCGAAACGAACTTTGCACATTTTGTCAAGCAGTTACCGTTGTGCTATCTCGCCGCCTTCCTTTACCACACAAACAACCACAGCCACCCAGAAAGTGATCCCTGACAGAGTACTGTTGGTTATCTTGAGAGCACTCCTCCCAGTGCCAAATGTGTATCATTTAAAAGGGTACATTTAACTTCAATCAGTGTTCCCTTTCGCCTTTATAATTTTCTGGCATGTTTCTAAATTATTATAGCCCAGAGGTTTTGGTACTCGACATTATTAGTTTAAAATCTGTTTTCTAAGTTCTGGGAATCCACAAGAGAGAAAGACTATCCTATATCTGACTACAATGTTCTACAGCTCTCCATTTCATAAGACAAATTTCCTCAAATATATTGATTCAGAAAATTCATGCGACTCCAAATAAGTCCTAATAACAACAATTAGTTATGGGCAACATATCTTTTCAATTTCAAGTTTGTTTGTTTTTAAGGGAAAACACTATTGTGCCAACACATTTTGCTTTCCCTTTCTCCCTCTCTCTAGTGATAGAAAAATGATCAGAAATAACATAATGCTGCTTTATTCCTTTCTGACGTTAAAATATCAGCAAACAACAAGTAAATAAACATTTTAATATAATTTGAAAATAAAACTAAGAGTTCATTCTTTCAAAAAACTGCACAGTTACATATTTTACTCACAAAATAACTCCTTCAAAGTCTTTCTTAGTTTAATGAAAAATAAGTGTTAAAAATGCATTTCTTTTCAATACATTGCCCATAATTTCAGTAACGATGACAATCACATTTAGAAATCACCGTGTCATCAATGTAAGTTAAATATCTAAGATGTACTTACACAAACTGTAACTTGCTTAGACATGTAACTGACTGACAGACAAAATAATTGTTTGGTATTTGATGCATGCACTAAAAGAACAACTAGAATTCACCCAAAGCATCAGCTATTTTTCTCATACCCAAATATAAAACAAAATGCACACAACGTCTGATTTTTTTCCACAGAAACATTTTGCCATTTGAAAGGGCACTCAAAATGTATCATGAATTTCAAATCACAAAACTCAGAAATACTAATACACACACAAAACCCAAAGCCTTGTTGGAAAGATACATCCATAGCAAAATTTTATTTTAAACGTGTCTCTTAATATTACATTTAATTTATTAGTAATTTTTTAATCTAGTAACCTACAGTGAGAAAATACTTCTCCATCATTTATTTTTTCACTCATGTTACAGTTAATGTAGTTTCATTACCAATTAAAATAAATGCTATATACCAAGACATAAAAAATTGTGTATAAATATAGATTTTGAATTTTAGTTAATTATACTATTTTAGCTTCTGTATTTTTCTAATTTTCACTTAGCACTTTAGTTAGAATTTAGTGAGGCAAAGTTGCATTTTCTCCTCTCTATTTTTAACAGGCTATAGAATTAAATGCATAGTTTGTATATTATTCTCCTGATGTCAAAATATATGATTCATAAGAAAGCCTTAAAAACAAGTCAAAAGTGAAACTGATCTCCTTGTATATTTATTACATGCTTACAGCTCTCTTCTCAGTATTATGAGGTTATATTTTCCATTAGGATGCTAGTCATGTTTTACTTTATTCTTCAAAATATAAGATTTTAAAATTAATACAGCATATTAAAGGGCTTTATTTAAAGATTACATGAGACATAATTTACATACTTTTTCAGTTATCATAATTCTTTTTTATAAAGTAACTTAGAAGTTTAGTATATCCTAATTAAGTTTTAACCTACATGCTCAATATTAACATGATTGTCTTAAGAAGAAAACAAATTTATTCTAGAAATAAATTCTTCAAATTCATACAAAAAATTTTAGTATTTTTCTGTCAAAATTTTTAGATTCTATTTAACCACATGAATTTTTACCTGTATTTCTTAAAAACCTAAACCTCTGTACTATGGTTTTCAAAAGTACTCATATGTAGGAATCTTGTTTACTCTTGAGAATATATATTAATAGAAGACAAATATTGTAATCTATTTTTTTTCCAAATGTGGTATTGATAACAAAGCTAGAATGTACAAATTTGTATATCTTATAACAGATTCTATGTATAATTTCTATAACTACATCTTTCATTCTTTTAACTTCATAAAATACTTCAAAGCATCCCTAATGTTTGTTTAGACATTTTAATTGCATTTTTAGTTTATTTGCTTTAAAACATTTGCTTTTCATATATGTAATTTATACTGTTCATTCAAGTAAAATGCATTAATAGAATTACTTCAAATATTAAATTAGTTGCTAATATTCTAATATGCTCAAAAAGTTAGTCTTTTTCTTTTCTTATGTTACCAGTATGACACAAACCAAAACTGAAAAACAAAGGACAGGTTCTTGCCTTATTAAAAAAATTGTTTATTATGATCTTACAAAGCAATATTTTCCTAGCATGGGACTATATCCCAGAGTTTATGCTTCTCTGTTATTGCCCAAATCTTAAGTAACTTTTATTCACTGGCCTGCTTATAAAGCAGTGACCAGTCTTTCACATTTTCACAATAGTCCATTTTTTTTAATATCACACACATTTACATTTATGTTTAGGAATATTCTAAGTGTTTGAAAAAACTCTAATTCCTGATTTTGCTAAATGTGATTTTAATTTTGTTATCTCTTAAATACTTAGACAAGACAGATGGTGGGAATCCTATTATCATGTCAGTCTATTAGAAAGTGCAAAAAAGGGTCTCCCACAAAAAATGATCTTTCTAAGTGAAATATTTCCAATTAATTTGTTTCATTTAACTTAAAAAATCTGGCTTTCTATCATCTTCATAATGTTTTATATCAATTAAGTGAGCAAAGCTTAAGTATATGTTACTTCTTTCCTCTAATTGAAATATTCTCTTTCCAACAGATAGATAAATAATAGAAAATGTTTCCTTACCTAAAGATGAAACGTTTCACCTTTAAAAGAATCTCCCCAATTCTTCAGGAGGTAAAACTTTTTTATTTTTCCTTCTAGTCTGTGAAAAAGAATAACATAGGATAATGAATATTTCACATTTTTTATCCTAATTTTAGACAAGGCTTAAATATAATTAAATTAAATTAAAGCTGTCAATTAAAATATCATCCTGTTTTAAACTTTATCACAGAACCACTATAAGAAGGTGGTTTCTGCACTGACATATCTTGTGAGTCTTATTTATGACTGAATAGTTTTAGCACTCTTTCAATTTTTTGTAAGTCATTAACTATACTTATATGTTTTAAGATTCTTTTTAATACATAATAATGCCTGGCTTTTACATAGATTCTGTAGTCTAAATTTCCAAGAAATAGTGAAAGAAAAAAATCTAAACACTAAAATTTCTAACATTTAAAAGGCCTTTACATCAATTTCTCCAAAAAGAAATCATTAAAACACTACATACTCTAAGATAGAAATACTAAATACTTTAAGACAGAGTAAGTTTAGGCTGAATTTATTAAAACAATTATCCTCCTTGTCCCTCTCACTCTTTCTGCTCATAATTTTCTCTCCATTATAGCACAGATCTACATTCATTAACTGACATGCCTTCTCTCCAAAGAAAAATTATCTTCTGCTTAGGAAATGTTCAGATTCCTTACATTTCCCCTAATTGTACATATGGATCTATTATTTCAAATTCTAGAAGGGGAATGTGAGAATTAATGTTTCTTCTTCCTAGATCTATTTTCCAATTCTTCCCTCAGTAGGATTGTGCCATACCCCACGTAGCTTTTTCTTTTTTCAACAAGATGTGCCTAACATACCTCTCCCCAACATTTGAGGGCGTATTCTGATTTTGTTTCTGTGTTTTAATGTATATATCACAGTGTGGCTAATGCTACCTCTCCATACTCCAAACATAAATATTTGCAGTCTCCTCCATTCATCAGACCCTAGCTATTTCCTGTTCTTCACCAGAATGTCCCATTTGGGATTCGAATATAGAGGAGACCTTAGGTAAGTTAGAACCACAAAGAAGAATGTCGACCACAGATATCACCATTCACGTCTTTGAAAGTATCTTGCTCATAACTCATCTTGATACTTCCGAGCAATAGAGAACCTGTAAAATTCATACGCACGAGCACTAGAAAATTCCTCTCCCTTACGTCACTATTGCCTACTTTCCACTTCCAAAGCCATATTTTCAAAAGATGTGACCTTTCTGGTACAAATGATCTTTGCAAGTGCCAAGCGGAGTTTTTTATGAGGGTAGGAGAGTTGGCCACTCACAGACCCAATCAATTTCTAGGGCATCTGCAACATGACCCACCAGGTCTCAACCCAGACTCAAAGCCGGAGCTCTGCCTTCACTTCACCTTGCCATGGCTCCTGAAGGATTGACGGGAAGCACATCACTGCATGGCGCCTCATTTTCTTCACCTCTAACTTGACTCCATCGCCCAACAACAAGCAGATGCTGAAGTGAAAGCAGGCAGGGGAGTCAGGATCAAAGAGAAGAAAAAAAGACACCCCCCCTCCCCCCGCAAAAGACTTGAATTAACATGACATCTATTCCTCAGCTCTACCCATTTTCCTGAAGCCTTTCTCACAGCCATGGAGGAGGCCTGTGATACTGGGCCAGGTGGAGGGGTGCAGTACAGAGAGCCTCCAATGTCCTCCAACCCCACAACAGCACAGACAATAATATGGGCAGAAATAACAGCAATGTTTTTCTTTTTTAATAAAAAAAAAAAATGACAACTAAAAGCTTTTTTCTAAAATTACTGACATGGCAGGTAAATGTGTGTGTGTGTGTGTGTGTGTGTGTGTGTGTGTGTGTGTGTGTGTGTTTTATCGAGAATAATACACAAGTGGGTTCAGAGACATAAAAATCTTATCTTTTCTTCGGCCTCCGTGCTGTAGGCTTCTTTTTCTCCGTGTAAACAGACAATCTAGTCCTCATTCAGTAACCCAATGCTATTGTAACTAGGGAGCCAGCACAGTGGGGAGCCTTTAAGCCCCTCAGGGAAACTCCCTCCAACCCAATCCTGGCTTGGAGAATTGTAAAGGAAACTCCACAAAGCATTTTTAGTGTTCCAAAAAAGGATTCCTGCCCCCTCCCCTGCTCAAAACTCCACACCAAATTTATCGGACTCATTAGTTCCTATTGAGACACACTCAGTTACTTAAAAGAAAGCACTAAGCATAAACTTGGTGGGAAGTGATTTTTTTTAAAGCCAAGAAATAGTCATCCTAAACAGTAACAGATTAACAGATGAACATTAACTGCTTACTAGTTTCAACACCAGCTGCAAATGGGTTGATTCTTCATTTGTTGGAACCATCAAGGGTGCCAAACTCTTCCCCCAAACTTCCTTTCCATTTTAGAAAACCAAGTTCCTAGAAATAATAATAGTAAAAAAAGAATTTTCTTTATCAGGGGCTTTTTAAACATTAACTGCAAATCCAATCTAACACTGTTGAGCATTAAATTAGCTCTCCTTCTTCCCTCTCTCCCTCTTTTAATTTGGGAAAATTCACTGTCTTCTCTACTCTGCTTTCTTGCTCTAAAAGTGAAGGAACTTCCTCCTTCTTTCCCTTCATCCTTACTTGAAATCCCTCTTTTAGCACCCCACACATTTCCCTGGCTTCACTGTATTGTGATACTGGCCAAATTTCACCAAATGCTATCCTCATAGAAAGAGTAAAATGTAAAATGAGGGGGTGTCACAGGATAATCTCCAAGGTCCCATTTAGCTCTCACATTCTGTATGTGTCTAGTATGATCCAGAAAAACTGAAACAACTCCATATAAGAATCCAAATTTGGATCTCATTTCTATGTTTTCCTGCTGTCACCGCATTTCTATAAACTTTTTGCTGAATGACAATATAACACACATTTTCCTGCCAGCAATCCCCTCTTTGCTCTGCTTCTTCAACCTAATTCCTTTCCTCTCTAAGAAACCATTCTGTATCACTAATAACTCCATTCTTTCCATCAAGACCACCACCACCACCACCACTAGCAGCCTTTTTCTGACCTAATCTCTTAATAAAGTCACATGTTCTCCTAAGTAAAACAATAGTACCTACCTACCCAGCCCCTGCTATCATCCTCATCATCCACGTCTATAACATTTACTGAGAACTTCCTAGTTGAAAGAAACTGTTCTAAGCAATGCACATTTAATCCTAACAACCTTATAATGCAGATCTATTATCAGCCCCATTTTACAGATGAGGAAATTGAGGCAAACAAAGGTTAAGTCAGTTGCCCAACAGGTATTCTTATTGAGGGAGGGATCCAAGTCTGAAAGCCACACATTTTGGGTATAGAGTTTGCACCCATAATCATTCTGATGCACTGCCTCTCAGTTTAAATTATTTCCCTGGGCCCTCCTACTTCTAAAATTCATTGATCACCCAGCACTTGATTATCTCAGAATGTCTAGTCTCCTAATTGATAAATTAGACATAATCAGAATAATTTACTTTATGGAGTTGTGAGAATTTAAAAAATTTAATGTAAAGCACTCACAACAGTGCCGGGCACAGAGTAAATAGTTTAAAGAAATATTAGCAACTATTTAATAAGAGCTCTCAATTTGCAGATGAAGACCCTGAGGTCAGTAGTTAGTAGAAAAACTAGAACTGGAAAAAACTAGAAATAATGTGCCCTGCTCTTTAAAAAATACCACTTATTAATGTCGTGCTAACTTCAAAGACACACTTAAAGTTTAAAACTTTAAAATAACCCTCATCTTGTGTTTCTTAGTCCAGGGTTTTTTCTTTTCTTTTCTTTTCTTTTCTTTTCTTTTCTTTTTTTTTGGTGCCCTTGACCAGAATCAAACCTGGGACCCTTCAGTCCGCAGGCCGATGCTCTATCCACTGAGCCAAACAATCCAGGGTTTTTTCTGTTGAACCATACTCCTTCTCTGGCTAAAAAGCAAATTTCTGAAATCATGGATTCTGGATTTGCCTGCCCACTCCTCCTATCACAGAGCTGGATGGTGTACCAGGAAATCACCAGCACCAAGTTCACCACAGGCTTCATGTCTATTAAAAATCACCTGCATGTTGAGTGTAGGTTTAAAGTCATTTCAAATGGTGATACTGATTGGATGAAACACAAAGCCCCGTATTTCAAAACATTATTTTATTAATTGAAAAATAGTTTTTTAAAAGGAAATATTTTCATCCCTGTATAAACAAAACTGGGACTCAGAAGGGTTGTACAGGTAACGCTTATATTTTTAAGTCAATGTGATATGTTAAAGGTGATGATAACAGGAGATGAGGGCATGCATTTGTGAGTAGCAAAGAATCAAAGACACTGAAGTCAACCCAATGGAAGCTGGGCTCTATCAGAATTTTGCATTATAAATGATCCTTTCCCTATTAGAGGTTTATTTTCTTTCTGTGGCCTCATGCAATGAATAAATAAACACACGTGTTTTGCGATAAATAGATACCCTGCTAACATATCAAAAAAGTATCACATTACTTGGGTAGAACACAGCTACTGTTCAAAAGACAAAAGAAGCATTTTTAAGAAGCTCATTAACCTGGTAATTCCAAAGACTAATATAAAATCATCTCGGGCCCTAACCGGTTTGGCTCAGTGGATAGAGCATCGGCCTGTGGACTGAATGGTCCCAGGTTTGATTCCAGTCAAAGGCATGTACCTTGGTTGCAGGCACATCCCCAGTGGTGGGTGTGCAGGAGGCAGCTGATCGATGTTTCCCTCTCATTGATGTTTCTAACTCTCTATCCCTCTCCCTTCCTCTCTGTAAAAAATCAATAAAATATATTTTAAAAATAATTAAAAAATAAAATCATCTCAGTATGGTTTATATTTTCATAATTTATGTCATTAACTTCAGACTTTCAATTCACTTATACCATGATTCTGGCTACACTTATTTCCTCCCAAGTTCTTATCTGAGAATCTAAGTTTCTCAAACCTTTGTATTACTGTGACCTTCCTCAAGGAACATTCCACTCATTCTGAGGTCAGAACCCAAACTTTTCAGCATTTAGTTCAGGTAAATAAAAATGAGTATGTCTTCATTTTTAAATGTCTAATGTGCTTTTATTATAATTTCAATTCTAGAATTTTAAATGCAATTTAAAAAATAATAATTTTGCACAGAATTTTCATTTTACGCTGGTTTATGAGTTATCGACCATATTCCAAGAACTAAAACCCTACTTCAGAACATCAATTCCAAGAAATTTTAAATCCATGCTCCCCTCTTGTGCATATACAAAAGTATTATCTCAATTAGGTTGTTTTTTTTACAAAGAAAAGTAGAAAAAGTGTAGCAAACATTCATGCATCATAATCTCTATTCAGTAGTTATTAACATTTAGTTATATTTGATAATACCTCTTTTTTTTGCTAAAGTACTCTAAAAAATACAGATATGGCATTTCTCTCCCAAACACTTCACTGCGAATGACATTTTCCTACATCACCAGAATGCCATTATCACTCCTACAAAATGAACAATAATTTCTTAATACTCAGGCCATACTCTAACGTCTCCACTTGTAATCCAATTTTCTTGATAATATCCTTAAGTCTCTATTCTGTCATCAGTGACAGTACACATGTATTCTTAGACAAAAGCTACCTCTAAAGTGGCTAATTCCAACCAGTTCTGCTAAGGAAGCAATGCCTTCCCTGAACTGCTCCAAGCTCATTATCTGATAGATCATCAGGCATCTTCTAATCCTGCCCTTATGCCTATTGGGGATGTCACGTTAAATCAAACACTGATGAGAACTAGATAAAAGATCCGAAGGGAAAACAGATATTTCCCCTCAGTAATCAGTGTGCATTGGAGAGCAAAGAAAGTGAGACGAGGGACCACAAAACCCTAAATATAGTCACAGTTTTAAATGAGATTGTTTTGCCTAACCATCCAGTATAGGCATGTATAGCTCAATCTATACAAGATACAAAAGTTGTAATTTTCTATGGAACAAATTCACTGAAACTCAGAAAAAAAAATCATATTCACATTTCCTTCAATCATTTAGTTAGCTCAGTAAAAGTGAAACTATAATAATCCATGGAATAACTGAATTATTTAGATTTTCTAGCTGTACGAAATGAAGAGGTAGAGCAATTAGACAAGAAGAAGAAATAAAAGACATCCAAAGTGGAAAGGAAGAAGCAAAACTGTCATTATTTGTAGATGACGTGATATTGTCAACTCTGAAGGTTCCACCAAAAATGGCTAGAACTGATAAATGAATTCAGTAAACTAGCAATATAAAAAAATCAATATCCAGAAATCAGTTGCATTTTTATACACCAAAAATGAGCTCTCAGAAAGAGAAACTAAGGAAACAATTCCATTTACAATTCCATAAAAAAATATAACACACCTAGAAGTAAATTTAACCATAAATGTAAAACACCGGTATTCAGAAAATTATAAGACACTGAAGAAAGAAAATGAAGAATATATAAATAAGTGGAAACATGTACTGTGTTTATGGATAGGAAGAATTAACATCATTATAATGTCCATACTACCCAAAGCAATCTGTAGGGTTAATGCAATCCTATCAAGATACCAATGGCATATTTCACAGAACTCGAATAAACCATATATGGAACCATAAAAAACCCCAAATAGCCACAGTAATCATGAGACAGAAAAATAAAGTTGGAGAAATCATGCTATCTGATTTCAAATTATATTACAAGGCCACAATAACCAAAACAGCATGGTACTGTAAAAATAGACATATAGATCAACAGAACAGAATAGAGAGCCTAGAAATAAACCCATGCCCAGTTAATAGTTGACAAAAGAGGCAAAAACATACAATGGGGTAAAGATAGTCTATTCAATAAATGGTGCTGGGAAAATTGGACAGATCCATGCAAAAAAAATGAAACTAGACCATTTTTTACACCATACACCAGAATAAACTCAAAATGGATTAAAGACTTAAATGTTAGACTTAAAACCATAAAAATCCTAGAAGAAAATATAGGCAGTAAAAGTTCAGACATTTTGCATAGCAATATTTTTTTCTGATATATCTCCATGGGTAAGAGAAACAAAAGAAAAAATAAACAAATTGGGCTACATCAAACTAAAAAGTTTTTGCACAGCAAAGAAACCATCAACAAAATGAAAAGAAACCCCACTGATGGGGAGAACATATTGCCAATGATAAGAGGTTAATATTCAAAATGTATAAAGATCTAATACAACTCAATACCAAATATATATATATATATATATATATATATATATATATATCCAAATAAAAAATAGGCAAAGCCAAGAAACTAGAAACACGAATCAGAAAGGATATATGCACCCCTATGTTCATAGCAGCACAATTTACAATAGCTAAGATTTGGAAACAGCCTAAGTGCCCATCGGCAGATGAGTGGATTAAAAAACTGTGTTACATCTACACAATGGAATACTACACTGCGGTAAAAAAGAAGGAGTTCTTACCATTTGCAGCAACATGGATGGAGCTGGAGAGCATTATGCTAAGTGAAATAAGCCAGGCAGAGAAAGATAAATATCACATGATCTCACTCATTTGTGGAATATAATGAACAATATAAACTGATGAACAAAAACAGATCCAGAGACAGAGAAACATCAATCAGAACGTCAAACCTCAGGGAAGGTAGGGGACGGTGGGGGTAAGGGAGAGAGATCAACCAAATAAAACAGCAAAGCAAAGCAAAAAAAAAAAAAAAAAAAAAAAAAAGGAGATATACTAAAAGTAAAAATAAAATAAAAATAAAAAATGGGCAAAGCACCTGAATAGACACTTTTCCAAAGAGGACATACAGGTAGCTAATAGACATATGGAAACATGCTCAATGTCACTAATCACCAGAGAAATGCAAATTAAAACCACAATGAGATATCACATCATGCCTGTAGGAATTGCTATTATCAACAAATCAACAAACAACAAGTGTTGGTCAGGATGTGGAGAAAAGAGAACCCTCATGCACTGTTAGTGGGAATGCAGATGGGTGTAGCCTTGTGGAAAACAGTATGCAGTTACTC
Organism: Plecotus auritus; assembly: GCF_963455305.1. Taxonomy (NCBI): domain Eukaryota; kingdom Metazoa; phylum Chordata; class Mammalia; order Chiroptera; family Vespertilionidae; genus Plecotus; species Plecotus auritus. The sequence goes on from NC_137783.1 coordinate 140,861,834, forward strand.
AAAAATGAAAAATGGAACTGCATTATGACCCAGCGATCCCACTTCTTAGAATATAGCCAAAGAAATCCCCAACACTAATTCAAAATAATATATGTACCACTATGTTCATGGCAGCATTATTAAAAATGGCTAAGTAGTTCAAGTGTCCATCAGTAGATGAGTGCATAAAAAATAATGAGTGATACATTCACACAAAGGAATACAACTCAGCCATAAAAAAAAAAGGAAATCTTACCTTTTGTGACAGCAGGGATGGACTTAGAGAGTATCATGCTAAGTAAAATAAGCCAGTCAGAGAAAGAAGAGTACCATATGATTTCACTTATATGTGGAATCTAGTAAAAAAAATAAGCTAACAAAATAGAAACAGACTTTATAGATACTGAGAACAGACTGACATCAGTTATAGGGGAGGAGATTTGGGGGGCTGGGTGAAAAAGGTGAAGGATGAAGCAAAAAAAACCTCATAGACACAGATAACAGTATGGTGATACCAGAGGGAAAGGGATGTGAGGTAGGTAAATAAGGTAAAAGGCGGGATAAATGGTGATGGAAGGAGACTTGACTTTGGGTGGTGAACACATAATACAATATCCAAGTGATGCATTGTAGAACTGCACACCTGAAAACCTATAGAATTTTATTAACCAATGTCACCCCAGTGAATTCAATAATCATTTAAATAAAGAAATAAAGAGGTATTTTGGGGGTGTGGAAAGAGACTGGAAGTTGCCCTGACATAAATTTTAAGTCATGCTCAGTCATAAAGACAGGATGAAAGGTCTCTCTTGTCGTTTTATATGAAATAATAAGAAGAACAGAGAAAATAGGTAAACTAACTAAAGTCATCTTTTCAATTTCATCTGTAAGTGACGTGTTTTTCTGGAAATGACCAAGTCTCCTTTATATGAGTCTTGCAAACAAGGGAAGATGGTCAAGGATTTGCAAACTCTAACACTTGAAGCTGTCCCTAGGGTGTTTTAATTTCATGCCATTTATGGTGGGACAGCTTGGAACAGCTAAACAATATCCTTTCTTAATCTTTACCTTTCCCGTATCTTCTCCTCCCTAAATTCACAAAGCAACCTTAAAAATATGTGCTATGTTATTATTTTTAAATTGTTATTTTTATTGGTTTACATATGACTGAACTAGTTAAGGAAATACAAATTTTGTTTTTTCATTAAGGTAAAACTGTATGGGGAAAAGATAAAGATACCTCCTCTTTCCGTTGTCACCAAAGCATATCATATTACGCTTTTCTATGTTGCTTTTTTCTTTTTTAATAAGGATATGATAACAAAAGTATGAAGTAGATAATATTTACAGATATTACCAGAATTCAATGAGGCATGCCCCATCAACACTCAGCTATATGCCACCCCCTTAAGATTCTCATTCTAAAAGACATGCCAACATGAGCACATGTACATTCACAAAAACATACGTGTAGAAATGTTTACATTTGATACGATAACTTATATAGAGGGAGTCAAAGTGAGCTGCTTCCAAAATGAGACCAAAGGACAGCTTGGGAAAGCAGAATCCAAACAACTTCAAAATAAACACACACACACACACGCACACGCACACGCACACGCGCGCGCACACACACACACACATGCACACACACTATAGAACTTTAAATGCCTCACAGGAAAGAGCTGTTTTTCCTCTAAGAGGTTTTTTTCTAAATAAAGTTTACAGTACAAGCAGTTCTGTCTTATGCCATCCTTTACAGGCATTCAACTGTTCACAAAGCAGAATGTCAGCATCACTTACCTAATAAATACATGTTGGTTACCCCTACATGCCTGGTAATAGAAACACTGGCCTTTCAAGTTGTAAAGGTTCTTGGAGATCATCTAACTGAATGTATTCACTCTACAGATGAAGACAAGGGAGGTAAAATGACTCACCAAGGCCACACGGCTTGCTGAACTGCTTACCTTCTTAAATAGATGATGGCAAAGAGCTCAAAAAAAAAAAAAAAAAAAAGAAAGAAAAGAAAAGAAACTGCCAAATAGAAAGCTATGAACATGACAGAGGACAGCTACCAAAACTAGAAGAGTAAGAATTGTACTTTCTGACAACTTTTCAGAAGAAGAAAAAGTTGTTTCCGGTAGCATCCCACTGAATGAGGGCAGGAAGGCATCAGTAGCGATGCTCACACGGGTAAGGAGCCTGTCTCTCCATCTGCACATAGGCTGAGTGGCTCTGCAGCCAGTGTCATGGTCAGTGATAGGTTTCTGCTTTTTTGGATCACCATAGCTGCTTTGCACTCTTTACTTCTTATATTTGCCATTTTTTCTTGCTTTAAAGGTGTTTTTTTTTTTCTTTTCTTTCAGGAGAGTGGTAAGGGGAGGGAAACTAAGTTATTTATTGATTTTTCTGGAAAGTTTTGGTGACTAAAGGAAAAGATTGAGGACTGTCTTTGTTTTAGAGGGTGCTAAAAGGTGATCAATTCAATACAGAATAAGAAGCTGCAGTCCCTAGGAATTCACTAAATGAAACTGGTTCTAAAGCCTGTCAAGCCCGTGGCTGAGGCAGTAGGTCCTTCCGCGTAGACCTGGAGAGAAGTGGTACCTGAGGAGGAAACATCACCAGGCAGGCTCGATAAACTCAGTGAATGGGACCACCATGGGGTTTGAACCATCTACCATTGATCTCTTCTAGACTAAAGACACAATATCTCTGTTGGTTAGAATCGCCTAATACATTTAAAGCTTAGAAACAGAGAAAATTGAACAAATACTATAAATTGAACAAACAAAAATATAGTAGTAACTTTCTCAAGTTATATTTAGAAATAATGAACCAGAATTCTATTAACGAACAAAGATATCATAGGTGACCACAACTTAAATACCAAGAGGTTACAAGACCCCATTGGAATCATTTGACACAGCTTATTTGGAAAATTGTAATATTATAAAAACTATTATATTTTTTCAAGAAGTCTGGATAATTTGTTCAATGCAAAGGGATTGCAAATAGGCTTGGTCAGACATGGCAGTTAGCTAATTTTTCCAGGTTTGTGGACAGAGAGGAATAAAGATACTTCCTCCCTCCCGCCCCCCTGCATCTCACTCCCATCCACATTTCCTTAGAAAAAGAACCCTGGCTAAAACAATGTCCAAGCCCTAACTGGTTTGGCTCAGGGGATAGAGCATCGGCCTGAGGACAGAAGGGTCCCAGGTTCGATTCCGGTCAAAGGCATGTACCTTGGTTGCAGGCACATGCTGATCAATGTTTTTTTCTCATTGATATTTCTAACTCTCTATCCCTCTCCCTTTCTCTCTGTGAAAAATCAATAAAATATGTTTTTTAAAAAAAAAAGCAACGTCCAAATCCATCAACATAGAAAACAAATAGGTTAGGGATGGGTACACGTTTGGCCAAGTATCAATTATAAATATAGGCTCAGACCTTGGGTGAAATGTGGGGTGAGATTAATGATATGGGTTATCAATAAAGCTGAGTGACATTCTTAAATGCTTACATTAAATACCCATAATACTTCTGGTTAAGCCAGTCAAATAATGTTGCAAAAACCAACACTACTTGTTTGAAAATTATTTAGATGATATATAAAACCAAAAGAATGTATGTGTATGTATGCTTCCATACAGTCATTCATTTCTCTGGCCATGGCTATAATGCCGGTTAAGAAAACAAAATTTAGAAAGTTAACACAGCTCTGAAAACCAGCTCTAACCCACCCAAATTTGTTTTTAAGGCAAAGTAACCTGAACATTTGCTTAGGGGTAAAGTGGTCTTCTTGTCCACTTTTATTGGCACTTATACTGGAGGGGCAAAATTAGGTTTACAGATGTTCATATGGAAAAGAATACAATAATTAATAAAGAATAACAAAATAAAGTCTGTGCTTTGCATACTCACAATTGTAAGCCTACTTTTGCCCCACCCTGTATTTGAGCAACATGTTTTCGAGGAGCTGATTTCTATCTGTAAGTTGTGAGCTACTGCTCATCTGAATGCCTAACAAATCTTGAGGATTAAAAATGCTTTTAAAATTCTAGTCAATAGTGACAGTGAAAAGTGATCAAGGCCACAAGGGTTGTTTTGTTGTTTTTGTGGGGAGCATGTTTTTGGTACCATTTGGATAGCACAGGGGACGTAGTTGATAGTTTCTAAGCACTAACCGGTAACGATGTCATTGAGAATGCTTCAATCTTTTTTTATTTGTGGTAAATTTCAAATAGAAAGTACTTCAGCAAAATGGGATATCACTGTAAAAACAAGACCTGGGACGCTGACAAAAAAAGGGAAAGGAAATTTTTTGTTTATAAGAGAAAAGAAAGTTTCATTTGAGGGTCTAATTCTGGGGTCTAATTTCCCTAGTAATTTTTAAAAATCATTACTTTGTAATATTTATTCTATGTGGCATGTTGCAAACATTTTAAACTATCATCATATTTCTTTTTATATGGCATTTTGTAAATAATAATAATAATAATAATAATACCCTGAAAATAAAAACTCCTGGACCAATATTGAGTTTTAAAACATTATTACTATTTGCATTAAATTAGCAAAAGGAAAATTTTGCCAGTGCTTTTTATTTTTTTCTAATAATACTTTAAAAATGTAGATAATATTTTTAAATTAGGCAAGATAAAAACTTAAAGATTTATTATTTATCATGATACATATTTTAAATGTTAGTATTACAACAGAATTTTTCAATCAAAATCTAAAGGAAAGAATATCATTTAGAATATCTGAAAATATATTTTAGAAATAAACACAATTTACTTGTTGGGTTTTTAGTAATTTCGGCAACTGCTTGAAGAGACCAGAATGTAGATTTTTTTAATACTATGAAATTTTTTAAAGCTAATGAAAAATTACATTCTAACAACTATAATATCACTATTTTTAAATGTTCAAAAACATTTAGAAAATGCATAATATGTAAATAGTAATAAAATAGTAACATACCACTTTAGTTTTTATTTGTGGCTCTTATTTAATATTACTGTGAATATTTTGTTAAATTATATCATTTTAATTTAACTCAGAAATATTTTTTTTCTTAAATGCAGTTTATTATAGTCAAGTTAAATTTTTTTAAATTAAGGACTAATACTTATACATTTAGATAGCAAATTCAGGAGATAATAGGGTTTATCCTTAAATTTCTCTTAATGTTGGTATAGATCTATATAATCTCTATAAAAACAATTACTGTGCTTTTATAATGTCAGTCTATCTATATGAAAACCAGAAATCTGCACAGGGCTATGCTGCCTGGGGAGCTGACAACTGAATGTTTGTAAATATCACGTAGCTAGAACTGAGTCATATTCACATTTTGTACCCTCTAAAACCAAGCCATCCCTCCTTAACTTTCAAAGCTGTGAGATTAATTTCTAAAATAAAGTACTGTAAAGTAAATGTAACTGATTAGCCATGGATTTGAAGATTCTAAAACTGTATTAAAATTTCCCTCTGTATTGATTCTTTCTATGGTAGTTTCTATGTAATAGCCTTTATTAATATTATTATTATGTGTATTCCATAGAACATGTAACATTTATTCCTATATCAATGCAAAAAGTTATTTTAGTAAGCTATAATTATAAACCATGTTTTGAGTTACATTTTACATCAAAATTGTAATCTGCTGCAGGTCTTTCTTTTAAGTCTAAGAGTTCGCAAAAGGGAAAATTTAAAAAAGATTGTTTTCCTTTGAAAACGTTACTTAAGATACAAGTCTCAGATAAAATTAATACAATATTTTTTCTGAAATTATTTTTAGCAACTTTAAAAAAATAAAATGCAAAAAAATTTCAATATGCCATATAGTTTCTGTTTCTTGTTACTAGTTTATGTATTTGCATGTAAAACAAAAGCACATGATTTTATATGAATTTTAAAAACCAACAAAGGAATATGTGACTAGTTCTAGAATGTATACTCTACCTTTAGAATTTATTAAAACATTGAAGTAAATGGAAGGTTTATCTTCCAACTAAAAGATACAAAAATCAGAGTAATAAAATATCAACTTATTTAAATATTTGCCATTCAAACTAAAATTTTGTTATTCTGCTTTACAAATCTGGAGTTTAAAGTAATTTTTAAAATTTTATATTTTGTCAAGATTGCTTTTAGTTTTTTAGCAAATGTTTTTAAATAGATTTCTATCCAGAATGTATACATTTCCATTGTTTTACAAATAGATATAATAGTTTTTTCAATTAACTTTTCAAATATTTAAATTTTTAAAATCTTAAGCAATTAATACTTTCTTAATAATTCCTTGCTTTTTCTGAAAATTAAACTTTTAACTAATGAAATAAGCTCACTTTTATTTTAGTCTTTCAAATATTAGTATTGCAAATATCAAGAATTTAAGCTGTTCTAAAAATCATAAGAAGAGTTTTAAATATTTACAATGATTATATTCTTAAATAAAAATATTTAGAAATTAGAAATAATTCATACTAAAATTTAGAAATTGCCAATGATTCCTTATGGGAGAAAATAAAGAATTACTTTTTTTCCTCCCCTCTGTAATAAGTATTAAGTCTCCCCATTTCACAAAAGAATTATATTAGTTTTTAAAATAGTTAATTCTTATTCCAAAGTTGTTTATTTTGGTCTTTTTAATGCTTTTTTGAGTTAGTAAGGACAGATTTCAGGACTAAATTGAGAATGAACTTCTATAGTTACCAATTTGCCTTCATCAAAATGTCCCTGCTTGGCAAAATTTAAACAAAATAACTTGTAGAGATAACATCCCCTTTTTCTAATTTTGTTGTTTCTTTTAAAATAAGGTTCACATAAACATGTGGTAAAGTTTCTTGCATGCTTACAACATATTTATAGGATGTGATTCCTAAAAAAACATATTTTAGTCAAATCTTTTTTTTTTCTGAACTACAAATCAATTGCCAGATTGATTCTTTGGTAATAATAAAAATTTAGTTTTTCAGATTATTTTAGAATTGTCTATTTTTGCTTTAATTCTGAAAATATATTAAGTCAAAAAAGGTATAATTATATCATTTTAAACAGTAACCATCAGCTTAGTATGTAAGGATTAAAAGCAGTATTTTGCCACAGGCTTTATAAAAGCTTTATGTTAAGAGTTTAAAATCTTGTATTATGCCATCTTGAAAAAAATCTTTAAATATTATAAAGCTATAATGAAAGATCTTAAAGGTTAATTTAGAAATTTTTTAATTTTTGGTTTTGTTTTCTCTTTATACTTCTGCAATCTAACTCCATAGAGTTTAGGTTTTTTGTAAACTGATACCAGCCATATCATTTCTGATATTTGGAAACATTGTTTGGATAATATTTTTGTTTGTAAAGCTGTCTTTTAAATTGTGTGTGTACTTGAACCTTTTTTTAAAGCAATAATAAAATTAATGTGATTCTGTTTAATATATTTCCCAAGTCTATATTTGGAGAACAAGTAGGATAAATAATAAGCTTCTTTTTTATATTCATTTAACTAATCCTGGGTTAAATATTGTGCTCCTAATTTTCTAATGGGACATATGACAGACTGTGGCAGTAGTAATTTCTGGCATGAATGATTTTCAAATTTTGTTTTAATTTGAATATATGATATAATTCGTGGACTACTAATGTACCCCATTTTTATCTAGAAATTTGCAGTTCAGTTTTATGTCAATATTTACTTTAAAACTATAAAAATATATTCATCATTGGTTTTAAAAAATATTTTTTAAATATCATGTATTTTTAGCTGGCCGGATCGATGTAATTACTTTAGAAATTTTGAACCTTTGTAATTTCATAGCTTGGCTGTTACTTCCGCATCTATCAATTACCTTTGTGTGTACTAGACACACTGGTAGTAAGTCCTTTATTTAAATTGTGTAACTCACAAGAATATACAAATACCATGTGAACAGAACCATAGGGCATCACATCCAGCTGACAGCTTAATGAATTTCTTTTATCTTCTGTTAAATGTGTCATCTCATCTGAAAAAAGAAAGGTACTTAGCAAGTTAGTCTTGAGAAAACTTTTTTTGGGGGGAGAGGGAATTCATTACTACATTTGTCTATCCCTCAGAAAAATAACTCGATTTTCATGAAAGAGGATTTTCCAGGAGTTACTTTCTCTTCCTTTAATTTATATTCAGTTCATTGAGGTTGAATGCATAGGAAGAAAAAGGAAAAAAAGAAATGTTCATGAAATTTGTTCCTGACTCAAATCCTATAGTTCTCTTCAAACTCTCAGGTGAAGTTCAATTACCTGGTGACTTGATCAGTGAGGATAAACAACGTGCGCACGTAGTTCAGGCTTCTCCAATCTTCTTTCTTCAGTGAGGAATTTTTTTTTCCTTTGAATTATCTGAATAACTGCTTCAACTCTTCAGTTCAATTTGCATGTCTAGACAGGAAACTAGACTGAATAAGGCTTGGGAGGACTGATTTCTAAAACTACTTAAAAAAACAACACTGCATTTTGAATTGTAATTCTTACTATCTCCCATGTGTAACCTCGCCGACTGCTTGCATCTGAGGCCTTCCAGAAATCTTGTGTCATTTTAAGCAGTCATTATCCAGAAATATATATACATTTTAAAACTTACCAGGGCCTGTTTTACTATTTCTCTTTTAAAAGCCCACCACAGATCTTAATTTGGCACTTATATACAGGAAAATATGACTTGTCTCCCCCCCCAAAGCCAGTTTTTATGAACTAGTAAAAGTGTTTTACCTCGTTATACAAAAAGAAAAGGTATCTGGGGTTTTTTAAACACATTGCTGTTTAAAGATAACTCTTTAATGGCAATTACTTAAACGCAACACTTTTTAGAGAAGAAAAGGAATGCAGGAATAGTTTCACTTGTTACATGTAAGATTTGTTTAATTACATTTTGCTGAAACCCTTTTTTAAAAAGTTATCATTTCATAAGACAATAAAAAACAGGCTATTTAAAAAATCGTGTTATTTGAAGAATATGCTTTCTTCCTCATTCTTCCCAATGGCTAAATGGCAGACTGGAAAGAGTTGAAAATATGGTCTAAGGTGGTCAGAAGGTACAAATTTCCAGTTATAAGATAAATGATTACTGGGATGTAATGTGTAATATGATGACTACAGTTAACATTGCTGTATGGTATGCTTGACAGTTACTAAGAGTAAATTCTAGAAGTTCTCATCACAAGGAAAAAATTTTTTATTTTATAAACACATGGGGTAATGGATGTTAACTAAACCTACTGTGGTGATCACTCTATAATATATGTACATCAAGTCATCATGCTGTACACCCTCACTTATATATAGTACTGTATGTCAATTGTATCTCAATAAAACTGAAAAATAAACAAGAAAGGAGAAAGATACATGATTGAATCAGAAGCTCTAATCAATGTCAGCTTATTGTTCCAACCATTGCTATTGCTGTATGGGGCTAGACCTTATATGGAATACTTCATTTTCAACCATTTTTAATAAAGTACGCTCCCTTCAGATTAAAACCGGGAAAGCAAAGCTTTAGTCACGAGGTCCCAAAAACTGTATGCCTCCTTGGATTTTGTTGATCAACTGGCCTTAAAACTTTCTGAGCAACACTATTTTTCCTTGTTGCAGTTCTTGTCCAGACCCACAGAATGGAGGCTGAAAAACACGCTCTTTGGCCTCATGAATGGGGTTGTTCATTATTAATCAAGTTGAGCTAGCCAAAAGAAAACAGAAAGGCAAAACAAAAAAGGCTTTGCTTGTAAACCTTGTAGAATTGTTAAACACCAAGCCATTAAACATGAAATTGCCTTTTGAAAACGGTCCTTTCTTAAGCCATTTTGGTTTGGGCGCACCTACATAAATTCTTCTTTTTTTTTTTTTTTTAAATATTTGTATTGGTTTCAGAGAAAAAAGGGAGAGGGAGAGAGAAATAGAAACATCAATGATGAGAGAGAATCATTGATAGGCTGCTTCCTGCACACCTCACTTTGGGGACTGAGCCTGTAACCTGGGCATGTGCCCTGACAGGGAATGGAACCCTGACCTCCTGGTTCATAGGTCAACACTCAACCACTGAGTTACATCGGCTGGGCCCTATATAACTTCTTACAGCCTCTCCTCCCCTCCCCAGAAAAATTTTCCAGTAGAAATCAATTTCCCAATAGACTTCAAAACAGTAACTGAATAAAATGTCTTGTTCTCCAAACATCGTGCAGTGCATTCATTTGGAACCTTATCCTATGTCTCCCTTCCTAAAACAATACACCTCTCTCCAAGACCAGAGCCCATGTAACTTTATAAAACCACATCAAATCGTTTAAGTGCAAACCCTTTTCTGTTTGGGAGGAAAATGGGTAAGACTGGAACACCTGCTATATAACTGGTTCTATGACTCAACTAAACCTTTAGTCAGAGATGGCTTTTGTTCTCCAGAAGAGAAGCCTTTACAACTCAGCAGATGGAGATTAGCTACGATTACCCATAAGTGTGGAGACCATTTCAGTGTGGATTTTCTAGTGCAGCCCCAATTTTAAATATACACTGAGTGGCCAGATTATTATGATCTCTGAACACATAATAATCTGGCCACTCAGTGTGTGTGTGTGTGTGTGTGTGTGTGTGTGTGTGTGTGTGTGTGTGTGTGTGTGTGTATACAGAGGCCCGGTGCATGAATTCATGCATGGGTGGGGTCCAGCCAGCCTGGCCAGGGGGAGGGGACAAGGGCGGTTGGCCAGCCTGCCTGCTGGTCGAATTCCTGGTCAAGGGGACAATTTGCATATTAGCCTTTTATTATATAGGATATACTCTGAATGGCCAGATTATTATGCGTTCAAAGATCATAATAATCTGGCCACTCAGTGTGTGTGTGTGTGTGTATATATATATATATATATATATATATATATATATATATATATATATTATTCTTGCACAGCCAATGTAGCTCAGTGGTTGAGCGAAAAACCTATGAACCAGGAGGGCAGGGTTCAATTCCCGGTCAGGGCACATGTCTGGGTTGCCGGCCCAATCCCCAGTGTGGGGCATGCAAGAGGCAGCTAATCTATGATTCTCTCTTATCCCTCTCCCTTCCTCTCTGAAATAAAAAAAAAATTGTTAACTTTACTTATTTATTTTTGGAGAGAGAGAGGGAGAAATATTGATTTGTTGTTTCATTTATTTATGCATTCATTGGTTGATTCTTATATGTGCCCTGACCAGAAATGGAACCCAAAACCTTGGTGTATCAGGATGATACTCGAATTAACTGAACTACCTGGCCAGGGCCAAAAATATATGTTTAAATGTTACTCTTTTCAATAAAAATAAATTATTAAACATGCACTAAATGTGATGCAAATTTATCGTTCTGAAAGACTTTTCCTATCAACAGAAAAATAATTCAGGAAAATAAAAAGACATCCATCAGCTTAAAAAATCCTCATTTCTAGTTGGTGATTTAGTTGCCAGCATCAAACCTAAGAGTTTGGAAAATATTTCTTTATAAGGGATAGAAGCATGAGTTTTAAACTTTCAGTCCTCAGGCTCCTTAAAGGATACAATATCTGGTAACCAGGGTGTAGGTTTACATTTTCATTTTGAGACATACTGATGACCACAGTTCCTTTACTCTTGATCTACCTATTACATATTCCTATTTTTCTACATAACCCTAAAATAACCAATCAGTTTAATCAATTCCATCAGTACTATGACGACTGAAATAGGGCAAGCCAGCTGTTTGCAGAAGAGATTCCATCTGATTGGTCCATGTAGCCATGGCTTTCCTGCTGATGACTGAAGTGTTCTTGTTGACTCTCTGGTGCAGCCAGCAGAAGGAAGGACCTCAGCCTTCTCCGCTACCTCATGCACCACCTGTCAACAGATTTCTGACTCTAGCAGACCGGCCCAGACAGCAAAAGCGAGTGCTCACCGTGGACTTTGCAGATCTGAGGAATTTACAGATCCAATAGAGGAGGGAAAGTATGCTTTGGGTTTGGGGCCCAAATCCTTGGGTCATATCCATTTCAGAGAAACAGCATATGGAACTGGAATAAAATGTTTTTAAAATCCTTGTAGGTGGATTTTTTTGGCGGGGGGTGTTGTTTGTCTGGGTTGTTTTTAACTATAAATCTACAAAGCATTTCGATCACTGTGTTTCTAAATTTACTGTTTGTAAGTGTCCATTTAAATTTCTACTTGAGAATAAGAATGACTTGGAATTGTGTATATTTTATTGTGGTGGTGATTTAAGGAACATTATGTCTCTGTTTCATAGACTCTGATCCTCTTATGACCTACAAGCAAACAAATAACACTTTCTAGATTATTGGTAACTTACATTATGGTTCCTAGGGTTTTTGAGCTGAATTTCTGTGCAAATGTCTTCATAGCTTAAACAAATAAGCAAACCAGTGCAGCTTCACTCAAAGGTAACGAATGGACAAGAGTTGCTTCTCTTTGTCTTTTAGGTTGCCCAGACTTCTAAAAACTGATACAATCTATAGTGGAATTGTCATCCATCATACCTTATTTATGTAACATATCATATTTAATAATTTGATTGGGTACTGTCATAATAATTGCCAAAAATAATGTATTAAGGAAATACTAAGTTGATTCACATAGAACAAGTAAGCTCTGTTGTCAGCATTTGAGAGGACTTCTGCCATGACCATGTCACGTAACTACTAGTTTTCCCTTTTCTTAAATGATCTCATTATAACAATTACAATACTTTACATGTGTATGTGACTCTGGTGCTTTTACAGACATTATCTCTTTTGATACATGTCAGTGATGATGTTATTATTGTTCCAATTTCAGGGAGATTAAAAGCTCAGACTCTGAAATGAAACTGATGAGAATTTGAATCTTGGTCTCCTTAATTTTCAAGATATAATCTTCAGCCTGCTTCATTGCCTTTCTGAGCCTCAGTTTACTTATCTGTAAAGTGGGGGTATAATATGATTGTTGTGAGGTTTAAATGAATAAAAGTCCTGAGCGTGGCTGGCATGGCTCAGTGGCTGAGCGTCAACCTATGAACCAGGGGGTCACAGTTTGATTCTTGGTCAGGGCACATGCCAGGGTTGCAGGCTCAATCCCCAATGTGAGGCGTGCAGGAGGTATCCAATCAATGATTCTCTCTCATAATTGATGTTTCTATCTCTCTTTCCCTCTCCCTTCCTCTCTGAAGTCAATAAAAATATATTTTTTAAAAAGGGTTGATAATAGTGGTTGGTACATAGCAAATACTCAAGAAATGTTGGCATTTAAATAGAAGGTAAATGAAGCTTAGAGACATTGAGAGGTGTGCCCTTGATGTGTAACAAAAACCAGGACCCAGGATAGCTGACTTCAGAGCCAACAGTGAAGCCCTCTCACTTTGTTTGCAATGCAGCTGTTTTAAAGTGTGACTCAGCATTGTTTCTAACTACCTTCTGCCTACATACTGATCAAACACAAAAGCACTTTTTCCTCTTAACCAGTGGACTTCAAAAACCTTCCATAGATGCCTTCATAAAAGTCAGTGGACACATGGGCCTTGTCCTGGTACAGGAAAATGCAACAAGATTAACTCATAAAAGTATATCAGTAAGAAAAAATATGCCACAAAATGAGCTTCAGTAGTAGCTCAGAGCCCCAGCAGAAAGCTCTTCCAAGAAGCAAGCTGACAAGTGAGACTGAGGGAAGTCTCAAAATCTTTACATCAATGTAATTTTGTCTCTCTTTTTAAACAGACATTCTTAGTACACCTATATGGCTATCCTGCTGGTTTATGGGGGAAAATGTAAGCCCTGGCTGGTGAGGCTCAGTTGGTTGGGCCGCATTGTCCTGTGCACCAAAAGGTTGCTGGTTCAATTCCTGGTCGGGGCACATGCCGGGGTTGCAGCTCGATCCCCAGTAGGGCACATGCAGGATGCAGCTTTCACATTGATGTTGCTCTCTCTTTCCCTCTTCCTTCCTCTCTCTCAAAAAATCAAATAATTTAAAAATATAAAATAAACAGGGGAATGCCTTGGGTTTAATGTATGGTAAATGCCCAGAGCTTCCAAATATAGATACCAGTCCCCTTACATCATCATACATATTCTTTTCCATCTCTATTGAGAAAGCTTATAAATGAAACTCATTTTGGTACTATGATTTGTTGAGTTTTCTAATGAGGCTCTCTCCCTTGAGTTCTAAGTGGGGCCATTCTCAAGAACAAAGTTCCTTGTTACTGCTTCACAACTCAACTCCCTCGGTGCTTTCTGAGTCACTTCAGTTTAATTTATTTACCCTTTGGCTGACTGTCTTCGTATTTGAGCCCAACTGATGTTCGAGTATGTCATAATCACAGGCAATAAAACTGTGGTCCTCTATTTTCAACCTTGGAGCCAATGACATCCCATCTCTGAACTTAATGTTCTATGCTCTTGAGCCCTAAATTTCTGGTTACATTCTAATCCTGTAATCCTCTGAAACTGATGGTGATGTTTCATAATTTCAAGCTCAGCATTTTCTTACATGGAACTTTGCCATTAGTTTGCCAGAGGAGAGAGACTCTGTTTTGTTTCTGGGAGAACTAAAAGATGGAGAGAGATGGAGTATAAATGTAGAAATAGAGACAAAATGTAACTCACTCTTCAGTAGGACATTTTTTGAATTGGCTATTATTACTATGGTTGACTTTCAAAACAATTGCTCTCAAATATTTAACCAAAAATGTATAGTGAAAAATGGCTCAACTTCTTTGTTCGGTGGAATGTCAGTTGGAAGATATCTTGAATATACACCGTGTAAAAAAATATTTCTTGCCGAAACCGGTTTGGCTCAGTGGATAGAACATCAGCCTGCAGACTGAAAGGTCCCAGGTTCGATTCCGGTCAGGGGCATGTACCTTGGTTGCGGGCACATCCCCAGTAGGAGGTGTGCAGGAGGCAGCTGATCGATGTTTCTCTCTCATCGATGTTTCTAACTATCTCTCTCCCTTTCTCTCTGTAAAAAATCAATAAAATATATTTTTAAAAAAATAAAAAAAAATATTTCTTGGTTTTATAGGACGCATAAGTTGTCAAGCACCAGCTGAAATTCTTCTTGAAATAAACAAAAAACAACACCAAGGTTTGAGATTCTTCTTCAACCAGCACAAGGAAAATTAAAAATTCTAACCGGGTTCTCTGAAGATGACACATTTTTTCATGTAGAGAAAAACAATGACCATAAATAAATAAAATCAAAACTATCTTGATGTTATTAGTCTTAGAGGAAAATTCCCTGGAACTTAGGCATCTCTTTAGATTCTTTCTTCAGCAGGAGACTCCTTCCAAAAAGAAAAGAAAAATAACAATTATATAGAATAATTACAGAACTCTGGTTGACAAGCCAAAAGGGACACTAGTTTTCTGGCTTTAAAATGGGCCCAGGTAAATCTGTCCAAATTCAGGTCTTCCTAGTAAATAAGATGTTACCTTTCCAAATACAAACTCCACCTGTTTCATTTCATAAACTGTAATGTCTAATACAATTTCCTTAAACATTACAAATAAAATATGATCTCCCTAGTACACGGCTCACTTCATGTAAAAAGGAGATGATTCATTAGTCAGGAACCTTGCAAAGAGCAGAGAGAATAGACAATGGTGCCTCCTGTCTGTGAGGACATGAGATTTTATACCAGAAAGATATCTGTGGAACGGACACTTGAAGGTCCATACCAGCTGCAAGGCATGGGTCCTGGCACTGCTTCCAACCCTATTCATCGCTGTCTTCTTGATGGGTGCTGGGTGACTCAGGGGCTTGGTTTTGGCACACACAGACTTTGTCCTCTGAATTTCAAAGGCAGTTGAGTTCAACAGCCACTGAACGGAGTGGTTCATGACTCAGGATACAACTGTTTGGTGGCCAAAGAGAAATGATGTTGCCATAATAATAGCCTGCAATCTGTTATCTCCTTCCTTCCTAAAATCTTCAAGATCACTGGAAGAACCCATCTTGAGATAGCAACTCTCAGGTAGAGAAGTGGAAATCAAATCCTAGAGAGACCCAGTCCCTCTAGTCCAGATCAGTATTCATACCCCCCTCCCCATCTCACCATCCCCCAAGTCAGAAGCAGAACTAGTCTGAAAGTC
Source organism: Plecotus auritus (assembly GCF_963455305.1). NCBI lineage: Eukaryota > Metazoa > Chordata > Mammalia > Chiroptera > Vespertilionidae > Plecotus > Plecotus auritus. The sequence goes on from NC_137783.1 coordinate 140,877,925, forward strand.
TCCTGGTGTGAATTACTGATAATTTAGGGAAGTGATTTTCCCTCCCCCCAACAAGTTCCTGTATCTCAAGGGAGATGGGTCATCCCAATCATCACCTGGTTTCTCAAACTGTCCAAATTAGGGACCGAAAATCTCCCTGAGTCATGCAGCAAATTTTGTCCACACTTGAAGGTCGCTTGAATATTGAAAAGATATACTGGGGTGGGGGGCAATGGGAGGATAAGGACACATATGTAATACCTTCATCAAAAAAGAAAAAATTTTAAAATAAATAAATAAAAAGAAAGAAAAGATATACTGGTGATTGAAGTTGATGAAATGGAAGATGCTAAAAGAGTCCAGTGTGAAAAATCTATGGACCAACAGCATGCCCATCTTTTCGATTGTCAAGCATCCTCCACCAGCACCAAACCCCAGGGAGGCTTTTATAGCTCACTGAAACTTAACAGGGAATTTTTTTTAGAGGACAGAGGAGTGAGGAAGAGACTAGAGGAGACATTAACCAAATCCTTCTCTGATATGAAGGAAGTGTAGAGGTTAAAAACGTAGGGTTTTGGATGCAGACTGCCTGGGATTAAATCCCAACGCCTCCTACCTATTAACATTGCAACCATGGGCAAGTTATACCGTCTCTTTATATCACAGTTTTCTAATCTGTAAAATGGGGATAAAACAGGCACATATCACAAAAGGTTGTTGTGTAGATTAAATAGTTAAAATATGTGAAACACAGAAAAATGCCCGACACGTGGTAGGCATTCAAAAATGTAGCTAATATTGCAGAAAGAGTTAAATTTTTTAAGTTTTAAATTACTTTCGTGCTGAGTATTATTTTTTAAAAACAAAGATTTTGACCCTTTCAGTGTGTCTTCCTACTTTTATATTCGCTTGGCTTCTCTTTTTCCTCTCCTAATACTTGTTTGCTCTCACTCATACTCTCACACACAAATACATAAAAGCATACAACCATACATACAAAAAAGCATTAAATCAAAGTTTGCAAATAACACCTTGAATTCCACATATCATTTCGGCCGTGCTCTTGGTCTATCAAAAATATATTTTGTTCACAAGCCTTGTCAGAGATACCCCATTTCTCATAGGTAATACTATAGCCATTTAAAATGGAGGTTTGTGAACAACTGAGAGTGAATCACTCAGTTGTACTAGAGACTTACATTTTCAGCCATGATGGCCTATTTAGTACCAAACTAGTCCTCCTGTTATAAACAAATATAAAACTGAAACAGTAGTTTTCAAACTCTAGACAACAATCAGAGAAGGAATGTGATCCTTGAGAAAAGGAAAATACATGATGTCAGCCCAATAATCACCTTCAGCCTTCTGCTAGAAACACCCTAGACTGTGATGCATAAAGGAGTAGCTTAAGCAAAGGGCAATGATCTCACTGAGCGGATGGGGTAAAGACTGAAGTTCAGCTTTGTGTATCAGGTACCAGAGAGAAAGAGGCTGTACACACACACACACACACACACACACACACACACACACACCACACACACACACGCAGAAAGAGAGCTCCAGAAATATGCATAAAAGTCTCTTTTAATATTTTACTGAACACTAAATTGTACATGTAGAAGGAAAGACTCGTGAGTCACGGCAGAGAATAATTACTGAGGAATTGTGAGCTGAACAAAGATTCCAAAGATTGTATAAGGCTTGGAGACATTGGAGAATTGATCAGATAGATTCAATTCAATTAAAATTTCAGACTCACTGTACATACTGGGCATTCAATTAAAATTTCAGAAAGGCAAATTCTTAGGAGTAGGGTTTTTCTAGCTCTACAATAAGGGTTACTTTATACTTTCCCTAAAAACTTTTAGCACAAGCCTCAAGAAGATCAAGCTAGTCTGTGAGCAAGTTAACTATCAACAGAACAAAAGTCAAGACTCTTCAAAAGAAGACAGGTAAATCCAGTTTTGTGACAATGTAAAATCCACAATATCCAATAAAAACAGTGAAAAAAATTACTATCTATGTAAAAAAAACACATAAAAAAATGTGACCTATAACCAAGGGGAAAATACATTTAAAAGAAATAGACCCAGAGATAGCTCAGATGTTGGAATTAGTAGACAAAAACTTTAAAACATATCAAGAATTTAAAGCAAACTAGACATAATAGGTGAACAGATAAGGAATCTCAGTACAAAAACAGAAACTATAAAAAGAACCAAACAAAAATTCTAAAAGTAAAAATTATTATATCTGAAATTAAAAAAATTTACTGAGTGAGTTTAATAGCAAATTGGACAGTACAAAAGAAGAAATCAAAGAACTTGAAGCACAGGAAGTAAAAAAGACTGAAAAAATGAATAGATCCCAGAAACAATATAAAATGGTCCAATACAGGTATAACTGGAGTCCCAGAGGAGAGGAAAGAGAAATTGAGTCAGAAAAAAAGTATTTGAAGAGTCAGTGACCAACTTTCTCCCCACATCTGATGAAAAATGTCAACCCAAAGATAGCAGAAAGTTAACAAATCTCAAGAAGCAGATACAAACAAAACAACAAGAACCTTGTAAATGGCAAAGTTTGTTGCTGAAATCAATGGTAAATATAGGAATCTCTAAAAAATAGCCAGACAATTATATACAGAGGAACAAAATTTAAAATATTTCTTTTTCATCAGAAACAACGAACGTCATAATTCAATGGAATGATATTTTTAAAGTGCTGAAATGTATAAAAGAAAAACTCACCAATTGAGAATTCAATCTCCAGTGAAAATCTCTGAAAAAACTAAAGGCAAAATAACAACTATTTTTAGGTAAACGAAAGCTGAGCTAATTTAGCAGACCAGAACTATAAGAAATGATAAAGGAAGTTCCTCAGGCTGAAGGAAAATTGCATACACAAAGGTACAAAGAGCATCATATATGTATGTGGATAAATATAAGAATTTTTGTTCCCTAATTTCATAATTCCTTAAAAGTAATTGTGTAAAAGTATGGTTTATAATATATGCAGAAATAAAATACATAATAATGTCACATTGTAAAATTCTTAGAATGTATATGAAATGGCATTATAAGTTAAGAATGCAAATAATTCCTAGACAAACCAGAAAAAATGAAAATCAAACAGACGTAGTTAAAGCTCATAGAGGAGATAAAATAGTAGCAGAAAATTCTGAATTATTATAAAAGAAGGCAGAAAATAGGAACAAAGACTGAGGGACATATTGAAAACAAGTAGCAAGATGGTAGACTTAAACTCAACAACTATGTTAAATGTAAATTGATTAAAAACTCCAATAAAAAGGCAGTTATTGTCATACTGGAATGAAAACAAGACCTTAATATATGCTAAAGAGTTGCACTTTAAAAAGAAACAAAAGATTCATTAAAAGAAAAAAGAATGGGAAAAGACATAAAACAGAGACACTAAACACAAAGCTAAAGCGATATTTAAATTAGATGATATTAATATCTGACAATATGAACAGAAATAAAAAAGAATATTTCATAATAAGTTTAAGTCATTGAGAAGAAACAATGATCCTAAATGAGTATGCATCTAATAACAGTGCCTCAAAATACATGAAACACAAACAGAACTAACGGGAGAAATAGACAGATGCATAATTATTGTTAGATTTGAACTCTCCTATCTCAGTAATTGACAGAGCAAGTAGATGGAAAATTAGTGAGATAAGATTTGAACAATAGTATGAACCAAATGAATCAAGTTAACACTACTGAATGCTAGATCCAAGAACTTCAGAATACATTTTTTTCAAGTGCTCAGGGAATGCTCACTAAGAACACATATGGGGTCATAAAACAAGCTTCAATAATTCTCAAAGGATTAAAATCATATATGGTATGTTATCTGACCACAAAAGAATTAAATTATAAATTATCAGCAAAAAGAGACCTAAAATATCCCTAAATTCATCTAATTTGAAATAAATTACAATTTTTTAAAAAATCACATATGAAAAGGCACATTTAAAATCATGTGAAGGATTCAGCTAAAGCAGTGCTGAGACGGAAGTTTAGAGCTTTACTTACAAATATTAGAAGAGAGAAAAAATTAAAAATAAACGATTTGAGAAGCTAGAAAAAGAAGAGGAAATTAAAGCCAAAATATATGGGAATAAAAATAATATTAATAAATAACATAAATTAATAAAATAGAAAAGAAAATAATTGGTTCTTTGAGAAAGATTAATAAAATGAATATATTCTTTGGGTAGAATGATCAAGAAAAATACAAATTAACAACATAATGAAAGAGGGGCATCACTACAGATCTTTCAAACATTAAAAGGATAATAAAAGATTATTATGAACAACTTTATGCCAATAAATTTGAAATTTTAGTTGAAATAGAATTTGTGTCCTAGATAGTTAGAAGAAGAACTTGAAAATCCAAATAACCCTATATCATCTACCTATGTGGGAAGAATTAAAAAATCTTCCCCAAAGAAAACTCCAGGCTGAGAGAGTTTCACTGGTGAATTCTACCCAACATTTAAAAAATATTATAAGCCCTAACCTGTTTGGCTCAGTGGATAGAGCGTCGGCCTGCAGTCAAGGGCAAGTACCTTGGTTGCGGGCATATCCCCAGGGGGGTGGTGTGCAGGAGGCAGCTGATCGATGTTTCTCTCTCATTGATGTTTCTAACTCTCTGTCCCTCTCCCTTCCTCTCTGTAAAAAATCAGTAAAATATATTCAAAAAAAAATATATATATATATAAAATAATGCCAATCTTATATAAATTCTTTCAGAAAACAGAGGAGGAGGGACTATTTCCCAATTAACTTTATGAAGCCAGCATGACCCTGATAATAGCCAAGGACATTATAAGAAAAGAAAATTATAATAACTCTCTTGAACATAGACAAAAATAATTAACAAAATATTAGCAAACTAAATTCAACAATAAATAAAAAATATATTAGGACCAAATATAGCTTATTCCTGGAGTGTAATATTGATCTTATATTTGAACATCAATGTAATTCCTTACATTTACAAAATAAAGGAAAACAGTTGCATGATCATTTCAATATATGCAGAAAAAGAACTTAACAAAACGCAATGATCATAAGAATAAAAAACTACAACCAGTTTTAGTAAACTAGGGATGAAGGAGACTTCCATAACCTGATTAATAGCATTTATGAGTAACCTACAACTAATTTCCCACACCGCACTAAGTTTTAGGACAAGGTAAGAATGTCTGCTTTCACCATTTCTCAACATTGTACTGAGTGTCCTCATCAGGGCAATAAAGGAAAAAAATAAAAGAATCAAAAGCCACAAAGTTTAAGGGGAAAAAAGGAGAAGACTTTTTATTTATGGATGACATCAGTACTAGAAACAAGGTCCAGACCCAGTCATATTGTGCACCATGTCTTCGGTCACCAAACCACATAACCAAATGGACAACTGCCAGGAAATCCCCCTAATATTGTGAGCCTGATGTTTCAGGATTTAGTCCAAAGCCAGGGCAACGGACATTACTATTAAGGAACTGTTTTCGCAGTGGAAAGAATCCTGAGCTAGAAACACCCTACTACTGGATTTGCCAGTAAGAAACTCTGTGACTTTGATCAGTCACTTCACCTCATCTTTGCCTCTATCATTTCATCTGTAAAATGGGAAAGTTAATAATTTCTGATCCTAAGATTCCAATTTTGGTCCTGAATAGGCAGATACTTGTTCTTAGGATTCTAGCCCTAGACAAAATTTGGGCAGTGAGAGCAATGCTCCATCATTCCCAGGTTGCTGAGAACACAGAAACCCTAGACCCCATGAGCTGTAGCTCAAAAATACATCAAAGATATATATGCTTCCCACCATTGCCCACTGTCATCTCTCATTTGTTATTGCCTTTTAATTGGTCTCCCTGTTTACTTTTTGCTTTTCTTCAATCCATCCTGCACCATCAGCCAGAGATATTTTTAAATGATTTTTTAACTATAATAGTTGATATACAATATTATATAAGTTTCATGTGTACAACACAGTAGTTAGACATTTATATAACTTATGGAGTGATCACCCCAATAAGTCTAGTACCTGACACCATACATAGTTACTACAATATTATTGACTATATTCCCTATACTTTACATCCCCATGACTATTCTGTAACTACCAATCTGTACTTTTTTTCTCGGTCAGGAAACTCAGGTTTATTGAGATTAAGGTGAACAAATTCTAAATCATTGATTTATGAACCTTGAAAGCAAACTGTGAAGCTTCAGATTTTAAGAATGTGAGGAATAATTAAAAGATGGCCTAAATTATAAAATTGTTTGGCTCAACTTTGTTATCAAAGGCTATTTCTTTTTGACGCACCACCTTGATATAAATATATGCAGTTGTACAAAATTTATTTGAAGAATGACAAGCATCATCTTTTGACTATCATGTAGTATGAGCCCCAATGAACCTGTGGTGTGAATCCTAATGTGGTTGCAGAAAGAGTACATATTGATTCAATGCAAAATACAACACCGCCCTCAACTTTACTCTCCCTACGATGCCACTTTTTAATAGCTATTTTCTTTATTTTTCTTTTTTATTAAATTTATTGGGGTGACATTGGTTAATAAAATTATATATAGGTTTCAGGAGTACAATTCTATAATACATCATTTCTATATTGTATTACATGTTCCCTACTCTAAGTCAAGTCTCCTTCCATCACCATTTATCCCCCCTTTAACCTCTCCCACCTCCTCCGACTGCCTTTATCTCTGGCAATCACCATACTATTGTCTGTGTCTGAGGTTTTTTTCTTAATCCCTTCACCTTTTTCACCATCTGCCTAACCCTACTCCCATAGCCAAAGAAATATTTTTAAGACTATATCAGAACATCTCATTCTTCTGCTTAAAACCCTCAATGGCTTGCTCATTGCTCTTGGAATTAAACCCAAATTCTTCACTGAAGCTAATAAGGCCTAAAAATGTGGCTCTTCACCCAGGTTTCATAGAGACTGCTCTCGACCACCCTATCTAAAGTAGACACATACTTTGCCCTGCTTAACTCTCTTTCATTTTAGCCATTTTCATTTTCTTCATTCCCCAATGCAATCAGTAATTTTCCTATTTATACATTATCTACTTCCTTCACTAGACTTTATGTCTTTTGTTCACAGCTGCTTCCCTTTGTCTGGAGCAGTGTCTGGGATATAGTAGATGCTCAATGTACCTTTTTGAATGAATGAACAAGCTCCATTTTATCAGACTATACAGTATATAGTGCTTGAGTTGCCATTGAACTAGCCTGCCTCTGGGTTAGCCGAGACCAAACCAGACTTTTCCCAGTATACCTCTTAAAGCAAGTAAATGAAATTGTACTAAGCACAATATATTTATTAACTATCACCTAAGCACTTGTTATGTGGATGCAGAAAATAAGGCAAGATTCCTACGCAGTAGGACTTACAATATAATGATGAACACAGACCAATAATAATTATTATTGTTACAATATTACAACATTCTAATAATTATTAGAATAATAGTTACAATTTTAATACCTACAATTTCATGAATACTTTCCAGATTTCAAGGTACTTTCATATGAACTATATAATTTAATACCAAGAAAGTGGCTCTCTTTTCCCGTCATTATTTTTAAACAGAAAGGAATCAGACAAAGAAAAGATAAAGGTACCCTAAAAATAATTTTGGGAGAAACCAAGATGGCGGCATAGGTAAGCACCTAAACTGCTGCCTCGCACAACAATTTCAAAACTACAACTAAAAGACAGAATGGACACCATCCAGAACCACAGGAAAGCTGGCTGAGTGAAAATTCTACAACTAGAAGGAAAGAGAAAAGCTCACAGAGAATTGGAGGTATGGCAAAGGGTCTTTGTGTGCGCAGAGAGGAAGGGTGGCTGAGAGCCTGGCTGACTTTCTCTGGCGGAAGGGGGAAGGAAGCCCCCGACTGCACTGAACCCCAGTTCTGACTGCACTGAACCCCAGTCCCGGGTGAAACCCCGTGGACCCAGGCTCATACAGGGGGCGTCTGGACTGTCAGGTAGAGAGAAAGGCACCCGGAGACTCGGAGACCCGGGGGAGACCTGGGGGAGCCCTGGTGGGCAGGGGTCTGGAGAAGCACGTGCCAGTGTGCACAAAGGCTGCGGAGGTTGCCACAGGCTTTCCCTAGCAGAAGGGAGTCGGAAGCACCTGACTGCACTGAACCCCAGTTCTGACTGCACTGAACCCCAGTTCCAGGCGAGCCCCTGGGGACCCACGCTCTTATTGAAGGGAATCTGGACTCTTGGGCGGAGACTCGGGAGCCAGGGAAGGCAGAGGTCTGAAGGCGCGTGTGTGCCAGTGCGCACAAAGGCTGCTGAGGTTGCCACAGGCTTTCCCTAGTGGAAGGGAAGTCAGAAGCTCCTGACTGCACTGAGCCCCAGTTCTGACTGCACTGAACCCCAGTTCCAGGTGAGCCCCTGGGACCCACGCTCTTGTTGGGGGAATCTGGACTCTCGGGCGGAGACTTGGGAGCTAGGGAAGACAGAGGTCTGAAGGCGCGCGTGTGCGCGCACAAGGGCAAGCTGACTGGAAGCCAAGACTGTCTGCTCTGCCCTGAGACTCCACCCCATCCAAACTAAGCACAGAGGCTATTGCAATTTGCCAAGTCTAATCCTATAAGGCTGTCTCCAGCACCGAACTTCTCCCAGCGTAGACACAGCTGATCCTCACAGCCAACTGGCCTGGAGGTCAATTCCTCCCAGTGATACCAACAACAATCAAGACTTACTACAACAAGGCTGTACACACAGTCCACAAAGGGGTGCACCAAGAGTGTCCACCTCAGGTTAACTGGGAAGGCCAACCCACTGGGCCATATAGGAAACCTAGCACACAAATCTACCCTACCAACTCAGGGAAGCAGCAAAAATGTGGCGTCAAAGAAACAGATCACAAATGAAAGAAATGGAGGAAAACAAACGACTGGATATAGAATTCAAAACCACGGTTATAAGGCTTTTCAAGAATATCCTAGAAAAGGCCGATAAATATAATGAGACCCTTGAAGATATGAAAAAGGACCAACTAGAAATTAAACATACACTGACTGAAATAAAAAATATTATACAGAGACCCAACAACAGACTAGAGGAACACAAGAATCAAGTCAAAGAATTGAAATACAAAGAAGCAAAAAACACTCAACTGAAAAAGCAAAAAGAAAAAAAAATCCAAAAAGTTGAAGATAGTGTAAGAAGCCTCTGGGACAACCTCAAGTGTACCAACATCAGAATTATGGGGGTGCCAGAAGAAGAGAGAGAACAAGATACTGAAACCTATTTGAAGAAATAATGACCAAAAAACTTCCCCCACCTGGTGAAAGAAATAGACTTACAAGTCCAGGAAGCACACAGAACCCCAAACAAAAGGAATCCAAAGAGGACCACACCAAGACACATCATAATTAAAATGCCAAGAGCAAAAGACAAAGAGAGAATCTTAAAAGCAGCAAGAGAAAAACAGTTAATTACCTACAAGGGAGCACCCATACGATTGTCAGCTGATTTCTCAACAGAAACCATGCAGGCCAGACGGGAGTGGCAAGAAATTTTCAAAGTGATGAATAGCAAGAACCTACAACCAAGATTACTCTACCCAGCAAAGCTATCATTCAGAATTGAAGGGCAGATAAAGAGCTTCACAGATAATAAAAAGCTAAAGGAGTTCATCACCACCAAACCAGTATTATATGAAATGCTGAAAGGTATTCTGAAAGAAAAGGAGGAAGAAAAAAGTAAAGATAAAAATTATGAACAACAAATACATATCTATCAACAAGTGAACCTAAAAATCAAGTGAATTAAAAACCTGAGGAACAGAATAATCTGGTGAATATAATAGAATCAGGGGCATAGAAAGGGAGTGGACTGATAATTCTCAGGGGGAAAGGGGTATGGGGGTGTTCAGGAAGAGACTGGACAAAAATCATACACCTATGGATGAGGACAGTGGGGGGGAGGTAAGGGCAGAAGGTGGGGTGGGAACCGGGTGGAGGGGAGCTATGGGGGGGAAAAGGAGAAACAATTGTAATAATCTGAATAAAGATTTATTAAAAAAAAAAAAGAAAAGAAAAGATAAAGGTACCCTGACATAGTGGAAGAAACATGGGGTTTGGAGTTCCCTAGAAGACTATACTCATCACTTTAAAATATACTAATGATGATAATAATATAAGTAACATTTTAGTAAGAACCTACTCTGAGTCCAAGCAGGACTAACTTATGCCATACAATTAACTTGGAGTCAGTATATAATGGGGAACCTTGGGAAAGTAACCCAGCCCCTTTCGATCCCAGTTTCTCATCCCTAAAATGCTAAAAATTTACATGGTTGTTGACAGAGTTGGAAATAATTTGTAATGGGTAGTTGGTAAATGGGAGGAACTGAAAGTATGAATTACTGTTTTTAATAATTATCCCAAATCAGATGCCTTAGAGCTATATTGATCACTGGGGAGAACTGTATCCTTGCCAGACCAGAATCAGTGAGGCTCCATGACCAATATGGGAGTCTGCAGTCACAAAGGATTAAAACAAAACAAAATAAAACTACTGGCAATTCTGTTAAACATAAATTTTTCAGAGTAAATTCGTAATTCTAGTATTTTATTTACATGTTGAACAAATGAATGTTGCTGAGCTGCCACAAAACTGGCCCTAAGCAAGAACTCATCGACCAATGTGGAGCTGGGGGAAGGGAGGGCCTCATAAAAGGAGTGTCATTTGAGCTGGCCTGAAAGGATGGATAAAATTTGCCTGTGGGGTAATGAAGTTATCCCTATGGGAGGGCTAATTCAAAAGCACAGGATAACACGAAATATTTGGGATCCCATCTACATATAAAGTAGATTCACTTTTCTGGCACTGCTTGTTGTTGTTGCTCTTTAAAAAAAAAAAAAGATATTACAATAATTTGCATTCCCTAAGCAAGTCAATTAAAGATATCAAAGGTTTTTCTAGAGGTTTTTTGTGTGTGTGTGTCAGGAAGAAGACAGGCTAAATGTCATGGACTGACATATTATAGATCAAATAGGCACATAGATAACAGAAAATCAAATATACTAGGTTTTAGGAAGGACCAAATTTCAAACCCTTGGAACACTGGACTTCCCTAATGAATTTCCAAGAAAATGTGATCATTGTCTGCCAAGTGGCACTCTCTAACGTGCAAAAATGATGCCCACAGGAGGAAAAACACCATGTTCCTCTAGAAGACCTTATATATTCTCAGATATCATGAGCAATTAAGAGTGGGTGCACACATCAGTGTATTCACGCAGGTCCATGTACACGTTCCACTGATGGACTTAGCAGTGAGGAAAAATATCACTTTTGGTAGCATTAATTTAAAGATGCCCAAGAACAAAATTTTCCAAAGATCTGCCCTGCTGCTCAAGGTCCACCAAAAGCATCTTGTAACATCTTATTTCCTGAAGAGGAATTCCTCTGTAATGAGCCCCTACCATATACTAGTCATATATATAACCATGACAATGAGTTAAGCATTGTCATCTCCATTTCACATATGAGAACTCAGGTACAGGCCACTCAGCTCGTAAGTGTCAGAGCCAGAATTTCAACCCACGTCTCTGTCTCCATTAGGCTTCCTCCTAAGTACCCTGTACCTACCAATACTTCCTAAGACTCCTACTGAGCTAGTTGTCTGAAACCAATAATTGATGAACTTACACTATGTGGACCCCTGTCTGCTTACCAGTTTGCCTTTAGTAACAACAGTCATTAACCACCAATAATGTTTCAGACATTACGTCGGATGCTGGAGTAGATGCATCAATGTACATGGGTTTAGAGATCTCATCATGTAGGCAGGAACTCAGTTTTAGCTGGTTCTCTGTGATGCCAAATTATTTTTTTAATCCCTTTATATCTGAATCAACCTACCCAAATAATAAGGGAGCAATCCAAGTAGCTAAAAGAGAAAAATACATTGAGAAAGGAATCCTTTAAAGGAAAAGAGGTAGGAAAATCATATTAAAATTTTTTGTTATATAAAATATATATATATTTTATTTCAGACAGGAAGGAAGAGAAACATAGAAACATAAATGATGAGAATCATTGATTGGCTGCCTCCTACACGCCTCCTACTGGGGATCGAGCCTGCAAAGGGGGCATGTGCCCTGACTGGGAATAGAACCATGACCTCCTGGTTCATAGGTTGACACTCAACCACTGAGCAACACCAGCTGGGCAGGATATAAAACCCTCTTTCTATCCCTTACTACCAGCCTTTCAGAAAGAAGCAGATAAAAATGTGCAATCATAGGTAATGGACTTAAACTTTCCAGATAATTCCTGTTCTGAGTCTATCTAAGAGTTGCTCATAAGGACCATATCAAAATCTTGATGATGCAAGTCATATAGTACAACCCTCTCATTTTACAAGTGGGGAAATAGTTCCAGAGAGAGAAAGTGACTTGCTTAAACTGTCAGGGCTGGTTAGTAGCAGATCTAGGATTAGAATCCATGACTTTTTGCCAAGTTGGGAGCTGTCTTCACTGATCAGGGGTACTGGGATAAGAAATTAGATATATACTGAATTATATCATCATGGTTTAACATGTGTAAAGGATTTCACTGTTCTAAAAAGGCAAAGTACATACATTATCTCCACTATTCTGGTATTCTAAACCTCAGAGGGCCCCATGAGGCAGTAAGGGGAAATACTATTATTCTTATTTTACTTATGAGGAAAAGTGAAACTCAGAGGAGTCATCAGATTTTCCCACTATCACACAGCATAAAGAGACAGAGCAGAGATTCAGGTTTCTAACTCCAGTCCACTACTCTCAAAACTCCTACACACTGAGTTGGGGGTAGGGGTAGACAGAGAAAGGGAATAAAACACAAAAACCAGCTCTTTGAGAACTAGCAGAAGGACCTTACAGGCCTGGCTTCATTTGGAAATGAGGTGTTCCTCAATAGAGGCACTTTCTCAGGTAACTGAAGCAGACCAGTTAAGAGTCTCACGCCCTTGTTTTAACTCTCATTTCAACTGCTTTGATTGCAAGGCCTTCCAAAGTGCTTCACTATGTGGAACAACTTCTCTGAAAAGCAATGAGGCAATAATTTAGTCTCAGAAATTATTAGGGATCTTCACAAAGACTTAGCTACAAATATTTTCATTGCTGCATTAGCTACAATAGCCAAAACACATTTTTTAAGTTGAAAATTTTCCAACAATAAGGGACTGGTCTAATGTATCATGAGACATGCATGTATTGTAGTTCTACTCAGCCACTTAAAATTATGTTGTAGTGAATAGATATTACATGAAAAACTCTTTTCTCAATATGTTAAGTGAAAAAAATGCATATTTAAGCTTCATTTTGTAAAACAAACTATACACAGATGCACACACTATGGTGCTATCTCTGAGTGATAAGATTCTGAGTATTTTTTTCTTATTTTCAATTAAGTGTACTTTCTATTTTTTCCCAAAGAAATACCATTGTTCTTTAAATTAAGAAAATGTTATTTTTACTTTTTAAAAATACATATGTCATGCAACTCAATAGCAAAAATACCCAAACAATTAAAAAATGGGCAGAGAATTTGACATTTTTCCAAAGAAAACATATGGATGGTCAACAGGTACATAAAAATGTGCTCAAATCACTAATCATCAGGGGAATGCAAATCAAAGCCACAGTGAGATATCACCTAACACCTGTTAGAATGGCTATTTTTAAAAAGACCAAAAAAAAAAAAATAACAGGTATTTTCAAGAATGTGGAGGAAAAAAGAATCCTTGGTGGAAATGTAAATTGGTATAGCCACTATGGAAAACAGTATGGAGGTTCCTCAAAAAGTAGAACTACGATATGACTCAGCAATTCCACTTCTGGGTATTTATCTGAAGGAAATGAAAACACTAATATGAAAAAAATATCTGCACTCCTATGTTCATTGCAGCATTATTTACAACTAGAGGCCCGGTGCATGAAATTTGTGCATGGGGTGGGGGGGAGGGGTTATTCAACCCCTGGTATAGAGTTTCCTCAAAAAACCTCTCCAATCCTGGGACCCCTTGGGGGATGTCCAACTGCTGGTTTAGGCCCAATACTGGGGATCGGGCCTAAACCAGCAGTTATACATCCCTCTCCCAATCCTGGACTGCTGGCTCCTAATCGTTCACCTGCCTGCCTGCCTGGTTGCCCCTAACTGCGCCCCCCCCCCCCCCCGCCGGCCTGATTGTCCCTCACTGCCTCTGCGTGCCGGCCTGAACGCCCCTAACTTCCCCCTGCTGCTGGTCTGGTCACCCCTAACTTCCCCCCGCTGCCGGCCAGGTTGCCCCAACTCTCCCTCTCTGCTGGCCTGGTTGCTCCTAACTTCCCCCTCTGCTAGCCTGGTCACCCCTTACTACCCCCCCGGCCGGCCTGGTCACCCCCAACTGCCCCCCCACCAGCCTAGTCACCGCTCACTGCCCCCTAATCACCCCCAACTTCCCCCTGCCAGCTGGTCACCCCCAACTGCACCCCCCCCCGGCCGGCCTGGTCACCCCACACAGCCTGCTTGTTCAGTCGTTTGGTCATCCCTCACTAACCCTTCTGCCAGCCTGGTCGTAGGCAGCCATCTTGTGAGGGTGTGATGGTCAATTTGCATATTACCTCTTTATTATATAGGATAGCCAAGATAATAGGAGCAACCTCAGTATCCATTGCTAGATGACTGGATAAAGAAGATGTGGTATACAATACCTTGGAATATTATTTGGCCATAAATGAGAAATAAATCCTGTCATTGCAACAACATGGATGGACCTTGAGGGCATATGCTAAGTGAAAGAAGTCAGGAAGAGAAATACATACTGTATGATCTAACTTTTTTGTGACATTTAAAACACACAAACAACCACCTCAGAAATAGAGGTGGGAGTTGGTGGGTTGGAAAAATGGGTGAAGTTGGTTAAAAGTACAAACTTCCAGTTATAAAACAAGTCCTGGGCTTAAACATAAGACAGGAAACCATAAAAATACTAGAGGAATCCACAGGCAGCAAAATCTCAGACATGTGCCAAAGCAATTTCTTCACTGATACTGCTCCTAGGCAATGGAAACTAAAGAGAAAATAAACAAATGGGACTACATCAAAATAAAAAGCTTTTGCATAGCAAAAGCAACCATCAACAAAACAACAAGAAAGCCCACTGCATGGGAGAACATATTTGCCAATGCTATCACTGATAAGGGTTTAATCTCCAACATTTACAGGGAACTCATACAACTTAACAAAAGGAAGTTAAACAATCCAATCAAAAAATGGGCAACGGACCTAAATAGATACTTTTCTAAAGAAGACAGAAGGAAAGCCAAGAGACATATGAAAACATGCTCAAAGTCACTAATCATCTGAGAGATGCAAATCAAAACAATAATGAGGTGCCATCTCACACCTGTCAGAATGGCTATCATCAACAAATCAACAAATGACAAGTGCTGGTGAGGATATGGAGAAAAAGGAACCCTCATGCACTGCTGGTGGGAATGCAGACTGGTGCAGCCACCGTGGAGAACAGTATAGAGCAGCCGTGGGCAAACTACGGCCCGTGGGCTGGATCCGGCCCGTTCGGCTGTTCTATCCGGCCTGCGGAGCCGAAAGAGCAGAGGGTTCTCTTGCTCTCCCCTCCGCTCCTTTACTTTGAATTTATATTAGTTCACACAAACACTCCATCCATGCTTTTGTTCTGGCCCTCCAGTCCAGTTTAAGAACCCATTGTGGCCCTCGAGTCAAAAAGTTTGCCCACCCCTGGTATAGAGTTTCCTCAAAAAACCAAAAATGGAACTCCCATTTGACCCAGTGATCCCACTTCTAGGAATATATCCCAAGAAACTAGAAACACCAATTAGAAAGGATATATGCACCTCTATGTTCATAGCAGCACAATTTACAATAGCTAAGATTTGGAAACAGCCTAAGTGCCCATCAGTAGATGAGTGGATTAAAAAACTGTGGTACATCTACACAATGGAATACTATGCTGCGGTAAAAAAGGAGTTCTTACCATTTGCAACAGCATGGATGGAACTGGAGAGCATTATGCTAAGTGAAATAAGCCAGTCAGAGAAAGATAAATATCACATGATCTCACTCATTTGTGGAATATAATGGACAACATAAACTGATGAACAAAAACAGATCCAGAGACAGAGAAACATAGATCAGACTGTCAAACCTCAGAGGGAAGGTAGGGGAGGTGGGGCTAGGGGGAGAGATCAACCAAAGGTCTTGTATGCATGATATAGGCCTAACCAATGGACACAGACAACAGGGGGGTGAGGTCATGAATGGGGGGAGGATGGGGAGATAATGGGGGGATAAGGACACATATGTAATAACTTAATCAATAAAGAAATTAAAAAAAATAAAAATAAATAAAACAAGTCCTGGGGATGTACAGTATGGTGACTATAGTTAATAATAGTGTATTGGAAGTTGTTAGGAGAGTAGATCTTAAAAATTCTCATCACACTCAAAAAGTGTAACTATGTGTAATGATGATGGTTACTGTGGTAATCATTTCACAATATATACATCTATCAAATCATGTTGTACAACTGAAACTAATAAAATATTATAAGTCAATTATATGTCAATTTAAAAAAAAGAAATATTGATGAGCTAAAAAAAAATGTGCAGCCGAAACCAGTTTGGCTCAGTGGATAGAGCGTCGGCCTGTGGACTGAAGGGTCCCGGGTTCGATTCCGGTCAAGGGCATGTACCTTGGTTGCGGGCACAACCCCAGTGGGAGGTGTGCAGGAGGCAGCTGATCGATGTTTCTAGCTTTCTATCCCTCTCCTTTCCTCTCTGTAAAATATCAATAAAATATATTAAAAAAAAAATGTGCATACGTTCCTCTCATCTTCAGAGGACCATTTCATCTTGAAGGCCTAGTCATCAGCATGAACCTGTTACTGCTAAACCTGAGCTGCCAAAGACAATGGTATAAATGCTTTTCAAAACAAAAACACCAGAGGCCTGTTATTCATTCATTTGCTTATTTATGAAACAAAAGTGTACAGGATACTACTATGTGCCAGGCACTGCTGCAAGCACTTTGTGTTTACTAGTATACATGCTTTTATTATTGAATTGGTAACAATGGACATGTATTAATTTTGTGACTAAATATAATTCCATCACAGTTTTTTAAATGTGCTATCAGCCCCTTTTGGGGTTGCCAAAAGTGGGTTTACAGTTGTGAGTACAATAAATACAGAGTTTATTCTTGTATTATTATTTACTAACTAGAGGCCCGGTGCACGAAATTCGTGCATGGGGGCGGGGGGTGTCCCTCAGCCCAGCCTGCACCCTCTCCAATCTGGGACCCCTCGAAGTATGTCCATAAATGGGCAGTTAGACAAGCCTCTCACAATCCAGGACTGCTGGCTCCCAACCGCTCACCTGCCTGCCTGCCAGCCTGATCACCCCTAACCATTCCCCTGCCAGCCTGATCAACGCCTAACTGCTCCCCTGCCAGCCCAATTGCCCCTAACTTCCCTCCCCTGCTGGCCCAGTACCCCTAACTGCCCTCCCTTGCCATCCTGGTCACCCCTAACTGCCCTCCCCTGCAGGCCTGGTCCCCCCCAAATGCTCTCCCCTGTGGGCCTGGTCCCCACCAACTGCCCTCCCCTGCAGGCCTGGTCCCCACCAACTGCCCTCCCCTACAGGCCTGGTCATCCCCAACTGCCCTCCCCTGCAGGCCTGGTCCCCACCCAACTGCCCTCCCCTGCAGGCCTGGTCCCTCCCAACTGCTCTCCCCTGCTGGCCTGATCGCCCACAACTGCCTTCCCCTGCCGGCCATCTTGTGGCGGCCATCTTGTGTCCACATGGGGGTGGCCATCTTTGACCACATGGGAGCGGCCATCCTGTGTGTTGGAGTGATGGTCAATTTGCATATTACCTCTTTATTAGATAAGATTATTGTATTATTTTCCATGCAAACAACTGTAGACCTACTTTTGCCCACCCCAGTATTCCTGAGAGACTGAAGCAAGACAGACAGAAGTGAAGCCCAGAAAAAGACTCTGGGCGAGAGGAAGAGTCTCACAGAAATCCCTTCCCCAGTACTTAATGAGATAACAACAAAGCTCTCTACTATCTACAAAGACAGGGGCAAAGCCAATACTATAAGCAAAGGCTCAGAAAGTCCTGGCTAAAAAAAATACATCAATTTGGGGGTGGAGTTGGACCACAAAATGGCGAGTCTCCCAACTGCATCCTGACTTCTCAAACATTTCAGTGATCAGTCCAGCCAGTCATGAGAATTCTCACTTAAAATTCCAAACCTGGAGAGAAGCAAACTGAGGATATCCTAGTGTTTTTCTTCTTCACTGGGAAGTAGTGGAAACAGCTGCAAACAGCTGTCGGAGAGAAGCAGAGGAAGTAGACAGGAGGCTGCCTCTGGCAAAGGGGAGCTCCAGAGCTACGTGGTGAGTGGACAGAGAGAGGGTATCTAGCCATCCACAGGAGATCCACTCCCAAACCAGATGGTGTGATCTCTGGTACAGAACAACTAACAAAGCCTCCGATGGGGGCGTAGAGCCCAAGCTCTCGAACAAAGCCTGCCTCAGGGGGTCCTCCCTGCCTCTTTGTTCTCAGGCTATAGAAAAATCTGCATAGCTCTTAAAGGGCAGGACCCTAAGGAAAAACAAATGATACTGTGAGATGATAGTCAAGACATCACTAACATTATAAGAATAAATAGATAGAAAATATAATGTGGGTATATAAGTGCAAGATAAAAAGAAATAATACACAGCATCAAATAAGTATATAAAACTAATATAATGTTATATGTCAATTATATCTCAATTTAAAAAAAGAAAGGGAATGGCACCAATGCAAGTATATATGAGACATACACATGCACACACCCAGCATGCAGAAGACACACAAATAGCCAGCCTAGAAAATATAACACAAGAAAGAGAAGAAAAACCCTTTATCTTGCATTTAAATAAAAAAACAATTAAAAACATGAGTTCATAAGAAATGGAAAAAGAAATAGCAGATCTAAGGAAACAATGGATGCCAAAACAATAGCATTAAAAAAAGAATAGATAAATAAAAATACGAAAGGATAGAATACACACAGCTAAAAATAAATTATACTTACAGAATAAAGGATTCAAAAAATCAAAGTTACCCATACTGAAAAGACAAGGCATGTCAAGGAGAGCATATCACGAAGAAGCCAATAGACATGGAGGATAAAATTGATCAATGATAATAATAATAATAATGATGATGATGCAGCAAATTCATCAGATAAAACAGGAAAAAGTATGGAAAGATCTAACACAAGAAAATTTCCCTAAAAAAATAGCAACCTTTAAAATAGGGCTTATTATGTGTCAGACACTGTTCTACACACTTTACATATATTATATCCAGTTATCTCAATGGTTCTATGAGGTAGATATAATTATTTACATTTCACAGGTAAAGAAACTGAGGTATAAAGAGATTAAACAACTTGATAAGGTCTTACAGCTAATAATATTAAGCCAGGTAGAACTACATCTGAAAAGCACATGCTGGGTTCTAGAAAAATTGAATGTAAAACTCACAATGCAAAAACATAACATCAAGGATTTTAAAAAACAACTTTTAAAACATTCAGTCAGAAAATATAAATCACCTACAATGGGAAATAATCATGCTGACAGCCTTCTTCACAATAATACTCAATGCCAGAAAGTATGGAGAAATAACCACATAGTTCTTTAGAAATAAAGTGTGACCCAAGAATAGTATGCTTATTCAAATATAAAGGCAACATATTAAAGAATTCAATGAAACAGTACCAATGAATTATTCAGAAGAAGAAATGTTTATAATGAAATCCAGCCAATTAAACAATAAATCAAAATAAAGAATTCAAGGAAGGAAAAGCTGTGGTTAAAATATATGTATAATGAAAAACACATATTCGACAATAGCTATGACTTATGGGTACAGAAATAATACAAAACTTGATCATATACAAATAATAATGTAGCTAAATAACAATAACAAAATAATGTAAGTGATATAACAATAAAAATCAAAATAAGGGAGAAGGAGTGGGAGGAATAAAAAGAGTGCTTGCATGGCAGGGAATAAATCAATACTGCCTAAAATGGAATCATTTAGGGTAAAAAATATGCCTACAACCTATTAAGGTACTTCATAATCTCTTCTTAAAATTAGAAGAGATATTTTAAGAAATGATATTTCTCTTAATAAAAAAATGTTTTTTTGAAGTTAATAATTCCTTCAATTCCTGTTTCTTCTCCTAGTTTGAGTAAAACAAAATGTATTCGTTTTGTTTAAAAGTAGCAGTATGATCTCATTTTGTACATAATAATATCTTTTTTTTAAAAAAAATACATTTTATTGATATTTTACAGAGAGGAAGGGAGAGGGATAGAGAGCTAGAAACATCGATGAGAGAGGAACATCGATCAGCTGCCTCCTGCACACCTCCCACTGGGGATGTGCCCGCAACCAAGGTACCTGCCCTTGACCGGAATCGAACCCAGGACCTTTCAGTCTGCAGGCCGATGCTCTATCCACTGAGCCAAACCGGTTTTGGCCATACATAATAATATATTGAGTATCTATCTCCATCCATCCTCCATCCATCCATCTACTGTTCTATTCTTCTGTGCTTATAAAATTTTTTAAATCACAAAGTATTTTTTAAAAGTTTAAGCTCTCTTCAAAAGCAAAAACAAATGATTTTTTTTTTGTAAAGAAATAAAGTTATAATCATGGATTTGAAATGCTGGATGGGACTTTTAAAGTCTTCTCTGAGTCAGTGCAGGTGAGAGGTTGGGTGGGTAAGGGATGTTGTTTTTAAGTAGCATGTTGTTAGGTTGTATTTTTTTTATGAACCTTATTTAATACTGTTCATTAGCTGTCATGCCTGGTCAGAAAAATGCTTTAATTTTTACGTGTAGAACATGACTCAGTTGAGTTTTTTATTTTTATTTTTTTGTGAGAAATGTAAATGCAGAATTGGAGAAAATAACATGGGCATGTAGCCTGATGTTAGGCTTAGTATTTTATTTTATTTTATTAAATTTCCAAAGCAGACATGAAGTAAGGAATATGCACACCCAGAATAACTCTCCGGGCCACAAAATCCACCTGGGGTGCTGACCACCTCTGGACACTGTTTGAAATGGGCATGGTGGTGGTGGAGCAGGCCCCATCAATTAAGTGGAGCATGGGGAAGCAAAGGTTTTCTCTCCAACCGTTAAAGCGGGTTTTTGTTTGGGATGGGTTCCCCTTGCCCCACCCCCTGTGGATTTTTACTTTTTAAATCTTAAATGTTATACTGGTCACAGGCACAACAGGCATTGAGCAGGTGAAGAGCCAATGGAAAAGTGTTCAAAAACGCCTGTGTTACCTAATGGGCTTCTGAATGTATCCTGTGGTCCATCGAGAAGGCTGGAGAAGGTGGCAAGGAGATGCCGCGCCAGCTACTGCAGCCTGAAGAAAAGTTGGTGTCTCTTTGGACTTTAAAATTATTCCTATGCAGCTTACTTTATTTTTGTTTAATCAAATAAACAAATGTGTTATCCATGTGAAAAAATAAAATACAATCTCTTCCTCTGTTATAATGGTAAAAAGCAAACAGAAAAAGAAAAAGATTAAGTACTAAGGGACACATAGGCTGCTGTGATCTGAGCCAACATTCATCCCATTCTGGTATTCTGATTTCCTATTAAGAATTTAAGCAGTGCATAAAGGCATCGAAAAGAAAGGTTTTAGAAAAATCACACTAAGTCCTACTATCTAGAAATAGCCATCATTACCATTAGGCGAACAGCATTGCAAGTAATTTTTAGCCAGATATCCAGATATAAAAATTAGTGGATAGATGCATAGATGAGCAGAGAAATCTATCTATATAAAAGCTTAAGTGACCATCGCAACTGAACGGACGACTGAACACACTGCGTGGGGCAACTAGGCCGGCAGGGGGGTTAGTGAGGGACTACCAAACAACTGAGCAGCAGGCTGTGTGGGGTGACCAGGTCAGCAGGAGGGTTAGTGAGGGGCGACCAAATGACCAAGCAGCAGGTTGCGTGGGGTGACCAGGCCTGCAGGGGGGTTGGTGAGGGGCGACCAAACGACCGAGCAGCAGTCTGCGTGGGGTGACCAGGCTGGCAGGGGGGGCAGTTGGAGGCAACCAGGCCAGCTGTGGGGGGCAGTTGGTGGCGATCAGGCCAGCAGGCAGAGGCAGTTAAGGGTGATCAGGCTGGCAGGGGGGCTGTTAGGGATGATCAGACAGGCAGGCAGGTGAGTGGTTAGGACCAGCGGTCCAGGATTGTGAGAGGGATGTCCCGGATTGGAGAGGCTGGGCTGAGGGGACCCTCTTCCCCCAACCCCCCCGTCCATGAATTTTGTGCACCGGGCCCCTAGTAATATCCTATCTAATAAAAGAGTAATATGCAAATTGACTGTACCTCTGCTATACCCACCAGCCACGCCCACCAGCCAATCAAGAGTGAGTATGCAAATTAACCCAACCAAGATGGTTGCGGCCATGGAGTGAGCAGGAGGCTTGGGTTTCCCCGGCGATGGAGGAAGCCAAGCTTCCTGCACACCCTGGCCAGCCCAGGCCTCCGCTCAAGGCTACAAAGTTTCAATTATAGAAGATAAATAAATCCGAGATACCAGGGCCTCCGCTTGGGTCACCGGGGGGCGTGGCTGGCCTGCAAACCACCACAGGCCCCTCGCCCAGGTCGCCCCACACCCCAAGGGAACCCCCACCCTGATCCAGCACACCCTTCAGGGCAAACCAGCTGGCCCCCACCCGTGCACCAGGCCTCTATCCTATCTAATAAAAGAGTAATATGCAAATTGACCATCACTCCAACACACAAGATGGTTGCCCCCATGTGGACACAAGCTGGCCGCCACAAGATGGCCAGCAGAGGAGGGCAGTTGGGAGGGACCAGGCCTGCAAGGGAGGGCAGTTGGAGGTGATCAAGCCTGAAGGGGAGGGCAGTTAGGGGTGACCAGGCCGGCGGAGGAGGGAAGTTGGGGGCGACCAGGCCTGCAGGGAAGGGCAGTTGGGGGGGACCCAGGCCTGCAGGAGAGAGCAGTTGGGGGTGACTAGGCCTGCAGGGGAAGGCAGTTGGGGGTGACCAGGCCTGTAGGAGAGGGCAGTTAGGGGTGACCAGGCCTGCAGGAGAGGGCAGTTAGGAGCAATCAGGCTGGCAGGGGAGCAGTTAGGCATCAATCAGGCAGGCAGGGGAGTGGATAGGGGGTGATCAGGCTGGCAGGCAGAAGCAGTTAGGGTCAGGAAGGCAGGCAGGTGAGCAGCTGGGAGTCAGCAGTCCTGGATTGTGAGAGGGGTGTCCGACTGCAGTCAGACATCCCCCGAGGGGTCCCAGATTGGAGAGGGTGCAGGCTGGGCTGAGGGACACCCCCGCCCCGTGCACAAATTTCGTGCACCAGGCCTCTAGTTACAAAAATAAAAGGAGATTATATGTGCTATTTACTAACAAAAAATCCATTTAATTCATAAACCATATATTGTCTAAAGTGATATTAGAAATCAGACCCATATACCTCCTAGATACCTATACCAGTGGGACATCACAGTCCCACCTCTACACACACATACACACACAGACAGCCTACTCGCCTGGTGATCCTACATTGTTCTGAAGTCTGTCTGAGTCTTGTCTGCACACCTAGAAGGGGTTAGTTACCCTTGACTAACTTGTCACACCTCACTCTGAAGGCATGATGCAGGGACATCAGAGCAGAGACCTGAGATGTATGTATGAGAAAAGTTTCAAAAGGAAGGGCAGTTCCCATGGCCTGGTAGCTCAGTTGGTTGGAGCACTGTCCTGATCGCCCAGGTTATGTCAGAGCACATACAAGGAACAACCAGTGAATGCATAAATAAGTGGAACAACAAATTAATCTCTCTCTCTCTCTCTCTCTCTCTCTCTCTCTCTCTCCCTCTCGCTCTCGCTCTCGCTCTCACTCTTTGTTTCTCAAATCCATAAATTTAAAAAATTCAAAAGGAAGGGTAGTTAAAGCCAAGAGGACTGAGAGGAAAGGGCTTAGGGACAATGATGTGAGTACTAAGGAGCAGCAGAAGAAAATAGGTGGGCACAGGGTGCAAGAAAACAGACAAGAAGGGAAAAGAGCTGCAGGGTGGGGTGAAATAGAAGAAAGATCTGGTTCCCACAGAAAAGACACTTTTCCAACTGGCATGGGCTGGCATGAACAGAAATGGGGATGTGAACCGAGCGAATCAACTTCACAGAGACCAGGTTTGGAGGGAAAAAGAGCCCAGCTCAAGAAACTGGCGGGGCAGGGGGGGGGGGTGGGGGGCAGGGAGGTGCCACCTAATCTGCAGATGCAGTTCAAAAGCAACATCAGTGACCCCGGAGCATATAACATAAAACTCTGGGTGAAGATACTGGCTATTTGGACATGATTCTCTCACCCAAGACCATGAGCCTTTTCCTCCCAGGAGGGATACACACACAGAGAAGGATGCCCAGTAACTTGGCTGCTTCTTAGAGCGCATTGACTGGTTCTAGAAGCCCTGAATTCTACAGGGAAGCCTAACTAAGGCCCACGTAACTACTCAGACCACCAGGCTCCTAATCAAGTTAATAGTGACACCCTCATTGGGTGATGATACAGGGACATCTCAGGTCTCTGCTCTGATGTCCCTGTATCATCACCACTGAGTTTCTATCAAGCACCATCATGATGTCTTGACTTCATTTGAAGCAATACCAAAAAATCAGGTCTTCCCTAATGACCAGAACTAATCTGAGCAAACTCCGTTTCCATCTTCTTGCTCTTCCAAACCACTCTCAACTACAGATCAACCCCTAGCTGAAAGCATTCAGTGGCTCTGTAATGCCTTCAAAATTTAGCACAAAGTCCTTTGCATTCCAACTTCCTCTACAACCTGGCCCCTGTCTTTGTGGTTTTCTTTTCCTCTTCATCATTGCAATCACTCAGTGATCTGAAAGATTATCTGACATTTCCAGAACACACCAGGCAACCACCACTCCAGACCTTTATTACGACGTTCCCATTGCCAGACATGCCTTTACTCATGATCTTTCAATCAAAATCCTACTCATCTTACCAGGCACATAGCTCACATGCTCCCTAACCCCCTGAACTCCCATCAGAATTAGCATCCCTTCCTGTCAGTGCCATAGCAATTTGTTTTTACCTTACTTGGACTTCATTCTTTTTTGCCTTGTATTAGATGCTGTTTAAATCTGTCTTGACTGACATCTGTCCTTATAGGTGGGAAGTGAATGAATGTTTATTGAACATCTACTGTGGGTACCATGCACTTTCATAGACATCATCTAATGTATCCTTCTGCTGCTAATTTGCAGTAGAGTGCTCACACATTTCAGGTGTTCATAAATGCTGATTGTGTTACTCTACAAAAAGATCACTATGTCTCCTCTAGGGGACTTGGAAGAAATGAGAAAAAGGGTTAGACTGATCAACTCGGTTGGATGGCCTGGAGCAGGGGTGGGGAACCTTTTTTCTGCCAAGGATCATTTGGATATTTATAACATCATCCAAGGGTCATACAAAATTATCAGCTTAAAAATTAGCCTGCTATATTTGGTTAAACATTTAATTAACTCACCCCTAATGCCATGGCAGGGCCAGGCCAAATGATTTTGTGGGCCTTCTATGGCCGGCGGGCCAGAGGTTCCCCACACCTCGCCTAGAGAAAGGGTGACAAATATTTAGTCTTTGATAAGTTTGTGTTAGAAAAATGCCCTAGCCGAAACCGGTTTGGCTCAGTAGATGGAGCATCGGCCTGCCGACTGAAGGGTCCCAGGTTCGATTCTGGTCGAGGGCATGTACCTTGGTTGCGGGCACATCCCCAGTAGGAGGTGTTCAGGAGGCAGCTGATCGATGTTTCTCTCTCATTGATGTTTCTAGCTCTCTATCTCTCTCCCTTCCTCTCTGTAAAAAATCAATAAAATATATTTTAAAAAAAGAAAAGAAAAAGAAAAAAGAAAAATGCCCTAGCCAGAAAAGAACAACTTTTTTTCCCCCTTATGCTTATTTTTCTTTGCCTCAACCAGGAATTCTGAAAATCTCATCTCTATTCTGCCCAGAGCCAGACCTCATCAGACTCATGGTTCTAATTCCATCACTAATTGTCTGTGGACTTTAACCAGAAAGTTGCCCCTCACTCTGTCTCAGTCTTAACTTGTATAAAATGGGGAGTTTGGGGAATTTGGGCTGCATGATCTCAAGGGTCTCTCAGTTCCATAAATCCTAAAATTCTATGTTGAATAAGCCTATACTGAATGCCTTGGAAATTGACTTATTGGCCAATCTGTAAATACCAAAAATGAATGGGACATTATGTAGAGAGGGCAATAGATCTGTGAATGTTTTCTCTGTGGGCGCATCTGGGAGAGAGTGGGAAAGCTGTCAATCCATAAAAGTATATTTTCAAGGAATTTTTAAATTTATCCAAATGGATAACTAAATGGTAAAAACATCGCTTGGATACTCCCCACAAGAGTTTACTTTTGTTGTTGTTATTGTTGTTACTGGGAAACCAATTAATTTTAAATACGTTAATCTTACAGTGAAGAATCTCATAAAAAAAAAAATCCACAGACCAATAGAGTTCAATGATCAACATTAACAAATAAGTTCTCTTCATTTACATTTAACATCTGACTAATCATCCAGAAGGAGCTTGTTGACTACATGAATAAATAAATCAACAGTGTTTGCCTCAATGTCTGCAGGGGGAGAGGAAGCAGGTAACAATTGATTTTGTCAGATAATCAATGAAAGCACATCACTCACTGCTTAATAACCAGTTGATCTGAATTCAACTATTGTTTTCAAAACCATCAACTAGACTGGACTATATACCTCCCCTCAGGGAGGGTGAAAAGATGCAGTTTATAGATAAAGCCTGTGCATATACAAAAAGCAACATAACCTTGAGAACGTTCAGCCTGATTTTGGTGGGGCCTACCATGGATCTCTGCCTCCCAGACGTACCGAAATCCTTTGTCCCCTCCCCTGTCAGTGAAACCACGAATAAACAGGCTCTTTGGCTGCTAGGGTCAGGGTCAAACTCACACCTTTGTTTATATCAAATATTTACTTTGTGCAGTTCTGATATTTCCACCACGATTGTTTTACCCAGGGCTGTAGAATAATGGATCTCAAATGTAGAAATGCCATGGTGGTCCCAATAAAAAAGGCCCTGACTATACTATTCGTTTGCTGTAAGTAAAAGGTATTTATTCTGCAGGAGGTGGGGAGAAATAAAAGAAAAAAAAGGAGACCAAGAAATTTTTTTTTTGATGGGGTACTTTTGGGGATAGTGGGGCTAGTATGATGTGAAGAAAAAAATATATATCCAGAAAGAAAAGGGAAAAAAGAAATAAGGAGTAATGTATATACCCCAGTATAGTATATTTTTAATGAAAACGTGCGAGATGCAGGGACCTTCCGGCTAAATACAGTTAGTTTTTCAGCTCTGAGAAGGACAAACCAAGCCAGTCTACAAAGAGGGGCACAGTTGAGAGATCAAGGCTGTGAAATCAACACAATTTTTTAAAAAAGAAGAAAAAAAACAAATCAGTTAATAGAATTTTGGGCAAAAAAAAATCAATGAAATATTTTTAAGACTCAACTTCCTCATATATTTTTGTATCCTTTTAAAGTTTATTTTTTCCACTATAATGAATGCCTTTCAAAAGTATTTTACTTACTAAAGATTTCCCCCCAAAAGAACATTTCCCCCAAATCTATATTTTCAACCTTTTTGTTTGGTTTTGTATATATTGCTAGCATTTTTTTCCCGAAAGGTCCTTTCCCCAAGTTGTATTTTTTTTTAATTCAGGGTATTTAAAAATGATTACTACTTTTTCAGGGATTGTATCATTATGGAGTAATTAAGATTTAAAAATTTTAACTATCTTTATGATTCAGAAAGCCCTTAATCCAATTATTAGGGTGAAGGAGAAACTGACCTTCCCCCTTTTCAATACTGATTCTAGTTTGGAAAAAAGAAATCTCTTTCAGAGAATACTGATTTCTATATTTACCAAAATATAATGGGCAAATTTAACAGCAGTGAAGTTTTAAATAAGCTTGACATATCAATTTACAAAATGCCTCTTGTGTATAAATTTTGAGTTTATGTATATGTGTTCCTGCAGACGGGCACAGAGAAAAATGTCATTTGATATTTATATTATGTGTTTAAACCTACCTCAAATAGTCCTCTAAATTTAATTTCCTGGGGTCAGGATTTTTTCTTTACTTTTTCTATTTTCCTTTTCATTTCTTTAATTATCCTACTATATACATATTATTTTCTTTTTGCTCATTAGTAATGTTTTAATGACAAAGTAATAATGAGAGTATAGTAACCAGGAGGTTCGAATTATATTACCTATTGCTTTCCTGCTACAGATCTCAAGGTAGCTTACAAAGAGAAAATGAAATCAGTGTTCTTTCTCTTCTCACAGGATTTAGAAATTTGACAATTGTCATTTTTTCACATGATTCTGATGCTAAAGCATTCCAGATAGTGCCTTTTCTATATCATGATTGGGATTTCCCTATATTCAAGGTTAGAGATTAACATTTTGTTTAAAGATGTATGACTTGGGAGTCAGGCACTGATAACTGCACAGATCCATGTCAGTCTTTTTAAGGAGACAAAGGGTGCTAGGTTTATTTCAGACGTGAGAGTAACCTACTTTTGAAAAAAAACAACGCTACCCTATGTCAAAAATAATGTCAATATTTAGCTTATTTATGTGGTAGACTCCACTTTAATTTTAAATGAAACTCAGAAGAATTCATATCTTCTAGTATGCTAGTCAGCCAGCATGACTATGTTTTAACATTAGGATACCTTCAGAGACAAATGGTTAACTTCTATCTCCTAGGTGAGAAGTGTGCAGATGTGCATGTGTGTACAAAAAGATAACCATAATGAAATTACCAACATGTGGACGGATGTCCAGTATGCAATTTCAGGGTTTTGATGACATCACTCAGCTAAGGTGTTAGAATAAACTCCCTGTGTCTCTCTTTACCCTGTCCCCTCCGAGTCCCTTTCTAGCTGGTGTCATATTTCTCCCTCATCCTTTCAGGATCTTTTAAGATCACAGCCTCCCTTCCCTACTTTCAGTAAATATATATTAGCCTCCAAGTATACATGGCATCAAAAATAGAATTCTGACTCCCTTGAAGAGAAAGGAGAATTCACAGGCATCAACCTCCCTTTCTGAATACCATAAAAACCTCCATTTAATATAAGATAGCTCTATAATGCCCCCCCCATAAGGTTGCATATTACCAGGCAGCAGGAAGAATGAAAAAACTTGTGTATATGGACATCTGTCTTAATCACCTCGTGTTTCATATTCTCTTTTCTATGGCACACATAGTACATTTAAATGCAACAGGTTGGTGGGCATGATGCAAGGTATGAGAAACAATTTGTGAAATCTTGAAAAAAAATATAATTTAGAGCAATTCTGTAACCTGGGTTTTCATATTTTTATTTGGATATATGATTTTTTGAATTATAATAATTCCTGGAGATTTCCATAAACTCCATTTCATTATTCTCTAATATGACTCCTGAAGCAACTGTCAGAACCTACTACTCTAACTTATTTAAGGTTCTGCTACATTGAAAACAACACAACAGAAATATTTTTGCCAAAAAGCAAACAGTAAATAAATAACAGTTCCTATTTATAATCAATTTTTATAAGTATGACTACTATAATTAAAACAATCTATTTTGATGTGTTATAATAAGATCTAAAATTTTATAATTCTTGAGCATATACAGAAAGAAAAGAGATAGGAAATGAGCCAAGTACTAAAACATAAACTCCTAAAATTTATATTAGTAAAAAAAAAAAGTGCTTTCAGTTTAAAATTGTATCTGGAAAGATA
Organism: Plecotus auritus; assembly: GCF_963455305.1. NCBI lineage: Eukaryota > Metazoa > Chordata > Mammalia > Chiroptera > Vespertilionidae > Plecotus > Plecotus auritus. The sequence goes on from NC_137783.1 coordinate 140,907,953, forward strand.
TTTTGACTAAAAATTATATTTATAACTATATTATTTTCAAATTAAGAAATGAATTATGAATAGTAGAAGAAAACAGCACATCTCCCAAAAATAACCATATTAATGAAATTACATATCTCTAGGAAGTTGTATTTATTTTGTGCCACATAAAAAAATATTTTATATTCATAAATAAAATATCTTAGATATTGAACTTTGGTTAACTGATAATATTTACTGGGATAAATTATCTTTAGTGTTGTAGACTCTACAGAAAACAAACAAAAAAAGGAACAAAATTTCATGTTAAATCTCAGAGTAACTGAGAGGTAGTTCACTGAGAAAGAAGATTTTCAATCATAAAAAAAATGTATAGTTTATTTAGAAAGGTTCCCCCTTTAAAAAAAAAAAAAGATTTCCCTTTGCTCAGAATTCTAAATCATCATGAAAAATAAATTCAAAAGTAAAATCTCATCCTAAAAGAAGAAGCTTATATCTATATTTTTGAAGTATTTGTTTGTTATTTAAAGAGATATCAACTTGTTTTCATGATCGCTTTGTATGGAAATGATGGAAATGCAATTATTTCTTATGAAACAGGGTTTTTTGTTTTTTTTTTTTCTGGATAAACTTCCTAAAAGGTAACTTTGAGAGGGAAATATCTATGAATTAGAGTTTTTATAAGTCTGCAAATACATGAAAATATTAGATTAGTATTACTGACTAAATGTTTTCTTTTCCTTAACATTTTCATTTTAATTCTTTGACATGTTAATTAGCAAAATTTAACTCTGGAAGCTATCAATAAAAAATAATTCTTTATTTTTAAAATTGTATTATAAATGACAACTTCTGTGCTCCCTTAACCATATACATGTATTTTAAAATTAAAAAGACAGTTAGGCATAAGGAAATTCACTAAGGGGAAATTCACTAAGTCCTCTTTTATGTAAATATTATTTCATTAAATGTGGTGTTAATGCTCAGAAGGTGGAAATCTAAAGGATAAAGTTTGGAGGTTATATCTGATTCATTCTTCCTTTTTAATTAATTTATAGGCTGCCCATTTACTCATTGTCCTTCAATTGGCTGAGAAATAAAAGAATTTTCTGGACAATTCACTTTGGTTCATAGAACCCCCACCTCTAGCAAGTAGGTTTTATGCTCTTTTTCTTATCCCCAACCCAGTGCTCTTGCCACAAATTCAAAGGTTAAAGGAGTCCCCTTAACTTAAAAAAAAAAAAAAAATGTATTTGCCTTTTTTTTTTTTCCTACTAACGTAAGATTTGGCCTTAAAGACAATTTGACCCTGGGGTTATGACTCCCTTACAGGGTTAATTTGCTTGTTGAGATATTTAAGGGATCAATGCAGTATATGTAAATAATTACAAGTTGAATGACCAGCCCTGAGCAAACTCCCTCATGTTCTCACTACGTATTTGTTCAGCTCCAGACCAGTTCCCTGACCAATTCACAGCATCTGGAAAATCTTGGTATGATCCAGACCCTCCTTGATTTTAGATTCATCTTTGACCTTCTGAGTCCTAGTGACTTAACCTTTCTGCTTCCTTATTCCTATTTTCAACTCTCCCAACTCATCCAGGGCTATCTCTAGTCCTGGGTCTGTAGGGACCTGTCTTAATAATAACAGTTCATATCAGTTGAGTCCATTCTACATATCTGAAATAGTTTACTGACATATCATTTCATCTTCCCAACAGCCTTATGAAATAGGTCCTTGAATATCCCCATTTTACAGGTGAGGAGACTGATTCAGAGAAAGAATTTGCTCAAGGGTAAGCAGCTGAAAAGAGCAGAACTGGGGAGTAAAACGAGGTCTCTCTGGCTTTCTCAGCCATGAGGTGTTACTGCTTCCTCAAATTATGCTGCTCTTACCCTCCCCTTAAAAGGCTACAAAGTAGAGATAGCAAGGGCCACTTTATAGACTGCGTTTGACATGTTCCTGAGCTTTCTATTATGTTTTGTTTTGTTTTGTTTTGTTTTAAAGAAAGAGACATCACTGAATAGAAGCAATGGGTAGGCTCTGGGTTAAAAAGTCGGAGCAGAAGGCTCCAGTTTCAATAAAAAATAAATAAACAAAAACAGAAAACCGTATCTTCCTTTCCCTTTGAAATGTCTTTGAATGTGCCAGACAGGTTCAAGGGTACAAGCGTGGTCCTGGCCCTTTTTTCCTAGTGCAACCCAGAAAACATAGAGACCACATCAGATTCTCCCCATAACCACCCCTGCAATTTGCAGCCAAGACAAAAGAAATGCCTGATAGATAGGACAAGTTAAGTGCATCAAAAAGAGGAGAGTAAGATTGTTTTTTGGGGGGTAAGAGAAGATGAAAAGATTTATAAGGCCGTGAGTGAAAAATGAATCTGGAAAAAGGAAAGAACAAAGATAAAATACGGGTGGGGCAAAAGAAGGTTTACAGTTGTTCATATGGAAAATAACACAATCATTAATAAATAATAATACAATAATAAACTCTGTATTTCACATACTCACAATGTAAACCTACTTTTGCCCCTCCCTGTATGTATGAAAAGGAAAGAGAAAATATCATTTATGACAGCAAATAGTGTTATCTATTCTTGCCCTTCTATTTTTCCTTTATTCTTTCCTTGGAGGAAGTCACTTAAGCTCTGCAAATTTAGGATATAAGCTGAAAGTAAAAAGTAAATGGCAAGTTTCTTAGGCGAACTGCTTTTCCCCCTAATCAAAACTTAAAAAAAAAAAAAGTACAGAGTGATTTGCAAAAACAATTGTGATTAAATTCAACAGATTTTTAAAAGAACTTGAAAGGAAGGAATTACAGGGAAATGAAACTACAAAGAGATAATCTTTGTGCAGGGATGCATAAAGGAGAGAAAAAGATTTTCCCCTCTGCTCTTCCGATTTGCTCTAGCCGGGTAATCCTGGGTACTGGCAGACTATGGAGCAAATGGACAGATGCTTCCAGAAAAGATTATCTTTAATCTGTCACTCAGGGAATAACTCTGGCGCTATGACTGTAGATTCTGTGATCTAAACCTTGTATAAACCTTGCTATATGTGTCAAGCAGGAAAAAAAAACCACCCATAATAATAATAATAATAATAATATTAATAATAATGATAATAATGACAATAACTAACATTTATGAGCACTGATGAGGTACAAAGCACTTTCTATGTATAATCTCACTTAATCCTCACCAGAATCTTATGGTTGCTGTCATTATTCCCATTTTACAGATGAGGAAATTGAGAAAACAAAAAGAACCAGTTGTATTTAGATGGCTTTTCTATACTTCAGTCTCAGCAGCAGCAATCTGCTGTGTTCTTACTTAAGTAGAAATACACATGCTTCACCCTGTCCTCCCACAATCTACTACAAAAATCTTTGCAAATTCAGATCCTTATCTGGGCCTTTCACTTCCAGGGTAACCCCCAGCTATGACTTCCACTGGCTGTGCACCCTGGGAGTGTGGAATAAGAACATCTAGCTCCCCCTGAAAATAAAATTTACATCAGTATTGATCCGTGCTATAGTCAGTAAATGCCGTTTGCCCTGACAGAGGCCTTTCTCATTGCCAGGAGGAACTCGGAGGGCCCTGCAGGGCTGGGAACTAGGAAGAAACCTTTGCACAGTGACCTCTCCGTATCCATCTTGGGCCTTAAAGACTTCCAATTTCTCCTTCCCTGACTGGCCTGCCATAAAGCCCCCTGCTGTGCTATGTAGAAGCAGTCTACTGTCCTAACAGGGCCAACCCAACTGGACAGTCAACCAAACTAACAATCCAACAAATGCACCATTCCTTTCCTTCTCAAGGAACCCCTATCCCATCCAGCTGTGACTTCCCCTGGACTTTGCCAAGAACACGCAGAACCAGGCTAGCTTAGTCATTAAAACTTCTCATCTGCTTCTGTCCCTCAGCTCGAGGCCCACCTTGCCTTTCAGTTACTCGTTTTCTGTTTAACATTTATTCTAGCCATTTGCTAAGTATGAACTAAGTTTTAAGTATTTGGTCTCCAAAAAAGGGGCGGGGGGCAAAATGCTTGATGAAAATGCAACAGAATGCTACTGGGAGAAAAAAAAAAGGAATAGCTAGAAATCAAGATTTGAAGATGCAACTTAAGCTTCAAACTTTAATATTGTAAAATATAGGCCTTAGAGATTAACTAGATGAAAAAATGTTAATTTGGGGTTCATGGAGCCTAAGGAAGTCATGAACTCCCTGAAATTGTATGTAAAATATCTGTGGGGTTTTTTTTCTTTCTTTCTTTTTTTTTTTTTTTTTTGTTTTGCTTTTCGGGGAAGAAGGTCCATAGTTTCATTAGGTTGTCAAAGGAAGGTAAATTTACTTATATCTCCAATGCCTAAAATAAGGCCTGATATACAGTAGGGACTCAATAAACATTTTTTTGAAAAAAAAACATTCAACGTTTGTTGAATAAATGGATGGTTGAAGGGTCTGAGTTCTAACACATCTAATTTTATAGATGGAGAAATTGAGTCCTAGAAAGGATATAACTGCTTCTTCAAGGTCATGAGCTTAAGTAGTCAGGACTGGTAGTATTGCTGTTTTAACTCTTTCCACTGCTAGTTGGTGTTTTTTTGCCTTTTAACTTAATCATATCTTTCACTCCATTTCATTTTCTTTCTCCCAAACCATTTCTTTTTAAGCAGAAAAATGCATCTTATTTCCTAGTTATAAGTTGCCAGCTAGTGCATATCCCAAAGGGGAGGTGGGGAGCGAACAGCAGGAGGGTCTATGGAAAAGGCCACCAGAATAATTTGTTTGTGATAGCACACACAGCATGGCTACCATTCCTATGTGTGGAGGACTTGATTAACATGGTATCGAAATGGCTGTGATTGATGGGAATATGTGAAGCTAACGTAAGTGAAGTTAGATGTAGGAGGTGGCAGTAAATCTTAAGCTTAAAATTGGCCAGCCCAAGCAGCTTTCCTATGAGCAGGCCTGCTTGGTTGAAAGCTCCTTTGGAGGGCTTTCCTTGCTTGTAAAGTAATTAGGAAATTGTGGAGAATTCAAAGCAGGCCTTCCTACCCTCCAAACAGTTCACAGTCAAACCCAGCAGACAAGGAAGGGGAGACTCAAACTGCCACCCAGAGGAGAGAGATAGGGAGAGGGCCTCGTCCTCAGAGAGCTGCTCCTAGGAGAGATTTTGAAAGAGACCAAGGGACGCCTTCTGTGACACAGCAAATTTCTTGTGCTAACAATTCCCTCAGCAAACTGAGGCCAACAGGAAGACTCTGAGGTCTAGGACATGTCAGAGGCAAGGGAGGAGAGCTCTTCTTAACCTAGTGACACCCCCAGAATGCTAATTACTTGCAGAAGATCCTTTCAGTAAACTCTTCTTTGAACCCCCAGCCCCCCATTGTAAATGCAGGTCATTTTGGAAGGGAATCTGTTACAATGCTCTGGGTTGTTTTTTATGGATTCTCTGTATTATTTGGTAGTGGTAGAAAATATATAGTGAGGAAGAAAGAACCCAGAGGGGACAATAAACAACCTGAGTCTGAGTGAGGCCCAGCTGTGTGACCTTGATGGAATCACTTAACCTCTCTGAACCTCTGTTGTTTGATTTGTAAAACAAAGGTTTCAATTTATATAGCCTCAAAAAGCACTTTCCAGCTTTGGCATACTACATACTATATCTAAGTTTGAGGTTTAACCCATTGACAGGTTTTTCAGACATGATCAGAAGAGGTTACCCTTCAGCCAGAACAAAACAAAACAAAACACAAAAGATCTCACCGCCCCCCCCCCCCATATTAGTTTCTTAGATTTCTCTTCCAATGGGGATAGCAATTAAAGGGAAGAGGGAGGGATGTTAATTTATTGCAATGAACAGCAACCTTATTGCTCTAAGATAGATGATGAAAATTTCAGAATTTTACGTTCAAAGGGGAAATTTTTAAAAAGAGAGGCTCAGCCAATGATTTAAGACCTTGCCTTCACTTTCTTTGGTGGGATTATAGATGATTCCAGCCAATTTATTTATTATTTGGGTTCCACTCTCAAAATGTAGACATTTCACAAAATCTACGTAGCAGTCATTTCATTAATAGAGCAAATAGGTCTGTTTTGTGGTGATCTGGAGGCCCTCCATGCAATGTGCTTCAGTTCTGCCATGAGCCTCAAGTTTCCCTGAAGATTGCTAACAGCTTTCTACATTTTGCTCACAGAACATCCAAGGATTAGCCAGGTAGCTCAGTTTCTCCCTTCCTCATAAATCTAACAACGCTGGGGTTTCAAAATTCTCTGCCAAGCTCTGGACTGCATTCCCCAACAAGAATCAAATATGACACTGAAGCTCAGAAAGGCAGCTAAACAAAAGCTCTGTAGCAAAGGACTTTGCAGGTTAATAGAAAAAGTAAATGTATTTTGAGTTTAATGTGTTACCCTTCAAAAAAAATCCATAACCTAAAACTTCCATCTATCCTATGCTGAACTTAAGGAGACATAACTCAATGATTCCGTTTCCTCAGAGAAACTGAGCTCAGCAAATGACCCAACTCTGCACCTCTCCTGGGCCCCTGAGAGGCCTGAAATAGCCCAAAAAGTGGGGAGTGGAGAGCAAACTGTGAGCCCCACTGAGTGAGGCCTGCCCCCCTTAGTAATGGGGACTTGGGAGCCTCCAAACGCAAAGGCCCAGCTCCTGATGGGGATAAGACAGGAAGGGGGCCTGACTCCTGGGGTACTGTGTCTTTCCTTATGTCGTCTATGATGGGTGCCTTCCTTGCCAAAGACTAAGCCCTTTGAGGATGGTCCTCAGTGTTGGATCCCTGGCATCCCTGTGTCTCATCCCCAAGTGGGGAGTGTGTGTGGATGCCCTTGGGCCTGCCTAGGCCAAGGGCAGTGGGCCGAGGTATCTGCACTCACCTGGGACGCCAGCGCTCACTTGACTGGACCCTTCAGCTCCTGTGACCTCTGAGACCCCTTCCTCCGGTGGCCACCCCTCAAGCAGACCTTTGGGTGTCAGGACAGGTTTGACCACCTGAAAGGACAAATAGAGGGGTAAGTTACTCTGCTGGCTCAGAGGAGAATGGACAGATTGGGGGCTGGGTCATTTTGCAGGAAATCAAGGAGAGCGGAGGCTGAAGGGTAGGGGAAGGGCAAAAAGGCACACCTGGGCCAAGGGCTACAGGGCAGGGATGCTGATGCAGGAGAGCCTTTCAGAGGTGCCCACAAAGCCTCCCCGTTTGAGAAGTGTCTGGGACAGAGAAGAGGGTCCTGGTCTGAGACCGAAGCGAGCGTGCCCAGGACGTTTGACTCCATCCCTTCCTTGGTCTCTCCAGCCTAAGGCAGGTAAGGCAGAGGGACTCAGAGCAGCCACAGGTCTTGGAATGAGGATAGAAGGGGAGAAAAGGCACAAAGGGAGGAAGGCTGGCTCCAGCTGGGTATGGGAGAAGACCCAGAAGGGAGCAGCCAAAGTGGGCCCGAGGGGGCAGCATGCAGCAGCCACTAGAGGGCAGGTGGCGGGGAGGGGGCTCTGCGGTGCCCTCGCCCCTTCCTTACTCCGGAGGCAGCCTGGTTTTCTAACGCAGGCAAAACCTAAGCTAGTGGACTGGCCTGGGAGGACCAAGTTGCCCCAGCAGCTTCCTGGACACTTTCCACTATTGGGGGGCGGGGGGAGAAGCAGACTGAGGTGGGGAAGGGTCTCCCTTCCCTATAAGGGCTCTAGGAGTTGGCATCAGGTGCAAATGCTTGGAAGTTTCCATCAGGCCCTTGATTAACTAAGTGACAACGTGGCTTTTTTCAAAAGGGGTGCATTAGCAGTTTGAAGGTTCAAAGAGATGCCCCCCCCCCCTTTGCCGACCTTCCCCAGCAAAGGCAAAATGGGGAGAAAGGGCTTGATCAGCTCCCACTGGCCCCAGGCTGACGCAACCGCCCTGAGGAGGGAGGGAAAGACGCACAAAAAGCCATAGGTTTTCACTCATTGTGAAGGGGAAGGGGAGAGGGTCTTTGCCTGGGGTCCCACCCTGAGTGAGACACCCCTCCCGGCAAGCCCCTTCCCCCCCCGCACCCCCGGGAGGGATTGCAAGCGGGCGCCCCAGCCCCGGCGTGCGGCCGCCCCAGCTGCTGGGCTGCAGCAGCAGTAGCTTCTTGGAGGCAGCAACAGTTGTCTGGCCGAGGCGAAGCGAGGCGAGGGCTCGCTCTGGCGTGCACGACGCCGGCTGCGGCCGGGTGCTCCTGGGCTCCGCAGCCCGGGCCCCAGACCTAGCCTCCGTGGGAACAGGGAGGGGACCCCCGGCACGGTAGCCCCCAGCCGCCTGCGCTGTGGTTGCTCAACCCCTTCGGTGCAAGTTCACTTCTCTTAGGTCACCTCTCTCCCAAATCTGGTGGAGAATGAGGCTTTTGGAGAGAGGAGGGCTTTCTGGCTAGGGAAAGGAAGGGAGGGGGGGGAGTAAGAAGCAAAAGACAAAAGCAAAGCTGAAGGGACCCAGGGTGAAGCTATTTTTAATCTAACGTGGCTCTTTTGCCTCTCCCTCGGCGAAGCTATCGCTCCACAGACGGCCCCTCGTGAGAGGCAGGGAGGAAACCCACCCAGAGCTTTTGCTTTTGCTCCATCTCCTTTGAACATCGTAGAGACCCTTTTACTCTTTCAGAACACGCAATCGGGGAGGAGAAATCTCCTTTATCTGGGGAGAGGGACTCGGATTTAACCCTAGAGCTTGGAGTCCTCGTCTTAGGTGCTTTCTCGAAGGCTGAGCTAGAAAGGCTGACTCTGTCCAGCAGTGCCCGGGTCCGTGCTCCTTTCTCTACTCCAGAGAGGGGAGAGTCTGGGTGCCCAGCTACCCGGGAGCGGAAGGATGGTGGTGGTGGTTGGGGTGCGGGGGATTCAGGCCCTCCCCGAAAATGAGGAGCCTTGCAGCCCTCGGGTCTTGGACTCTCATATCCCTAGACACATCCTCTACCCCTGACCATCCCTCTGGATGCCTGCGTGTGTCTGTGTGTCCTTCTGGTCCAGTCCCTAAGGACGTCTAGCAGTCCCTAAGGCGAAGGGCATGGGGCGCAGATCATGGCGAAGGCCTGATTGCACCACTTGTAACCAAAGTGGTCACGACTGCAAGGAGTGGAGGAGGAGGAGGGGGACCACAGACGGTCCCCAATCCTGCAGTTCTGCCTCCCTCCCCAGGACAGGGTGCCTCAAGAGGCCAGGATGGGGCTGCTGCTGCTACTCTAGGCTGCAGAGTCGGGTGCAACCTCGTCTCTAAAAGCTCATTCTCTGTGTGTATGGGGGGGGGGCAGTTTTTTTTTTTTTTTACTGTTTTACCCCCTTGGGTGCTACTTAGTTTTGAAAAAGACAAGATGGGGTGGGGGGAACCCGATGCTGCAAAACGCCCTAAATTAGGTTGGAAGCAGGTGCCCGGGGGGAAAAAGGAACTCCGGAGATCGGGCGATGCCTGGATTTCCCCTCTTTTCGGAGCCACCAAGTCACCGCGGCTCGCCTCACCTTGGGGTCCCCGGCTAGGACGGAGGATGCCCGAGGCCTCCTGCCCCTCCCTCAAGGGTTTCCCCACCCCCACAGTGCGGTTGGAGCTATAGGGTCCAACGTGACCAGAAAATGTCCTTAACTGATGCATATTCCAGGTACTGACTTGGCTCTAAGACCAGTGAATGGGGTTTTTCGGGGTGTGGACGGGGGTAGGGGGGAAGACACAACTTCTGTAAACTTTTATTGTATTTTAGCTTCTTCCTACTTCTCCGAAAACACACGCACACCGCCTGCTCCAATTTCCCCCTGTGATACAAAGTCCATTAAAAAGTTGGGGGCGGGGGACCCACACGAAGGACAGGCGGGTGACCAAAGCCTCGGCGAGCGCTGGAAGGACGGCAGGGAAAGAATGAATTCTTCCCTAGAAAACGGGGACAGGGCTGGGGAAGGCTCCGACCGCGCCGCGTCGGGAAGGTGTATGAGCTTCGGCGGTCGCTTGCAGTCTTCTCGACGAGTGCGCCCTCCGCGAATGCTTTTTGGGGTAAGGGCTTCCGGCTATTGAGTTATGTACAGCAAGCCCAGACCGCAAAAAGATTCGCGAAGGGCAGAGTCTGCCGGCTTCTTCGGGCCGCCGCCGCCGCCGCCTTCAGCCCAGGATGCCTCCGAACCCCAGAGCCGAGCAGGCTGGGTCTCCCCAGCGCGCTCCAACGCGGCTCAGCCTTCCCACCCCGCACCGTCCGCCTTCTCCCGCCCCTCTCCGCGCCCCCGACCCATCCCTGCATTTCTCCACACCGTCCGCGATCCCCCAACTCAGCCGGCACAGCCTCGAGCGAGGTGTGCGGAGAGCGAGAAGAGGAGCGCCGAGAGGGACCAGGAATCCCGCCGCCCAGCCTCCACCCCTCTCCGTAGCTCTAACACTCGAGCCTCCCCGCCTGTCTGTCCTATCACCCCCATTCCCCTATCCAGGGCTCCGCCAGCCCCGCTGCAAGGTCGCGGATCTCTAAACAGGTAGAGTTCGGATTCCCCCTGAAACCCTTCTTGTCCCTCCTAGTCCCCCAGCCGAGGTTCCAGCCGTGACTACAGGCGCTGCGTAAAGAGAAAAACTCCCCCAGAGCACTAAATAAATACAGACGAGGCTGCCAGCTCATTGGTACGGACTAAAATCGTCACCCACCAATCAGGAGAGAGCTCACATTTTCTTCTTCCTTTTTTTTTTTTTTCCATAAGGGGGAGGGAGAAAAAAAATATTTCCATTTCTAATTATTCAACAAAACCCAGATTGGAACACGTTAAAATATTGTTGTTGCAAAAAAGCTGGCCATGACCCCCATTCCAGCCCAGGTGAGGGGAGGGGCGCGAGATATTGGGCAAACGGGGTTCAAGAGCGCGACCTCTCCCAAAGGTACCCAAGCCAGAAGATTCAGACAGAAAATGACAGGCAAAGATGAATAAATATAAAATAAACTCGAAGTCCACCCTAGTCAACCTATTTCTATAAATATGGTAATCTCCCCCCCCCCTTCCTAATGCTCAGTAGGAAAGGTGGAGATCCTCCCTTCTCACCCTCCCCCAAACCCGTCTAGATACTGGTGTCCAATAGACCACTCGCCTCATGTGCCCTCTCATTGCTGCAGCCCCTCCCCCCACTCCGTACCCATTCTGCAGAATATTGGAGGAACAACAAGTCTCGAGCCCCTCACAGACCGCCGCCTCCTACAGACGCGAGAATCCAGCATCTGCGCGGGGCGGGTGGGGGGGGGGGCGGGTAGAAGGAAGGAAGACTACAGTGGAAAGACAGAGAAGATCTCTTTCCTGCGTTCACCCTCCTTCCCTCTTCCTTCTCTCCCTCTAGGTCCCCTCCGGCATCCCCAAAATCCAGACTTTGAGAGGGTGCCTTCCTACTTCCCAGGGCAGCGCCACCCTTCCAAAGCCTCTCTTGCCCCGCCTCCCCTTCCTCCCCTACTGTGTCCAAGAACGGTGTGACCATCTCCCCCCCTCCCTCACCCCCCCCCCCTCAGCAGTAGTCACCCGGTAGGGAAAAACACAGCCAAGGTAGGATGCTGCAAAATTGCAATAACTTAGGACGAAAGTTGCCATATTTGTTCTTTGCCACTTTGGAATCGACGTGCGCTGGCGCGCGCGCACACACACACACACACACACACACACACACTCTTGCTTAGCACTCTGGGAGAAAACGTAGCTAGGCGAAGTAGTCACTGTCTCCTGTCGGCCCACCCCCTCTGCTCATCCATCACCCTCCTGCGGCTCTGCGACCCACCCACCCTCCCGCCGCCTACCCTCCGCTCGGCGACCAGCAGACGCACGCACACACCCTCCGAGCGTCGGTGCGCCTGGCGCGCTCCAAAGGGGGCTCCACAGGCTGCTCCCGCAGCCAGTGCGGCGCCGGGCAACTGGGGGGAAAAAGTTCTGCTTAGCCGACCACTGAGCTACCCACTACCGGCCGACCCTTAAACCAATCCCCTTCTCCTTACCTCGGTCCGGAGGCCCCGGGAGCGCGCTCGTCCCGTCCGCACTGCAGTCAGCTGGAAGGAGCCCCTCTCCAACAGGCCCGCTCCTCTCGCGCCCCTCCCCGCCCCCCACAAGTGTTTGCCCAGCGGCAAAGCAGGCTTTTCCAGGTAAGTATATAAGTTACTGTTCTGTGTGGGAGGGTCACGATCTTGGTAATTGCGGCTTTCCAGGGTTAACCCCTGCGTTCCTGCCTTCCTCCAACTTGTTGAGGACTCGTCGAGTCCCAGGCTGAGCGAGCGAGCGCGCCAGTGAGCGCGCCAGTGAGCGCGCCGGCCGGGAGGGGAGAGAGGTGCACCGGACAGCGAGGGGAGAGCGAGGCAGCCAGTGGGGGAGTTCAAATGTATTCCCTGGCAGCGGTTTTCATTGGATAGGTCCTTCCCCCCACGCCCGTCCCCCCTGTTTCGGTGCTTCCCCCCCCCTCCCCCGTCTCCCTTGTAGGGGACGTCTCCAGGCAAAGTCACGATTCCTTCTCAGTTCGGAATGAACTGTGACTAGAGCCATGACGAAGCCAGAGCGCATTACTCACTTTTTGCAGTCACGACTTGGGAATCCGTGCTGGTTCCAACCAAAATTACACCGCTACCATTGAATTATTTAATAGGTTCCAGTTTGGGGTAAACTTGTGCATTGTGTAAAGCGATGGAGGAGAGGGAGGAGGGGGAGGAGGGGGAGGAGGGGGAGGAGGGGAAAATTAGAACCTGGGGGTCCTCCCCACTCCCTTCATGACACTGGGACATCCCCAACCGCTCCACGTGTTGCAAGTGCTTTGTTGCACTACCACCCCTCCCTGCCCGACCGCCCCTCCAACCCCAGCTATTTTCTGTGCAAATGTGGAAGAATTTGTAAACACAACCACGCAACTTTAGGGCGAGGCTTGGGAAAGGGAACTAGTAGGATGAATGAAGAAGATGGTGAGGGGTGGGCCGAGAAGTTTCAAGCAGCTTTGGTTTAAGCTGAATTGTCAAGACAAAGTGTGTGATGCAACGTTGTGTTATTCTGCACAAATAAGTAACAGCCCTTGTTACTATTATGAGTTGGCGAATACTCAATCTCAGCCAGGGAATCTTCCCAGAGAGGGACTGCTTCTGAGCTAAAAATAACTCGACCTCCCACCCCTCAGGGCTGCCCCTCGCAGGTCACTAAAGCCAGAGGCTGTTGCTGGATTTGGATGGGGCATAGAGGGCAGAGAGTACCTGAAGACTAGCCCCCCTCAGATACTTACCTCACCGTCCCGAGTTTATTATTTTTAATTACATAGAAGATATCCCTGTGTGCATACAGCTTGCTGCAGGTCCGCAAGATTGCCTCCTTTCCCCCACCGTCTACAGTCCATCCTTGTGGCCAGTTCAAGGATTCATTTTTATTATTCCTCTACCAGTAGTTAATCAGTATAAATGTCTTTGTGCGGGGGGAGGGGGTGATATTCATCCCCACCCCTGGCCTCTGATAACCTTCCTCTCTCCTCACCTGCCTGGTTACTGGTTTGGTCAAGGTGTTGTCTGGATTTGATTGCAATAAATCTCACTCTAGGTCGAGCCCATAATCCCAGGGAGTTGATGGTCTCCCCAATAACATTTGCTAACTAGGAGAGCCCCTCTCCCCAGTTCCCCTCAGAGCCAGTTTTCAGAAATCCTTTGGCTTTAGGTTTTAAGGCGCCGGGCGATGTTCCCAAGCCTGAATTCTCTGTGCATCGTACCAGCAACTCCTGTGCCTTGGCTTCTAATGCATTCACCCCACCAACTCCTTCAGGGCTCCTAGGACTAGGACGCGAAGCGGGGATAATAAGAAAAATGCCATAATGCACAGATACACCCTTACATACCTCACAGGAATTGCAAAATGTGGGAGTGTGGGGGCATGAAGTGGGAGGGGACGAGAGTCCAAATAAAGCAACCTATAGCCTCTTATTTTGAGAGTCACCACCACCGGAGAGAAATCTTTCAAAGCCACTGGCGGGAAGATGCGGACGCCTGGGAATGGAGACCCAGATAGTGTCTGGCCTCTGCGGAAAAAGCCAGTGAGGCACCCGGCCGTTCGGTTCCTGGAGCGCTGGGCCTCGGCTCATCCTGGAATCTAACACTTGGTTCCCCCTCCTTTAATTTTTTTTTCTTTCCTTCCCACTCACCCCTCCTTTTCCCTAAAGCTCTCACCGAAGTCACGACTATCCCCTTTGAACATCCTTAACTCTCTCCTCTCCGTAACCTCCTTCTGCATCCAGGGCGGGGCTATCCGCAGCTAGCGCCAACCCCGCCCCCTGGCGCTCGGATCTGAACTCGCAGAGGACCAAGGAATTATCAGCACCTGCCTTCCATGGACAGCTACCTCGCCCGGGGCCAGCCGGGACCAGGATCGCGGTCCTTCCGCTCCTGGACCAGAGCACGCAGGGAAGTTTGTCAGAGGAATAGGGATCCTACCCCTTTATCTCCCAGCCCCATCCATGCAATTTTAATCTGTAACTACCATTAATCTCCCAGAGAAATAGCCCATTAAGTCGTATCTGGGCACCCTTTAAGACAGAGAAAATGGGGAGGGGAGGGGGCAGTCGGGGGAATCGAGCTCAACAGCGCCGACCCATAAAGAGAGAGGGACTTGCAGCAGCTATTGATTCAGAAGAGATTCGTCAGGGTGATTCCCGGCTCAGCGAGAATTTCCCCTTTCAGTTCCTTTGCATGCAGCCCAAAATTCATTATGCACACACTCACAACTATACCCTTCACACCACCACCCCACTCAGTCCCACCCTCCTCCTTAGAAAGGGGTAAAAGGCAGCCAAAAAGAACCTGGGGGCATGCACAAAGTAAGCCTCGGCTTGTACTCACAGTCTGCGGCATGCACATGACATAATATTACTTACCCGAACGGGAACTCCTTAAGAGAGAAAAAGAAACATAGGGGGAAGGAAGAGAAAGTGGAAAGAGAGAGGGAGACAGAAGAGAGGAGAGGAAAAATCCAACAATTAATTTCAGACATAGTTGGGGGGAGGGAATGCGGTGATGTCCAGGTTTTCTTCCACCCGCGCTGGCTTTTTATCCCAGTGCAGCCCTCGGTCTATTTCTGGAACACGATCAAACCCTGATGCTATTTTTAGCAAGTACTGAAAAAACCTCCACACACAAAGGCATTTCGCTGGAACGTTTTGTCCAAAACATTAAATGTGCATTAAGCGCCCCTCTCCCCACCTTTTTCTGCACCGCCAGCCTCACTTGCATTACTGCAGATGATATGTTTCAAGGCAGAAAAATACCCCAATATTTCTTATATTCTCCCTCCCTCCCGTTAACTCGCGTTTGCCTCTGCCTGTTGCAAGCTCCTCGCAGCCTTCCGGAGCAGAAGGCTTTGGAGGGTCGTATTCTTTTAGAGCCTCATGTCTCCATTGACCAGATTCCCCGCATTCTGGGGCAGAGGAGGCTGCTTAGGCCCCTTCCCCAGAGAGCTTCCCAAGCAAGCTCTAGTCTAGAGTCTAATGCTATCCGAGATGGAGATTCCCAAATGAGCGGGGGGAATCTTCCATACCCGTCCCACGTTCACCACCCATGCTTTGCAAAATCGCGCAGTGTTTGCAACACACCGCCTTTGGAAATGTATAATTTGAAAGCTGCATGTGTGTGTGTGTGTGTGTTTTGCGTTCTAGTAATTCACTACGAGGGGGCTGGAGGAAAGAGACTCAGGAAGGCAGCGCAGAGCAGCCGCCTTGAGTCTCCTTTGCCAGCCTGCGTCAGTCATCAGCTACTGACGTCACGTGCAGATTCTCCTCTTTGGTGGGTCTGGTTCAGCGGGGAAAAGGCTTCTGCACGGAGACAGCGCTTTGTGTTCGGCGCAGCCACTAAGCAGGCGAGGCTGCTGAGGCGGGCGCCACCCCAGGCTCGGGCTGGGCAGCTGCAGAGGAAGCTGCAGCCCTGTTTCCACCCGGAGTGCGCCCCGAGGGTGGGCGTGCCCAGCAGGAGAGCCCCCTTCCCAAATGCCCTCAGCTACCCCCCGCCCCCCCTCTCCGCCAACTCGGCTAGGTGTGCACAGACTCGCGCAAGCGTCCGTTCCCCCGCCCTTTCGCAACTGGCCATGTAGCAGAGACAGCTATGGCTATAACTCGGATTAATTCTGTGTGTTTGTCGGGCAGAGAGCCTCGGCTCCTCCAGTGACGCAAATAACAGATTCTACGGCTCCTGCTTTCTCCCCTGCTCCCTTTTTCTCCCTCCCTCCTTCTTTTCCCTCTTCTGTTTCCTGCGCCCACGCATCATGCTTGGTCTCCCACGGAATCAGCCAGCTACAGCTTCCCAGAGAGCAATAAAATTCCAAGTTACAGACAGACAGATTCCCAGAGCAGGAACAAATAAACCTGCAATTAAACACAGCCCTTTGCAAATGGCCAACAGCCTTTAGAAGCTGCTTTGGAGGGGGGTGGGAGGAAACAGGGCTTGCTGCTGCAGCTTTTCCCTCTCCTCACCACCCCAAAAGGAAACCCACCTCTATAAATACCCAGATGGCAGGGTATTAGCAAATAAACAACTTCTGCTGAATGGCAGAGGAGGAGAAAATTCAACCAAAACTGAAAATGCTTAGTCTCTAGCAACATAATCAGGACTTTCAAAGACTAGGTGATGGCTGGTTTACCCTTTCTCCTTCTCACAGATCAGGGGATCCTTTTTCTTCTTCTTCTTCTTCTTCAAAAATGTCCCTGAAAAATGAGCTCAGTGGGTTAGTGCTATTTTTAAACCAATTTGAATGGAGCTTGTTTCTTGAGAGTGACAAAATGTGTGTGTGTGTGTGTGTGTGTGTGTGTATACGTGTTTCAGTGAATCTGAGGTTTTCAGCAGAAGACATGCCACACCTCAGCATGATAAAGGGTTTATTGATTAGTGGTGATGGAGGTGGGAAGAATCCTTGCATATTGGAAGATCTGAACAACATCTCACACACAGAGATCCTCCTCCCCAAATCTACACAACATCCCAGACCCACCTTGCATAACTTCTGTACTGGGGGAGTAAGAGAAGCAGAGAACTATTTAGTCATGGCTTGATGCATGGGTCATCTCCTTTATTAATCCTAATTATCAACGTTCCCGACAGTGGTTTTCCTTAATGACAATAAACAATTTTCCAGAGCTTACTACCAGGATTTGGGCCACAAGCCTGGAAGACAGTGATCATAAAGCTGATCTTTAATCAGTGTGATCTTTAATACCCTCTCATCTCCCTCCTCGGGGGCTCCTAGCCTTTGTAACTTGCCTTGGAGATTTTGGGTTAAGCTTAAGCCCCTCCTTTACCCTGAACTCCCGTCTCTGGGTCAAGCCTGGCCTACTAAAGGGAGACAGAGGACAGCTCCTCAGCATGGAGGACACCTTCTGGCGGTCCATCAGCAGCTATTTATTTTTAGCTCCATGAATGCATGTATGTATGCATGTGAGAATGTTGCTGCAGTGGGGAAGCCTGCAGCCAGGCAGTCAGAATGAGAAGTAGGTGGCCCTGGTTCTTCCACTGAAGATGACTTATCACATAGGGCCTATGTCATAGGCTCATCAAATGTGGCCCAACAGATAGGAAAGCTTCCCCTTCAGTGTTTCAATGAAGTCTTCTGGGGTTCATGAAAATTTCAGACTAAACATGTTTTTAAAGGCCCAGAGTTGGTATGTTTCTAGAGAGGTGAGAGTAGGTATGTGTAAGCATAAGTTCACATTCACAGAAACCATGTAGTTTCTCTATAAGCTACATAAACTCTGTAAAGAAGAGACGATTTAGAATAATGTGACTTGGTTTCTATGGCAGTTGGCTGCTATTGTGTCTGATGCTGAGACCAAGGCAGGTTCATTTAAGATCCCTTTGGGGGTTCCCTAACGGCTTCCAGCAAACCTTGAGTATAGCCCTAATAAATGAGGTAGAGTTGGAAATATAAGAAATGTGCTTAGACTCTGCATCTCAAAACTTTGAGAGCAGTAGTCCAAATGATACTAACGGAACCTTGGCTGCCTGGTGAACTCAAAGTCTCTGCCCCTTTCACAGAAGGGCACCCCTTGGCTTTGTCTGTATCTTACTAGGGTAATCAAGCTGACCAGGTAGATGGGGAGGCCGGGCTGGGGAGGAGATGCCTAGGAAACTCAGCAGAAATATTTACAGAAAGTTAGGCCTCCAGAGCCAGCATCTCTGTTTTTTGTACACACCAATCAAGTCCTTTGGCACATGCCTGAACTGGAGCTGGTGACATTGGATTTCTGAGCAGTCCTACCGTTCTTTGCTAAGGGCTGTGCTGCCCAGTTCCTGTTGGGGCAGTCAAGCTCAGGACCCAGGAAATTAATTGCCTGATGTGGAACCTGTCCAAGATGCAAATTGCCTTTTGCACTGTCAACTGATTTCTGGGCATCCCAAGCATGAAGAGGACTTTCTTCCCCTAATGCTCCCACAGAGGGCCTGTAGGGGTAGGCTGTTGTCACAAAGCCCTTGAAAAAGAACTGAGTCTCCTTTCTTTGAGGATCAGTGAAACCCAGAAATGTCCTGCCTGTGTCTTCTCTTGTCTCCTCTCCAAGGACCAAGAAAAATGCCAGTAGGTAAAGTACTGGGTTTAGAGGAGGAAAATAATCTCTGCTCCCAGGAAATCAACCAATAGTCTATCAGGGAAGAGACTCCTCTTTGTCTAAAGTCGTCTCCCTCAGGGAGCAGAATTATTTTGGTCTAAGTAATGTATGGGATAAGGGAGAATAAACCACTAGTCATTGAGTACCTACTATGTGCCAGACACTGTGCCAGGTGCTTTACTTAAGGCAATTCTATAGGTGTCATTATAATAATGTTACCTGCCCCATTGGGTTGTGGAGCACAGAAATCACTTCAAAAAATAGTAGTTACGATTTTCCCCCATTTTATAGCTAAGGAAGCAGAGGACAGATAGTTTAAGTGACTTGTCCAAAAGTCTTAGAGCTTGACATTGTACCATTAGGGATCCAATCAAATTCATGTCTGTGTGGCTTCACTATTTATGCCAACATTCTATCATGTTGCCTCTAACTTTTATATTCCAGTTCTAGGCTTCATTATTTGGAATTGGAGATGTTTGGGACTTTCTCAGTAGTGACCCAAACAATGAAACTGATTTATTCCTCCTAATGAGCCCTTTAGTCAGTAGACATACCCACACACAAGGCTATCTGCCTGAGAAGAGACGCCCTCCATTTTCCACCTGGGAAAGCCCCAGCTCATCCAAAACTCAAAAGGATTTGTCCCAACCCAGCCAGTGTGGATTGTAGATGCAGTGAACTTTATGCCCATTCAGGCTGCTACACCCGCCAGGTTCCCACCTCCACTATGGAAGCCCCTTAGGTGGCACTGAGGAGGAGTTAGAAATTCCCCTGTCCCGTCTTTCAAGAAAGCTGTCTTAAGGTAAGATCAGCAGCAAATCTGCATTTTGTTTGGCTGGCCATTGGAGTCCTCCTTCACCATTTAGAAACTGGCATCCCCGATTATTTTGATTCTGAAAACTTTAGAGGCTAAGCCATTAGCACAGTGGGGGAGCTGATCCACAGCATGCATAATACAAGCTATTCCATGATCCCCTTCCCTTATTAAATGCATGTTTTCATCACTTACCCTGATCAAGAGGTACATTCTGTCTCAGGAAACATCTCTTAGAAGCCAGCATACTTGGAGGTTTGAGGTGATATTTTTAAGGACCATTCGCATGCTGGAGCAAAGTGACTAGAATTTCACCCCACCCCCTTTTTAGCTGCCATCAGCACTCAAGAGTCTCAACTCTCCCTCTACCTGAAAGCAAGTGCAATGTTCAACATCAGAATAGTGAAGACAAGCTATGCTCTCTACACACCTCTTTCAAATGCTGTCCTCCCTACACCACTGTTAACTGCTGGATGCCTTAGAGAACCAGATGGTAGGTTTCCAATGCCTTGTTGATAGAAGGCACATTTGGGAGAATGGGGACCTAGAGAGCCACCCAGGAATATCTAGAGTGAGTTTCATGGTGAGGATCTAAGCAAAGACATGGAAGCCAGAGCAAGCACATGATAGGGGGCTGAGGCTGCAGGGGTGAGAGTGTGGTGGGACTCAGGATGCCAGCATGTTTCAGTTTAGCAGAGGCTAAATAAAAAAGAGTCAGAGCTTGAAAAAGCATGCACCACGGGGAGAAAGGAACAATCTGTAGGGTGCTTCAAGACACCTGCATGAATTTGGCCTTAATCTTGTGGTTGGTGAACAGCTATCTACCCCATCTGAATTCCGTGGGCAGAGGAAGCTCAATTACAAATTCATGGGGGAGGTCTGTTGGGTCTGAATTAGCTGCACTTGTTATCTTTCACTATTAGAGCAGTCTTGAAAGTAGCTGCTAGTCTCCTAGGCTTGGATCACTACATCTGATAGGGCAACAGTAAAACATGGGCATTCCATTCTTTAATTCCTAGTTCAATAACTATAGGCTGTGAAACAGGGGCAGAACAGACTAAGGTATCGGCTGGGTTGGCCAGGCTATGAGTTAAATGATGAATTAGGTCTGAATCTCATCATGAGAACAGAGAACTTCAGCTTGCCTGTGAAAAACTGGCATCTTCCATTAGTTCTAGTTTACCCCTCAAAGTGGAAATAGATGTGGGTAGAGAAACTACACTTTATACGTACAGTAGGTTTTCTGAGAACCATGCTCTTTGAAGTGATTGTCTTTGAGAAAGAGAGCACTTTAGCCTCAACAAATTCTGATCTGGTTAAACTTGTGGATCTGTTTTATTTTATAGAGTTTGGGGTTAACATTGTGAGGCTGGACTGAAGGGCATTTGAGTCAATAAGAACCAATAGAGGACAAATCTCACATCCTAACAGGGTGGATCTGGCTCATCAGCACCGGGTTACTGAGGTCATTACACATCACCCTAGACAGTGCTGGCAAATGTCACTTACCTCACCATCCAGGAACCTGTGGCTCAGAAACGAGGAAGCAAAGCCTTGGGTCTCAAATGAAAATGTCTAGAGTGAAGCCATCGCAATGTGGTAGGATGAAATGCAAATTTAATTGGACGGGGGAAAATTGAGATGATTCCATCCTGTGTATGGGGGCAATCCAATTCTGAGGCTCTTTCTCTTTCCTCCCTACCCCTATGTTCTCAATCACTCCAAACAATCACGAATAAGCTCTTTCACTATATCTGACTGGGATTAAGGGATTGCTGGTCCTTCCATTTGGTGTCAATTACATCACATTACCTTGGGTACCTGTACTGAGTGTGACTGCTCTGGCAGAGAGTCTTGCAACTTCATATTGGAAGAGGTAGGATTTTCTGTCGCTTCCCTGACCTGGGGGCTGAGTGTTGGGCAGAGTCTGACAGGAGACAAGAGTAGGAGAGAGGGAGCTCATGTTAGCCACCTGGGTATAACTCAGAGGGAAACTTGCCAAACAGAAAGCAAAGCCACCACCCATGAGAGGGGCACCTCAGAAAAAGAGCTGAGAGGGTAATGAATGGAGGAAGGATGGTGATCAGGAAGGACCAGGAAGGATGGTTAATAGGAAGATGAATGTGAGCAGCAATATTGCAGAAAGCACGAAGCAAAGGGTGAGGTGAATCCTGGGTGTTTGAGAACTGCTTTGAAACCTCATCTGGTCTCCTCTTGGTCGTTGGTGCTCCTACAACAAGCAAGAATGAAAAGGATATGGTGTCAGCAATCTACATCCCATCATTCAGAGTTCCTTGTGAGCGTTCAGTCCAGGCACTCCCCTCCCCTCCTTCAGTGGTATCATTTTGGCTACCCTGGAGGTGGCAGGGGACAAGACACAGATTCTCAAGGCTTACAGTTAGGTAAAGAGATGCTCAGGCTTACCAGCAAGTGGCTAAATACGAGTTCACTCCAAATTGGCAGGTCTAGACCAACTATTCACCAAGAAGTCACATTTCTGGCAAAGTAGTTTGTGGGATTAACAGGTCTAACCAGAGAGACAGCCACTTCTATTGGTAGCTGGAGGTCAGGAGGTGACATCATGGGCAAACATTTTAAATCCAACCACTCTGTTTAGGACAGTGAGAGCCCAATTGCTCAGGAGGTGCTGCAGAAAGCCTCCTCTTGTAGCTGCTGTGTTATTGTCAGCAGGCACCATCTTGATCCCATCACGATATCACTCTGCCTTTAGGGGAGGAGGCAACTAGAAGGAGATCCTGAATTGGGGTGGGTGGTGTTGGGTAATATGTGGTGTGGCTGCTGCCCCATTGTGTAGATTTAGGGACATAGCAGTGAAACTGGAGACCAACACCCAAACCAACAAGGACTGGGAATCCTATGCCTTACCCATATCTCATTTCCCCAGGAAGAACCAATGTGGAAATAAGTGCTGTGAGGTTCTCCTGCGTGAAGAGGATTACATCTTTGCATGATTCCGGAGAGTTGAAATAATATTTGAGATTCTCCCAGGGGCCTACATATCTTTAAAATGTGGGCTGGTGAGAGACCAGCCTTAAAAAGATAAGTGGCTTGTGTAATTCCTAATTCCCAAATGACTCAATATCAAGGAAGCTCAATTATGAACCAACCTGAAAGAGGGGAAGGAGTGACTCAGGACAGGATCTGTATGTAAATCAAGAAGGTGGCTTCACAATCTTTATTTCCTGCAGTTAAAAAGCCCAGGAGAGACCTGTTTCAGCCAACACCAACCAGAAAGTCAGCAGTTCAGCTGAGAATGAAGAGTCCGGTCTTAACTCTGCCATTTGCTCCTAACCAAAATCTGGAACACATCACTCAACATCTTAAATTCCCACCTTATAAAATGTGTGTGCCTGCCCTACCTACCTCACAGGATTTTATTTTAAAACTAAAGAAAACAAAACAACAACACAGGGATGAACACTTCCCACACATTTAATGGAAATCCTTCTTAGTCACTGTGGGCATTACTCTTTCTTCAGTCTGGGCAGCACAGTGACAGCACAGATTGGACACACATTGTCATGTAATTGTCTCTTGGGCTGGATTTTTTTTTTTTTTTTAAAGCAAGATTGAAATGCTCTAGGACCAGGAAGTTTATGGAGCAATCCCAGAGCCAGCACAATCTACTTATATCAGGTGATGAGAACCAGTTTCGCTTCCAATTTCACATCATCTTTTGGTTCCTGCTTCTCTTGAGTTCTCTCTCGGGAGAATTCTAGGTCACTGAGGTGGTCTGCTAATCTCTGGTGATGCCAGGAATCTTGGCTGCCTCCGTTTGTAAACCCTGCCACATGGAAGTAAGATACTTAGCACCGTGTTGGCGCTCAGTAAATATTAGATGAACTTAGGAAGGAGGCAGAAGAAACCAGTCTCTGCAGTTTCACCTTCCTTGGTGCCTCAAAATACCTTATTTGCTCCTTGTTTCAAGGCACCGAGGTGTTCAGACGCCGCAAGTTGATCCCCACAGGGCAGGGCAGATAACTGCTTTGGAGTTTCTACCTAAGAGCCAGTAGAGGGAGCTCCCGAGTAAAACTGCTCTTCTCTGGGCCACGTTTCCCTCACTTCGCTCTAAAACCAATCTCTGCCCCACAGGCCACGGACTTTTTCTCAGAACACGGGAGAAAACTGGAGCCCTCATTGAAAGACCTGGGCCTAGTCCTGCTTTCAGGGCACCCAGTGGTTCCTGAACTTTAGAGACAGCTTGAGTCCCACGCCAAGGTTCACCCTTGGGCTCCAGTGCCAACTTGGAATAATGAAGATAGTTCCTATTGGGGCTGATCCCAGAGACCTGGGGCTGAGGCTTTGAAGCTCACACTTTTCTGGCCCTTGGAATTTTGAGTATGTCTGGCTTTCTAGTCATCTTCTTCCCACAAACACCTAGATTATAGTCACTAAAGGACCTTGCTTTAAACTTGTTATAAGGCAGCCATGGCGCCTGGACGCTGGTAAGCAGCAGAGTGAAGGGGATAGTCTTTGCCTGCTCCTAGGAGCCTTTAAACACAAGTAAGTACCTGAGAAACCCAATTCTGGACATGGCATTTCTCTCAGATAAAAGACCTAAAATGGCTGCCAAAAGGTGGCAGGAGGGACTTTGCTGAGGCTCTGGGCCATGCTTGTCCACAGTTCCTTCTCTTCGCAGATTCCTCAGGTCAACCAGGTGGCCCAAACCTTTTTTCTTATCCTTATTTTCTGGCTCACAGTTAATCAATGCAACAGTAGGAGCCCCAAGAGATGATGGGAGATCTTTCTAGGCTTTCTTATAATTAACATTTGCTCACAGTTTGCTTTTGATTAGAAGTGGCCTCATTTCTTTTAGGGTACCCAAGGGGCTCTGTGCCTCATCTACTTACAGGGTGATACAAGACTCAGAGTGAGGCAAAGACTTGCCATCCAGGAAGGTTAAAACATCGGAGAGCTTCTGTGCCCCCTTCTGCTGGCATGATACCAAGAGTAACAATAGCTGATATTTATGGAGTATTTACTAACCTCAGGTATTCTGCTAAGAGGTGTGTATACATTATTCCACTCAATTCTTAGAGAAACTCAGTGAATCAGTTCTTATTACAATTTCCATTTTAAAGTTGAAAAGCTAGGGTTTGGAGAGGCTAAATAAACTGCCCTAGGTAATAAAGCTGATAAGTATAATGGCTGGTATTCTGAAATACAGAACAGCCCCCCTCTGGGCTCTAGCTGGGTCCTCCACAACTGACAATAGTGGAGTTCCCTTCCCTTCAGGATTAGGAGATGTTTCCAAGGATGAGGGGAACCTGGGACTTAACCCTTGTTAATCATGTCTTTCTCAGTCTATTGTCCCATTTCCACAGGGCAAGTGCAACCTGTCTCAGGAGGAAAACTTGCCCCCAGGATGAAGCAGTTTACCTTCTTTTTCTTCTCTAAGATAATCCTTTGGATGAGAATTATTCAACTTGCTCTGCACAGCAGTCATGAGATTGCGTACATTATGGGGCTGGTTGACTCTGATCCCTTGTTTTAGGAATGAGGCAAGTGAATCACCTAAGTTCGCTAAGTTAGGGCAGAAGAGCCTGGACTGGAACCCTAGGTTCGACTCCTAGTTCAGTCAACCTATCTGATCAGAGGGTCTCTGCAGAATGGGGCACCAATAAGAGAAGGTAGTTATGGCCACTGATGCGTGAGTCTGCTGATACTCAAAAAAAAAAAAAAGAAAGTGAGGTATTCCTCTAATCCATTTAGGGAAGCTGGAGCCTGGAAGAAGAGTCAGCTGGACCCAGGTCACGGGCCAAGTTAGGAGTGAGCTCAATGATTTCTATTCCCAAGTATCCAGTTAACCAGATTCCCTATCTAGCTTTTAAAAATCTGAGAGCTTATAAACCAGTAGGCTAGTGTAAAAGAGGAGAAAGCCTCTTGCCTTGGTGTAAGTGGATAAAGGAGTTTTCAGGGAGAGATGGTGGCTATTTTGCTCTTCCCTTTTCTCTTGTATCACCTCCCCAAACAATTTCTGTTTTCCAAATCTGTGTGAATTCAATATAGAAAAGTAAATTGAAGCAAATAAAGTTTGTAATGAATAGGATCCTAACTCCTGCCTGCCTCAGACTAAGGCTAGGTTAAGGCTACTCCCTGCAAAGCAGGTCTTCTCAGGCTTGGTGGTTCTTACTACCCAAGATGTGGTGGTCAGGGAAGGTCCTGTGGTCCTGGGTCCTGTGAACCCTCACATAACCCATGGGCTTCCAATAGAATGAACTACCATGAAAGCCTGTCCTCTTCACCAAATGTTACCAGGAGTCTCTGGAACTAAAAATCTGTATCTTGCCGAAACCGGTTTGGCTCAGTGGATAGAGCGTCGGCCTGCGGACTGAAGGGTCCCGGGTTCGATTCCGGTCAAGGGCATGTACCTTGGTTGCGGGCACATCCCCAGTGGGAGGTGTGCAGGAGGCAGCTGATCGATGTTTCTCTCTCATCGATGTTTCTAGCTCTCTATCCCTCTCCCTTCCTCTCTGTAAAATACCAATAAAATATATTTAAAAAAAAATCTGTATCTTAATGGATGGAACCTGTTGCTCTTTCCCAACTGTATATCCACACTCATATAAACTCATGGATTAAAGGATTCCTGGTAGAACAGGACACAGGATAGATAGGTTTAGGACAGGGAAGGGAAGCTTGTGGTGGCTTATTGGTCAGGCAAAGGTTTTATAAAAATCCAGGGTTACCAAAAGAAGAATGGGGACTTCCAAAGGCCTCTTTCACATTCTGGACTATGAGTGCTGTGGTGGCAAGCAGGATGCATGTCTTAATTATCTCTGGGTTCTCAGAACAAAGTACATGGCCTGCTATCTACTGGACCCTCCATAAATTCTTGCTGAGCTCCAAATTTTGATAAGGCCTTGGGGTTCAGGTAAGGGATTACTTTATTCTGTTCTCCATTTTAAAATGAGGTCATTGAAACTCAAGATCTGGATTAGGAGTAGCTAGATAGTCCTGCTTGCCTCCAAGGGATTACTGAGGGAGTCTCACGATGTCCAAGGAGGACTTGGAACATCTGCCCCAGTGGAAAGGAGGAGCCTCGAGTCTTCAGGCTCGACTGAGTCAAATGCAGATGATCTTCTCATGCATAGTCTTGGGATCCAGATTTGTGTTAAACATTGACCTGGCCCCTTTCTCCTTACCAGGATGCCTCCTCATTCAGGACTGGAGGCTCCTGGAGGGAAAGGGTTTATGGGCTCTGAGCTGAAGTGAAAGCTCCAGGAAAGTTTCCCAGGCCTGCCCCTGGCTTAGCCGGGTCAGTGGAGAACAGTTCCTTTGGCTTTCAGTGGGGTAAGGAGAGGGGAAAATAGATTTTACCCAGTGTCTCCCAAGAGGAGTCCCTATGTATGTGGAAAGTTCTAAGAATGACTCTACTAGCTTGAGAGAAGGAAGAACCTACCCAGGAAAAAAGGCACATGATGGAAATGCCACCCTACAACATGCTATTTAAAGATACTTCCAAGTCACTTTTCTGATGCTTCCTTTGTCCCATGAATGGCCAGAGGGGCAATAACAATAAAAATAACAATAAAGTAGTAATATATCAGCCATTTGGTATATGCCAGGCACTGTGCCAAGCCCTTTGCAAATAACTCAATGAACCATCATAACTCTTTGAGGTAGGTACAATTATTACTTTCATTTTAAGTTTAAAGAAAACTATGCTTTGGGAATTTATATAACTTGTCAAAAGTCACATAACCAAATACAGGAGCCAAGAACTGAAACAAGACCTGTTTGGTTTTAAAACCTGAATGATTCACCATCATACTGTACTTAGGACACTGTGAGAGTCCAGACTATGAAAGACCTATGTCTACCTCCATTGCTGAGTGAGATGGGAGAGAGAGGAAGGCAGGATTTTTAAAAAAGTTAACATCTGCCTCTGTGCACACATATGCACAAGCACATGTATCACATATGTAGAGCACTCTAGAGTGCTTTTGATTAAGCCACCATACTTCTCATTTCATTTTCAGTGGGGTAGGTGAATATTTCCATTGTTCAGGCGAGATAAGCAGGTCACAGAGAAGCTAAATAATTTGCCTCAAATTATACATCCACTTGGTTGCCCAAATCTACATGGTTTGATGGCAAATCCATGGCTCTTTGTAACGTTTTGCCACAATAATGAGGCATACTCAGAGTCAGCTAGCTTTTATTAAACACACACCAGGGGTCAAGCACTGTGATAGGCTCATTCACAAGCAGTAAATAATTACTCATTGATTGGTCTTCCAGTCTACTAACTGGGCTGTCACTGCATCAGCTTCCAAGTCTAGTAAGGGTTACCCAAAAGAATAAGTGAGAGTAATTCCTTTCCCTCTTTTTTCTAAGTATTCACAGTAGCTTAGTTCAAGCTAAATATTTAACCAAAAGGTGTTGCTGTCATCTAAAGAACAAGAAAAGAAAGAAAAACCAGATTAAGGATGAAAAACACAACTCTTAAACTCCCTGAACCAAGTGTCTTCCTTCTCTAGATTGGATTCATTTTTAATGCCTTCCTATTTCCATCTAGACCACCTCACATTTCTGAGGTGCCCTCTAGCTTTGCTCCTTAGAGGGTAGTTGATGCAGAAAGAAAAGATTCCCTTTCTACTGGGGTCTATCAGAAATATAGGATTGTCTTCTTGACCCTTTGAGCCTCAAGCTCTACTTCTCCCATGTCAACATCAATTGAATTTACTGCCAGTCATTTCTGACCAAGAGATTACTGGGCAGACATTGGAGCAGTGGTGAGATAAATAATAACTAATAGCAATAAGTGCTAAATAATTAGTCCAATTACTCATGAAACAAGCTAAATATTATTTTATTCATTTGTAGATGGTGGACCTAAATACATATCAAGCAGAGGATATTCTTCGTGGAGCCAAGCTCAAAAGTGATGGGTGGGGATTGGATGGATGCTTAATTTCCAAGGTGTGGGCTCTAACCCAAGGCTTCAGGAGACCCAGAAGGATCAACAGATGAACTCTCTCTTCAAAGCTGTGACACCATCACCAGGAAGTGGTGGACTTTTCACAGAGTATGACTTGGAAGAAAAGAAAATCCCAATGGATCAAAAATGGAGGCTTGCTGAAGTTTTGTTGCTGCAGACAGGATGATTCTCTTGATGAGGGAAGATAAGCCACAGGGTTCTCAGTCTGGGACCTGGGTTACTTCTCACCTACTCCTGCCCAGGCTGGCTTCATGGGCATGTGACGTGTATAGTCACACATGGCCCTGTGCTCAGAAGGGCCTTGTGCTTGGTTTAATACTCTGTTGTCACTATCTTGTGATTCTTAATAACTTTATCTTTGAACTTGTGTTTTGTAAGAAAAGTCTGCAGGGAAATGCCTGGGTAGAGAAGATATGCATACTACACGCGTCCACCATCCTTGCTGCCCTGCAGTGTTGACAATATACTAATAGTACAGAATTTCAGTGGGAGCTCAGTGAGACTCAAAGCAAGTAAAAGGTAGTCTATGACTAAGTAAGTGGAAACACTGACAGTACCTGGAGGTCATGCTTTTTGAACCAGGACTTCCTTTGAATGCAGAAAGAAGGGTTCTACCAAACACTAAAGACCAAAGAACCCTATGATCTCATTTCTTGCTGGTGTTCCTTCCCTGCATGTGCTAACCACCTGTGCTGAAAACGATGACATAGAAGGAAAGGGAACGATAAAGCACAACATAGTTCCTTTTCCTTTTAGTCCTTCCTTACTTATCAGCAAGCTGAAGTCAGAGTGCTGGTAGAACATTCACACATAAGAAATAAAATACCATAAAGGCAGTTGAGTTCATTTTGTTCAATGTTTCAATTGTTCTGGTAAGAACAAAATACATATGCATGTACGACCTATCAAATACCAATTATGCAATTTAAGTGATTCTGCAAATGAATTAAATGTTCTTATATTTGCATATAAAACTACCATTGCACAACATAAAGATGAGTGGTAAAATTCATGCTAATAATTTAAATTTTTATTTAGCATGACATTAAACAGTAAATTAAAAAACATCACAAGTTGAGAGAGATGGTGGAAGAAAGAGAAAAACTTTGTATTTTAGTCCTTTTAATAGCACTTTTTCCTGGGTTTTGAACAAGGGGCCCTTCATTTTCATTTTATACTAGGCCCCAATGAATTATGTAGCTGGCTCAGCTCCTGCCCTTATTTTCTTATAAGAAACCAAGGAGACACATCAGGTCTCATCCATGGTGATGAAGGGACAAAGTAGACTTTATTCTTCTCATAAGTGGGTAGACATCAGCTTGCAGTAATGCTCTCCAACGTCGAGTGAAGGGGGAACTGACACTCCTGAATGAATATGAGGAAACCCAAGGCAAATTCAGGTTCACCACATACACTCAGGGACATCAGATCCACCCCTAAACCGGATGTGGCAATTCTCCACTGGCATCTTCAGGCTTGATAGATGAAGAGGTCCTCTCTTGTGTGAAGCTCATGAGTTCAAGAGTGGAGAGAACTCTGCACACACACACACACATGCACGTTGTGGCCTTGTCACACATATGTGCATATATACTGCATATATGTGTTTGCATGTGTTGTGTGCCTAGGCACTTGGTGTCTTTATGTGGATCTCAGAGGGTTGGCTGGTGGACATGAAACACCTTCAAGGTGAATGTGGAAATGGTGTCCTTCTGGGACTTAGTCCTCAGGAGACCCCAGCTAAGACTAGCAAGTGATACTGATGGGTTTGGGAAACTGTGGAGGACACATGCCTATACTTCCAGGACCAGCTTTTTGTTGTAACCACTTTTGATATAAAAGGAGACAAACACTTGCTGACTTAGGTAAAGAACAGAAACAACTTCCTTTTGAGGGGCATGATATAGGTGACCCTATTACTTCATAGGCTGTGAAAGACTGTCCCCCTTCTGCCACTGAACAAAAAATGAGGGGGCCATCCTCTGAACTAGGACCTTAATGATGTGGACTGTAGATGGCAGGCATGCTGGCCTGGCTTTACTCCACACCAGCAGGTCCATAAGGATGGAGTTGCCATCCGCTCTGCTTTTTTTCCTAGGTGGACAGCACTTCATTCCACCAGCAGGCTCTGTTCCAGTGTGTGTGTATCTCACCTCCAGTCCCATTTGTACGTAATCCTTGCCTTTGGGTTATTCTAGCTCTGGAGCCATGGCAGCAGCATGTTGATTCTAACTTCCAAACACCCTCCCCAAATCTACTCCCCACCCCCCACTGAAATAAATTCATGTTGATTTGGTAACCCCACTGGAGGAAAAGGCTGCAACTCACTCCTTGAGAATCACATTCCCATCCAGGTGATTTTCACTGCCACCAGCCCAGTCCAAAGAACCACTGCCTTTTGCCTTCTCCATTTTTCCAAGTGCATTTTAGCCAGACATGCAAATGGTGCCCCCACATATATATTTAAAGACCCACTGGAAGGGAGTGTTCCACCTCCCAGAAGTGGCTGCTCTTCAGAGTGGCGGTGATTCAGCTTTCCTGGAGATCATTTGCAGGGGAACACAGTACTACCACTGAGAGCGCTGCCTGCTTCCCAAGGCTAAACAATAATTCTCACACATGGAATTCCCATGGACAAATTCTGGCCAACACCAGGGGCTAAATTTCCCCCATTAAACATAAAGCCCAGGACGAAGGATCCGGGTGGCAGTTGGGGTGACAATATCCTTTCAGCCTTTTCAACCATCTGGAGGATTTGAACTCTGGCCCCCAAAGTCAAATGGCTGATGTTCAAAAGTCCCCTCTTTTCATCCCTCCACCTCTCTTCCCCAAGCTCCTTACTAACAAAGAATGACTCTCTTTGCTACACACAATAAAGCCTGGTGGATTTGCCCAGATTAAAGAACCCCTTGAAGTCTCTGTCAAAACTAATCTTCTCAGGAGAAACACTTGTTGATAACCACCTTGCTTTGTGAAGCAGCAGGGAAACTGGGGTCCCGCTGGAAAAGCTGGCCTCTGACCTCCACATGGCACCAGGCACCATAGGATCCATGACCTCATAGAACGCACCTCCACCCCCCTTTACCCTGCAAACTTCCGCCCCCATTTAGCTTCTTCACTTCAAGCCGAGCCATCTTCACACCAGCCTCCTAAAGCAAGGAGGCCAGCCCTGCAGCTCCCCAGACTGTGAGAGACCCTGGCTGGTTGCCAGCCTTTCCCTCCTTCTCTGCCACCCCCAGGATTTAACCCTCCACCCTGTGGAGTTCAGCCTCTCTTCATGCTGCAAAGTTTGCCAGGCGCCTGTCCAGGCGGTTTTCTCTGCACAACGGGCCCTAAGAAATCATGCATAAAGATTTCCCTCTACAGGTGGTTGTGAGCTGCAGCAGTTTTTGCTCTTGCAATGGGAATGTGTTTTTTTTTTTGTTTGTTTGTTTTGTTTTTAATTTCATTTTACCCACTAATCGGGATTTAAAAAACAAACAAAACAGTTTTGCTTGCACCCACTAAAGACTTAGTATTTTCTCCAAATACTGGGAAGAGAGATTAAATTCTTTTTGCAAATGTTACCATTACCATAAGGACCACCATTCTCTGACTCTTTATCTTCCCACACTCCCCCACTTTGCTTTGACTTCATAAAGCCTTTTGGGAACTAAATTTTTATGTGCAAAATAATTACAATAATGAAGACACTTAGTGGGTGAGACTCAATCCAAAATATGACTAAGTGGAAGAGGCACTTGCTCACTACAGAATCCCCCTCCACCCTCCCATCCCCCTGACACCACAAAACATTAGGGTGGGGGGAGACAAGACAGCACCCCCTCCCCAGTATACCACCACCACATTATCTTCCAACTGTCATGCCTTCTACAACCCTCTCTTCTCCCTCTCTCCTTCAGCCTTCCCCACCCCTCTGTCTTTCTCTCCCCTCCACACACACATACACAGAGCCCCCCCACCCTCCGCCCGCCCAAAAGCCTGCTCAAGAAGTCCAGGTAATTTGTACAAATATAAGCATTCAATGAAAAAGACAGTAATCATGGCCAGTCATACAGATCTACTCCTCCAAACATTCACCAACTGACATCATAAACTTTGCAAAAGGCAAACACAAGACAGTGCACGGTATAACCTACCTTGGCGAGCTCCTTCACTTTTTGTGCAAATGTTTTCCCCTCCGCACGCTTTACACAGATTTCTAGGGAAATTTGGAAGGACTGGTGAGGGGGTGGAAGAGGTGAGGGAATGAGGGTAATATAAATAAGGGAGCGTTTTAAATGCACCACGCAAAAAGCTGGGGATTTCACGTTATGTCTGCACTCTTCCCCAAGCAAAGCAAAACAGTTCGCGTTCAGTGCCAGACTTGGTGGGAGAGGGAGAGGGAGAAGCGGGGAGGGGGGGTGGAGGGGGGGAAGAAGAACTGAGGAGAGGGAGGGGAGAGAAAGACAGAGGGTGGGGAAGGCTGAAGGAGAGAGGGAGAAGAGAGAAAGAGAGGAAATGAGAATGGAATAGAGGCAGAAGAGAGGGGAGATGAGCGGGAAGGGAGGAGGAGAGACAGAGAAGAAAGGAGGGGGAGAGCCGAGGGAAGGAGGAGAACGAGCAGGCAGCCCCCCTCCCACGCTCCCACCCCCACACATTCAGGCACCTCCTGAGTAACTGATCAGAGCAAAAAACTCCTCGCCCACGTTCGAAAACCCCGTTTGGGGACTAAGTCCCGAGGCACTCACTCTCGGGGTCTATTTATAGACAGACCCCACTGATATGCATTGCATTCTGAACGTAAATGTGTGTCTGTGTGCGCGAGCGCGCGCACGGATCACATACGGTTCCGTTGACAGCTATGATTTTTATCTGTATATTTTTGACTGCGGTGCGTTTGATTACATCTGCTTGGGTTTTCTTTTCTTTCTTTTTTTTTGCATCAGGAAAACATGCATCATTTAAAGGTGTTTGGGGGAAATGGTAGGGGTCTTAAAGCTTACAAAACCCCCCTCCCCACACACAGATCCCCCGGCAAAGCTGGGATATTTGCAGAGTTGGGGCTGTGGAAAAGGCTCCAGCTCTGGCTCGTGTAGCACGCCCAGTTCCAGCAGTGTGTGCTATTGACCTGCATTGACGTCAGTGCGTCATTAGGTCTCCCTTAGAAACACTGACTTTCAAAAATAGTATCAAATTAATTCAGTTGGAGCCTGGTGAAGAAAGGCTACTAGCTGGAATCAGCCATAAAACTCCAGAATTTTCAGCCCTAGATCTTTTCTTTTTCTAGGAGCTCAACAGAAATCAGATTGTATGGAAAATGCCATTGATGGGATTTTTCCCCCCTTAGAAAAGGGACCAAATTAGATTGCAAAACCCAGAACTGCTTCTTCTTCTTTTTTTTTTTCCCTTTCCCCTCTTTTTTTTTCTGATCTAAAAATAACCCCTGCTTGAGCTGACTGCGGCATCTTTTGTGTTGCAGCTCTCTGTTTTTAGCAGTGTGGTCTGGCGAAGGGGGGAACACAAGCACAGATTGCCATCTATTGATATTTGGGAAGCCAAGAATTAATTTTAATAAAACAGGTGGGTCTTATTGTGATGGTGGGTAATAAAGGAGAAGGGGGCGCCACATGAGAGATTTATGCCATTCACATTTTTCCCTTTCATGTTTTTCCAATTCATCTTTTTAGGATATAATTCCTACCCCCACGTGTCTCACGTGGCCTCTGACCAGCACAAGCAACCCCCCATTCATACAAACACAAAGCACCAGCACATTCACACTTAGCAGAGACAGTACATTCATAAGCCAAGGCTCTGGATCTTTCTCCCTCTCATGGCTGCTTGGCAGAAAAGGCATAGCAGCCCACCAAAATGGGATTAGGTTCAATCTGGGGGATTTAAATTTGCCATCTAATCATTAGATTGCATTGTCAAAATCTGCATTTATTTTAAGTCTGCTTTTTATAGAGGAGCAACCACCCCCTTCACCTAACAATGCAGTTTTAATTGGTCCGTCTTAGAACCATAATTTATATATATATACCTGTGAGTTATATACGTGCATAGAGAAAGTGCCTCCCTCCTGCAAGCCAGGGGCGTGATATCCTCCACTCTCAAAGCATTCAGGAAGGGGAGATATTAGATCTTTCTCTTTTCGGAGGAGGTATTTTACAATAATTTTGTATTGTCTTCATTTTTCATGTTCCTACTTCCTACCCTTTCTCCCTTACCCACTCTTCTTAAATGTGCTGAATTTGTGCCTCTGGGTGACAAAAGAATTTGGTTTCTCTGACCCATTCAGTCTTTGCCCCTGCTGAGACTATTAATGAGGGGACTAATTAGGGCCATTGTGTACAGGGGCACTCTTGGAGGCCACTAGGATGACAAGGGATGTGTGTGTGTGTGTGGGGGGGGGTGGAGGCCCAAGATATATTTGAATCATATGACTCAAAATTAAGAGGTCCTGCATTTTTTTTTGATACAGCTACAAGGTCAGGTTCATAATCACCCAAACACTTGTGCTTATCATTTTTTCCTAAAAGAATGAGGCCCTTCCATTCATTCCCTGAAATGGAGTTGGGAGAGAGAGAGAGAGAGAGACCGGGGTAAGATCTTGTCGACCTCAACATTTTCAGACAAGGACAGAATATGCATGATTCTACCATGCCAGGCTAGCAGACCAGGGGAATGGAAGGCAGAGAAAAATCATACCCCCACTCTGACCCATCTGTCCCTTGCTGAGCCCCAAGGAGGAGCATTGAGGGTGAGTCAGGAGACTGGGGCAAGAGTTTATCTAAGGACAATTTCTAGTGTTTGGAGGAAACTTCAACTGATGACAGACTGACTATGTGGTTTCCCTTGTCCTGCCCCGCCCCCTTCCTTCTCTGAGGGTTCTGAGAGGACAAGACAATGGCCAATAGTTAGTGCTGCCACAGCAGCAGCAGCAAAGGGGATGTGCAATGAGAAAACCAAGTGTCCCCTTCTCTCCCCACAACCAGCACTTACAGACTTTGGTAAAGACACTGATCAGTGAATGCTTTCCAGCCAGCCAGGCACCTGCAAACCACCACAAGGGCTTGCAAAGGTTTCCATACACCCCTCATCACCAATGCACTCATTCACAGAAACCTAAACAATCATTCATGCACCTGCATACAACCACATTCATTCATATTTTAGCCACAACTGCAGCCACATATTCACCTGCAGAGGCCAGGCAAGTGTGCACAGCAGGAACACACCTTTAGAAGGCTGCATTCTATTCCTCCCCTCTTACACACACACACACACACACACACACACACACACACACACACACACACACCATCACTGTTTGCCCTGCTTCCTTCTCCCAGGGGGTTTCAGCTCTGACGTGTGCAAAATGCTGGTAGGAATAAATTTCAGATGGTCACAGCCCCAGCCTGTACAAAGACCCACAACTTGGGCCATGATTAGATAATGGAAAAGATGTCCAAGAGCTGGCAGAGCTACAAATGCCTAGGTGTATGAGGAGGGCCAGATCTTTTCCTGGCCTGGTTTTCCTCACTTGGCAGCTGGTGAATACAGAGAGGGCCAAAGGAGGGGCTTATAACGTGGCCCAAGACTGCACCATGTCCCACTTGGCCTGTTCAGATCTTGTCCTTTGGGGAAAGGTTAGACTTGTGGAGAGCTGTCAAGTACTGCAGGAGCCAAGACTTGGCATCCCAAGGCCTTGTCAGCTTGCACATGAAGGATGGGGAGCGGGGGATTCTCCATTTGCCCCTCCAGATTCACTTTACACCCTCTCCACACTCCTCTGTGCCCAGAAAGGTTGACTTCTTTAACAGATTCTATTGATCTCTGTTTCAGCCAATGGGGGACCCTAGCAGGGAAATTGAGGACAGGAGCAGAGCCCAGTAGGATACTTAGACCCCCATCTGCCTCCTTGCCAAGCTATGGGTTGTCTGGGGCTGTGTCCCTCTGCCGAAAGCCAGAGGTGCTGGCAGGTGGCCTCTTGCTCAGCTACAGTTACCACTCTAAGTCCTCTCTGTGTGTATGACTACATCTAGACCAACAATTCTAAGACTCTCTAGGTGTGTGAACCTCTTCACCAGGACAGAAGTCCCTGAATGCACATGCCTCACTGGCTCCTACTGGCTACCTAAAATAGTCTCCCATCAGAATACTGGGTAAGTAGTGTTTGTTTTAGTACATAAAACACAGTGAGTTTTTCAGTGGAGTACATGGAATCAAAGAATAGATGCTGCAGAGATATTGCTGAGTAGTGGTTAAGGAGAGTTCTGAAAGTGGACCATCAGCTCAGCTGTCTACCAGATTTGTTCTCCTGGACAAGTTACTTAACTTCTCTAAGCCTCAGTTTTCTCCTCTGTAAAATGGGAATGATAATAATAGCACCCTACACTTAGAATTGTTACAAAGACTGCTAGATAATGTATGTGAAAGTGTGTAACACAAAGCCTGGGACAGAGTTAACCCACAACAAATGTTAGCTATTTAACTACTAATAGTATAAGCATGCCTTCTACAGATGGACTTCTATGGGACATCTAGAACTTTCCAAGTTTTGAACCAGGGCCAACAAAATGTTCATTTCATATCATGACCTGAAGACACACACACATGCTGAAAGAAAATTGCAATGCATTTTGATATTTCATTTGTTCTATTTCATCAAAAATCGGTATCACAATTAATGGAGAAGCAGTGATCTGGTGATCCTTTTGGGATCAATGTAGTGAGGACATCCTTGAAGGTGACAGAATAGGGAAAGACCATTTCCTGATGTCTTCTAAACAGGTGTAGGCACATTAATGGGGGGGAAATCATTTGGAGATATTCTCTACAGAATCTGAAATTCACTCAACAAGCATTTGAATGGACTTGTGTATAAGAAACTAAGAGTTGGGACTTGAGCTCAAGGAACTTATGGTTGAGTAACAGAGTTAAGATTCATTCACTCATTTATTCATGTAACAAATTGAGCACCTACTGTGTGTGAGAAAGCACTGTTCTACATCAGTGTACAAGATAGAATTTTCTGATCTCACAAAGCTTACTGTTTCATGACAGTGACAGACAATAAGTAAATAACCAAATAAACATACTATGGTTCAGATAGTGGCAATGGCCCTTAAGAAAAAGGACTGGATAGTGACTGGTAGGAAGGCCTCTTCTGGATCAAGTAGTCAGGGAACACTTCTCTACAGACAAGGTATTTGGCCAGATATGTGGGAGTGACCTGTGTAAATTCTAAGAGAAATACTCCTTTAAGAGGGACCAATAAGAGCAAAGGCCCTGAGGCAGAAATGGAATATTCTAGATATAGGAAGAAAGCCAGGTTGTCAAGAGCTTAGTGAGCATGTGAGAAGTAGATGGGGCCAGATGACATAGGTTCCTGAACATCATGGTAATCTTGAATTACGTCCAAATGAAATGGAAAACCATTGCAGGATTTTAAGCAAGAGATTGACACCATCTGACTTACGGCTTTGAAGGATCTCTCTTGCTGCAGTATGGAAAACTGATTAATGAGGGCAAGAGGGAAACAGTGGGACTGGTCAGGAAGCTATCACTGCAGCCCAGACAAGAGATGTTGGTGGCCTGGACTAGGCTGTCATGGCTGGTGGTGGCAAGAAGTGGTTGGATTAGCGGTACCTACTTTGAAAGTCGCTGCCCCTACATACCCATAATATAGCATAGAAGGTGAGGTGCCAAGGGAGAGTTGTGGGAACTCAAGTGAAAATTACATCTGGCTGAAAGATGAGCTGGCATTTGAGCTGTGTCTTCAAGGATGAATGGACAGAAATGGTAAGGAAGGAGAGGACATTCCAACGAAACAGAAGAGCATATGGAGTGAAGGCATAAAAGAGGAAAAGCAGAAGCCATGTTTGGGGCTCCGGGGTGATTCTGTGGATTATGAGAGGCCTGAAAGGGTGGAATAGACTGAACAGGTGGGTTTGGGGTAAATCATAAAGGGCCTGGAGTGCCATGATAGTGTTGGGGCCACTATCCCAATGGAGAGCCACTTTAAGTTTCTAAGGAGGGTTTTGTAAAATCAGAGCTCAGCCTTAGAGCTCTGGGCAACTTGTGGCGGCAGGAGAATCCAGAAGCATCTGCTTTGGGCCTCAGTAGATTAATTCATCCTGGAGATCTTTGACCTACCCTGATCCTGAATCTTTTGTTCCAGCCAAATCAGCCTTCTCTGTGATCAGTGGGCTGACCACAACCATCCCTTCCCCTGTGTCTTTGTTCATGTAGTTCTTAGCACCTAGGTGCTTCCCTGGTTCCTGTCCATTTATTCACATCATCCCCATTCTTCTCTGGCTCCTTGGCCTCTACTGCTCTCTCTCTTCTATAAAAGTATTTGTTTATACCATTCATTATGCCTCTTAACCTCATCTAACCACTCATATTTCCTTAAGTATATATTTCAAGAATATAGGATGTCCCCCATGAGATATAAATTCCATCCCATCAAGGACCTACCTGGCACCTCCTTTGTTTTCTTCAGTGTCTGGCATTTGATAGCCATCCTATATAATAAAAGCCTAATACGCTAAGTGTTCTGATCAACCGATCATCTGTTCAACCAATCAAAGCGTAACATGCTAATAATATGTTAAGGCCACTCAACTGCTTGCTCTGATGTGCATTGACCACCAGGGAGCAGACAGCCAACCAGTCATCCAGTCACTATGATGTGCACTGACCACCAGGGGGCAGACTCTCCAACTGGTAGGTTACCTTGCTGCTGGGGTTCAGCTGATCAGGACTGAGAGAGACCGGCTGGACATGCCCTGGAGCCCTCCTGCGGGCCCTCCCCGGCCCCAATCGTGCACCAGTGGGGTCCCTCGGCCTGGCCTGCGCCCTCTTGCAAACCAGGACCCCTCCGGGGATGTCGGAGAGCCAGTTTCAGCCCTATCCCACAGGCTAGGCCGAGGGACCCCACTGGTGCATGAATTTGTGCACCGGGCCTCTAGTTCAATTATATTGACCACTCTCATACATACCTGATAGTGAGTGTTGAGAACCAAGTGGCCTCCTGAAGAGCCAATGGTAGAAAGTCAGTTGTCCAGATAAACTGACATTTAGAGACACAGCCAAAGGAGACCCACCTCCCTGTCTTTATCCCTCTTCCCAGTCCTGGCCATCCCAGAAAGGAACACACTAAAATCTGGGCACACTTAGGTTTTGCCTTTCATAGAACTACTGTCCTGGGGAATTACCTCTGCTCTAGGGAATATAATCCACGTTCAAGAGAACACAGTAAGCCCACGATTTCTAATAGGGAGACACGCAAGGACACTGGAGTGGGCCTAGGTCCGATTCAGTGTCCTCCCCCTGGCCACCTCACATTCTTGCCCCTCCTCCAGCAAGGACAGGTGGCTTCCCTGACTCCTCGCCCCAGCCTTTGGGCCACGTGGTATATATCACTTTTCGTGGAGACATAGGGGCTTCCACTCTAGAGTGCTTCCCCCTGGCAGTGTCCGCTTCATTGGAAACTGCAACCAGTGAGACGCAAGTTTCAAGACAGCAGCAGGGCTGTGTGGCCTCTCTCGGCACCTGACACCTTGCAGGGACATGGGTCACTTAAGGACACATTGTGAAGGCATAGATGATGGGTTCCCTTTTCTGTTGCTGTGGACACTCAATGTGGTGCTAGGCCTGTGCTTGGCCTCCACTCACTGGTTCTTTCCAGATGCTCCTTTGGGAAGAGGGTTGCGGGGGTGGGGGGGTGCGGGAGGATTCGGGACTCAGCGAGGTCACTGACCCAGGTAGGATGGAGATGTCTGATTCTTGCTCATGTACTGAGCACTGAGCTGGGCCCGGGCCCAGGCTCAATATGGCAGGGCACCTGACTCAACGAACTGGTTGAGACCCACCAAGCCAGGATGCCAGGGCACTGGCGTGGTAATGCAGGCTGAAGAGTGCTGGGGGGACCCTACCCCCCATTTCAACATCTCTTCCCCCCACCCCCTTCCAAGCCAGCTTAGGGTGAACTTCCAGAACCATCTCTTCACTTGTGGAAGAGACCCCTCATCTGCCTCCACCCCTGACAGCAGGGGCTCTCGAGGGTCAGGGAAGCGAGAACTCCTTTCTCGAGTCTCTCCCCCCCCCCCATCCCCAATTCGGGCAGAACGGGTGGGGTTCCCAAGGCCTGGGGTGGGGAAGAGGTGAGGGGGTGCGGCTGCAGAAGGCAGCTTTCCCGCAGCCTCCCCAGGCCGGCTCACCCCCGCCGCCGCCGCCGCGGTCTTCCTCCCACGCGTGGAAGCCGCACGACCGGAGGCGGCACGCGGCCCTGCGCTGCGGACACGTGAGGGGGCGGGGCCTGCGCCCAGGATCCCCTCGCGCGCTGCCTGCGTAGGAGCCGGGCGCCGCCCGCTGGCACGCTCCCTCCCTCCCCGCGCCGCCTGCCGGCCCGCCGCCCCCGCAGCGCTGCGCGCCGCCTCCGCCCTGAGAGCTCCCGCGCGGGGGCGGCGGCGGAGCCGGGGGAGCCGGGGCTGGCGAAGGGAAGGAAGGGGAAGGTGGCGGGAGCTGGAGGGCGGGAGCTCCGCCCCAGGGAGCCCCTGCTCCAGCCCCCCCAAAGGCTCTCCGGGACAATCCGGTTTTTTTTTTTTTTCTAGATTTGGGGCGAGGGGCTGCAGGGGTGTGGGCTAGAGCTGCAGGCTGGTGGAGGCGGGGTGTGTGTGTATGTGCATTCGTATGAGAGCACCTCCCCCATCCGCCCACGCGCGCGTGCTCTCCCGGCGCTGACGGCGTCCTGCCCGCTCCGCTGCTCTTGACTCTGCGTCGTGCTGGCAGAGTTCTGCAGCGTGCCCGCGGGGCGAGCAGGGGGGCGGGGGCAGGGGGTAGCCTCTAGCGTTGCCCCTTGTGCATGCCCACCCTGGGACGTGCCAAGCCACCCCCCATACCTACCTCCACCCGCAAAGACCGTGACCTTCCCAATCCAGCCCCTGTGTCCCGTCCACACTACAGGACACTGTCTTGTGTCTCCATTCTGCACCTGGTTGGCGCTGAAAGTGCCCATCACTTCCCCTGGGCACCCACACTCCACCTCTAGAGCCCACAGGGGCGGGGGATGGTTAGGAGAGTGGGGCAACGCAGACGGTCCACAGGGCCCCTTCCGTGCACACCCTCTTGGAACAGGACAGTGGAAAAACAAACAGGAACTCGGCCGAAGATGGAACCAAAACACCAGCTCCTTTCCACCTTCCCGGCGTTGATCAGCACGTGTGTCCGCCCCCGGGGTAAATATTGTGGTTTGGTTCCGCTCAGCACCCAGAAGACGCACTTGCTGCCCCTGGTAACTGGGCAGCAAGGCCTGGCCCCGGGCTCTCTCCTGTAGGATGCAGTGCTTCTGACGCAGGGCCCAAGATAAGGCGGTGTGTTTTGGACACACGGAGAGAGGTGGGGTGAGAAAATAAATATTATGAAAAGCAACAGGTACTCAGAAATCACACTAGGTGCCCTTCTGTTGGTAACACCCTGCACTGGAGGGTGTGGGCTCACTCCGAGGGAGGGACTGTGAGAGCTGTTTGCCCCTCCCCTGGCTGGAGGAGGCAGCCCTGAGAGAGATTTGAGGCCCTCTCACCAGGTGAGAGGTAACGAGGCTGCACTGCTGAGCTGGGCCTTGAGCGTTCCAGGTTGCAGCCATAGCTACTATCTAAGAGTATGACCTGCATAGGTTCTTGCCATGAAAGAGAAATTGGAGCAAATGGATCAGTTTCCCCTGGTTTACAACCTCCTGGATGTGTCGAATCTGGTTGTCCTTAGCATCAGCAACAGGAGGACGTCCTTCAGAAAGCTTTTCTACCTTCCAGGCCACACCCCTCAAAATTCCTGTGACTCAGGATAGCCATTTCATACAATGTAGCAGCAGCTTGTCCTTGGATTAGAGTTCATTTTGTCACCTGGTAATTGCCGTGAAGACAGGGATTTTTGTACACGTGTGCAAAAGACCTCAGGAGAGGGCTGCACTCCTTGGGGAGGCAAGGACAGTGCAGAGCATTAGGACCCTTTGACCTTTAATTTATTCATTCATGCTTTGAGGGCTCACTGTTTCATGCCTGTGCAAGGCGCTGGGGAAACTCAGTGAAAATGCCAGGGGCTCTGATGGTGGGGAGTTTGGGGTCCCCTGAGAAGACAGTGAATGCTTATATCATGGTGAGATCATTGATAGAACTGGCTTGCTCCCGAGGTGCAACTGGAATCTGCCCTGGGGACTCGTATCAGCCAGCTTAGGCTACATTATGCTGCAGTAACCAGTGACTCCAACATCTCAGGCGTCTAAAACAATTAATGTCCACCTCAGGTCTGTGGTTCTCTTCATTCTGGAACCAAAGGTGAAGGTGCAGTCCCTCTGTGGGACTGGCTGGCCTCAATGGCAGAGGGAAAATGGAGATGGCAGAGTCATGGAATGGTTTCTGCTCCAAAGCACCCTATGCCACTCCCACTCACGCTTCATTAACCCAAGCAAGTCATGTGATTAAGGTGGCCATAAATGGAACAGGAAGTATAATCTTTCCATAGGATAAGGCCAGTGGGAAAGGACAATAAATATATTGACATAGAATATAATCTACCACAAGCCTCCCAGAGTTGGTGAGGCTTGGGGTGATTGCAAATGTGAATTCGAACTGGGGCCAGTTGGGCAGACAAGGCAGGGAGGATATTCCTACAGCCTCCATGGCCACAGTCATGGAGACATAAAACTGGTTGGTGTATCCAGACAAGCCAGTCACGTCCCGTTCAACACCCTTTCCTCTGTGTCTGCATAGTGTAGGGCAGGCAGCATTCTTGGTCCACCCTGCCCTCCCGGTGGGAATCTCTTTTTTTGTTTCGAGGATTGTTTCTGGGAGAAGAACATTGCTTTGTTGTTATATGTCTTCCCAAAGAAAATGGACACAAGTTACCTAAAAATTCTTGTCCTCCATAACTACTGGAAAACAGACCCCAAAAAACCAGCAGATTGCCATAAAATTCTTGACCCCTTGGAGATGGTGGCTATGCATGGGGGCTGAAGCTACTAGGATGACCACTGTAGGTGTAAAGCCTTCTAAAATGTCAGCCTGTGTTCATGGAGCTGTTTCAGGGAATGTCTCTGGCTGGTTCTGATGGCCGCCTGGGTCTCAGCAACTCAGCTTCTCTCGCCTGGTGAGCCTGGTCAGTAAAGGCCTCTTTCCAGCCTCTTCTATCAGTTTCTATCCTGTTTTAGGTATTAAAAGAGGTACACCACTTGGCCAAACCGTCTAGGTGGCAACCCCCAACCCCCAATGCTGCTAAGCAAGAACAAATAGGTGATTCCTGAACTATTACTTAAATGTTGCGTAGTGGTTAGTCCTTGGCTCAGAACTGACTGGCTATTAGCTCCTTCCTTTGGTTAAAACAAGTCACAAGGCCAAGTTCAACATCAGTGGGGCCGAGAAATACACTGAAAAAAACCCAATCCAACTTACCACAGTGCCACAAAAAGTGATATCAGCAATAGGACTAGCATGTTCTGTGTGGCCTTATTCACTATTATCTCATGTTTACGTGGACATGCATGACAAGTACTGCAAGGAATATCACATATCAAGTGCTTTCCTCCTCTCTAACTTCCCCTAGAAGTTTAAATATTGTTACGTTTACTCACTATTCACTGAGTACTTCTTACACCAAATATGTGGGGGTTTTCCTCCACCACGCAGTTCTTCAACTGTCCTGACAACAGCTGGGTGTCCCTCAGTTCAACTCAATTCTGACAATAACTGCCTGTAGTTAGCAAAGACCCCACAGGTTAAGGGCTCAGTCCCACAAGGGCCCCCTTCCCCACCTTAGATGTCAACTGCAAGTCCAGGTTGTCACCTGTGTTTCTCACCTTCTGGCTATAAATTAAACCCTCCTCGGGTTTGATAATTTGCTAGAATGGTTCACAGAGCTCAGGAAAACAGTTTACTTACCAGATAATTGGCTTAAAGAGATATAACTCAGAATAGCCAGATGGAAGAGATACATAGGGCAAGGTACGTGGGAAGGGATGTGGAACTGCCAGGCCCAATCCAGGCACGCAACCCTCCCGGCACCTCCACGTGTTCAGAAACCTAGAAGCTCCCAGGACCATGTACTGTGGTGTGTGTTTTTTTCTAATAGAGGTTTTATTACTTAGCCCACGATTGATTAAACCATTGGTCACTGGTGATTAACTCAACCTGCAGCCCCTCTCCTCTCCTAGGAGATCAGGGCTGGGGCGGAAAGTTCCAACCCTCTAATCACAAGGTTGGTTCCCCTGGCAACCATCCTGAGGGGCGTCTCAAAAGTCACCTCATTAACAACCTCAAGTGTGGTTTTTAGGGGCTTGTTTAGAATAACAAAAGACGCTCCTTTTACCTTTATTTCTCCTAAACCTTAGGAAATTCCATAGA
The DNA here is from genome assembly GCF_963455305.1 of Plecotus auritus. NCBI lineage: Eukaryota > Metazoa > Chordata > Mammalia > Chiroptera > Vespertilionidae > Plecotus > Plecotus auritus. The sequence continues at coordinate 140,952,649 of NC_137783.1, forward strand.
CTGACTATATATGTCTTATTATACATCACAATATCACATATATATTTGAATTTCTTGTAGTAAAATACACGTAACATAAAATTTATCATTTTGTTGTACAACCATCACCTCTATCTACTTCCAGAACTTTTTCATTTCAAACAAACTCCATACTCATTAAACAATAACTCCCCATCTCCCCCTCCTGCTCACCCCTAATAACCTCCACTCTACTTTCTGTTTCTATGAATTTGCCTATTCTAGGAACTTCATATAAGAGAAATGATACAAAATTGTCCTTTTGCGTCTGACTTATTGAGCATACTGTCTTCAAGGTTCATCCATGTTATAGCATGTACCAGAATTCCATTCCTTTTCATGGCTGAATCATATCCCATTATACATATCTACATTCTCTCCCCACCCCCCGCCCCCATTCATCTGCTGATGGACACTTGGTTTGCTTCCACCTTTTGGCGATTGTGAACAATGTTGCTATGAACATTGGCACACAAGTATCCCTTAGCGTCCCTGCTTTCAATTCTTTGGGGTATATAAGGTTCTGCTATGTTTTAAATTCAAATTAAATAATCGTCTAATTTATATAGTTTAAGTCAAATTAAACTTCCAGCTCTTTCGTCTTCTCAGTGCTGGGCAAGGCAGTAAAGAGCACCGTTTTACAGATGGGGAAACTGAGCAGGAGGCCAGGGCTGAAGATTAGGACGGAAGCTGCACCCTTGGTGTGTAGTCTTTCGCCTTAGAGCAGTGGTTCTCAACCTTTCTAATGCCGCGACCCTTTAATACAGTTCCTCATGTTGTGGTGACCCCCAACCATAAAATTATTTTCGTTGCTGCTTCATAACTGTAATTTTGCTACTGTTAATGAATCGTAATGTAAGCATCTGTGTTTTCCGATGGTCTTAGGCGACCCTGCTAGCGACCCACAGGTTGAGAACCACTGCCTAGAGGCACATCCCTGAGGACAAGGGGTGCGGTCTGTCCTTATCACTGTGTATCTCCAGGACGAAGGATTATGGTGCAGTCAATATATTTTGAAAGAATAAATGAATGTGGGTTTTGAGTGCTTTACACTCTGGCAGAGCCTCTCAAACAAACTCCTGGTGTCTAACACGTATTTCTCTCCTTTTCCAAATCTCCCTCTCCATCTACTAGACACTTCCCCACCAGAGGGACTTGGGCAAACAAGCTGTTTCAGAACCACGTCTTAAAGGATAACAACTTCAGCCGCAATAAGGCCTGAAAAGGTTGCTTTCCAAAGGGCTTCTGTTCACAGTCACAGCTTGCCCTTCTCCCCATCTGTGTGTGGCTCCATTTGAGCTCACCCAGGGGTTCCCTGCAGTTCCAGGAGCAACTGGCTCCTAGCTGGTGTGTGACACCCACTGGGGGGTGGGGGGGGGCGTGGAGAACGGCCTCTGGCTTGGGGGTGGTGGGATTTGAACACCTTCAAACCAGATTTTACTAGAGATCTCTAGCCTGCTGCACAATTGCAGGTCCTGTTATCTCAGTGCTGTCCTGGGGTTCGGGAACCTCAACCCAAATTCCCTTTTGTTTAAAAATGGAGAAAAATATGATTTGAATGGAGTGGTGAAGATGCTGCTCTTGGCAAGCTGCACTGTGGGCTCGGCGTTTGCTTTAGAAAACGGGGGCTCTGCAAGGATTCCCTGCTCTCTCCTCCTTGGAGGAGTGGGCTTAGGGCTCCCAGGGGAGGTAAGGGGTGTGGCTTCAATCATCTGGGGTCCTTTGTCCACTGCTTCCTGCCCGCAAGACAACAAAAGCTGTCATTAATGGCACAGAGATGGGCTGCACGGGGCGCCGTGACTGTCTCTGCTAATGGAGGGAGTCTGAAAGAAAGAAGAGAGGCGATGGGGAGAAACACACACAGGCATCCATTTCTTGCCCCCAAAGAATCTGGCTTGTGGTTCAGTTCCACCAGGGGATTTCTTTGACTAAGAAGGCGCTGAGACAAAAGGTTTCATGGTGGAGGTGGGGAGGGGGCTGCAGATGAGCTCCTGCAGGGCTGGCCAAAATACAGCACTAAAGTCATCTATCTAGAGCCGGACTGGAGGCAACAAGTACCCCTCTCCGCTGAACGGGTGCGGGGCGGAGCCGGCCCAGAGGGAGGCAGCTTCTTCGGGCAGCAGAGGGTTAACCCCTCCGGGCGCCCAAGGACGTCAGAGCGGGTTTCTATCTGTGGCTGGGATTGAGAGCTTTCATCCCTTGTTATTTTCCCTCCTGTCTTTGCTTCTTATTGTGTTTGGAGTTCGTGATTTGGCTTTTTATTTTTTAATGTTTAAAAGATTTAGAGGGGAGAAAAAATTCATCCCAGTGAAAGGGTGGGAACCCCAGCTGGTAGGAGGGTGGGCTGTTGGGAGGGGCCATCAGGTGTCCTGGGTTCAGGGCAGCCACTCTTACCAGTACCCCCTCATCCCTACATCCCCCTGAAGCCCTAAACCTCAACCTGGGCAAAGGGGCTTCCTGCTTTGGAGACCCCCTCCACCACTAGTCTGCTGGGAGAACAGCTGTTGACAGGGGTCACCCCCCCATGGGTGCCCCTCCCAGACACACCGTCCTCCTGAACAGTGGTCTGAGCCTCTGTGGGACTGGGAGGCAAGGAGATCCACAGTCCTGCATCCTTTTTCCTCTGTCCCTGTTTCCTCTGCATCCTTTTTCCTCAGTGGGGAAGTGCATGGAGAGGAAGGACACAACCTCTCTGAGAAGGACACACTCTCTCTGAATGCAAGGGAAGAGAATGCACCTGCCACTGAGGAAAATGGAGGAGATCAAGCTCCAGAAATGAGGGGAGAGGTGGCCTGGGTTACCCAAGGACAGTCGAGAGTGTAGACATTTATAAGATATTTATAAACGGAGGGCATGTTCAGCCTATGGCCATAGGGACCAGCATTTTCTGTAGCAAGCAGGCTTCATGTCAGAGTCCTTGCTGAGGCCAAAGTGGCAGAGCACAAAGGTCAGGTGGCCAGGATGTGGTACTGGGGAGCCAGAAGCTGAGACAGAAATGAGGAGACAGAGCCTTTGAACCCCAGAATTCCAGAGCTGGAAGAGGATGCATGAGGGTATCTAGGGGGCCTGCTCCCCAGAGCAAGCATCGTGTCAGCCCACGTCCCTGAGGTGGAGGCATCCTGTTGGCTGCATAATTTGGACCCCCGGGAGATGACTGGGCGTGGACAATAACTACTTCCCAATGGAACCTGGTAACGTGGAAGCCCTGGGAAGCTGCCGGAGTTGCAGAGGGCGAGGGGGGAGCTCAAAAGGCATTTGCACCTCTCTTATTCTTACATGTGGTAACTCTGACAGTGAAAGCAAGCCCTGGGTAATGGTCCCCTCGTGTTAGAGATCCGAACTGGGTCTTCTGACCTAAGACTTCCATCATGCAAATGGACTTCTACCAAGGACAGACTACATCTGAAGGGGATCATGACAATGGTGCTTGGCAGGAAAATCTCCACCTGATCAACATAACTTAGAACTAAAGTTTGAAAGAAAGAGGGAGGGGGGAAATATCCATCTACAATGACAAATGGATATCACAAAAAAAAGAAAAAAGCAAAGAAGTTCTCAGTTAAGTTTATATGGGCTCAGGTTTGGGCTGGGTGTCTTTATTTACTCCTCAGGTCCTCTCTCCATCCATTTGCCTTTAGGCCTGGAGACCTGTCTGTATGTATCAGTGGGCTCTCAGGCTTCTATTAGGTTTAGCCAACAAGAGTCAGCCAGCAGGAGATTGGAAGATGGAAGGCGAATAAAGTTGGGACATTTATGGTGTGGCTCCCTCCCAGCTGAGTCACCGCCTGGGCTGCATCCCTCTTCTACAGACCACAGTTCTTGTCAGATGGCGATCTGCTACAGCACTGCTAGAATCTGGTGTCTGTCTCCCCCTTTGCCCCTGCAGGGCTTGGAATGGTACCAGATCCCCACTGGGCTAGCTGCTCTCTGGCTTCCCTTAACCCTGCCCAAACTACCAACCAGCCCCTTTATTAAACTCCCACCCGAGAGTGCCACCCACTTCCTGCTGGGACCCTGACCAATACAATAATCGAATACATGATATAAAGTTGAAACTGTAACCTGAGGTTAATATAAGCTCAAAACCACCCCCAAGACTTGGTTAGATGGGGCTTAGGACATGAATTCTCTGATGGTAAGAATTCCCTTCAGCCCTAACCGGTTTGGCTCAGTGGATAGAGCGTCGGCCTGCGGACTGAAGGGTCCCGGGTTCGATTCCGGTCAAGGGCATGTACCTTGGTTGCGGGCACATCCCCAGTGGGAGGTGTGCAGGAGGCAGCTGATCGATGTTTCTCTCTCATCGATGTTTCTTACTCTCTATCCTTCTCCCTTCCTCTCTGTAAAAAATCAATAAAATATATTTAAAAAAAAAAAAGAATTCCCTTCATCTGGATAAATTGGTCTCGTTGCAGTGGGTCAAGAAGTAGAACTCAGTTCATTCGCTTATTTAAAAAATGTTGATTGAGTTTCTGCTGTATGCCATACACTCCATTAGGGACTGGGGAGTCAGTGGTGGGCTAAATACCACTAACCTCGTGGTGTTTTTAATCTAGTGGGAGAGACATTAATCACATAGCCACAAATATAAATATGTAAGTAGAAGCTAAGATAAATCCTTGGCAAAATAACTACAAGTTTTTCTGAGGGCATCAATAGGATGCTGATAAGGTATGGAACATTAGAGAGACACTAAGTTTAGCCAGGCAGGACACTAAAGTTTACAGTGCTCCTTTATATATACAATTTCATTTGATTATCACATCATTTTGTGAGCTGGACATATAGAGGGGTCACTGTTTAATTTTATAGCTGATATAGACGTCCCAATTGCTACAGTAGCATACACATCTTATAGTTATATTCATTGCAAAGAACTTCAGTATCCAAATGTATTTATAGTCTATCTAACAGAATGAGGTTGTGCATTACATTCAATAATAATGCATGCTTAGTAAGACAGGTTATGGTTCAATTCAGTTCCATTGGATAGTCTGCTAATCTGTCAATATGAGATTGGAAGCAGTTACCTTAGCCTTGTTAAAAATTTTCTTTTTTCAACTTTATTAAGGTACTAGAGGCCCGAAGCACGAAATTCATGCACTTGGGGGTGGGGAGGGTCCCTCAGCCTGGCCTGCGCCCTCTCGCAGTCCGGGACCCTTCAGGGGATGTCCAACTGCCACGGAGGCGGGAGGGGCTCCTGCCACCGCCACTGTGCTCGATTGCCAGCTGTGAGCCCAGCTTCTGGCTGAGCGGCGCTCCCCCTGTGGGAGCATGCTGACCACCAGGGGGCAGCTCCTGCGTTGAGTGTCTGCCCCCTGGTGGTCAGTGCACATCATAGTGACTGGTCATTTGCTGTTCAGTCAATTTGCATATTAGCCTTTTATGATATGGGATAAGTGACAAATATGAGCTGTAATTTACCTAAGGTATGTATACAACATGATGTTTTTATATATGTATACATTGTGAAATGATTACCACAGTCAAGATAGTTAGCATCTATCATCTCACATAGTTATGATTTCCTCCTTCCTTCCTATCTTCGTTCTTTCCCTCCTTCCTTCCTTCCTTCCTCCCTCCTTCCCTCCCTCCCTCCCTTCCTTCCTTTTTTCTTTCTGTGAGAACACTTAATACCTACACCCTCTTAGTAAATTTCACTGTAGTCACCATGCTGTACATTAGACCCCCAGAACTTATTCATGTTGCAGAAATGAAACTTTGATCCTTTGACCAACATCTCCTCATTTACCTCCTCCCCGCCACCCCTATCGGACAGTCTACTCTTTGCTTCTATGAGTTTGACGATTTTAGAGTCTGCGTATAAATGAGATGATGCAGTATTTGTCTCTTTGTGTCTGGATTATTTCACTTAGCATAATGCTCTCCAGGGTCATCCATGTTGTCACAAATGGCAAGATTTCCTTCTGTTTTTCAGTGGCTAAATAGCACACCTTATTTCCTTTATTCATTCATCCATAGACAGACATTTATGTTGTTTTCATATCTTAGCTAGTGTGAATAACATGCATTCATCATCCATCCATTCATCCATCCATCCATCCATCCATCCATCCACAGTAGGCATCAGAGCCTCTGTTTCTATGGATCAGTAAATAGACCAGATCTAAAACAGCAGCTGTATTGAAATCACAGTCTGATTGCTCTCACATAATCTGCCATCATTCTCCAAGTCCAAGATACATCTGCCCAAGCCAAATAGGTAAGTTAAAGGAGGATGTGATAAGGATCAACAGTGGTTTGCTGCTAAACTGGCTCTTCAAAGGAGAAAAAAATTCCTAATTTGTAGCATTTGCCAATTTCTGTGGTTTAAATCATTCCCACCATGGCCAATTTCAAGCTACCAAAATGACGTCACTGAAAGAGGAAGTTACAAGATAATGTTAACACTCTCATAACAATTTTCTTGAATAATGATAATAATTCTCATGAGCCTGTACTCACTGATTCCAGCACACTGCTGTGCCACCAAACTCGCATTTTTCAAGCTTCTGTGACAGCACTAATCTCTGTGATTCTCCTGGAAACCTGTTATCGATTTTGATTTACTGTTTTCGTTAGAAAGAAACTCACCAGTTTTCACTTGATCCTTCCTATCATGACAGTCCTTAACCCATGGGTCAGGCAGTTGCTGAGTATATATATTCCAAATATATATTCAGGACCTAGAGCAATAACGACAAGGGGGATAAAACTCTACTGGGCTCACTGGGAAGTGGCTTGGCTCACTCTGTTTATTTCCTAACTCCTGTTCATTCCCACTCAACCCATGACCAGAAATAAGCATGATCTCAGAACCAGTAATAAGCCCTGAAAAGTTTAGTTTTTCTTTTCTCCCATCCATCCATCCATCCATCCACCCACCCATCATCCATCCATCCATCCATCCACCCATCATCCATCATTCATCCATCCATGAACACTCACTCTACTAAATGACCACAGTTTCCTTAGGGAATGTCCCATTGTATAGTGTACACCTTTTTTTCTATGCACCTGCCTTAGGTCTGGGAATTTAGTGAAAACCTGTGATACTCTGATGTCCTGGTACTTCATTTATCAGAACTCTAAGCTCTAGGTTTTTTTTGTTTGTTTGTTTGTTTTTTAAAGAAATTCTACAGATCAGGTGGGACCTTAATGCAATACTCCATATATTTAAGTCCTTAGTATTCATGATCAATTAGCCATCACCAAAGACCCCTGTGTAGTAGTCTATTCTGACTATTACTCTGGCCCTGCTGCCATCTATGTCCACTTTGCTTATGGGCAATGAGTAAATACATAGCCAATATTAGGATCTCATTATCCCCATTGACAACCAGGAACACATTTCAATGGCAGTAACTCCCATCGTCATCCCCAGCACATAGAGGACTGTAACTATGGCACTTATGAAGAGTTCTGATGCTCTCTCCTCATCAACGTATTTCTCTATATCTGGATGGTAGGAGAGTCCTTTGGTCCCTCTCAGGGGATATAGCTAAAGCGTGGGAAAGCCAGCCACATGTGATAAATCCACTTCAATGTACCTAGCTCCCTAAGTCTTCTTTAGATTTCTCCTGGGAATTTTGGGGGGCATCTCAGTTTCATTTGACTCTCCCCAAGCCCAGGCTTCAGTTGTTACCGACTGAAGTAACAATAGAACTTTTAGCAGATTCTTGAGCTGGTACACCAACGTCAGAATCTCTGGTAGGAACAGCCATGCTGAAAATTCCAGCCAGATTGAAAACTATATTCTTTTCTTGCTTTCTGGCACAATTAAAGCCTATTCCTGTGAATATGCCCCAGGTTTTCATTGCTATATACATTTTGAAATTTTGACATATAAGCATTTTAGGCCAACTTTGTAATTGGCATGCTGGGGATATCTCGATTGTCTTTGGCCATGAATCTGGGGAATGTGTGAGGCTTCTGAGGTGGGGAATAGCCACAGAGTACTCAAGCAAGGCAGGGCCAACCTCCTTTGGCAGCGTAGGAGTGGCTGTTTCTATTGGTGAGAGAAGCCTGGTGGAGTTATGAGGGTCTTCAGATTTAACTGGGTTCTCCTAAATATCACCATTCTAGTTTGGGGGACTCTGGTATTTCCTCATTATTGCCCTAACTTAAGAAATCTGGTAAGGCTGTGAATTGAATCTATTTTGTCAATTAGCAATCTAGAGGGGAAGAATCTATACTTGATTTTGGCCACATCAACTCACTAGCTCTAGGAGAGACGCTAGTATTTTAGGGCAATCATAAAATGCTCTCTTAGGACAGTTATGGAAGTCCTTGATTCTCTGGCTGTAGCTTGAGCCATAAATTTAAAGCCTGAACTTGTTATGCTATTTCTTTAAACTCTCCTGGATGTTTAAAAGCAGCCAGCCTACCTCATAGTCCTTATACTTTTTACTAGTGACCCAGTGCACGGATTCATGCACATTGAAAGGAAATTAATTAGAAGGTGGCCAGGAGGGTGGGACTGGGCGAGATGGGCTGGACACACCCTGGAGCCAACCTCCCACGGTCCCTCCCCAGCCAGCTGCACCTGTGGCTCAAAGGGTGTCTTCGGAGTGAGCGGGGGTCCCTCTGGCAGGAGGGGTCCCTCAGCCTGGCCTGCAGGGATCAGACCAGAAACTGGCTCTCTGACATCCCCCAGAGGTCCTGGAGTGTGAGAGGGCACTTTGCAAAGCTGCTGTCATACAGGGTGTGGAACCCAAATGCAAGTGTGCAGTAAACCAGATTCAGGGCTGACAGTACCCCAGCAACAACATAACCCACGGCCGAAGGTGGAATTGTGCAGCCCCACGAGTAATTGGGCTCCCTCCTCTCTGGCTTCGGGGTGCATCACCCAAGAACCGCCGCTGCCAAGTCACTGCAGCTCCGCAGATCCTGTGTTGAGCGTCTGCCCTCTGGTGGTCATAGCTACCGGTTGGACAGACACTTAGCATATTAGCCTTCTATATATATAGATGACTAGCAAACTGTGTTAGGGCATTTGCCATTCATTGTGCCAAAGCCATATCTAAACAAACTTTTATTCCCTGTGACCTTACCTTCTTTCCCCCTCCCTCCCTCTCTCTTTCCTTTATCAAGATGATAATTCACACACCCTACAACCCACCCATTTAAGTTGTACACTTCAATGATTTTTAGTATATTCACATAGTTGTGCAACCATCACTACGATGAATTATAGAAGATTTGTTTTAAAAAAACCATTACTTTAGTTATCATCCCCAAATCCCCATCATCACCTCTGGCCCTAGAAAACCACTAATCTGCTTTCTGTCTCTATATATTTGCCCATTCTGGACATTTCATATAAATGGAATCAGAATGCATGGTAAGAAAATTGCTTTCTTAAATTGTTTTTTATTTTAACTGGAATAATTCTTCAATGCAAAGGAATGAAGCACTAACTGTAGCCGCTCAGGCACTGGCAGCAGATGTATGTGTGTGTGTGTGTATGTGTGTGTGTGCATGAGTGTGTGTGTGTATGTGTGTGTGTGTTGGGGAGGAAGAAGGACTTGGAGATTCAGACCCTACTTCCTCTGTGCATAATGCTAGTCCATTTGTTTGTGTGTTTTTTTTCTATTATAAGTGCTTAGAAAGGAAAATGTCAAAAACCAATCCAGGAGACTCCAGGAGAAGGCCAGTGAGTCACTGCAGTGGCTGAGGCCCTGCTGAGCATTGCATGGAAGAAGGGAGGGATCTCTGCCTTGGGGCTCCCCTCTCGAGGGGGAGACCAGCTGACTGTGTGGAGGCACTGGAGGGAATAGACCAAACATTGCTGGTCTGGAGGCAGCAAGTGGAGTGGAGAGAGGGAAGGTCATGATGGACCCCACAGCACTGCCCCAGAGGACTGGGAGGGTCACCCAGAAGCCCCCACCTCTCCTTCCACCCACACAGTCCTTCATGGGGACAGAGTAACCGGCACAGGATGGGGCAGGGTCATCAGTCATTTGTCAAACTGGGGGCATAGACTGTTTGAACAGCTTATATGATGTTTAGTGGTTCACCTGAACCTCATTTAGGGGCATGCCAACCCCCAAATAGCATTAAACCACCCCCTAAGAACAGTCCCTCCCCCTTTTAATTCTCTTTTAAGCCTTTCAAGTCCACAAGAAGGAAACACTTGGTGCCCATGTTTTTAACACCTCACTGAACATCCTTTTTAAATAAGGGAGTGGGTCTTAGAATCAGGGCCCACTCCATCCACATTATCTCCACAGGATTTAATAACATTGTTTGATTACAATGAATTGATTTTATCCATGATGTTGACCTTCTATGTCTGGTAGTGATGTAAAGTTTCCATCTTATGTAAATCTTTTAAGAGCTTAATAAGTGAGTCAGTTTAAAGACATCACAGCAAGTGGTATACAGATATGGCAAAGCTGGTGACAGTGAGACATGAAATGGCCAAAGCAGGTACAAACTGAATTAGGATCTGTTTCGGCTCAGAGAGTCTGTGACTCAGGGGTTGAGAAGATGAGAAATGCCACTGAGGTCAGCCCTGGACTTGCCCATCCTGGCTCTCACCACCCTGCACTGTGATGGGCAGTTTCCTTGCCTGCCTCTCTCACCAGATGTGGAACCAGATATCTGTCTTGTTTTCATCATGTCCCCAGCACCCAGCATGGTGCCTGGCACACAGAAGTCCTCAGTACTTATTTACTGAATGAACGCACAAATGAGTGAATGAAGTGAGTGAATGGCTGTCTTCTAGGTTATTGGCCTTAATACCGAGAAGTTACTCTGATTATGTTCATCCATCCATCCATCCATCCATCCATCGCATACTTATTAAGAACTACTATGTTCAAGACATCCAGGCCTTAAATTCCTCCTCAATGGCTTTATTTTTAGTCCATAAACAATCTACATAGTGTGCACAGAGTAGTCAAGATGCTGTCAGTGGTGGGGAGAACAACCGCTTCTTGATGTTGGTGCCGAGCAGACCTGAGATCGAATCCTGCCTCGGACAGTATTTTGCGCACCTTGTGCCATTTATCTGTTCGAGTAACAGTTTCTCCTATAAAGTGGTTTCACTAACATGCAACTTGCGGGAAGGCCCTGAGTCCGCCTCAGTGGATGTTGCTGAGTGAACCAGACGGAGGTAGTGAATGAGTGAATGGAGGCGGGACTATGGCCTCACTCAGGCTGGGTGGCGGGACCCAGCCGGCTGCTGAAAATTCAGGACGAGGAAGAGAAAGCCTAAGCCCCAAGCTTTGCTCAACCAAGCGAAAACGGAGCACACTGTAAAAAAGCAGGGAGCTCCGACATGCTCTCCCACAGAGGACCTTGTGGCTTGTGGCTGTGCCACCAGCAGGGCTCCTGGATAGGGGACCCAGGCTAGGCCATCCTATCACTATGCGGAATGTCTGATGGCCCCAGCCCCCCTGTACCCTCCCTCCCCACAGGATGTTGGCATGGTGACCAGTCAGCCCGTCTCCCCCTCCTCTGCACTCTGACCTGACAAAGAGGCCCTTCCGAGCAGAATGGGGCCCTGTGGGCTCCACTGCCTCCAGAACTGTGGGGAGAGCGGGTTCAGGGACTGAGGGGGCCCGGCAGCTAAACACCCGCTGGGGAACAATGGAGCCGTTGCCCTGGCAACCAGGGGAGCCTCTCCCTGGGCCTCAAGGCTGAGTCTGGGAAGAGGTGTCCTGAGAAAGGGAGGCCGGGAAAGAAAAGGGGTGGAGTGAGGGGCCTTGTTCTCAGAGCTGTTTGCCCCTTAAGGAGGGTGGCAGGGCCCCCTTTCCAGAGCAGAGGGTCAGTCTCCATGGACCATTCTGCAGAGCCGCTCAGGGGACCCAGTGCAGAGTTTCCCCCACACAGAGCGAGGCCCTGCGGAGCGGCTTCTGCAGTCTCTGCCAGGACCTTCTCTAGGGCGCAGCCTCCCTCCTGCTCCGGGCCTCCTGAGGCTGGGATAGGGCAGGGGCTGTGAAATCGGGCCCTGGGGGCCCCCGAGGGCAGCGGAGGCTCCACCTGGGACGGTGCAGATGCTGGGAGTGGGGGCTGGGGTGCTGGTGGGGCCGCATTCTCCAAGCCTGAGAGGCCCTGGGGTTTTGTAACACTGCCAGCTTCTGGAGAGAGACAGTCCCGGCTTCAGGTCTGGCCCCGTCACCCTGCGGGATGACTTGGTCTCTCTTGGATCAGTTTCTCCAGCATCAAAGCATGAAGGGCCCGGCCTTAGCCTGCTCCGAGTGAAGGCAGGATGGCGCTGCGAGCACCTTGCCCCACAGCATCGCTCACTGTGGGCTGGCGGCCCTTCCCTTCCCGCCCCAGCCACGTATTTCTCCTTCCGTGTGCCTGTGACCCGGACCTCTGGAGGCATCTCCCAGCGCTACACAAACTGCAGAGATGCCCCCGGACACCAACGCACCCCATTCTCCCCAAAAGCCTCCTGAGGAGCTTAGTCTGTGAGGTGCTGGGCAGGATGGACCCCTCTGGTGGTGACCAAGGGTATCTGAGGTGGCCTGGTTACAGGTGTCCTTGGCCTGTCTGAATTTTCTCTTGTTCCCCTTTGAACGGGGATTGCGTTTGCCTTAAATAAAGAACAGAAAAGGGGAATGAAGCACACCTTACAAAAGGCCTGAGAGCTCAGAGGCACTGGGAGGGGCCGGGCCGGCCTGGAGGATGATGTTCTGGGCCATTTGTCCATTGCACCCGCCTGGGTAGAAGCAGGTGGCTGGGGAGAGCCTGTCTCGGCTGGTGACCACTGAGCCAGGGTCCCAGAGTGGAGGCCTGGCCCTGCACCCCATGCTCCGTCCTCACTCTGCAGTCAGCACCCAACAGGACTGGGAGAACTACGTGGGTGTAGGATGTAGGCGGGAGTCACGACTCCAGCCAGACGTCTTGTCCTTTCAGAACAAATGGGTCCCTCTTGTGGCCGCAAAGCCTCATAGCCCTTGCTTACCCGCCCCCCCCCCCCCCCACACACACACCCCCCGCATTGGGGGCTGCTCAGAGCACTCCTGCAGGTGTCTGAAGGGAAGGGCACCAAGGAGAGCCGAGTCCAGGACTGAGGGGATCTGGTCTGCCTGGCCCTTGTGCACCCAAAGTCAAGTCAATCCTGGCCTGCTGCCCCTCCCCCAAGTCTGATGGAAGCAACCTGGCTCTTTCCTGCTTTCTCTGCAAGAACCTTGTGGAGGTTGAAATGCAGTCTTTCTGAGAACCGCAGCACACTCAGACTGAGCTGCCCAGCTGAGGTGGGGGGGCTGCAGGCAGCTCTCCTGCAAAGGTAATCTCGGAGTGAAGAAGATGGCACAAGTCCTTCACAGACCATTTTCGGAAATCCTGTTCCATCCCAGCTCTGGGCTGGGCTCATTGTGGAGTGCGAGGCAGAAACACAGAGACCAAGAAAACCCTCCTGTTGCTCTCCAGTGCCTCCAGTCTCATTAGTGTGTTCATTCCACACAGGAGTTCTGACCTGGGATCCTTGGATTGGTCCATAGGTCCCCTGAACATATATGCAAATTGTGGCCTCATGAGCATTTTTTTTGGACAGAGGGTCCAAAGCTTTCATCAGATTCCCAAAGGATCTGAAAGAATGACAACCATAGCCAAAATGAGTGAGCAGAATTTTCTTGCCCGATGCTGTATGGGCCTTTTAACGGTCGTCACTTTTGGGGGGATAACCATGTTCAGATGATGCTGTCTGCTTCCATTAGGGCCTCCTTTGGGCTGTCCCCGGGGATAACTTTATACTATGGAATAATCTCAGGCTCATTTGTTTGTGATCACACCTCATTTTTGTCCCCAGAGTGACCCAGCTTCATCACCCACTTTAGTCACCAGCTTTGAAGCCAAAGTTGTTGACTGTTAGCTGTTTCCAAAAATTCCATCCAACTTAACAAGGCAAAGATTTGTCACCCCCAGGAGTATTCAAAGGAACAGGATGGCATCACTGTAGGGATTCCTGAAACTTCCTTCAGAATTCAGAATGGGAAAGCAGTAGATAACATTTTTGAGGTGACTGCTCTACAGGCTCTGATCAATCAGTCAAAAGTCAGCCTCGTGGTTTTATGACTTGGAAGCCTGATAGATGAAGTAGCAATACCCAGATGAGATAAAGGGTCAGAGGAATGTGTGTGGGAAGTGAGGGAACAGGGAAGTGGTGGCCAGGAACATGCCTCCATCCATACAGCATCCAGAATATTGGCTGACGTCCACTCCGGGCCTTAGATAAATAAGACAAGAGCACCCAGAGTCAGGCACACAAAGAATCAGCTGTAAACCATGTGGGGAGTGGTATAACAGAGAGATAACAGGGGAAGTGACACCCCAAAAGTTCACCCAAATTGACACTAAGTTCACTCAAAAGTGACAAATCCTTCCAGAGAGAGCACAAAGCCAATATTTTATCATTCATTGTCTTCAGGAGTGTTTCTGTCTGGAGCTCGTAGCCCTCCCTCATCCTCTTTCGCACTCAGCTTACCCCCCCCCCCCCGGCTCCCCCTAGGCACCACTCCTAACCCTCCTTTCCCAGGCTGGGCAGGTGTCTCTCCTCAGGGCTTCTTACACCTTCTCTTGTCCATCCCAGTGCTGCTTACCTCACTGTCTCCTGATTACCTTTTTATCTGCCTGTCTCAAACAAACTCATGGGGAGGAACCGAGTTTGCTTTTTAAAAATAGTTTCTAATTGATTTTTTTAAAGAGCGATAGGAAGGGATAGAGAGATAGAAACATTGATGAGAGAGAAACATCGATCAGCTGCACACCCCCCTATCGGGGACTGAGCAAGTGCCCTGACTGGTTCATGACCTCTTGGTTCATGGGTCAACACTCAACCACTGAGCCACACCAACAGGGCCTGAGTTTGCGTTTTAAAACCCCCTTTCCTCTGTGCTGATTTCTGTGTCTGGCACAGGGTAAGCCCCTGGCTTGGCTTGAGTTGAGTTGCCTAGAAGAAGACTCTTAAGATTCTAGTGCAAGTCATTTATTTGGGAAGTGAGCTGAGGAAACAGGGGGTGGAGAAAGCCAGTGAAGGGTGTCCTATCAGGCCACTTGTCCCTGGGGGGTGGGTCACCACAATTAAATCCCCTGGGGGATTCTGGGAGTAAGGCTAGAGGAGACCTCATCGTGATCTTACTCCAGGGGGTAGCTATCCACCCAGGCAGCGCAGCAAAGGCCAATGTGCTCCCACAGCCACAACCACCTCCCTGGCAGAGTCCCAGCAGGCAAGGCCAGCAGTAGCAGTGGTGCTGAGGGAAAAGGCACCCATAATTCTAGGACCGTGCCCGCTGTTTGGTAAGTAGATGTGAAGGAAGGTGCACCCAGGCTAGAGGTGACAGGGGAGCAATGGGCATAAGTCTGACGATTCGCTATCCCCGGAGTCCCTGGTCCTCAAAGGCACTGAGGCGTGAAGGAGCAGGGTGTGGCCGCACCTGCAGCTGGCCCTCAAAACACCTCCAAGTACTCTTTTAGCCAAAGAACCAGGTGCTGTCCCATTTCACACCCACTTTCATCTGTAGCCCTAAACCCCAAGTCCCATCAAGCCTGGAGCAGAAATAATTAGTTCCTGAGAAGGAGGAGATGAGGAGAGGTCTGCTTCAAAGGGACCCATGCTTTGGGGCCTTCTGAGGGCGTTCTCTAGGGGTGAGCTCCATGTCAGACTCCCTCTGGGGTCTGGGTGGTGGCCCACTGGGGCTGCGGATGAAGGTCATTGGCCAGGGCAGCCCGCTCCCGTGGGCCCGAGGATGGAAATGTTGCATACCTGTGCCATCCTACAGTAGCCCCTGGGATGTGGCTGGTATAATCAAGGAGCTGAATTTCTAATTGGATTCCATTTTAATGAATTTAAATGTCAATGTCAATACGCAGACCTTTAGCAGCTACTGTGCTGGACAGCACATATCTGGGGGCTCCACCCACCTCCCCTACGCCTCTCCATCCTCTGCAGCCAGCCACTGGGAGCTCCTAAGCCAGGAGAGCCATAGGGTCCGCCCCTTCGTTGCCCAGTTTGGTCCTTCGATGCTCAGCCTTGTGTCCAGCTGCCACCTGCAGGATTTGGAGAGCAATGGGCAGAAGTTGGCTGATTCCCTATCCCCAGGCTCCCTGATCCTCTGGAGCCTCACCCAAGGCACCTGGCTGTAGAGAGACTGGCTGATGAGAATGACTCTGAACAGGTTCTCAAATTCTTGGAGAGACCACAGAAGAATCCCTGGCTCCTCCCTGCCATTGTTAGGAAGCCAGCATGTGGTAAGGGTCTGGCTGGGCCTTACTCTTAACCAGGGTCTAGGTTTTGTTTTCTAATAGGGAATTGGAAGATACTGGTAGAACAGAAGAAATCCACCAAAGTGAAAAACAGAAAGATACAAATTTCCCCAGGGATTTCTATTAAATGCTCTTATGGGCAGGCTCCTTACCTTAGGCTAGGAATCACTGTCTCAAGAGCAGTCAATCTTTTGAATCAGAGTCCAGAAATGGAACAAAACACTTAACCGAAAGGAAAAGGTAATTTATTTATTATTTTTAAAAAATATTTTTATTGCTTTCAGAGAGAAAAGGGAGAGGGAGAGAGATAGATAGAAACATCAATGATGAGAGAGAATCACTGGTTGGCTGCCTCCTGCATGCCCCCTACTGGGGATCAAGCCTGCAACCTGAGCACGTGCCCTTGACCGGAATCGAACCTGGGACCCTTTAGTCCACAGGCCGATGCTTTATCCACTGAGTCAAATCGGCTAGGGCAAAAGGTAATTTATTTATGGAACTAGGAGATGTGTGGCAGGATTGCAGACCTCTGCTAATAAGAAGAGCTAACATTACTTGGTTGTGTAGGGTATGCCTACCGCTGGTCAAAGAGCTTTAAGGGATCAGGAGGTGTGGGCGGCTCAGAGTCTGGGTTGAGGTGAAGAGAGAACAGCTTCTCCACGTGTCCTCTGGAGTTTTCCCTGACTGAGTCTTCTCTCTCCCTTCCTTCCCTCCCTTCCTTCCCTCCCTTCCTTCCTCCTTCCCTCCCTCCCTCCCTCCCTCCCTCCCTCCCTCCCTCCCTTCCTTCCTTCCTTCCTTCCTTCCTTCCTTCCTTCCTTCCTTTCATAAAAATACTTTTTTTTATTGATTTTAGAGAGGAAGGGAGAGGGAGAGAGAGATAGAAACATCATTGATCGGCTGCCTCCTGCACACCCCCTACTGGAAATTGGGCCCGCAACCCAGGCATGTGCCCTTAAATGGAATCGAACCCAGGACCCTTCAGTCCTCAGACTGACACTCTATCCACTGAGCCAAAGCAGCTAGGGTTTCTCTCTCCCTTTCAGTAACTACCTGCTTCCAGTCTCTTCTCCCTGGTGTTGCTATTCACCATTCGCTCAATAGTTCAGTAACCTATTCTTTTTATCAAGCAATTGTTTTGTTCCAGGCCCATATGTTGTTATAGCAGGAGATATAGACATTAGACATGGAGCTAAGCATCCGATCGGAGACAAGATATGTAGCTCATTTCCATTCAGTGTGACGAGTGTCACGAACTGGGTTAACACAGGTGCTGTAGGAGCATGGCGTCCTGTGACACTTGGACAATCCCTCACAAAACCAGTGGAATTAAAGAAGTGAATACAGGGGAAGAGTGGGAGGAGTTGGCGTTCAGACAGTGGGCACAACATGATCCCAGGCACAGAAATGGGGAAGTTTGATGTGTGGGGGGAACACTAATTTGTAGCTTAAAGTACAAGCTGGAGAGGGGCTCTCCATTTCCCTCAGGATAGAGCCCAAGCTCCCTAGCTCTGCTTATGATGTTGCTCATGATCTGGCCCCAGACTCATCTCTCACCTCTCCCCCCGCCCCACACTCCCCCGCTGTCCCCCATGTACAGATTTACCTGCGGTGGCAGCACAATGCCAGGCACAGAATAAGCATTCAATCCATGTTTTTTATTATTTTAATTTGTATTGTTTTCAATTACAGCTGACATTCAATATTATATCAGTTCAGGTGTACAGCATAGTGGTTAGACATTTGTATAACTAATGACGTGATGCCCCTGATAAATCTAGTACCCACCTGGCACCATATGTAGTTATTACGATATTGACTATGTTCCCTATGCTGTACTTTACATCTCTGTGATATTTTGTAACCGCCAATTTGTACTTCCTAATCTCTTCACCTTTTCTTTCTCTTTAAAAAATTTTTTGTATTGATTTCAGAGAAGGGAGAGGGAGAGAGAGATGGAAACATCAATGATGAGTGATGTTTCACTTTTCCACCCAGCCCCCTAGCCATCAGTTGCTCTCTGAATCTATGAATGTTTGTTTATTCATTCATTTTTTTTTTTAGATTCCACAAATAAGTGAAATCATATGGTATTTGTCTTAGTCTGTTTGACTTACTTCACTTAGCATAATATCCTCTAGGTCAGTGGTCGGCAAACCACGGCTCGCAAGCCACATGCGGCTCTTTGGCCCCTTGAGTGTTCTAATGCCACTTCTTCAAAATAGACTCGCCCAGGCCAAAAACTGACTTCTGCGCATGGGCCACGAAGTTTCAATCGCACTGTACGTGCACTCCCGCACGTGGTATTTTGTGGAAGAGCCACACTAAGGGGCCAAAGAGCTGCACGTGGCTTGCGAGCCACAGTTTGCCAACCACTGCTCTAGGTCCATTCATGTTGTCCCAAATAGTAAGGTTTCACTCTTTTTTATGGCTGAGTAATATTCCATTGTATAGGTGTACCACATATTTTATGTCCCGTCATCTACTGATGGACATTTAGGTTGCTTCTATATCTTGGGTATTATAAATAGTGCTTGCAGGGGTGCAAATATCTTTTCAAATTCGTGTTCTGTTCAATCTATGTTTGCTGAATGAAAAATGAGTGGCAAAAGCATGGAAAGGCAGGCAGGGCTGAGCCATGGAGGACTCTGCTTGGAGTGTCCAAACCAAGGCGTGTGCATCTAGAAAAGTCTACGCAATCCCAGGGGACTCGTATAGTAGGTCCATCAGAGAACTCTGTTTCTGAGTCTTTAACATTCAGGTTTCTGCTGGAATGGACTCTCTTTTAATTCTCTGCCTCTTCTCTTCAACTAGATGTGACTCTTTGAGGGCAGAAACCATATCCAGTGTCTCATTCACAGTGTCGGACATCAATAGGTGTGAATGGAATGTTTGTAGGTAGAGCTGGACTTGCCTGGTTGCATCTTCACGGAAAGGGAAAACATGGGACTAGATCTAGGGAAGGCACATCTGACCACTAGAAGTCTGACCGTGAGAATCACCACATAAAGCTGAAGTTGGAAGCCAGTCTTCCCAGCTGTCGGCTCAGCCACTGGCTGGGAGACAATGGCAGGCAGAGGAGTTGCTGGAGGCCCAGGAAAGGGAAATTATCTGCACAAAGCTGCCCCTCCCCACCTTCTCCTTAACCAGCGGTGCAAAGCCCTTGGGTAGTGAAGGATAGACTACCTTTCCTCTTAGCCAGATTGAGAGCAGGGAGCCTGAGGCAGAAATGTGTGTGTTTGCAAGTTCCATCCTAGAGAAGCAAGATATTTCATTTCTCTGAGATTGGTTTTCTAAATAATTGTAAGATGTGGGTGGAAAGCCCTCAGAACTCCAATAGCAGGAAGAAGAGGAACATATTAATTGCATTGTTTGTAAATCTTTCAGCATTTATTGAGTATAAATTTTTAATATAATATAGTGCAGTTAGTGCTAGGAGACACAGACATAGGACATATGAAACACATATAAGAGAGACAAGATCAATGCCCTGTAAAGCAAATAAGGAACATTTAAGGATGAAGTATAGTCACTAGAAATAAGTTATACAGGAAAGTATAGCAGAGCAGTGAAGGGAACTAATTTTGTGTACTAACTGAGGCAAATCTACAGCATATACTGTGTAATATGAACCAGTTACTTCACCTGTGAGCTTGGTCCTCTCATCTATAAAGTGGGAATAGTATTGTCTACCTCATTTTGTAGTTGTGAGGATTAAATAAGATACTGGATGTAGAGAGCATGGTGTTTGGGCATGCTGGCCCCAGAGTTATCTGACTCCATCACTTCCCAGCCATGGTCTTGAGCAAGTTCTGTAATCTCACTCTTAGTCTCCCCGTTCTTAAAATTGGAGTAACAACAGTACCTATACTTTTGGGTTGGCGTGAGGCTTACATGAGTTTTATCCCAAGAAAATGTTTAGAGTACTCTTGGAAAATAGCAGGAACTCGGTACATCAACAACAGGAAAACAAGCACTGAATTGTTTACACAAGAGAAATGAAAACCTGTAATGAATGTTGATTGCAGCTTTATTCATAATCTCCCAAAGGTGGAAACATCCCAGTGTCTTCCAACAGGTGAATAAATGATGGAACACTATTCAGCAATAAAGAGCAATGAACTGGTTCATGCAACACGGATGAATCTTAAGTGCCTCATGCTAAATGGACGAAGTCAGACTTAAGAGGCTACATACTATAGAATTCCATTCTGTGACAATATGGTAAAGGAAGAAACAGAGAACATATTGGTGGTTGCCAAGTGTTAAGGGTGTGTTTGACTACAAAGACTCACCGTGAGGGAGTCTTTTAGGGGATGATGTTGTGGTGGCTACGTGACTATGCATTTGTCAAAATTCACATAACTGCACACCAAAGACTGAATTGCATTGTATGTAAATTAAAAAAACAAAACAAACCCAAAACAACTGTTGAGCATTTCAGGAAACTGAGCACCAAATTGTGAATAAGTGGGGAAGAAAGGAATACACACACATTAATTTATAAATATCCTGCTAGTGATTAAAGTCTCACTTTGTTCTGCAACAAATGAGCTTACTCTCTGAATACATCTGACCAAACTGTGTGGAGTTAGTTGTACTCTAGTTGCATGAAGGACAGAGAGCTCACAGGCATGCCTGACTGCTCATCTCTTCTAGGCACTCACATGGTCTGTGCTCCAGTATCTGAGATGATTGGTGTCTAATGATGGAAAGTCTGCAGAAGTCCCGTCTCCCGTGGAGTCCTGTCCTAATGGGCTGCTCAATTTCATTCTGTGTAACTCTCACCAAGAGTCTCCATGAAGCTTACTTGACGTACTTGAGGACCAGCTCTCCCTGGAGGGGACGTGACTGGCTTACGTTACTCCTCCCTTTCCGGGAAGGTCCACATACACCCAACTCTGAACACCTGCTGATTGCGCATCCTTCCTGGTCAAAGGTTCATGCTCATACGTTCACGGACCATAAGCCTAGTGAGGATGTTTCTCCCCTCCCCGGGCTGCTGTGGAAAGGTAAAGGCGGCCTAGGACTCCAGCTCAGATGCAGTGACAGGCGGGCTTCCCAGCTGCCCCAGGTAGCCCGCTCCAAAGAAAAACCACACGGCAGACCTGTTTTGATCATAGACGACTTTTATTTTTGTTCTCAGTATGTGCCCTTGAAGATTCCCAAATGTCTGGAGTTTCTGATTCCCCTGGGACCAGAGGTGACAGCATTGTACGGAAACACTGGACCCTGGCTCATCTCTCCCCTGAGGAGCTAAGTTTGAAGGCCTCAGGGAGAGCGAGCTGCCACTTACACCTTATTCCAAGATGGGTTACACAGTGAACAGAGAATTAGTAAAACAGAGACCCAGTCTGTAGAGGGCTTCAAATATACATATTCTATATATATAGACCTGGGATATAGGATTTCAACTTATTGGTTCCCTTGTGATTTGTAATCAACGTACACATGATAAAGATGTTGTACACCACTGATTTCCCCTTCTCAGCCCCCCTCCCTCCCCAACATAAATAACATACAATGGTCAGGTGATTCTAAGGGTTTTCGCTGTTGTGAATAATCTGTTTTAAAAATCATTTCCCCCTGCCTCCCCTGCAGACTACCTCTGAGTTTGTCACATAGCAGCACGGAACGGAATGGGCGAGACTGGGCAGCAGGGAGATCTGGCGGAGAGCGAAGGGCGCTGCTTCTCACCCAGTGGTGCTGGGTGGGCTTCTGCAGCCGAGGCTATGAGGCTGGGACAGGAAGCGGAGAGCGTGGCGGTTCGTCCCCCGCCCAGAGGGGGAGGCTGGCTGGACCACTGCGAAGAGCCATGAAGGCCTCGAAGTTTTGGAGACAGAGCACAGCTCCAGAAACGCCTTGGCTCAGTATTTACACATCATCTTTCAGCTGCATTTTCCTTTCAGAAATCTGTTTCTGAGGTTGGCTGGGGGAAGGAGCTTAAAAATAAAAACAAACCATTCCCACATACATAAAAGTCCTGTTTTAAGTCTTACTCGGTTATTTTCACACATCATTAAAAGTAGAATAGACAATGATTGGTTTCTTTTCTTATTCTTTTTTTAGGAGCATGAGAGAGAGAAAGGAGGGGTGCCCTATGGGGAACGTCGTCCCTTTTTCAGCATTAAGTGACACTGGATGGTCTGGATTCGGTTCTTGGCCGGGACAAACTCAGGCTGCAGCTTCAGAGTGGATTCGTACCACACCAGCGCCTTTTCAAACTCCTCCTGCGAGGGGCAAAGGGACAAATGTGAGAGGTACTAGCGCCAGACTAAATATACACTGGGAACCCCTCAAAAAGCTCCTCGGTGCTAGCGACAATCTCCTGCATTTTCTCAATGGATCTAAAGTGCGGAGAAAACCCAAGTTTGAGGGGAAACAGCTGCCTCCACCCCCACCTGCAACATCACAAAGAGAACCACAGCGTCAGGAAGCAGAGGGAAGGGCTCACTTCACACAGGCCTGCTAAGGCGGGAGTAACTGGGGTGGTAGGAGTAAGAGCTAGCATCCTGAGCACCTGTGTGTGCCAGGCACCGTGCTAGGTGCTTTATCAAGTTCCTCCATTCAATCCCCATGGAAACCTCTAGAAACATGCCCGACAAATGCTCATTACACATCTGCCTGAATACTCTACTGCAGCGGGAGAGATGGAAGTAAAGTCAGATACGTATCTCAATTAGACTTTGAAACAGTTTTTATTCTCCCTAACATCTAAAAACATGGGCATGGTTTGGAAATGATCACTGCCACGGAAGGCGTTTATCTTTCACTTAGACTAATCCTCTCAAAAACCAGCCCACACCAGCTGGTTAAATGACTCCTTCTAGGCAAATAAGAGGAAGAATTCCTCTTCAGGGTAGAAAATGTCACACTTGCTGGAGATGAAAACAGATTCTTCAGTTTCCAGTAGCAGAGGGCAATCGCACATTGACCAACACCCACCTGGCCAAACTACACTTCCTGCCCTTGAGGTTGAGGATGACCCCTGAAGCAGCCTGCAGCTGCTCCTACTGTGACCCTTTCCTGGGCGCACCCTGGGAACAGCCCCATGTTGGGACACCGGGTTTTAGATGGAAGTGGACGACATGATTCTCATGTTAAATTCGGCTTTGTAGCTTCTGGGAACCGCCAGAACTTAAGTTCTCAAATCAGTCCTTGTTTCTGACCAGAATGAGCGCTCTGGATGGTGGGTTTGCTTTTTCCTCTGTCAGTGGTGTCCCATGAAACTAGAGGCATTTCATCACCTACTGAACATTTGGTGAGCACCTACTGTGTGCCAAACACTGTAAGTGCTGGGAACAGGGAGATGAAGAGCAGTGTTTTTCCTAAGGAGGGCCTAGTCTGGGGGAGACAAATACTTACACAAAAATTCGAAAGCACAGTGAAAATACAGCAAGAGAAATATGCACAGGGCACCATGGGTGCAGTGCTAAGTATGAGGCCCAACGACCATGTGGAGTGTGAGTGGTTTTCCGGAACAGGTGGTGTCTCCAGAAAACTTAGGTGAATCGGACTCTGCTGTCAGTGTTACTTGAGACTATTTAGATGACTTCCATTTACAATTTTTAAAAACTCACAGATCCCTTATCTATAAAATATACCTTTGGTGGAGCTACCAATTTTGGACAGAAACCTTACAGGAAACTGGAAGACACTGACATAGTCACATAAGATCTAAAAGCAAAGCTGAGCCCCTGAGAGACAGTGGCAGAGTAGGTGCGCCTGCCCACACGCCAGCCTCACCATCGCCACGTAGACGTTGCCCAGGGTGAAGTGGTTCACAGCAAAGTGTGGCGCGATCTCTACCGCCATGGTGGCCACGATGACGGCGTCGTTCCAGAGCTTGGCATTGTGCAGGATGTTGGCCAGGCTAATCAGGGGTACGTCCTGGGAGAGGAAGGAGAATGGAGAGAAGGGAAGAATATTGAGCTTTCGTTCTTGGTTTTTGTGATCATAAATAATGCAGTTGGCTTTCCTGGTAACTCAATGAGCTAGTCTGCTGTTGGCTACCGGTCTGTGACAGGTAAGGAGCTGGCACCAGACTACAAACCAATGCATTACTTCTCTCACTGAGAAAGTCTTGCCTCAAAAAACAAACAAAACAGCCCTGACTGAGTAGCTCAGTTGGTTAGAGCCTTGTCCAGATACACCAAGGTTGCAGGTTTGATCCCCAGTCATGGCACATACAAGAAGCAACCAATGAATGCACAAATGGGTGGAACAACAAATCGATGTTTCTCTCTCTCTCTCTCTACCTTCCCTTCTAAAATCAACAAAACATACACACACACAAACAAGCAAAACAAAGCTGAGGAAACAGTCTGCTGAGTGGAGCTGTTGGTTTACATTCTGGTGCAAGCTCCTCGCCTCACTTCAAACCAGTATTAAATAGTTAATGGGCTGACACCTGTCACAGGCCACACCGTGAGTCACGCTGTCATGGAGCAAAAGTATTTCCTGCAAAGACCACCACACCATCTGAAGCAGGGGCTGGCAAATTTTGGCCCATGGGCCATATCCAGCTGGCTGCCAGTTTTAGTACATTTTATTGGAACACAAACATCCCATCCCTTTACTTACTTCTGTGGCTGGTTTTTTTTTTTAATATATTTTATTGATATTTTACAGAGAGAGGAAGGGAGAGGGATAGAGAGCTAGAAACATCGATCAGCTGCCTCCTGCACACCTCCCACTGGGGATGTGCCCGCAACCAAGGTACATGCCCTTGACCGGAATCGAACCTGGCACCCTTCAGTCCGAAGGCCGACGCTCTATCCACTGAGCCAAACCGGTTTCGGCTTCTGTGGCTGTTTTATGTTATTGTGACAGAACTGAGCGGTTGCAGCAGAGGCTGTCTGGCTTGCCACACTAACATTTCTTACTATCTGGCCCTTTGCAATAAAAGTTCTCTGACCCCCGATCTAGAGTCTTGGCCTTTCCCTATTGCCTGGCAGTAAAGAGCACAGAGTGATGGGTTGAACAATGGCAACATTATTATCATCACAAATATTTATTCCCTTTAAATGTGTTACCTGAGCAACTATCTATATCACATTGTACTGGGTTCTATAGGAGAGTCAGAAGAAATGGGGTGTGGGGGTGGAGGAAGGAGCCATTTTAGACCTAACTGGACACCCATAAGAGTGTGTAACAATAAATGAGGTCACAGAGGTTTAATAACGTGCCTAGATCACAAAGCCAGTAAGAGGCAGAGCTGCATTTAGAACTCAGCAATGTCTAGGGGGAGAGCCTGGGGCCCTCCCCTTTCCCTGTGCTGCCCTGTGAACAAAGACATCAGCGTGTCTTTAGGGAGAATGAGATCTGGAGGTTAATGCAGACCTCAGCACATGTGGGTTCAATGCGCTGTTAAAAAACTATACATTCTCAGTCATCATAGCAATAATGGGCTTTTTGAAAAGACTGAGGTTATAGGGGGTTAGCTGGTGCGAGTGTGTGTGTGTGTGTGTGTGTGTGTGTGTGTGTGTGTGTGTGGTGAAGCTGAACGAAGAACAGGAACTGGCTGACGTGCATGAAGAAATGGAAATTTTCTTGTTTCGGCATCTGGAAGCAAGCTTACTTCAGGAGTGTAAGTAAAACAAGTACAGCAGGCCTCCAGGCCCAGCGGGTAGCTAGTTCCAGGACGACCTCTAAGGTGGAGGCCCGCCCAGGCCAGTGGACCTGCTGTACGCTGGGTGGCTCTGATACGGTGGAAGGGGTATTCAATGATGCCATCTCTGACAGTGATCTTGAAGTGCTTCCCCCATACCCCAACTTGCTGAGATAGAGAAGGAATGAGGATGGGCATTACTCATAGGCCTGAGGCATGGCATAAGGGCAGTCACAGGCTCTTCTGCCCTATCCTAGCCTTCTGCCATCTTACTGGCTGAGCCAGCTGAAACCTAAGAATACACCACTGGGCAATGGAAAGGACCCAGGGACAGAGTCAGACCTGGGAGGCCCACGCACCTTCATCTGGTGTGGAGCGTAGTGGAGGGCCTGGCGCAGGCAGTCGATCGCCTTCTTCCCTTGGCCTTTCACTCTCCAGTAGAGGGCTGCCATGCTGGAAAGGACCCAGGACGTCTGGTTCTACGAAGGAATGGACAGTAAAGCCAATGTCTCTTAAATAACGTGTTCATTTGCCACCAAGATTAAGAACAGTAACACGGGTTCATAACCACTTAACTGAGTGTTTACTAGGTGCTGGCACTCTGCTACGCACCTTATCTCCATCCTCTCATTAATCCTAGGAACAATCTTATGAGCTTGATTCTATTATTTCAGCCTTTTTATAGATGAGAAATGATGACTCATAGAGAGGTCGAGTATCTTTTCCAAATCTACTCAACTACTGAACAGCAGAGCTGTATTTCAGGTCCATGTTCTTCATCTACAATGACTTAACTTTTGGAACAGGTAACTCATTCACATGTTTCAAAAGCTGGAAATTATACAAAGTTATATACGGTCAAAAGCCTTCCTCCCATCCTTGTCTCCACAGTATATCAGTAAACACTATTTTTAGTTTCTTATGTAACCTTCTAGAATTTTCTGTTATACCTGCAGCTATGAATACAGACTTATACCCCACGGTTTTTTAATATAACTTATTCCTTATATACCTGCACTTAGCTTTTTTCACTAAACAAAAACAACTTGGAGATCTTTTTCCATCAGAGTACAGAAAGCCTCCTCCTTCTTTTGTTATCAACTGCATAGTATTTCATTGTATGGAGGCACCATTATTTATTAAACTAGATCCTTATTAGTGAATATTCCTCTCTCCCATTGTTACTGTTACAAATAATGCTGCACAGACAACCTGTCTAGGGGTAATTCTGCATTTGTGCAGGTGCACTTGTAGGATACGTTTCCAGGTGTGGCACGCTTTGTCAAGGGGATACACACTTGTCATTTTGATAGAAATCACCACAGTGTCTGTCCTCCACAGGATCGTACAAATTAGTCTCCCACCAGAAATATGTGGGTGTCCTGCTTCCTTACAGCCTCACCGCCAAGTGTGTTATTAAACTCTTGGACCTTTGATGGGTGAAAAATGTGGTTTAAATCTGTATTTCTTATGAGTGGAGCTGATCATTTCATGTTTGACATTCTTTTATATTTTTCTGTATCTATTCTTATATTTTGTTAATTTTTCTGTGCGGTTTTCATCCTACCTATTTGAAAAAGCTCTTCATATATTCGGAAGATTAGTCCACTGCTGGTGACATGAATTACAGATGCACTCCCTCAGTTTTCGAAGCCCACCTGAACTTGTGGTGCTTATGTGACGTCGGTTTTCATTTATACACAGTTCAATGTATTTATCTCTGATGACATCTGGATTTTCAGTGGTAGTTAGGAAGGTCTTGCTTATTTCAAGGTTATCAATACAGTTTTACAGAACTTTTATAGTTTTATTTTTCATAAAATTTTGATTCATTTGAAATTTAACTTGGCATAAATAATATGGCTCCAGTTTACTTTTTCCAGAAGGCTACTAAGTTGTCCTAATAATATTTAATGGATAATTCATCTCTTCCCCCACTAAGATTCTGCTTTTACCAAAGAAAAAATTCTAGTACTTAATTTAGGTCTAATTTTGGATTTTCCTATCTATTTCATTTGCCCTTTTTGATGGATGGTCTCTAACTCCCAGCAATTACAGATGAGGCAATCAGAAAGCTTACCATGCTTCCTAGCTTATTTCGTTCTCCCAGTCTAATTTTTTGGTAATTTTATCGTTGTTCATTGTCAGGGCACATAGCCTTTCTATTTTCTCCTGTCACCCTATTGCCTACCTGTGTTTCTGTACTGTACTGCAATTCAATATATTAACTGATCACTGGCATAAACTTTTGTGTGGTTTCCCCAATCATCTCTGGTTGGCGGAAGTTCATCTTCTAGTAGTTTCCTCCAGAAAAATGCACAGGAATAATATTCTCTTGAGATTGTTATGGACTGATATGTGTTCCTCCAAAATTCATATTTGAGGTCTCAACCTGTAGTGCTAATACCTCAGAATGTAACTTGTATTTGGAGATAAGAACCTTAAAGATGTGATTATAGTAAAAGAGGTCATTTGTACGGGGCCCTCCTCCAGTCTGACTGGATCTGTATGAAGGAGTTACAGAAGAGGAAGAGACACCCCAGGGTCAGTGTAAAAAGGCATGAGCATGTGAAAAGACAGCAAGAGGACTGCCATTTGCAAGCCAAGGAGAGAGGACTCAGAGGAAACCAACCCTCCTGGCACCTGGATCTTGGTCTTGTAGCCTCCAGAACTGTGAGACAATAAGTTGTTGTTTAAGCCACCCAGTCAGTGGCATTTTATTATGGCAGCCCTAGAACACTAGCACAATCATACATGTTCAAAACTTTCTGTCTGCAGCCTTCACACTTGAGGGCCAGGTGGCTGGATATAAAATCGTGGCTCATTCTTTCTTTCCTTGAATATTATGTTGGCATTGGTCCATTGCCTCTTGGTGTGGATGGCTGATGCAGAGAAATCTGAAGCCAGCCTAATTTATCCCTCCTTCTTAGTGACTTCATACCTTGACTGGCTTCCCTAAAGGATTTTTTTTTTTTTAAAGAAATACAATTAGCTCGGCAGGCATGGCTCAGTGGTTGAGCATTGACCTGTGAACCAGGAAGTCATGGTTCAATTCCTGGTCAGGGCACATGTTCAAGTTGCAGGCTCAATCCCCTGTAGGGGACGTGCAGGAGTCAGTCAATCAACGATTCTCTCTCATCATTGATGTTTCTATCTCTCCCTCCCTCTCACTTCCTCTCTGAAATCAATAAAAGTATATTTTAAAAATATATTAAAAATATAATTATCTTTCTTCAATGCTAATACTTGACACATACAAAATAACATTTACATCCTATCTAATAAAAGAGTAATATGCAAATTGACCATCACTCTAACACACAAGATGGCTGCCCCCATGTGGTCAAAGATGGCTGCCCCCATGTGGACACAAGATGGCCAGCAGGGGAGAGCAGTTGGGAGGGACCAGGCCTGCAAGGGAGGGCAGTTGTGGGCGATCAGGCCAGCAAGGGAGGGCAGTTGGGGGCGATCAAGCCTGCAGGGGAGGGCAGTTAGGGGTAACCAGGCCAGCAGAGGAGGGAAGTTGGGGGCAACCAGGCCTGCAGGGGAGAGCAGTTGGGGGGGACCAGGCCTGCAGGGGAGGGCAGTTAGGGGTAACCAGGCCTGCAGGGGAGGGCAGTTAGGGGTGACCAGGCCTGCAGGGGAGGGCAGTTAGGGGCCAACAGGCTGGTAGGGGAGCAGTTAGGCATCAATCAGGTTGGCAGGGGAGTGATTAGAGGGTGATCAGGCTGGCAGGCAGAAGCGGTTAGGGGCAATCAGGAAAGCAGGCAGGCAAGCAGTTGGGAGCCAGCAGTCCTGGATTGTGAGAGGGATGTCCGACTGCCCGTTTAGTCCCGATCCTACCGGGATCGGGCCTAAATGGGCAGTCGGACATCCCTCAAGGTGTCCCAGACTGGAGAGGGTGCAGACTGGGCTGAGGGACACACCCCTCTGTGCACGAATTTTGTGCACTGGGCCTCTAGTAATTATATATAATAAATATGTAACTGTATAAAATGTGCACTTATGCTGTAAAGCACAAAATAACGAATATCCCAGAAACTGCCACCCTATCAAAGAACAAACTTGCGCCTACCGACATATTCTTACACTATTCCAGCCTCTGGCCTCTTTTCCAGAAGCACACACTATCCTAAATGTTGCTCTATATCAAGCATGTCAAGCTCAAAGGCTAACATGGGCCAAATAAACAAGCTTTAAGTTTTTGTGGTCCAAAAAAACAAAAGCTTCAATTTTCATAGAAACGTAGGTTTATTTCAATAGACATGCTGAATACAAAGGGCTGAAATAAATGAGTAATCGTTAACATAAAATAGAACATTTCAATAAAAATTAATATTTTTTCTTGACCATTAACTTACCAGACACTGAATAACTGCACAAATTAATAAGCGTAATGCAAATAAACCTATTTTTCTTGTTCTCCGAAAGCGAAATATTTCCTGCTGCGCACACCAAACAAGTCAGTACAAGACTAATGACGTGGTAATCGGCTGCTAAAATATTCGCTGCTAATATTAGTGGAGAGTAATGGTGCGCCTGCGCGTAAGGCGCGTAAGGAAAATTAATGCAACATGATTATAATAATCAGTCATTAGTTCTATAGTTCGTTCTTAATAATTATGTATAACAGGATATTATAAAAATTAAGTTATGAAATTTTTATTAAAACGTTTCTTACATACCGTTATATTGGCTGGGCCACAAAAATATTCATTGTGGGCCGCATGTGGCCCACGGGCCGCGAGTTTGCCATGCTTGCTCTATATCATCACTAACATTTCCCATTACCACTCTTTTATTGTAGCCCTCTAATTCTAGTCATGCTTCTTGCTTCAAGGTTTATTTTTTTCTAACAAGAGTGTAGCTATACCAGCTTTCTTTTTTTTGTACTTTCAACACTCTGTACCCTAACATCTAAAGTGTTTCTCTTATAAGCAGCATATAGTTGGATTTTAAAAAAAAATCTATTCCATACTAAATGCTTAAATTATATAATCTTTTTGTATTTAACTACCGGTATACTTGGCTCTGTATTTGTGTTCTATTTTCAAGCCTTTCTTCAGATTAATTAAACGTTTTACATTATTCCATTATCCTTCAATTAAATTACATTTTAAAACCATTTTTAGTAGTTAGACTTCTTACTTATTACAGTCCAATGCAAAGGATTACTTTTACTACTTGGCTGATACTAATTAAACCTTAGGACTTTAAACTCCATTCACTTCCCTCCCATCATGTTACTGTTACCGTGAATTTTAGTATGTATAAAACTGAAGCTCCTCAGGGTACTGCAGGCCTTATTTTGTGTAGTTATGTCATTTATATTTTCCTTTCCAATGCTCTTTATTCCCCCTTGCATGTTCGAAGAACTCCCTTTAATTCTTATTTCAGTGCAGGCCTACTGGTGTTGAAATCTCTGAATTCCTATTTGTTTGAACACATCTTTATTGCGCCTTCATACTTGGAGGATGTTTGTGCTGGTATAGAATTCTAGGCTTGTTTTCTTCTCCCACCTTTACGATGTCGACTGGCTTCGGGTTGCCATCCCTTCTGGTGCGAAGCTGTCAGCCTCGTGGCTCCTTTGAGGGGGACTGTGATGGAGTAAAGATGGGCCCCACATGCTCTGTCACTATGAGCAGGCGGAGGACATTTCCCTGCCTTGGATTTGAGAGGCCCTGGCACTTGCTTGGGCAGGGTGGTGCTGCTCCGGGCCCTGCACAGGCTAGGAGGCTGGATGCGCCTGCTTTCGTCCTCGTAGAGCCCTGAGGCCCTGCGTCAACAGGTGCAGCCAGGGTGCTGGAGAGACTACGGGGAGGGAGCACATTCCCAGCTGTGCCTTGGCTATTCCGGCCACTCTGGCTGAGGAACCAGACATATGGGTAAAGCCTGCTTTGGTGGCAGCCCCTCAGGAGGCTCCACATATCTGCAGTTGCATGAATGATGCCAAGTGAGTCCAGAAGAAATGCCCAGCTGAGCTCAACTCGGACTGCAGAATATTGAGCAAATAATAGTTTTGCTTTAAGCCAGTAAATTTTGGGTGGTTTTTTAGGCAGAAGCAGCTAAGTGAACTAGTATTGGGGATCAAGAACGGAGTGTGGCCATGACAAAGTTAAAAGGTGTGGCATCAGTCTGGGGAATGGCTGTAGACATCTGCTGAAGGAACGGCAGTGAGACCCTTGAAGGAGCTGGACGAGCATGGGAAACTGGCTGCTGGAGGCTGGAAGGAGGCGCTGCTGTCTATTGGCAAATCACAGCCAGGCTGCATCTCTCAGTACAGAAGAAGTACCTAACGCAGTGTGGGCCTGGCGGGGAGGACTTGCAGGAAG
Organism: Plecotus auritus; assembly: GCF_963455305.1. Taxonomy (NCBI): domain Eukaryota; kingdom Metazoa; phylum Chordata; class Mammalia; order Chiroptera; family Vespertilionidae; genus Plecotus; species Plecotus auritus. The sequence goes on from NC_137783.1 coordinate 140,984,821, forward strand.
AGTGCTGAAGGTGACGAACGGATTTTTAAAAACCACGTGTAATATGCAAGTAACGGAGAGCAGAGCTGAGCGAGGAACTGTGTAGTTTTCAAGCAGAATTTTGAGAAAATGCTTTCAAGCTGGGACTTGCAGGGTTAGAAATGAAACTTTATCAACTGCCAGAAACAGTCCCTACTCTGAAAGTAGGGGAAATGGTGACATATGTCCAGATGGATTTCAGAATGACATGGAATAGTGATTGCTACATGCTTTCAGCTTCCTCTCTTTTAAAGTGGTGTGATTATGCTATTCCTATTGTACAGCCAAGTCAGGCTGGAAGTTGATCCTCTTAATCACTATATTCTTCAATTTATATAGTAATAAAATAGAGATATGGAACCATAAAGTAATTAATTTTAATGTGAAAAACTGTGTTCTCTACATCAGCGATTTTCAACCTTTTTCATCTCATAGTACACACAAACTAATTACTAAAATTCTGCAGCATACCAAAAATATATTTTTTGCTGATCTGACCAAAAATAGGTATATTTTTGATTCATTTACAGCAGATGGCTATTGTTGTGTTGGCTGTTCTTTTTTTCTTTTCTTTCACAATCTAAGGGAAAAGTGGTTAGTGCCCTGACTAAACAGTCAGCTGTTGCATGTTTCATAAATTCTAGCAGCACAGCAGTTGACAATCGCTGCTCTACACGAATCTCACACAGAGGCGGCGGAGGAGCAGTCTGGGAGACTCATTCTATTTTCTGTAGGCTGTATGAAAATGCAGTTTTCCAAATATTTTATTTCACAATTTCAAGAGTAAATACCTGTTAAGGTATTTAAAGGTGTGTTTCCCATCCACAACCTAATATTCTTCACCTAGAACACCTGGCTTGTTTCATGCCGAGATCGCGCAGTTCCCAGGACCACCACCTCTCACCCCCATGCTGGAGAAAACCAACGAGGTAGTTTTCATCACAGAAAGTAAGTAAAGCAGCAGAAAAATACTAACCAAGTGATGAGAAAAGTAATGGAAAAGTGACTGAAACATTCTGTGTGGGGGCTATTTCACGTCATCCCTTTAGTTACCAAGTGCCAAGTAACTAACAGAAGAGGTTATCAGCACTGAGTGACAAATAATCTGGAAACGTTAGAGGGCGGCAACAGTTCCCAGCTTCTCTACAGGGTGACTTACCTTTTCCAAAACTTTGGCAATTCGGGTGCCAATTTGCTCAAGGGACTGCTGAGGATACTGGTCTTTGCCGAGATTTTGTAATACCTGGCATAGGGAGGAAGATGGTTGATTAGAGGAGTGAAAGCGAGGCAGGGTCTAGACAACAGTGCTGCCGCTGAGCTGGGCACTATCCCACAAACGCAAGCTCTTTCCCTAGGGCACAATCTGTGGTCCTGTTGGTAAGGCATTTTATGGATGATGCGTTTAAGGCCATTATATCATCCCTTCAGACCTCTCCGAGTTAACAAAAATTATAGACACGTAAAGCACATTCATTCTAGCAATGTTAGAAAACAGAATAAAGAAAATAGAAACTGTTTGTAATCCTGTCACCCAAACATAACCACTGTTAACATCTTCACATATATCTTTCCAATTTTTCTGTGTATACACATATTTCTCTCACAGAATATGGGATCACACTGCATACTGTCACCATTTTCACATAATAAATTTCTTCATGTGACTAAATATATTCCTATACATCTTTCTTAATGATTCCACTTTTTACTATTACACATCTATACCAACATTTATGTAACAAATCCTCTATTGTTGGACATTTGTGGCACGTTTTTCCAGTTCTTCTTGGTATATTCTGGGTCTGCCCTCCTTTCTTTCCTTTTTTAGAATGCCAACAGGGGAATGAACTGCCCCAATACTTCTTGTGGGAGCATCTGTCTGACAGCAAGCAGAATGCTACCTACCTCAAGCAGTGAATTAGAATGAAAACTGCCTGGTCATAGAAAGAAAGCATAAGCTCAGTCCTAGGGCATGAAATAATCAGGCTTAGCCTAAAGCCACCGAAATGACAGCCAATGAAAAAAGGCAAAAAAAAAAAAATGGCCTGCCCTAGCTGGTTTGACTCAGTGGACAGAGCATTGACCTGCAGACTGAAGGGTCCTGGGTTTGATTCCAGTCAAGGGCACATGCCCGGGTTACAGCTAGATCCCCAGTGGGGGGCATGCAGGAGATAGCCCATCAATGATTCTCATCATTGATGTTTCTATCTCTCTTTCTCCCTCTCCCTTCCTCTCTGAAAGCAATAAAAATTATTTAAAAACAACAACAAAAACCACACAAAACAAAACTAAAATAACATCGCCTGGCCCTAGTGCTTTCTGCTCTCAGTTGCGCCAAGACTGGGGGCTAAAAACTACAGACAAGCTGAGTGAAATGGAGCACTCACCTCTGTGAGCTGGCTCTCGCCTGTGTAGTGCAGGCTGGCTCGGTTGGAAACCCCGTGCAAGTGGTCCAGGGTGTGCATGCTGGTGGGAAGATTGCCGTTGCAAAGCGGCTCCATTGCTGGCTGCTGGATTGGAGTGGCAAAATCTATGTGTTCCGTGATGCTGAAAATGGAGATGACCACATTAGCCACGAAACATTTGACTGGGTGGGAGAAAGAGTGTTAATAATCAGCTGATCATGACTTCAATATGTTACCAGGATTGCCTAGAACCACAGACTCTCAGACTGGAAGAGACCTCCGAAGTTATTTAGTCTGTCCTCTCATGACACCAGGGTGAGGACTCCAGTGCCTGGCAATAACTGCCTGTTGAAAGTATGACTCAGGATCCATCCCAGATCAGAGGAGCGGTGCTGGGAGCTGAGTCCTGTGCTCAGGGAGTTCCCGGCCCCCTCAGAGGCTCCTTCCTATGCTCCATGGAGCCGGATTTGCTCACTCTTGCTGGCCACTTTCTCTCACTGGGGGAGGTTTTAAGCCAGATGGGTTTTCTTCTATGATGTCTTTTTCCAGGGTATAGAAAATGGTAAATAGCCACAAGTTGTTCCTCTTTTATTTTCCCTTTATGACAGAAACATACTCGCCCCCACAGAAGTTTAGAAGTAAATTTTATACAAAAACAGCTGTCCTTTGTATCTACATTTAAATATAAGTATTTCCCTTCATTATCCCCAAGTGGTCATTTTCCTGCTATATTCAGGCTAAATGTCATGCACGATCATATATACTGATATGGCAAACTGGCATTGCCAAATTTTATTTCTAGCTATTTAATGCCAGGGCTATCATAATTAACAAACATACCCAGTCCCCCTGTTATGGTGCTCATAGTTTTGTGAGTGACTTAACTGTTGCAGATGCGCTAAGTTATAAAAGAAAAAAACATGGTACAATGTCAGTGCCACACCACAGGAGGGTATCCATTTCCTCTACATGACGGAGGAGGGAGATAGTGAAGAGTTCGTTCCCCGAGGAAGTAAGATTTAAGCGAGACCAGAAGGATGAGTATGCATTAACCAGGCAGGGAGTTGGTGGTAAGGACACAGCAAAGGAGATACCCTGTATGAGGGCCCCGATGGGAGAAGAGGACAGAGTTGGAGACGGAGAGACGCACAGGAGCAGACTGACAGTGCGGACTACTGGAAAGAGCAGTATGAAGTAGAGCATTTGAAGAATCCTATCTAATAAAAGAGAAACATGCAAATTGATCGTACCTCCGCTATGCACACAAGCCACGCCCACCAGCCAATCAGGAGCAAGTATGCAAATTAACCCAACAAATGTGGCAGCGGCCACGGAGCTGGAGCCAACTGGAGGCTTGGGTTGCCCCCGGTGATGGAGAAAACCAAGCTTCCCGCCCGTCCTGGCCAACCCTGGCCTCCGCTCAAGGCTACAAAGTTTCAATTATAGAAGACAAATAAATCCCAACAAAAATGGTGGCAGCCACAGAGCTGGAGAGAGCAGGAGGCTTGGGTTGCCCCCGGTGATGGAGGAAGCCAAGCTTCCCGCCTGCCTTGGCTCAAGGCTACAAAGTTTCAATTATAGAAGATAAATAAATTCCAGATACCAGGGCCTCCGCTTGCGTCACCGGGGGGCGTAGCCGGCCTGCAAACCACAAAGGGCCCCTCGCCCAGGCCACCCCATGCCCCAAGGGAACCCCCACGATCCGGGACACCTTTCAGGGCAAACCAGCCGGCCCCCACCCGTGCACCAGGCCTCTATCCTATCTAATAAAACAGTAATATGCAAATTGATCATCACTCCAACACACAAGATGGCTACCCCCATGTGGACACAAGATGGCCACCACAAGATGGCCAGCAGGGGAGGGGAGTTGGGAGGGACCAGGCCTGCAAAGGAGGGCAGTTGGGGGCGATCAAGCCTGCAGGGGAGGGCAGTTAGGGGTGACCAGGCTGGCAGAGGAGGGAAGTTGGGGGCAACCGGGCCTGCAGGGAAGGGCAGTTGGGGGGGACCCAGGCCTACAGGGGAGAGCAGTTGGGGGGGGGACCAGGCCTGCAGGGGAGGGCAGTTGGGGGGGACCAGGCCTGCAAGGGAGGGCAGTTAGGGGCAATTAGGCTGGTGGGGGAGTGGTTAGTGGATGATCAGGCTGACAGGCAGAAGCAGTTAGGGGCAATCAGGAAGGCAGGCAGGCGAGCAGTTGGGAGCCAGCAGTCCTAGATTGTGAGAGGAATGTCCGACTGCCCGTTTAGGATCGGGCCTAAACGGGCAGTCGGACATCCCTCAAGGGGTCCCAGATTGGAGAGGGTGCAGGCTGGGCTGAGGGACACACCGCCCCCCGCACGAATTTCGTGCACTAGGCCTCCAGTTGACTTATAATTGAGGAAGAATTCTGAGCACTGTGGGGAGAGTGGATTGAATAGAGCCAAGAGGAAATAAAGCAAGAGGACCAGTAGGAGACACCGAATGAATGTAAGGGGAGATGATGGTGATCTGATTTAAGGAGGCAGCAATGGAGGTGGAGAAAAGCAGATGGTTTTGCAAAACACTCATCAGGTAGAAATGATAAGAAGTGGTAACTGACTGGATTCAAGGGGTAAGGTGGAAGATTGTTAAGAATGACTCCCAAATTTCTGGCCTAAGCATTGCTAGAGGCACTTAGTAGGAATAAAAAATAGAAAACAAACTGCTAGAAGTTCTGGGAGTTGATCAGTCTGAATAGGGTGATTATAAAGGCTTAGTGGTAAATCTTGGGGAACTCCAACACTTGAACGAGTGTCTGAGAAGGAAAAAGAAGTTCTCAGAGAGGCAGCCGTATGTTTTGGAAGGTGTTTGTAAATCCAGATTTGCCCCAACTCCTTTTTCAAGTGTATGATGTCAGTGAGACTATAGGTTTCATGCTTCTAAAAGAGAGGGACCCAGTCTTCAATCCTAAGTAAATCTGGGTAAGTTACAAAGGTGTGGGCAAAGGCACTGAGAATGGGGCACAATGACTGTTCAGTGCACTGGCTGCGCCCATCTGTGGGCTGTGGTCAGCAGTGGTCATCCTCTGAACCACCAACTCTTATTGTCCGGCTAATGCACCACCTCTGCTCACAGCTTCTGACAAAAGAGGGCATCAGGATGTCGCTGAGGCCCAGGGCGGTCACTGGTACACGAATACCAGGGAAGAGGGAGCAGTTTAAGATACTCACTCAATGTTTTTTGAAGAAACTGCAAGCCAGGTACTCACGATGGCAGTCAGCTCTACCCAGCGGAGTTTGACGCACTCGTCTGGGCTGGGCCACCCCAGACTCTGGTAGTCACGCTTTTTTCCTGGGAAAGAACATGTCATTAATGACACAGTTGCAAAGGAACAGAATCCAGTGTCTCATGCCTTGGTGATTACTTCATCCAGACTGGCGTTTTAAAGGTGCTTGTCATTCTTCTAGTTTTCAGAATTTCTACCATTATAGAGAGCTAATTAAAATCTTGTCATTCACAGCAATGGGAATAAAGATCCCTCTGAGAAAAGCCTTCTTCTCCAAGATAGAGAATAAATGAGTCCTTCACTGGATTCCAGACTAATCAACATGAGATGAGGGTTAAGATGTTCTTTGATGTTAACATTCTTACCAAACTTAATTTTCAACCCTCTGCACTTTGATTTTAAAGAGAACTCTAACTCAGTCAAGAGAAACACACCTCCAAAGCAGGTTTCTCTACCTGGGCCTGTGAGCACCGTGGGCTGGATAATGCTTTGTGTGGGACTGTCCTGTGCATTGGAGGATACTTAGCAGCATCCCTGGCCTCTACCCACTTGATGTGACAAAAAAAAAAAATGTCTCTGGATATTGCCAAATGTCCCCTGGCGGCGGGGAGGTGGGGGTAAGAGGGGGCGCAAAATTAATCCTGGTAGAGAAACACTGCTGTATAGAAAAGCAGCAGGGTGGGGAATAATGATGATAATGAGAGGCTACTTATTTCCAGAGCACTTACTGTGTGTTCAGGTCCTGTGCTAAGTGCTTTACATTCATAACTTCATGAGGCAGGTATTGTTTTTAAGGAATTTAAAAAATTATTTATTCATTTTAGACAGAGAGAGAGAGGGAGGGAGAGCAAAACATTGATTTTTTTTTTGTTCCACTTATTCATCCATTCATTGGTTGACTCTTCTATGTGCCCTCACCAGGGATTAAATCCGCAACCTTGGTGTATCAGGACCATGCTCTAACCCAGTGGTCGCCAACCCGTGGTCCATGAGGTCCGAAAGGTTGGCGACTGCTGCTCTAACCAACTGAGCTATCTGTCCAGGACCCTGAGGCAGGTTTTAAACATCATTTCTCAGGTGAGAAAATGGAGGCACAGAGATATCAAGTGACGTGCCCAAGGCCACCTGGCTAGTAGGTGGCAGAGAGGGCTGCATATCCAGGTCTGTTGACTAGCATGCAGGCCCCCAATCACCATGCTATTTAAAGCTACATAACACTTTTAGAGCTCTGTTTACTGATACCCTTCACAAGTAGTACCTTTTGGGTGTAGGCCCTTTACTGAAATCAAGTCTCCAAGAAAAAAGCAGAACTAAGTCTTATCTGGGAAGGGTTCTTCTGAAAGAATTATAATCGAATGGTCCAGAAGGAGAACTGTGGTTATGTACAGCTCTTTTTATACTGTAGGAATTTATCCACAACAGAAAATAATTTGATGTACAGGCAGGGCTTTAGATTTAGATGTTAATAAAATAGAAAAGAAGTTTGGAAGAGTTTCAAATGAACTCTGTTTAAATTAATAACTTAAAGACTTAAACCATACGTTTCACAATTAAGCTTATTTTTCTTTTATATTTAAGAAATTCACTTGAAAAATATTTGTTGAGCAAGTATTATAAGGGACTGGGAATTGTGTGGAGATACGAAGGATACAGAGAGAAATAATAAGAGAGCCTGACCTCGTGCTCCCAGTCTAATGAGGAAGGTAAACATGAGCAAATCATTAGGACACCAGAGGATAATAGCTGGAATGAAGGTGCAGAACAATTGGAGAGAGCAACTAATTCTGCCTGAAGGTGCCAAGGAAGAGATGGCATCTGCGTTTGAAGTTTAAGGATGAGTGATATTTTAGCACCTCTGAGGTGGCATGAGGGCATTCCAGGCAGAAGGAACAGTATGTGCAAAGGCAAGGAGGTAAAACTAGAGCATGGGTAGTTCAAAGAATGGTGCTGAAGGGTAGAGAGAGGCTGGGTTATGAAGGGTCTTGTACACTACACTAGAAGTTTGGACTTTGTCCTGCAGGCAATGGGGAGGCTTTGGGCCCACATTTCTCCACCTTGTTCACATGATATTATAAGAGGTTCTATTAAATGCTTTACTAAATCCAGTTCCACTATGTCTACTGTCTACTGCACTTCCCTGGTCTTCCAGTCTAGGAGCCCTCACCAAAGAAAGAATGAAATTAGTTATGCATCAGTTGTATTAGCTCTTAGAAAACCTGCAATGACCCTTAGTGATTTCTACTTTATCCCCATGGACTCACAAACCACCTGTTTCATAATTTGCTTAGGCCTGGCCAGGTGTGGCTCAGTGGTTGAACCATGGACCCAGGAACCAAGAGTTCATCGGTTCAATTCCTAGTCAGGGCACATGCCCGGGTTGCGGGCTTAATCCCCAGTAGGGGCCATGCAGGAGGCAGCCAATCAATGATTCTCTCTCATCATTGATGTCTCTCTATCTCCTCCCTTTCTCTCTGAAATCAATAAAAAAATATTAAAAAATATAATTTGCTCAGAACTTTGTCAGAATTCATCACGAAGCTTATCACTTGGAGTGGACGGAATCCATATTTATTTGAAAATTGGGATACAGTCTTCTCTTGTCTCTTCCATGCTTTAGACAGGGGTGGGGAGCCTTTTTTCTGCCAAGGGCCATTTGGATATTTATAACATCATTTGTGAGCCATACAAAATTAGCAACTTAAAAATTAGCCTGCTATATTTGGCCAAACATTTAATTGACTCACTCCTAATGCCTTAGCAGAGCCAGACAAAATGATTTTGCAAGCCATATATGGCCTGTGGGCCAGACATCCCCCACCCCTGGCATTTTTCCTGGGGAGTAGTGCTAAAGCATTTATCTTATACTTAAAGAGATACATGACACACAAAAATGTTACTAAGTAGTAAATATGCATTGAGCCTTATATGCCTGGTTCATTTAAAGCACTTTACATGTATGAACTCATAATCCTCACAACCAACCTATAAGACAGACACAATTATTATTCCCATTTTATAGATAAGGAAAATGAGGCATAAGGAACTAAATGGCAAAACTGGTGTTTGAGCCCAGGGAGTCAGTCTTAAACCCATATTTTTATATATTAACCTAGACTTTCAAGTTAAGAATCAATAGGATATTTAAGCTCAAGATAATAACAATAAACGTCAAAAAGCCAATGGTAAAAAAGTGAAGTAAACTGTCAAAATGAACTTTTTATATCAATGACTGGCTTCTTGCTCACTTAGCCCAACTATCTTCTCGTCTACTTTAAGTCACAAACATGTCCTTTGTGAGAACTGAGACAGTAAAACCTGAAGGAAGAAATTGGCACATAAAACATTCAAATTTACCTTGTGGCCCAGGAGATGCCACCTTTGGGCCAGTGATCTCCAGGTTTGCTTGGGAGCGATGTGCATTTTCTGCTTGATTGGATTCTATCTTTTTCCCAGGAGGTTTTTTATGGTCTCCTTTGGGTTTCTTCACACGTTTGACCTGGAATGTGATCTGGGAAATGGAAACATGTTAGGGATAAGTGAGACCAATGACCAAATCTGTGGATACTGGCTTTAAGAAAAACCAGTCCTGTGCTAAGTAAGGTTAAGTTTTCTCCTTCAGTTTAATTCTTAAAGGTCTAAATAAAAAATGTTTAGTGAATAAAAATAGTAACCTATCATTGAAGAATGTACAGAAGAAACTGAAAATTAAAATGTCTGAACTGGGTAGTTCCATATATAAAGGCTTTGAGTGTGGCCTCACTCCCATCCCATTTCCTTTCCTTCCAGGAAGAGCTGGCAATACGCAAGTCACATGACATGCTTCCTGCACTACAATTCCAACATGAAGGCTGACTGGAGTGTGGAGCAAAGTAGTGCCATATATCCAAGAGAAACATCACACTTTGAAAACTACGAGCTCCCCTCCCCCAAAGATTGCGCTACAATTTGGTAAGAATTGAGTTGGCAACTCTTACCCATTCTGTTGCTTCATCATCTTCACTTCTGCAGTCTCCATAGCAAGAGCTTTTGGCCACTCCATCCTGGGGCCCTTTCTTCAGTACCCGTATCCCCTGCAAGTCCAGACGCCGCCCTTTCATGTCTAGTGCTCCCCCGAAGCCATCCAGAGGCCAGGCCTGTTGAAATTCATCCACCAAAGCCAAGATCTCTTCCGACATTTTGGTTTCATCTGCATTCTCTATCTCATCAGAACCATTGCTTTCTTCGACTACTGTACCTGGAATTCAAGTGCCAGCATGTTATTAAAAATTACATAATATTTACTCAAGTGGTTGAGTGGCTCCAACCTTGCTTTTTGAGAAAAGTTTTGGCTTTGGTTAGAGGCACTTGTCTAGCCCACTTTCATAAAAATACTATTTGGCATCTTCAAAATTCATAATAAAATATCATCTTTATCATGCAGCATTTGTCAAGAGCCTGGCTGAGAGCAATGGCAGCAGCAAGATGGCAGGCAGTCACAACTTATGTCCCTAGTGAGCAGGGGGGTGGCTATTTTTTATATGTATTTTTTCCCAAAAACACCACTAGATATAGGCACACATGGCAAAGATAGTTTATTATGTTATTTAATGTGGGGTTCTTCAGGCTTTATTCAAATAGCATGTGAAATACCATAGCTGGATGTCCAGATCACATAGTCTAACTGCCTTAAGTGAACAATGATTTAATGGGAAATTATCCTCATTCCACATGAAGGTTCCCGTTTTCACTAATGGCTGATATAAGAAATAGCTAAATTTAACAAAACAGCAATTTTTTCCTAAAATGGTTATCAAGGTATTATTTGTCATGTTGCTCAAGTTTCTTATGTGAAGACTCACCACAATGGCTGAGTAAAGATTCTTTCTCCTGAGAAGTCAGTACATTTCCATTACTATACACTGAAGGCTACAAAACCCTACAAGTTCCCCTCTATGCTTAGCTAACTAGGAAGGTTAGGGAAAAATTACTCGAGTTTCTTAACTGAATGTCTTCCTTAAAATAAATTATTTACTACTTATGTCATTTTGAATTAATGGCTGAGTCTTACGTTGTGTGTTCTATGCAAATTATCTCTAATCCTTTTTGGAAGTAGAAAGGGTATAAAAATGAACAACAAACTGAAATGTCTGCTTTTGTAATATGTACTCACTGAACAAAATGAGAGGGTGGGGCTGATTGCTCATAAAATGCTAGTTTACATTATTCCAGTGATCTTCACCTGGTAATTCTAGCTTGTTCGGTGATTTAGAACATGGTATTAAAACGATGATGGTCAGGAATCTCATATCCATATCGACCTATATAGCGATTGTGAGTAACCCCTCTTAGAAATGCATGGTATTAGTCTCTGAGGAGGCATGGTTAACAATAGCAAAGCTTTGAGCCCTATTCACAGAAGATGCAGGGTCACCCTTACCTCTGGTGGCATCTGTCTCCCATTCCCCACTATACCCCAGAGAATGGGAAGGTCCGTTGTCAGTACCACCAGAAACCTCTGTTATTCTTTCTTGAAAAAGCTATAGGGTTCTTCTATTTGTAACAAGTGACTACAGAATGTACAACTGTCCTTTTAAGGAAGTTTCTTTTAGATTTTCTGAACCAATCTGCTGGTTTCTATTGATGATGATGATAATGATGAGTGGAGTTCTGAAACAAGTATAAAGTAAAATAGGGGTTTGCAAAAGCTTTTCTTTAGAATATTCAGATAAAAATGGTTGGTTACTTGCCTAAATTTGTGACAAGTAGTATAAATGCGGGGTTGACAAACAGTTTTAATTTTCAGTTTCTATCTTGTTTGTTACTATGTCCTGAATGTCCAACATTTTACCTGACACATAGTAGGCACAGGATGAATTAATGGGAAATCAGAAATAATTTGGTTTGTGAGGTCCTGCCTTTTCCTTGTCCTGCTAACTTTTTAAACTTTAAGGTTTACCTTTTAATGTGTTAAAGTATAGTCAACCCAGCTCAATGGTGAGCAACAGAAAAGTAGGTCTTTAGTGTAATGAGCAGCATATTATGTCATTTACAAATTTCTCAGTAGCTAACCCAGGAAAGCAGCTGGACAAGGTTGCTATGGGGATCCCAAATAGCAACTTAGAGATTTACCTGTCTTTGGACTTGTAGCAACACTGTTGTCTCTAAGTATTCCTCATGGTATTTTAGCTTCCTCTCCTTCCTTCTCCTAAGGATACTATGGGATTGCTTGCACCTGGTCCTGAGAAGGAAAAGGGTTTTTTGACAAATTTGGCCATAGCCAAGAATATGGGTTTAAACGAAAGTGGCTTTTGGCCAAAGGGAGGCTGCAGGCAACTAATTCTCCAGTGTATAGTTAGAATGGCATATGGATGCTGTGTTTGGAAGCTTAGCTTACTATTTTGAAAGCATTTATGTTGTTTAGTTGCAAAGAGTTCCCAGAGGTTAATGGTTCCCTGTGCCCTTACCATTATGTAATATATATCATTATTTAAAAGTTCTTAAAGAAAGAAGCTTTCATTGATGAAAATCAATATTCAAATAAAGAGAAACTATGAAACGTGGTCTCTTTATCCTCTGTCCTGCTCTCCTTCCTCCCTCCCGATTCCCAAATACACCAACTGATTTACTACTCTAACTTTTGTAAATACAATGGCTCTCATCTTGTTATTCCTCTGCTTGGAACTTGCTGCAGGCTTTTGCTGCTGGCAGCCAGTAGGTCTTTTCAAAGGCTGCTGGGGTGGGGTGACAGCAGTTCCTAAAGAACACTACATGGTAAAGGTGAGGAGTAGGGAGATCATAAATGTGCTGAGTTAGAAGAAAAATAAACCAGTCCTCATTTATCTAGAGCCTACTATGTGCCCATCTACACATATGAGCAATGTACGTGGGAACAAAAGGAATAGGAACCTGAGGAATCTGACCCTGAGGAATTAAATGAATTTATAATCAAGTTGAAGACGCAAACTATACATGTTACACAACAAGAGAACAAAGTACATTTAAATATTTTTTGCAAGGGGAAAATGTATTTGACTGTAGTCACAAAATGCTTCATAAAGGAAGGCAGACTACGTGTGGCAGGATTTAGATAGAATGTAGGGCCAGGGGGCTCCCCAGAGTGACAACACTAAAAAAGCATGTACAAACTTACATACCCATACACACGGACAGATAAAGGCATAAGGAAGGTATATGTGCAGGCACTACTAATTTCAAATTAACTAGGACAACAAGTGTATATAGATGCTATCAGTAAAAAAGAGACTCAGGGAAGGTGGGAGACACTGAGAATGTCTGGGAAAGTCTGGAAGAAGATTCATTGTAAAGAGAGCATCTTGTTGGCTAAGCAGAAGAATAACAAGATGAGAGTCATAGTATTTGTGAAGGTTACAGTAGTAAATCAGTTGGTGTATTTGGGAGTGGGGAGGGAGGAAGGAGAGCAGGGCAGAGGATAAAGAGACCAATTAGAAGGGTATTTCAATAATCTATATAAGAGTTATATAAACAGTGGCTGACTTAGGGTGAGGATAAAGGGACTTTTTAAAAAGGGAGGGGAAGAGGTATGTGAGGAAATTTCAATGGAGAAAAATAAAGAATAGGGTAAATTCAAAGATGATTTCAAGATTTTAAAGCTTAATGTGAAACAGTGGTTGGGCTTTTCTGTTATTGTTGTTAATCCTCACCTAAGGATATTTTTCCATTGATTTTTAGAGAGCGGAAGGGAGGGGGAGAGACAGACTCTTCGATTGGTTGCCTCCTGCATGTGGCCCTGGTTGTGCCGGGGATCAAGCCTGCAACTGTGGTATGTGCCCTTGACTGGAATCAAACCCAGGACCCTTCAGTCTGTGGACCAACACTCTACACTGAGCCAAACCAGCCAGGGTGAAACAGTGGGTTTTTTACTATGTGAATGTGGTTTTGGAATCTGTGAATGTGACAACAGAATGCTGTTTACAAAGACAATGGAGTTAGAAAAGGGCAATAGGATAAAGCATTGGGATTTGTGACCCCAACTGTAACTAACTGGGCTCAAATTTTAAGAGTCTAGCAGCCATTTCTACACAGGGGCTTCTCATGCAAACTGCACTTCAGGGAGAAGTCTGCACTAAACTGCCTGCCTGCACTGTGTTCCTGCCATCTCAGCCAGCTCGTATAAAGGAGTTCCTGGAATCCTACCTCAACCAATAGGACTTGGGCTTTCCCCATGCAATTGGAGCTGTGCAGCTCCAAGCAATCAGAGCAGCTCTATTCTGACCAGTCAGGACAGTGCCTCTTGGACCAATCAAACTGTAAAGATTTGGAGTCCCCATTTGCATGAGGACAGACCAATCAGAGACCAGGGCAGGGACTTCTGTCCATATGAACCAGTTACCTCTGGCTCTAAGAGTGCACTTTCCCTTTCCACCAAGACTGAAGATTGCATTTCCCTGGCTAGATGTCTCACCAGAGCAGATCAGAGCAGACCTGGGCTGTATCACCAAGGAGCTCTTTGCACTGAATAGTTTCCTTCTTCACTGCACCCCAAATTGAGGCTTCAACGAAAATCGGCGCCACCATCAGTTGACAGATTTTAGATGCTTACTCATTAATTTTTTTAAACATTTGTTGCTGTGTCTCTAACAATGTGCTGAAGGCCTGGAATATAATAGCCCATAGAGCTTATAGTCTGGGCTAGAATGCACGGAGGAACGTATCTTCAGACATTGTTCAATAAGCAGTTGGAAATACAGAATCCAGGTTTGGTGAGTGGTCTGGACTGTAGCAGGATCTCAGAAGGTTTTAAATTGTGCTTGAAGCAAGAGGAAAAAGTAATGTTAGGTGTGCTGCTCATGGGACAGATGGTATGGTATAAACTGAAAACACAGAGACTGAGAGCCCTATATCTGTTATTTTCTTTATCTTCATTAACCTGCACCATTTCTATACTGAAGAAGGGAGAATAAAAATTGTGAAATGAAGCGACTATGAGCACCCCAGTGAGGCTTATAATGAGTTCACGGTTTTTCACTTGGATGAATCCTATCTCAGAGTGCCAGGAAAACTTACAGTTGAGTTTGCGCCACGTTAGGTAACCTGTTAGAATCACAGGGACTAGGAGCTTTGATGGAGAGAAGCATATGTTGCCCTGATTTAAAAAAAAGAAAGAAAAACTGGGGGTGGGGGGTGGGGGAGAGAGAAGCAAACAGAAAGAGAAAAAGAAGTCCAGTACAATCTTGCCATGTTTGAGACTACCTGGAGATTCATGGTTAATTAAGCCTGGGCACCACCGTTTAAGAGATTTTCAGAGCACAGCACATTCATAGAAAAGTGAAAGAACTCAGTGCAAGTACTCAAAACAAAGACACACATATAAAGTTATAACACACATACGTCTAGATACTTAGACTCATCTTTATTCTGAGATTGTCTTTGTACCTTTTTAAAAATATATATATTTTATGGATTTTTTACAGAGAGGAAGGGAGAGGGATAGAGAGTTAGAAACATTGATGGGAGAGAAACATCGATCAGCTGCCTCCTGCACACCTCCTACTGGGGATGTGCCCACAACCAAGGTACATGCCCTTGACCGGAATCGAACCTGGGACCTTTCAGTCTGCAGGCCGACGCTCTATCCACTGAGCCAAAGCAGTTAGGGCTGTCTTTGTACCTTTTTGACATTAAAATGTTCTTTGCATTATATAATGGTGATGATTGTTCTACTTTTCTTTAAAAATGACCATACCAATTGAAAAATAGAGTGCTAATCCATCAAACCCCTACTTCTGAGAACCACGTGCAGAAGGACAGTTTATGAAATCAGAAGGCCTGAGAATAATTTTAATTATACTACCTACTGAATATCTTAGGCAAGGTATCTAAGCTCACTGGGTCTCAATTTTCTCATCTATCAGATGGGATTAGTAATAAAATCCATAAGGTTAATACATAATTCATAATACTTTATAAATTATAAGTACCACAAAAAGGTAGTGATTATCGTAATAGTTTATGGCTACTAGAGAGGGTACTAACTTTTTTCCCCGTTTGTCTAAATTCTGGGAGTACCTTCTTCTGAAGTTCCCCTAGATACTGACAAGTCCATGGAGACTGCAGTTGTACCAGTTGGCATGTTCAGACCAGTGGGCTTCCTAAGATGTGGTCATCAGAGACAGAAACACTCCATTTTTTAATACAAATAGTGTGTTATAATAAAAGCCAAGCATAGACATTAAATAATTTTTATATTATACTTTTGGAGGAAATTTTAAAAAGTACAAATAGTAAAACTAGTAAAAGTCATCATCGTATTATAGATTATGAAAAGGAATCCACACCAGGAGACAGTTTGCATGATGCTGAAGGGAGCTGGGAAATACATAGGCTCAGCCAGGGCAACTGTACTAAAGCCTCAGTAGGGTGATGGAACAGAACTAAAGAAGGTAAGCACCAGGTTATAATCTGTCTTAAGCAATGATGTATTCAGAAATCAGGGCAACAAAGAGCAAGATTTTGGTTTTATTTTGAGTTGTCCTAGGAACAAAGACTCTAATTTGGTAGTCATGAGTATTCTGGTCAGTGGGGAGTTGTACTGCATTGAAATAGGGACTGTTTCTATAAATTGAATAAAACGCCCCTGAACATGACTCAGTTTCATTTGTGTTAACTGTAAATTTATTAAGCAACCTCCTCATGTCCATTTGGTCGTGTGGGTGCCTGATGCCAGAAAGAGACAGAAGTCTGTCAGGCACCAGAGAGGAGACACTTCCTTGTAAATGAATAAATGACCATCTGTTTTAAGAGCCAATCTTTTTTGAGTTAGTAAATGGGAGGGAGTTTTCTTAAAGCCCAACAGTTTCTGGTAGAACTGATGAAACTAATTTTCTAAACCTGCAAATGTGAAGGTCACAACTTCTCCTTTGGGGTCTAGATTGCTTCTCTTAAGACATCATTTTTTATATACAATTTCACTTGGGAACAAGATTGTGTAATTGGCAAATATGTTAATCTGACCTATATAGGAAGGCAAATGCCATGTTTTATTACTTTAATGAATATTTATTGTACACAGGAATATAAAGTTATATAAGACATGGTATATAAGAAGCTTATAGTCTGATGGGAGATAAGAAGCTTATAGTCTGATGGGAGATAAGTGACTAATATTGTATGACATATGGGTTGACAGAAAGTGGAAATAAGGCAGCAACTAAATGCTTGGAGTCCTTTGTGAATGCTTCACAGAGGAGGTGACATTGGAGCTGGATCTTGGAGCTGCTTAGGAATTGTCCATGTAAAGCAAAGAGTACACAGGGACCATTCCCAGCCTGTGCAAAAGACATGGAGGCTCAAAACAGCACTGCATGTGAGGGGAATGGTGAAAGGTTTGCACTTCTGCCACGTACAGTACTAGTAGGTAGTTCAGTTAAAGACGAAACCGAGGCAAATCATCACATATCCCATTCTAAGACATTTGGACTCTCCCTATCAATAAGAGTTATTGAAAAATTTAAATGTAGTCAACTTACCTGATCAGATCTGATTTTAGAAAAAACTCTGGATACACAAGAAATTGGTGACAGGGGTTGCTTCTGCTTTTTAAATCTTGTACCATTACATGTATTCTCATTCTCTCTCTCTCTCTCTCATTCTTATTCCTCCCTTCCCTCCCTCCCTCCCTCCCTCCCTCTCTAGCTCCTAACATAGACTGAAGTAAGAGACTAGATAACAAGGAACCAACCTAAGAGGTCACTCTAACAGCCCAGGCAGAAATGAAGAAAGTCTGACTTTAGGCAGGGGAGAAGGAATAAATGAAGATTTAGGCAGGGGAGAAGGAATAGATGAAGATAAGATTCAACTGGTCTTAGGAGCTGATTAAGTATACTGGTGACTGGGTGAGATGCGATGCCATTAACAGAAAGTAGGAATACAGAAATTAGAAGTCATTCAGGAAATAGGGTGAAAATGAGGACAAGTTCAAGTTTGGATATGTTAAGTTTGAAGTGTGTGGCACATCCAGATAAAGAGAGTACTAAAAAAGGAGAAATGAGATCTAGAGTTTCAGAGAATATCTTAGCTGAAAATACAGATATGGAATCACTGGTATACTCAAAGGTATGTGAAACACCATGAGATAACACATAGAGGAATAAGAAAAGAAGACCAAGGTTAAGATCCTGGATAACTTAACAAATAAGGGGCAAAGTGAACAAGTGAAGGGAACTGAAAAAGATGTCTGAAGATAGGAAGAGAACAAAGAGCAAGTGATGTCCCAGAAGCCAAGAGGAGAGGAGGGAAATTTAAGAAGTGGGGACTTGTGCATAGTTCCAAATGCAATAAATGTTGGTTAAGTAGGATGAGTATTAAAAACAAGTCAGTAATTTTGGCAGTTATGGAATTGACTCAAAATGTGGTCACAGAATGGGATTTTAGGAGGGGGGCCTGGTAGGTATGCCCTTATTCCAAATCTTTACATTTTATTGGGTTAGCGTCAATACAACTTATCTGGCTTTTTTTTCAATGACTTACTCAATAGACTAATGACATTAAGAAGACTGGTAATATAAACATATCAAATTTGTTCTAGCAAGAGACAATGAGGCAGAGAAAAAAGAAAGAAATGTGAAGAGCATTTTCACATTATAGTTTGTCTTCTGCCTCCCCACTGGAGGGTCACTCTCATGAAAGTACAATGTAATAAAAGAAGGAAACAAACTCTTGAGTAGAGAAAAGCCTTAGAGCCTGAGAGTTGATTTTACCCCAGAAGCACAGCTCAGGTCAAATCAACTTACTTTCAAGTCTAAGCACATCTGAGTCCCTCCCTGAATTCTCAACAGAGAGTACGGGGTCCTCCTCTGTGCCTGTCTCAGAGGGCTCTTCTTCAGCAGCATCCAGTGACTGGGCGTTGTCAAAGTATTTCTGTTTGTCATGGTTGTTGTCCGGGGTTTTCTCATGACAATTACCTCAATGACAAGAGACACAGATACAGCACATTAGAAACATCACTCTTCTGCAGCCCATGGCTAAACATCAAGAGCAAAAAGGCGACAGTGTCAGTTTTTTTCCAGTAGAACATACAAAATCAGTGATCTGGAGAGCCCAAAGCCAGATCACCTCTGTGACTCGAGATTCAGCACTGAAGTTCAAGATTCACGGCTATAGTAAGAACCAAGTATTTGGGGGAGGGGGGAGTAGTTTGTAGCAATAAAGATCATGTCCCAAGGTCTCATTCCATTCATAATGAATGACTGTGAAAGATTTCCTTGAAAGTCAAAAACATCATAAAGAAGTTTGCCTTCTACCTAAATAAATCTGGAGATAGTTTAATTATAGCAGAGAAATGTAGTAATTTTGTCTCATAACTTAAAATGTAAGACATATAGAAAAATAAAGGATTATAAATGAAACACCAAAGACTTAAAGGAAGATGGTGGTAGCAAAGTCCACCTTTAAGGCTGCAATATCACAAAGGGGACTTTTTCTTTTGGAAAACAAGTTCTGGTCATGGACACAAAGATTTACTGAAGCATAAAATTTCAGATCTTGAATGAAATCGCAGCACTCGTAGATACTTTGATATGTATGGTGAGCCTGACCTCTTACATTTTTGCCAGAGAGTTGAGGAGCTTTGACTCCATTAGGGATTGTATGTTAATATGGATAAAGAGCTGCTGTCCAGCCCCACCTGATGGTCTTCTCTGGTAGGGGAAGTTGTGTCTGATGTAGCAGCGATCTGGTTAGCTGAACAGGTCTTCTCTTCCTTGCTTATATTCCATGCGCATAAGGGCTGTAGATGCATGTTCAGTGGAAGCCTGTAACTTTCCTATTTCTCTCTGGGTAAGAGTGTATAAGTAATTTCTCTCCTTTACCAGACATTTAAAATGCTCTAAAAGCTTATTTTCAGAGAATGTTGTCTCAAAGAGATATATATTCCCAATCAAGCTCTTTCTACAGCAGGGGGAATATAAGAAGTCTCTTTCTGGCTTTGATGACTCCCTTATGGATTCCACAATTTAGGAAAGCACTTGCCATGCCATTTCCCTTATTGTGCCAGGGAAACATGATGGACTCAAAACCTTGCCCAACTCACTGAATTTAGAGTAAGGGGACTACATGTGTGGGGAGTCCCTTTCCATTTCTGCACTATCACACAGTAAGTGGTAGCTCTGGGATTTGAATCAGTTCTATCACATATCTGAGGTTTCCATATTCAACAAGGCTACATCGAAACAGGATTCTGTTTCAAGAGAGCTGTAGCTCTCAAGAAACTTGCAAGCAACTTGGGGAGACAGTAAATACAAGATAGCAAACAATAAAGAGGTAGTATACTGTGCCAAATAAGTCCTTCAGAGAATAAGCTTTGAGTGGGTAGATCTTGAATTTTGAAGAATAGGAAGGACTTAAAAAGGGGAATCTACAAGAAAGGAAGCTAATATTTGGTGAATGCTTCCTTTGCCTTTTGTCTTCTATATCCTCCTCAAAAACACCTTGTGAAATATTAACTTTCATTTTATAGATAAGGAAAGCCGATTCTCAGTGAAATTAAGTAACTTAATAGTAAATGGCAGGTCTGGGATTTGAATCAGTTCTTACTACAAAGTCTCATGGGTTTCCACTAGTCAACACTTCTACAGTAGCAGAAAACGTAGAGAAGGCATTATATGCAGGGAGAAATGATTCGCTGAGCAAAGCGACAGGTACAGGAATTCTGATTTGTGTTTGGGAGACGAGAGTGAAGGTACGAGGGTGTGGTTTTATATGTGCCCATGGAGGGCTAATAGAAAAGCCATGAGCAATAATAGTTGGTTTCTTTCTCCAGATTCTCCTGTGAGAGTACTGAGGTTGCTGAATTGCCTCCACTTCTGACTGCGCCATCGAGTGTGTGCAGGTAAGTATGGGGAAACTACAGATAAGAGTATTAAGATAAAACAGAGCAATGATAACTCTACATACTCAATTGCATAAAGTCTACTATGAAGAACATCATACTTCTTAGAGACAGTTCTTTTTAAAGGATGTCTAGAGAAACACATTTAATCAATTTTTATTTGATTTTAGAGAAAGGAGCAGAGAGGAACATTGATTTGTTGTTCCACTTATTTAAGCATTCATTGGTTGATGCTTGTATGTGTCCTGACTGGGAATTGAACTCACAACCTTGGCATATCATGATGACACTCTAACCAACCGAGTTACTTGGCCAGGGCAAGAGATAATTCTTAATTGGGATGTAAATAAGCATGACTATTAAAAGCAGAGAGGAAATAATGATGACAATGATGCTGATAATTTTAAAACGTATGTTATTTCCAGCAAATATTCCTGCCTTCAGCTTTGGTGAATTAGCTTCTAAAGCTTTTTCACCCTGACACAGGTAGAGTAAAGCTTAACACTACAAAAGCAAAGGACAAACCTTTAATACTGGAACCCAGGGAAATTCCAGCTGTTTTCTGCAGTTGACTGCCTCCTCCAACCTTTACATCTCTTATTTTTCTCTCCTACCCTCTTCTCATTATAAAAATTTAATTGGTCTCATCTTTTTAAATGTCTGGAATATTTTAAAATGCTTCATAAGCAACTTATAAGATATGATGTGCACAATATCCCAAAGTTAAAATTAATCTTCCTGCACAACCTCAAAACCCAGACACCCTCCTAAAGCAAACCTTGTGCATTTTAAGGATGTCTCATCCTCCAACTTGGGAAATTGGGGCCAAAACCTCTGAGAGAGAGGGCAGAGGAAGGGACCAGGGAGAACTGGGTGAGTAAAAAGAAGAGTAAGAAGTTTATGTTCCGATATTTCTTGGAAGTAGGCAGAATCAAACTGATCAAGTAAAAACTATATTCTTTTAAGATGAGAACTGTTAATATTGATTTTTCTTAGGGTGACAGTTAAAAAGACTGCTTTAGCATTCTGATTATGATTTACATAACTATCTTGGCTAATAATAGAAAGCCAAATTGTCTAATTTAAAACCACCCCTTCCAGTTGTCTGAGGAAGAACTGAAGCACGCCAGGAAGAATGAGTTTCCGTTCCTTGGACTACAGTATCAGTCTACTCCAGCTCAAAGGGGAACTAAAAAAAGTTGCTTACATGGAAAAATATCACTTGTCTCCCCACAGAGGTGGAGATTATGTTCTCATTAAAGAAACACAAGAAAATGTTGGAGAAGGAAAAATGGAAAGACACCTACCTATGAAGTCATTTTCCTTGCATATGACTTATTTTTTGCTGATGCAAAAATGAGGAGAGTCTATGGCTTAGACTAACCTTGAGAGATATGATTTTTTTTAAAGAATTTAAATGAAATGCTTTAGATAACAAGGTCCCAGGTGAAAATGGGAACACTTTTCTGTGCTTAACTTGCTTGCAAAGCATTTAGCATCTACTTCAAATCCTGGCAGTTTGGTTTTTCTCAGAAGTAAGAGACTGCAAGGCAATAACAACTAAGCATAAACTCCAAGGAGGATATTTCTGATTCTGGAACTGCTATGAGATCTTAAGACATATCAACATCTTTTTCTGTGCTAGAATATCATATGCATAAATTGGGTTACTAACATTAACGTATCCTAAAAGGGCGTTCTGGGAAATAACTAAATGTTTAATATACTTGTCAAAGTATAAGTCTCCTAAGGGATAAAGGCACAATTTATCCCATGGATACAGGTTTTCAGAGTAAACTAACTTCTCAGAAATTCCCATCATTTCTAAGGTTAAGGAAATCTCCTATCTTCTCATATGAATTCTGTTTACAAAGGTCCAGGAAGAATATTTATTTTCTGACTAGAGTTGGGTAACCACTTGTTTAAAACAGCATTCTTACCTTGTGAATCTCAAGATGGTAAGAGATTCCTGGTTGGGAATCTTAGGATCCTTTAGGATTACTTATACTAAAGAAATGCCACAAATAAATTGAGAGGCATGAGAAAATGTTATGAGCCATGTTAACTAGTGAGCCAAGTAAAGCCAATGCCAGGCTCATGTAGGTCTTTCAGTAGTACAGCACAGTGGGTGAGAGCATAGATGGGAGCCAGACTAATAAGTGAGTTCAAATCCCTTTTGAGCTCTTTGTGGATCAGTTTCCTCATCTGTAAATTGAGTTTACTAATAGTATCCACTTCATTGGGTTGTTGAGATTAAATGAGACCATTGCTTGGTACATGGCAGGATGCAAAGGAATGAGAACTTATCCCAACATAATCTCTTTCCACACAGGCCTTTTAGCTATAGCCAACTCAGAATCTCTAGTATGAGCAACTGGCTCTCAGAAGTTATCCAGATATTTGCCTAATTTCAACTTCCAGAGTGTGTGTTTGCATGTTTGTGTGAGCGTATAGATGCTGGAGACAATACAGAGTTTGTTTCTATAAGTCTCTTACAAGAAAATAGCATTTATTTCAGATTAAACTGTTTAGCATATCTAAATTATAAATTAATTAGTACATTTATAAATCAGCTTCACAGTCTGCTATGTGCTTTTTAAAGGACATTTCAGGAGATTGTGTGAATTCACTCTTACAATACAAAAACAGATTATAGATCCTACATTCAGTTAAATCAATACTTACCTCTGCTTAACAATCCCCATCAGGTTGCTCCAGTCTGCTCCCAAATCTTACTCCCTCTACTATACCATCCTCCCATATAACAAATAAGTGTATTACCCATATGCTTCTTATTACATAATGAATTTCTAAGACATAAATAATAATTAAACTGATTTGTAATGGGAACTAGAATTCAAATTTTATGTTGTTGAAGGCAAAGTAACAGATGCTAGAAAAATGGTTTTTGTGAATAGTGGAATATTCTAAAAATATTCCTACTATCCCTGTTCTAATAGGGTTTTATTTCATTCTAAAGTCTTCTTTCTTCTGCCTATAAGAAAAATTACCATATAGGAGGCATTGGGTACATTCTATTAAATGTAAGGCACCTGGGTGGAAAATACAGATACCACTGTCCTTTCACAGACATTGGTGACTTTTTGAGTATGTCTTTCTCTTTACCGTTCCACTCAACTGCACTCAAATTATGCAACTATAAAACCTTTTTTTTTTTTATAAACAGGTAACTTAGTAACACATTGTGACTTATTTTATGACCATTTTAGCTACCTCATAATTTTGTGATATTTATTTCTCTAGTAAGATAATCTGTCTTTTAGAAAAGGTAGTAAAATAAATCATGAAGTGAACAAAAGTGTATCTTTTAATTGCTCACCATTGCTGTGCAAACATAATTTAAAATATTAGCAGGAAACTGTAACTATGGGTGGCACGTGGGGCTTGGAACCACACAGAGTAACAGGAGGAAAGAAACCTTACTGGGAACAGATAACTTTATGATGTCCATCTCCAGAGGTTGTGACAGAGTCCTACATACCTCCTTCCAAAAGGGACAGTCCACAAAATAAATTTAAATTCTGCCTTAACTGCAGCCCTACCATATGAACTCAGGCAAATCAACTTACTTCTCTATGTCTAGATTCTTTATCTGAAATTTTGAAATGGAGAGCTAATACTGTCCTACTATAAGAGGATTCTTGGGAAACAGCATTAATGAAACCACTGTGGATAGAAGCATATGGAACTCCTTGAATCTGGATGAGACCTAGGTTGTGATGAGTGCACCTGAGACAACTAAAGCCGTCTCACTCGCTCTGCCCTCTACTCAGGAAAGACGAGAAATAGTTTCAACAGAAATAACAGCTCCTTAGACTTGTTCTCATTTAGCAATTGCTGCAGAATGAAGTTCTTTGTAGATCTTAAAGTAATGATTATGTACTAACTGACCTAAAAATGCAATGCCACCCACTGCATGGGAGAACATATTTGCCAATGTTATATCCAATAAGGGTTTAATCTCCAAAATTTATAGGGAACTCATACAATTTAACAAAAGGAAGATAAACAATCCAATCAAAAAATGGGCAAAGGACCTAAATAGACACCTTTCAAAAGAGGACATACAGAAGGCCAAGAGACATATGAAAACGTGCTCACAGTCACTAATCACCTAAGAGATGCAAATCAAAACAACAACGAGGTACTATCTCACACCTGTTAGAATGGCTATCATCAACAAATCAATAAACAACAAGTGCTGGTGAGGATGTGGAGAAAGGAACCCTGATACACTGCTGGTGGGAATGCAGACTGGTGCAGCCACTGTGGAAGACAGTATGGAATTTCCTCAAAAAATTAAAAATGAAACTCCCATTTGACCCAGTAATCCCACTTCTAGGAATATATCCAAAGAAACCAATATATGCACCTCTATGTTCATAGCAGCACAATTTACAATAGCCAAAATTTGGAAACAGCCTAAGTGTCCATAAGCAGATGAGTGGATTAAAAAACTGTTGTACATCTAAACAATGGAATACTAGGCTGCTGTAAAAAAGAAGGAACTCTTACCATTTGCAACAGCATGGGTGGAACTGGAGAGCATTATGCTAAGCGAAATAAGCTAGTTGGAGAAAGATAAATATCACATGATCCCACTCATTTGTGGAATATAATGAACAACATAAACTAATGAACTAAAATAGATCCATAGACATAGAAGCATTGAACAGATCATCCAACCTCAGAGGGAAGGCAGGCGGGGGGGTGGAGGGTGTAAGAGATCAACCAAAGGACTTGTATGCATGCATATAAGCAGAACCCATGGACACAGACAGTAGTAGGGGTGAGGGCATGTGATGGGGGGGTTGTTGGTGGTGGAAACTACCAGGGAAAGGTCAATGGGAGAAAAAGGAGACATATGTAATACTTTAAACAATAAACAATTTAAAAAAAAAGTGCAATGCCAGGTAGGAAAGAGACCATATCAAAGACTTGAAATCAGCAACCTCAGGATTATACAGGCATTTCCTCCTAGTGAGGTGAATGAGTCAGAAGCAAGTTTAAGAAAACAACACAAAGAATGAAAAGTGGTGCCCTCAAAGACAAGGAAGTGTGTGTGTGTTTCCCTCTTACGACATATTCTGGAGTTGAAAGCTATCCTGGGAACGCTCTGTTCACACAAGACAGGGGAATCTGCTCTGTCTCAGAATTTTGGTTGCACTAATTTCTGAAGACCCACATTTCCTGCCTGTTTTCAGAAAAAGGAGAATTGGCTGTAAATCTGATCTCTTTGTCATGTCATTCGTCTTAAGTGACAAAGCATGGGGAGCAGTCAGCGTCAGTTGAGATACAGACACCATGACAGGTAGACTGTGGGAGAAACAACTCCAGGCAGAACAAAAACGCTCGGCAGCTACATAACTTCCTCTAGAAATGTGAAAGGTCAGATCAGATCTCTAAACGCTCCTGGGAAGTTTACTATGAAACATGTTCCTTTGCAGACACTATGTTGAAAGAAAAAGAAAACTGCCATACCTGCTATTAGCATTATTAAATTTAAATTTCTGGCTTATTTCATCCTAGCTATCTCATAATTTCAAGCAAGAATGCTGGGGAGCCCTAGCCGGTTTGGCTCAGTAGATAGAGCGTTGTTGGCCTGCTGACTGAAGGGTCCTGGATTGGATTCCCAGTCAGGGCACATGCCCGGGTTGCGGGCTCCATCCCCAGTAGGGACCGTGCAGGAGACAGCTGATCAATGATTCTCTCTCTCATCATTGATGCTTCTATCTCTCTCCCTCTGCCTTCCTCTCTGAAATCAATCAATATATATACATAAAGAATGCTAGGAAAACAAATCCAATAGGTTTTCTCAGACTCACTGATTCACCCATAAATGTTGTTTGTTTGTGGGGTTTTTTTCATGAGAATCAACAGGACAATTGTTTGTAACTCTTACTAAAAACTGTGTGGACAGGAGGTGGAAGATTACAAGCCATCTATTAGATGTGTCAGCATTCAGTGGACAAATGAGACAACATAATTAATTTTCTCCTCTCCCTTCTATGATGTTGGAGAAACAGACCTTAATAGATCTATATTTATTATGTATGTTGAGTGGTGGCTCCGTAAAAGCATTCTGTTAAACAGTGGGTGGATACAAGTTTATTATTAGGTATTTTCAGTTCAAACTTGAAATATCATCAGCTAATTCGCTATTTATTTAATTCTATGTACTAGACTTTTGGGCCAGGGTATGAAAATGAAGAAAAGGATCGGTCTCTGTTCTCAACGAGCTAGAAAAGTCTTACAGGAGACTTACTTCCTGTACACAAATAACTATAAAGGCAAGTCACAGGGGCTGAAGGAGAGGCACATTACTTATAATTAAGGGATCGGGTAAGGCAGAAGTGGGCCTTGAAGATGGGTAAGATTAGGGCTTTTTTGGCCGGGAGCGGGCAGGGTAATAGGGAAGAGCTGCAGAAAACAACATGAGCAAGCCCATGGAACCAGGAAAGCAGGATGTATGTGGCAAAGAAAACAGGCTATTTACAACAGCATCATCATATATCCCAGTTGGTACAATTTCCATTGACTTTGCAAAAGGCAGAATGAATTAAAGTTCTTAGGTGGTAAATGGGCTAAAATTCACCACACCCACGAGGGAGAAACCAAGATGGCGGCATAGGTAAACACCTAAACTGCTGCCTCGCACAACAATTTCAAAACTACAACTAAAAGACAGAACGGACACCATCCAGAACCGCAGGAAAGCTGACTGAGTGAAAATTCTACAACTAGAAGGAAGGAAAAAAGCTCACAGAGAATTGGAGGTACGGCAAAGGGTCTTTGTGCGCGCAGAGAGGAAGGGCGGCTGAGAGCCTGGCTGACTTTCTCTGGCGGAAGGGGGAAGGGAGCCCCCGACCGAACTGAACCCCGGTACTGACTGCACTGAAACCCTGTTCCGGGCGAGCCCCTGGGGACCCACGCTCTTGTGGGGGGAGTCTGGACTCTCGGGCGGAGACTCGGGAGCCGGGGAAGGCGGAAGACTGAAAGTCCGCTCGCGCCAGTGCGCACAAAGGCTGCGGGAGGCTGCCACAGGCTTTCCCTAGCGGAAGGGAGTGAGAGGCTCCTGACGGCACAAAACCCCAGTTCTGACTGAAGTGAGCCCCAGTTCTGACTGCAGCGAACCCCAGTTCCAGGCGAGCCCCCGGGGACCCACGCTCTTGTGGGGGGAGTCTGGACTCTCGGGCGGAGACTCGGGAGCCGGGGAAGGCGGAAGACTGAAAGTCCGCTCGCGCCAGTGCGCACAAAGGCTGCGGGAGGCTGCCACAGGCTTTCCCTAGCGGAAGGGAGTGAGAGGCTCCTGACGGCACAAAACCCCAGTTCTGACTGAAGTGAGCCCCAGTTCTGACTGCAGCGAACCCCAGTTCCAGGCGAGCCCCCGGGGACCCACGCTCTTGTGGGGGGAGTCTGGACTCTCGGGCGGAGACTCGGGAGCCGGGGAAGGCGGAAGACTGAAAGTCCGCTCGCGCCAGTGCGCACAAAGGCTGCGGGAGGCTGCCACAGGCTTTCCCTAGCGGAAGGGAGTGAGAGGCTCCTGACGGGAGTGAGAGGCTCCTGACGGCACAAAACCCCAGTTCTGACTGAAGTGAGCCCCAGTTCTGACTGCAGCGAACCCCAGTTTCAGGCGAGCCCCCGGGGACCCACGCTCTTGTGGGGGGAGTCTGGACTCTCGGGCGGAGACTCGGGAGCCGGGGAAGGCGGAAGACTGAAAGTCCGCTCGCGCCAGTGCGCACAAAGGCTGCGGGAGGCTGCCACAGGCTTTCCCTAGCGGAAGGGAGTGAGAGGCTCCTGACGGCACAAAACCCCAGTTCTGACTGAAGTGAGCCCCAGTTCTGACTGCAGCGAACCCCAGTTCCAGGCGAGCCCCCGGGGACCCACGCTCTTGTGGGGGGAGTCTGGACCCTCGGGCAGAGAATCGGGAGCCGGGAAGGCAGAGGACTGAAGGCACACACGTGCTAGCAAGGGCAAGGCTGATGGGAAGCCAAGACTGAGACTCCACCCCATCCAAGCAGAGCACAGAGGCTATTGCAATTTGGCAAGTCTAATCCTATAAGGCTGTCTCCAGCACCGGACTTCTCCCAGCATAGACACAGCTGATCCTTACAGCCAACTGGCCTGGAGGTCAATTCTTCCCAGTGATACCAACAACAATAAAGACTTAATTACAACAAGGCTGTACACACAGTCCACAAAGGGGTACACCAAGAGTGTCCACCCCAGGTTAACTGGGGAGGCAGACCCACTGGGCCAAATTGGAAACCTAGCACACAAATCTACCAACTCAGGGAAGCAGTGAAAATGCGGCGTCTAAGAATCAGATCACAAACGAAAGAAATGGAGGAAAACAAACGACTGGATATAGAATTCAAAACCACGGTTATAAGGCTTTTTAAGAATATCCTAGAAAAGGCCGATAAATATAACGAGACCCTCGAAGAGATGAAAAAGGACCAACTAGAAATTAAACATACACTGACTGAAATAAAAAATATTATACAGAGACCCAAAAACAGACAAGAGGAACACAAAAATCAAGTCAAAGAATTGAAATACAAAGAAGCAAAAAACACTCAACCGAAAAAGCAAAAAGCAAAAAAAAAAATCCAAAAAGTTGAAGATAATGTAAGAAGACTCTGGGACAACTTCAAGCGTACCAACATCAGAATTATGGGGGTGCCAGAAGAAGAGAGAGAGCAAAATACTGAAAACCTATTTGAAGAAATAATGACCGAAAACTTCCCCCACCTGGTGAAAGAAATAGACTTACAAGTCCAGGAAGCCCACAGAACCCCAAACAAAAGGAATCCAAAG
This sequence comes from Plecotus auritus, assembly GCF_963455305.1. NCBI lineage: Eukaryota > Metazoa > Chordata > Mammalia > Chiroptera > Vespertilionidae > Plecotus > Plecotus auritus. The sequence goes on from NC_137783.1 coordinate 141,014,174, forward strand.
AGGACTACACCAAGACACATCATAATTAAAATGCCAAGAGCAAAAGACAAAGAGAGAATATTAAAAGCAGCAAGAGAAAAACAGTTAGTTACCTACAGGGGAGCACCCATACGACTGTCAGCTGACTTTTCAACGGAAACTATGCAGGCCAGACGGGAGTGGCAAGAAATTTTCAATGTGATGAATAGCAAGAACCTACAACCAAGATTACTCTACCCAGCAAAGCTATCATTCAGAATTGAAGGGCAGATAAAGAGTTTCACAGACAAGAAAAAGCTAAAGGAGTTCATCACCACCAAACCAGTATTATATGAAATGCTGAAAGGTATTCTTAAAGAAGAGGAAGAAGAGAAAAGGAAAGATAAAAATTATGAACAACAAATACATATCTATCAACAAGTGAACCTAAAAATCAAGTGAATTAAAAACCTGAGGAACAGAATAATCTGGTGAATACAATAGAATCAGGGGCATAGAAAGGGAGTGGACTGATAATTCTCAGGGGGAAAGGGGTATGGGGGGGTTCATAAAGAGACTGGACAAAAATCATACACCTATGGATGAGGACAGTGGGGGGTAGGTGGGGGCAGAAGGTGGGGTGGGAAATGGCTGGAGGGGAAATATGGGGGAAAAAAGGAGAAATAATTGTAATAATCTGAATAAAGATTTATTTAAAAAAAAAAAAATAAATAAAATTGTATATTAGACAGTAAAAAAAAAAAAAAAAAAAAAAAAAAAAAAAAAAATTCACCACACCCACTGGCAGTGAATCAGCTTCACTCAATTCTGCATACTTGGTTGCAGGATGCACCTGCATTTCAGGATTTTGAAGCCCATAATAAGTTAACCAGTTTTAATTCTTCTTACAAAAATAAATGCAGATAAGTTACCTACTAGCATATTAAAAATGCTATAAAAACTGGGTCTTCAAGACTTTATTTTTAAGCAGATATCTCACTAATTCTTATTAAGAATATGATAAAGCAAAAGCCCTTCAGGCAGGTAGCATATACTGGATAGTCCACAGGAGGTAGCAAAATGCAGGATTTCTTTTCCTTCAAAATCTGAACTCCATGCCAAAACCAGTTTGGCTCAGTGGATAGAGCATCGGCCTGTGGACTGAAGGGTCCCGGGTTCGATTCCGGTCAAGGGCATGTACCTTGGTTGCGGGCACATCCCCAGTGGGAGGTGTGCATGAGGCAGCTGATCGATGTTTCTCTCTCATCGATGTTTCTGACTATCTATCCCTCTTCCTTCCTCTCTGTAAAAAATCAATAAAATATATTTAAAAAAAAAAATCTGAACTCCATGGAAATTGCTTTTAAACTGTAAGTTATAAATCTACAGAAATTTAGGTTGAAGATCACAGATTAAAGAAGTTATAAAAGGGGATAATATTTAGGTAAATAGATGTTATAAGTATAGAACACTGTGAGGACAACACAGGATAATTGTTCTAAACACTGGAACAGATGTTAAAGCTCATGTACATTGTTTGGAAATTCCTCCATTTTTTCTACGGTGGGGAATCTTTCAAATACATACTATAGAGAAACTGCATACAATTCTATGCCTTCCTAGATATTAAAGTCTGACTTCAATATAACAATTATTCATTATTTCTAAAGTTCTGGGCCAACAGTTTTAAATGGGCATGTGTTTCAGTAAATTAAGAAAAGACCAGGGTTCAGAAATCCTGGGATTGATGCTTAATTATATTTGGTAAATATCAGTACCACTGTTAGTGGCATACCTGTGAGCATCTCATGAAAATGAAGTTTAACAAATATAATCTTCCACTAATCTTTTTTTTTTTTTTTTTTTTTTTTTAAAATGGGATACTTTTTTTTTTTTTTTAAATATATTTTATTGATATTTCACAGAGAGGAAGGGAGAGGGATAGAGAGCTAGAAACATCGATGAGAGAGAAACATCGATCAGCTGCCTCCTGCACACCTCCCACTGAGGATGTGCCCGCAACCAAGGTACATGCCCTTGACCGGAATCGAACCCGGGTCCTTTCAGTCCGCAGGCCGACGCTCTATCCACTGAGCCAAACCGGTTTCGGCACTTCCACTAATCTTATGATTTTCTAATATGAGAAAAATACTGATGAAGAATACTAAAAATAAAGTAAAATTATACAAATCAAAAATATAATAGAACAATGTAGATTGGTTAAGTAGTCAAAAATATCTTTACGAGATGTAACTTTTTAATTTGCAAATTAGTGAAGTTGAAGGATAAAGTATTTAGAAAATATTCCACTATCGTGAATATTACAGATTCAATATCTATATTTTGCTTATATTGTTATTAAAATTTATTTTCTAATGTGGTAATTAGAGAAGATACCAATTATTGCCTCATGAAATATCATTCTCTGTGACTTTATATTTTCTAATGAAAAAAAAGTCCTTTTTTAAGTGTTGAGCATTTCAGAGACTTTAGACTTAAAAGCATTATTAGTTCATTTAACACAGTGGTTCTCAACCTTTCTAATGCCGCGACCCTTTAATACAGTTCCTCATGTTGTGGTGACCCCCAACCATAAAATTATTTTTGATGCTACTTCATAACTGTAATTTTGCTACTGTTATGAATCGTAATGTAAATATCTGTGTTTTCTGATGGTCTTAGGCAACCCCTGTGAAAGGGGTCGTGACCCACAGGTTGAGAACTGCTGTCGGGTTGCCTAAGACCATCGGAAAACACAGATATTTACATTACGATTCATTAACAGTAGCAAAATTACAGTTATGAAGTAGCATCGAAAATAGTTTTATGGTTGGGGGTCACCACAACATGAGGAACTGTATTAAAGGGTCGCGGTATTAGGAAGGTTGAGAACCACTGATTTAACAGATTCTATTTTAGTTTAAAAATGAGCAAGTGTGTTGTTACTGAAGAATGAGTGTGTTAAAACAACCCATTCAGTTATACTTAAGTTAAATCAAGTTGTCAAAATAACAAACCAATAAATGTGGAAAAAACAGTACATATTCCAAAACTGCTGAAATAAAATAATTAATCAAAACTAGAAGTGCTAGCTTTTCTTTTGCAGTCAACATGAGAGTAGGCAATTAAAAAAAACAATCTATTAAGTTTTCCTTCCCAGCACCCTTGAAATGATAGTGGTAATATAAAACTACCTATAAAAAAGGTTTTATTAAGTGGCATTGTAGGGAGAGAGAGGATAAATAGTTGCTATAAGAACATATGTACCTAACAAATGGTAATCAATAAAATGATTTCTAGATTAATAAAAGTGTGGGACAATTATGAGCAAAATAATTTTGTACTAATTGACACATTTTTAGCTATAAAGTCTTTATAAGTAGGAAAATTTTATAAGCAGTGATTATTTTTAAGCTGAATGAATCAGTGTTCAAAAGTAACAGAATACATTACTTGTGCAGATATTCCAAAAAAACATAAACTGAAAATCTGTGTAAACAAAAATCCCATGATTATATATGAAACGCAATAAAATACTTGCTGATGTTAACACACTGGCTACGATTTTACCATTAAGTTCATACTACCCAAGACATTATATTATACTACAGTTGCTGTAAAAATAGTTACTAAGATCAATCTATAAAGAAAATAATTTGTAGGAGAATAACAGTAGTGGTCAGAAAAAATATTTTAAAAAGGGTTTTCCAAGAGTACTTAATTTTTTTTTTCTTGAAAAGCTTAACTAAAAAGTTTTAAATTGGTAACTTTTCAAATAGACTTTCATAAGAGATTTGGGTTAGAAAAAGGGTGGATAAGGGCAATTTAAATTCTTGTCTCATTAAAACTAATATGAATTGCTTATTATATGGAAAAGGAATCATGAGACTTGTCAATCTCTTAAAACCTTTGCAGTGTCATAATAAAAACTTCAGACAATATGTCAGGCAAGTTAGATAACTTATGAAGCTCATTTCAATATTGCAAAAAATGAAAAATCGAAAGCAGACAACCATCTGAAGGTATAAAGATGCTAATCATTATTCAGAGGTTTTGGCCTATTTTTAATCAACCATTTAGTAAAGCTTTGAGATAACTGGAGCAGCTGCAATTGTTTAGGTTTTCAAATATAAGTTCATGGTTTCTACAGATGTTTGTTTCTTTCAAGTTTCAGCTTTCAAAGCTGGAACTCAGCAAAGCAATTGTGAATAAACAGGATTACTGTGGAAATAAATACAAAAAACATTGTCAAAGAAAAATTCAATACTGAAAGTAATTCAGTACCAGCAATGAGTTTTTAAACCTAGAAAATGCTACAGCATACATTTCTAGGGGTACCAGTATTTATTTAAGGGCTAGCAGATGTTAGATTCTTTTCTAAACTAGTTAAATACAATGTAAAAAACAACCATCCATTTAAAAAATTATTTATTAATGAGTTCTTTCTAAAAGAACTAAAAATGTATTCACTTTTCCTAATTATTTTCTTTTAATGTTATTGTATGGGACCCAATAATAGTCTTGGGACAATCTGAACTATTCAATATGACAACTTTAGAAAAGGTCTGTTTTAAGTTAATAGTTTCTTGGGCTTGAAGTTAAGCTCTGGGGAAAAATTTTAAGACAGCTGAATTTTCTCTCTTGACATAAGTAACATAAAATAAGAATAAATTTCCCTGGCAAGGTAGTTCAGTTAGTTAGAGTGTTGCCCCAATATGCCAAGGTTGCAGGTTCGATCTCCAGTCAGGGTACATACAAGAAGCAACCAATGAATGCATGAGTAAGTGGACCAACAAATTGACATTCCTTTCTCAAATTACTCAATAAATACAAAATAAAATAAAAAGAATAAATTTCAATAAACAAATATTAATAAGCAAAAGCATATAAAAGTAATGCTAAGGAAAAGGTCTTTTAGAAAAGGGTCACTATGTACCTACCAACCTTCTTCCCAGTAACAGAAACAAATCAGAGAGGAGGGAGATGACAGTACGTAAAGAAAATAAGAGATCCTATCCTATATATTAAAAGGGTAATATGCAAATTGACCTTAACAGCGAATCAACCAGGAATGACTGGTCCCTATGATATGCACTGACCACCAGGGGGCAGACGCTCAATGCAGGAACTGCCCCCTGGTGGTCAGTGCACTCCCACAGGGGGAGCTCCGCTCAGCCACAAGCCGGGCTGATGGCTGTGAGCGCAGCAGCGGTGGCGGGGGACATCCCCCGAGGGGTCCCAGACTTCGAGAGGGCACAGGCTGGGCTGAGGGACCCTTTGAGTTCATGAATTTTTGTGTACCAGGCCTCTAGTTAATTTATAAACAGCCTACTGAAAAAAGTGAAACCCTGTGTTCAAGGCTGTCCTCAGTAACCCTATATAAAACATTTTCTAGGCTTATGTAAGGTGATAAAGATCCATAACTTGCACTATTAAAGTTCTGAATACCTCTACTACTTTTTTTTTTCTTTTTTTTTTAATAAATATATATTTTATTGATTTTTTACAGAGAGGAAGGAAGAGGGATGGATAGTCAGAAACATCGATGAGAGAGAAACATCGATGAGAGAGAAACATCGATCAGCTGCCTCCTGCACACCTCCCACTGGGGATGTGCCCGCAACCAAGTTACATGCCCTTGACTGGAATCGAACCCAGGACCCCTCAGTCCGCAGGCCGACGCTCTATCCACTGAGCCAAACCGGTTTTGGCAACCTCTACTTACTTTTATCCAACTCCTATAAGAATCTCATTTAATCTTCCCAACAGGTATATGAGATAGATTTTTATTGCCTTTCGTTTTATAGATGTGGACACAAGTTATTTTGCTGAGAGTGAAAGGCATTAATGGCAGAGTGAGGGCTCAACATGAATCTGTATGATTCTAGCACTAGCCACTATATTGCCTTGTGAAAGCACGGTCTTTGACCTTCAGCATTCATGCAAGAACCCTTGTCTCTCAGCAAAACTAAGGAATTCTGTTGCTGAGAAAGTTTTGGTTTCTTCACTAAAAAATCGGTCTCTGATACATTTTTAAAAAGTGTAAGCACTACTTACTGCCTGTCATTGCATTGAAATCCTAAGGTAGTGTAGTATAGGGAATCAGGAAAACCAGTTTTGGGTGCCAAATCTACTAAATATCTTTTACTTTTTAAATTTATTTAAATAGATTTTTATTGATTTCAGAGAGGAAGGGAGAGGGAGAGAGATAGAAACATCAATGATGAGAGAGAATCACTGACTGGCTGCCTTCTACATGACCCCTACTGGGGATTGAGCCCATAACCTTGGTATGTGCCCTTGACCAGAATTGAATCCGGGGACCCTTCAGTCCACAGGCTGACGGTCTATCCACTGAGCCAAACCAGCTAGGGCTCAATCTCTTTTACACAAGTCGCTTAACCAAGTGGTGGTCACTTTAAAAAAATATCTGAAGTGAAGAACTGAACTGCTTTAATATTATAATTAAGTTTGAACATTAATGGAGCACCCACTGTGTGCTCTACAATGGCAAGGCAATGAGGATTCACATATATGTAAACCGTACTTCTCATAATTCAAGTCAAACTTTTTTTTTCTTGTAGTAAAGGTTAAACAAGTAAATTACCAAATATCATGGAACTCTTAGAAGTGATGAATTTGTAATAGTTTGGATATTAACTCAAATATTTTGACCCAAGTGGATACACATATGCACATGCATATGTATAAATGCAAAGTAGCCGTGGAAGAAAGTGGAAGAATGCAAAGGGATACCACTAATGTCAGGTGACTATGTTAAAGGTGCAGTAAAGGTCCAGATTACCTTCACTGAAAGGCAAGGGGCTGTACTTCAGTGAAAGAGGATAGAAAAAGAAAGACTGCTTCAAATCTTATTGCACAGTTTGAATTCATGGATAGGAAAAATATCCCTGACCATAAATTTCAGTCATTATAAAAATCAGAGATTTAGGGAAAAGAAAAAACACAAAAGCTCAGAGCCTACCAATCCCAGTTGAATATCCTTCATTTTAGTCAGTCTTTCTCAACTGGGGTTTTGGATGAGAATTAAGCCTAACACCTTGAGGTATCTGTATAGCAAATAATAAACAATTTCTTTCCTATGCATCTAGAATTATACTAGTTATGTTAGATCCTTGGGGAAAATGAGAAAATCATTTTCTGTGTTCTTTTGATCAGAATAGAAATTCTGGTTGAACTCATTATTTTGCCAGCACTTAATAGCTGCTTACCACTGCAAATGGAAGAGGTGATGTTGTACAGAAAAGGATAAAACTGCATACAGCGAATCAACTTCAGGCTGCTTTCACACTCTGGGCATTTGGTAGTCAATTTCAAAGCCTGTCTAAAGGCCTCAAGTGCCCCACTGATATTCTTCAGAGCAAGGTAAGCATTCCCCAGGCTCAAAAAGGTCAGGGGCTGAAAAAAAATCAGCAAAATGTTAATGAATTAACATTTCTGAGAGTTGCAAAACACCTTTACATTATAGGTCTTTTGGCTTTTTTTTAAGGTTACCCCATAAAAGCTAATGTCTAACTGCCCACTTTATTCACACCAGCCAATTCTAAACTGTATAACACAAATATAAATTTATCTTTTACCTTTTTACTAAGATAAAAAATATATAAAGTGTGTAATGTATATCTTAAGTGTATAGATCAATGACTTTTTGTATAGATCCCTTAACATTTCAAGATATAGAACATTTAGAAAGTTTCTAGTATCCCAATAGGTTCCCTTGGGCAACTGAACCCCGATCCCAGAGGTAACCACCATTGTGATGTTGTGACTTCTATCACCATAGATTAGCTTTGCCTGTTCTTAAATTTCATTTAAATGGAATAAGTAGCTGTTCTCTTATGTGTATATACAATATGTACCATTTTGTAGCTTCCTTCACTCAATAAAAAAACTAAGTTTCAAGAAATTGAATGTTTTTTGTGTATCAGTTCATTCTTTTTAAAATGATATATGACTAGAGGCCCATTGCACGATATTCGTGCAAGAATAGGCCCCTGGCTTCACTCCCAGCCGCCTGGGAGCCGGCAAGTCCCCACTCCCCGGCCGCCTGGGGCCTGGCAGCCAGCACGTCCCCACTCCCGGGCTGCCAGGAGCCAGCATGTCCTCGCTTCTGTTTGGAGCACCACTCCAGTAGCTCCCTCTGCCGCCCCACTTCTCCTCATAACAGGCTTCACACCGCTCTGTGCCTGCATATGCAAATTAACCTCCATCTTTGTTGGGTTAATTTGCATACTCACTCTGATTGGCTGTGGGCGTAGCGGAGTGATGGTTAATTTGCATGTTTCTCTTTTATTAGGTAAGATGTTCCAGCATGTGAATATATTACAGTTTGTTCACCTATTTTCCTACTGGACTATATCCAGTTTTTGGCTATTAAGAATAAAGCTACTATCAATATTCTTGTAAATGTCTTTTTTTAAAAAAAATATATTTTATTGATATTTTACAGAGAGGAAGGGAGAGGGATAGAGAGCTAGAAACATTGATGAGAGAGAAACATCGATCAGCTGCCTCCTGCACACCTCCCACTGGGGATGTGCCCACAACCAAGGTACATGCCCTTGACCGGAATCGAACCCAGGACCCTTCAGTCCGCAGGCTGACGCTCTATCCACTGAGCCAAACTGGTTTCGGCTGTAAATGTCTTTTGAGAGGCATATGTACTCGTTTTCCTTGGGTATATACTTAGCAGTGGGCTTAAGAGGGGGAGGGCATATATTTGGTTTTAACCAAATAGTTTTTCAAATTGAATGTACAAATTTATACTCCTAACAGTCAATACCAATTCACTGACTTGGTATTGTCAGTCTTTTTAACTTAGCTGTTTTAATGAGCTGATGGTGGCATCTCACTGTGGTTTTAATGTGCACTTCCTTAATTAGTAATGATGAGTATTTTTTCATTTGGATATCCTCATTTCTGAAGTACGTGTTGTTTTCCCCATTTAAACAAAATTGTCTTTTCCTTATTGATTTGAAGGACTTCTGTATATATATACTAGAGGCCTGATGTGCGAAATTCATGCAAGAGTAGGCCTTCCTTCCCCCGGCTGCCAGCACTGGCTTCCTTCTGGCACCCGGGACCCGGGCTTCCCTCTGGCCACTGGCAGGCACCCAGAACCTGGGCTTCCCTTGCAGCCCTGCCTTCATCTGGTCTAATTAGCATATTACACTTTTATTATTATAGATATATCTACAAGATATGAGACCTTTGTTGCAAATACTTAGTGCAAATATCTTCTCAGTCTGTGATTTGCCTTTTTACTTTCTTAATGGTATCTTTTGATAAACAGAAATTCTTAATTTTGATGAAGTTTAGCGTATACATATTTTCTTAAATTACAGTTAGTGCTTTTTGAAATCTTTGTCTACTGTAAGGTCATAAAGACTTTCTCCTACGTTTTCATTAAGAATCTTTATTGTTTTATCTTTCACATTTTGGTACATGATCCATCTCAAATTACTTTTGTGTACAACGTGAGGTAGGAGTCAAGGTTCATTTATTTTCCCTCAGGGGTTATCCTGCCCTCTCTGCACTGAACTACAGGTATGCCTTTGTCATAAATCAGGTGACCATATCCATAGGGCCTACTTCTAATTTCTCTATTGTTGTTCCATTGATATATTTGAGCATATTTGTGCCAATACCATACTGACTTAATTATACCAAGTCCTGAAATCTCTTATAAGCCTTCCAACTCTGTTTTTTCTCCTCACCCCCCAATTTTTTGGCTATTCTAGATCCATTTCTACGTATATTGTAGAATGAACTTATCAATTTATACATATATTATACATGCAATTGCTGAGAGAAAAGCAACACCTATGAAGTGAATCTATATATCAATTTGGAGAGAACTTACATATTAATATTGACTCTTCCAATCCATGAACACGATGTATATCCCCACTTACTTTAGAACTTCTTCCTCTTAATGCTTTGTAATCAGTACAAAAATATTTTATTTATTTCTAGGTATCAGATTTTTGATGCTATTATAAATAGTGTTTGTATTCTATTTTCCAATTATTTGTTGGGACTTTGTTTTTAAAAGTACCCCAAAGTATTCAGTTTAGATTGTTTTAGCTAAAACACACCTATAATTAGTATTTTTGTAATTTGCTTGTATACAAACCATTTATTCTACACTTATTTTATAAAAAATATTTTTAAAGATCTAAGAATGTTTTATTCTCAAATTGCATGATATATCCCTATGAAAAGCAACACCTATGATTTATCCAACTACTTGCTTCTGATTCAGGCTGTTAGGTCATCTGAAATGTCTCACTTAACCAAGCCAAAGTGTACAAAAAGATTCCAGATTAAAGAGGCCTAATACAAGTAATTTTCAAATTACATTTAAAGTATTACTTAGTGGTTCAGACTCAGCTATAAAATTAAATCCCATACCTTGATTTCTTGATATTTTGCATAAAAAAGCAGTGTCATGATTAATGCTATGACCATATGAATTCATCCAGCAAATAATTACAGAATATGTGCTAATGTTTCAGACACTGTTTTAGACACTGGGGATACAGCAGAAAGTAAGAAAGATAAATCCCCGCCTTTGTGGATCGTACAGTCTAATATTACACTATTATAAAGAAAATGTGATGGAGAAAAGTAAGCAGGGAAGAGATAGAAGTAATACTAGAGTGGGGAAGGGATTGCCATTTTCTTTTATGTTTAGTTATTTATTGATTTGGGGGAGAGAAACATTGATTCGTTGTTCCACCTATCCATGCATTAATTGGTTGTTTCTTATATGTGCCCTGACCAGGGATGGAATCTGCAACCTTGGTATATCACAACGATGCTCTAACCAACTTACCTATCCTGCCAGGGTGGGAGTGCCATTTTAAATAGAGTAATAAGGGAAGGACTTACTGAGAAGTTAGTATTTATAAAAAATTTTAAGGATATGGAGGAGCAAGCTATGAAGAAATGTTGGTGGGAACTGAAGTATATTCCAAGTGGAGAGAATAGAAAGTGCAAAGGCCCTGAGGTGGGAGCATGCTAGCATGTTCAAGGAAATGCAAGGAGGCAAGTGAGGCTAGAATAGAATGAGTAAAGGATTCAAAAAAGAAACAAGGTCACATTCACGTAGGATCTTCTCCACCATGATTAATTCTTGTTTTTTACTGTGAGTTACATGGAGAACCACTGCAGAGATTTGAAGAGATGAATGACATCTGTTTTTGTTTTTGTTTTCAGAAAGATCTGACTGGTTGCTGCATTGTGAATAGACTATCCGGGGACAAAAGCCAAAAGCAGAGAAGCCAGTTAGGAGGCTGCTGAAATAATCCAGAAAAAGGATAATAGTGGTTTAAATTAGACAGCAGTGGAGATTATGATAAGTAGTGAAATTGTAGGTATATTTTGAAAATAGAATCAGCAAGGTTAGCTAACAGATTAGGTTTGCCTTAAGAGATGGAGAAAGGATGGCTCCAAGTTTTCGTCCTGAGGAACTGGCTTTACTGTTTCCTCAAATGGGGAAGACAGAGAACAACAACTTGGAACAGTTTTAAGAAGCTTAGTTTTGGCCTTTAGTTTTTTAGTGTGTTTTAGACACTGAAGTGGAGATATCAAGTAAGCTGTTGGGTAAAGGAGTCTGGAGTTCAGAACAAAGGTGATAGGTGATTCAATAGGGAAAGGATAGTGTTCTCAAGATATGGTGTGGAACAACTGGATATCTATGTGGATATGAACTTTGATGAGTGAACTCTGATCCCTACTTCACATCATAAAGAAAATTTAACTTGAAATAGATCATAAAACATCTAGATCAGTGGTTGGCAAACTGCGGCTCGCGAGCCACATGTGGCTCTTTGGCCCCTTGAGTGTGGCTCTTCCAGAAAATACCACGTGCGGGCGCGCACGTACAGTGCGATTGAAACTTCGTGGCCCATGAGCGGAAGTCAGTTTTCGGCTCTCAAAAGAAATTTCAATCGTTGTGCTGTTGATATTTGGCTCTGTTGACTAATGAGTTTGCCGACCACTGATCTAGATGATAACATAGGAAAAGATTTTTGTATACTTGAGAGTTAACTTATATAAAGACAAGTCATAGAAAACAAAAACTAAACAGAACTAATTTTTTTTTCAAATGTCTTATGGGGACAGCTTATATCTAACAACAGAAATGAAAAGAAAAAAGATGTACAAATTTAAGGGCAATTTTTAAAAGCTAAGACAAAAAGGCAAAGAGAGAAAATATTTTAACATGACAGATAAAGACTATTATATGAGTTCATATAAAATTAAAAACAACTAAATTCTAACAAAATGAGCGAAATGCATACATGCACTTTTACTTTAAAAATTAAAAGAAATTTATATTAGAGAAGTGAAAAAATTTAAAGGAAACTTGTTTCACAAATGTAAATTCAGAGGCACTGTGACATGGCTGAAAATGTAAGCTCTGTGGCCTCTCTCCCTGAGTTTAAATCTGAGATCTGATTTTTGATATATCTCTTGGAGTTTCTTTATCTATCAAATGGGAAAATCCTATCCCATAGGGTTGTTGTGAGGATCAAATGTGTAGTGCTCACTATGGTACCTGGCTCTAGTACACAACCAATAAAAGTTAGCAGTCATTTTAATTGCCCAATTCTGGTGAAGATACAGATGAAATGAATATTGTTAAACCTTGATTATGGCGATGTATATTGGCCCAAGTCTTTTGGTGGACTGTTTGGCATTTTGTATTATAGTCATTAAAATATTTATTCTCTTCTTGACTTACTAATTTCAGTGCTAGCTATCTTTACTAAGAAAATTATCTGGGATACAGAAAAGGCCTCATGCAGAAAACCGTATTGACAACAGCTAAGCACTACCAGTAACCTAAACATTCAACAACGGAACAGTAAGCTGTGATTTACCAATTCATTGAACCTTTATAGAACCATTTACATTGATGGCTATAAAAACTATGCAGTAATAAATTATTTTTATACAATAAGTTTTAAATATCACCAGTACAGTAGAGTTGCAATACTATGAAATATTTACATAGGAGAAAAGCTTAACAAGGAAATACTTCCAAATGTTGACAGCTGGGGATGGGGTACTGATTAAGTTTTATTTGGGGGTATCTACCCTGATTAATTGACTTCTATTTTTTTTCTTGTTTCAGTACACAGTTTATAACAACTGCTATTTTAGTATCATATTCAAAAGTGGAAAGGCAAGTAATCTCTAAAGGAGCTCTCTTTTCTTCAGAAGAATACTACCTAATTGCCTTGGCTGGTGGCAGCAGAAAGTGAAAAGTAGCAAGGGAAACACAGCTGTATCAGCCTTCCATTTGGAGGTCAATTCATCACATCTCATAGAGAGCACCTGTTCCCACCACACATGGCACATGATAAACATTCGATAGATACTTTGATGTACTTCTTCAGCAACGTGACTTGTTGTGTAGTACACCGATTGTAAACTTCTGCTTAAAATCCAGCTATGAATTTCAAAGGACACGCTTAACAAGGCAATATTTCTTCTCGTACTTAAAAAATTAGTTCTGGGATATCTCAAATAAACCTTAACCATTCATGCACACTGTTTCTAAAAACATTTCTTTAGATAGAAAACCTACAAACGTCTAGACACTAGGTATAAAAGCAATTTAATTATATATGTATTATAACTGTATTTTATTAAACTTAAGATGATATCAATTGTAACATATATCCTAATTTCTGAGATGTTAAAATATGAAAAAAAAAGAAGTGGCTTCTTAGTAACTATAAAATAGAGTAATTAACTGCAAAGCAGTGATGTCACTCCATGGACTGCATGTAGTAGGTTCAAAACATGAATATCAATCCACCTCTGTTCTTATCAAAATAACTTGTGCTCTGGCCTGGGTGGTATAAAGAGATCTGTCAATTAAAGTTGTAAAACAGTATAAAATTAAGCAGCGTACATACTGCTATGAGTAGGACAAAGAAAAGCCAGATGTTTCAGACTGACATGAAAAAGTGGCAGTATATTTTTAGCAGCTATATCATTCTTATTTAAGTGTAATTTTCTAAAAAAAAAATGTACTGCATAATTATAAATTTCACTCATTTAAAATAAAGAAATAAACACATAAAAAATAAAACAAAGTCTGTTTCATGCCCTCTCTAAATATGCAAATTCTTCTCTGAATCTGAGTTACCCCCACATAGCGTAAGTGATTACAAAGGAACCTAAAACCTCACCTCCGAGCTATTGATGGCCAAAGCCTGAAGTAGCAGCTTAGCGGCATCGAGATGAAGGCCATAGTGAATCAAAAGGTTGGCCAAGTTCACAAGAGGAATGTCCTGGTATTGAAGTGGAGCCAAATTCAAAGCCCTCTGAAGACAAGCAATAGCGAAAGTGCTATTTCCTACCGCTCTCCAGTAGAGTCCAGCTTCATTGAGTATCAGCCAGACAGGAGCATTTGGCTGAAAAAACCCCAAATACTTCAGTTAGTACAAGAATACAGCACTTGTTCTAAAAAGGATTTTCAACATATGCATTTCATTCTTTTAAATAATTTTTAAAATATGTTTTTATTGATTTCAGAGAGGAAGTGAGAGGGAGAGAGAGATAGAAGCATCAATGATGAGAGAGAATCATCCATCGGCTGCCTCCTGCGCGCCCCCTACTGGGGAGCAAGCTCCCAGCTCGGGCTTGTGCTCTGAATGGGAATTGAACAATGACCTCCTGGTTCATGGGTTGATGCTCAACCACTGAGGCACACCAGCCTGGCAATTTTGTTTTTGTTTTAGGGAACACTTGTTTAAAGGCACTTTCTACCTTTTTAATTTTAATTTTTTTATTTTAAATGGAATTTATTGGAGTGACGCTGGTTAATAAAATTATACAGGTTTCAGGTATATAATTCCACAATACATCATCTGTGTATTTATTGTATTGTGTGTGTACTAGCCCAAGTCATGTATTTTAATTTTTACTTAACAGTTACTAAGCACTTAAATTTCAGATGTCTGAAGTAGATGACTCACCTTATTAATAGCATGAAATAAGAAAGAACCAATTTCTTCTTCTGGGATAGTATAGTTATTAATACGGGAAAGCAAAATCTGAAAACAACAAAAGGAAGACTGACTCAATTGAATATAACAGGAAAGACATTTGAAAAGAATTTCTATAGATAACAGTCTCTACTTGAGCTCCTCAGGAACAGCTAATTTGAATAGATATTTATAATCATGTAACAATGAGGTCATAGAAATACCAACAGGCGTCGACCTGCTCACATGTATGCCCTAGTTTTCTATAACTAAAAAGTGTTAAAAGACATATACTTATTAAGGTGATCTATCATACCCCATTGAAGTCAACCTAGGTGTCCAGAACCAAGTGAGGAAGTGTTCAGAAGATAGCAGCATGCAATACCTGATGAAATAAAAGTCTCCTATCTTTCCTAGCCAGAAAAGCACCAGATCCTCAGTCTACTTTATGTTCTTGCAGCATTCATATAACTGTGAGCAACTCCAGGGCAGGAATCATGGTTTATTTATCTTTGTATTCCTAGCACTCCAAACAGTGCCTAGCCCATGATATATATATATATATATATATATATATATATATATATATATATATATATTGCCTCAGTAAATGTTTGTTAAATGTAAGTAGTAACTGTTCAGTTTTAAAATTAATTTTAAAAAGAAGGTCATTGTGATGGTCTGTTTTCTCTGTAACAAAGTTATTTTTGTCATTTGTATCTATGGAATGGCATGTAATACAGAATTTATAGTCAGTAATAAAACATTCCTAGTTACACATAACTAAGAGAATTGAAGAAAACAACATAACAGAACTTACTTATAAAAAATGTTTGTGAAGTGGTTATCCAATTCATATAAATTTTTAAGGACCTCATATAAGCCCAAAACAGGGTTCACAAGGCCAAGGAAAGAGAATCAAGCTTCCAATTTATACAAGCTTCTGGAGGATACAAAGCCAAACTGAAGTGGTCAGAATGGCCTCCATCAGGTCAACAGAGAGTTCTGAGTTACTCATATTCGCAGACTTCCCAGTGAGAGGAACAGTGCTTAGGTGGCTATGGCAGCAGTAGCCGGGAGGAACACCTTCCTCGCACCCTTCCAATAGCATGACTGATTTCTTAAAGATTTTAACAACTCTTTAACTCTATCCTTCTGTTTTATAAAGTTAAAGCTCAACAACTGCCTTCTATCGAATTTCTGTTCCACCTAAGAGGCTTGTGAAGTCACCCAGAATGGACGGCAATAAACACCAGCCTAAATGAGCCTTACTTTTCGTGCATGGTCATCTGGCATTTTGGCTTTCAGATCCATGCGGACCTCTAATTCTTTGACTAAGTAGGACAGAGTCTGGCTTTTTCTGAAGTCAGTTATGGAACAGTCAGGGGTTTGGGCCTCTTCTTCTGAAGAATAATCATCACTGTTGAGTTCGTGGATCCTGGCACAAGAAAAAGGAACAAGTTTCATATTTTCAAAGTTTGGGTGATGTCAAGATAAAGACTTAACCTTTCAAGTCCAAGGCTGGTGCTCTCAAAGAACTGCCAGATGACAATCATGCAGAATCAAGTGCTTTGCCAATCCATCAGCACTTGCCTGAGTCCTTTGTTTTCCGGAGGAAGAAAATAGGTTGGCAATTCTCCGCTAACAGGGACTCTAGGATAGCTTTCTGCACAATCTGCTCTTTTAGGCCACAGAATATTCTGTTTGTCCTAATAGAAAAAGAAAGTTCCTCATCAATTTCTTTGGATTCAATATTTCAACATGCTAAATGAACTTTTAAAAAGAACACAAATATACTAGGATCATTAAACAACAATTTAGTATTTTAAGATAAATGCAGACATTTTGGTTGATTCCATAATATCCCCTCTACTGCAGGTTATAAGTCTAAATCAGTAATTCTGCCTGCTTTACCACAGACTGGTTCAGGGTTGGGCAGGCCTACGTCAGCTGAGCCAATGAGACACAAAGCGAGGCTTGCTTGGGGCACTGGGGAAGAAAAGCCAGTCTTAGTTTCCTATGCCACATAGGAACAAAAATCTCGTTGCTCTAGTTGCTGCTGGCTGTCACCTCATGAACAAGTCAAGCTTTAAGATGAAACCAATACTGTGATGGCAAGTTTAAGAAAAACGAATGAAATGGGTCATTGGTAACATCACTGGACCATTGCATCAACCAAATCCAAATCTTCCCTATCTCTGAAATTCCTGTAACATGAGGCAAATTTTCTTTTGTTAAAGCCAATTTGAGGTGAAATTTGTGATTTGTACCTGAAAGCACACATATACTTATAAAACTGGCACAGAAAACTATTTTTCCTTGAACTAAGACCTCTTCTTTGCCAATACCAATGTTTAACAATTATTTTTGATATGTAAAATGTTCATTTTTCTAAATATAAAGGCTTATTAAACTTATATCCCAAAGCTATCAAACTTTGGGGGAATTTATATTACATATAACTAAATCTAAGTGGCTATATTAATTCTGTTAGAATAAAAACAAATTCTGAAAACTTAATAGTGAATAAAAAATACATGGCCTCTGTCCTTATATCTTGGTATTTCCATTGACTAAATTTCTTAGCCTATATATACATCTTTATTAACTTGTTTATTATCTGTATCTTCTGCTAGAATGCAAGCTCCAGCAGAGCAAGGAATTTGTGTACTATATTGATAGTACTAGCCTGGTACACAGTTGGAAGCTCAATAAAAGCATGCTGATTAAAAAAGTAAATACAAGCATATGTTTAAGTCAAGTTTAGAAACTTGTTAGGGTTGGAAACTATCCCCAGAGCTCAAAACCTGAATTGAAAGCAGGGAGTCTATCCTTCCCGCTTGACTGGGAAGAACTCAAGGCAGACCCAGTGTCTTACTTATCCACTACCGTCCTAGCCAAAGCCTGCCATTTAATAGAAGTTTAATAAGTGCTTGCTAAACTAAGCTGAACTGTGATGAGGCCATATTAATCAGTGAGGTTGAGAGTCACTGCTTTCAAAGAGCTTGTCTGTTTGAGAAAATGCCCCCATCATCCT
The DNA here is from genome assembly GCF_963455305.1 of Plecotus auritus. NCBI lineage: Eukaryota > Metazoa > Chordata > Mammalia > Chiroptera > Vespertilionidae > Plecotus > Plecotus auritus. The sequence goes on from NC_137783.1 coordinate 141,032,198, forward strand.
CTATTAACTTACCCTATATGCATCAGAGTCCCTGCCCCAGATCCAGAGAACAGAATGGGCTACAGGAGGAGACTTGACCAAATTATTGACGTCACTCTGATTTGTCTGAACATCAAAGTTCACAGACATCATACTGGAGGTTGATGAATCTTCACCAAACTAGAAAATGAAAAGTTCAATCAAACTGGAAGCAGAAAAGGAGTTGTAACTAAGATTTAACTCAAAACACTCAGTGAATATTGAAAATTAGTAGAAAATCAGAAAGTAGGTGGGTAATAAAGCAATCAGATCTTTTAATTCTCAGAACTATGCCCCAACAATATTCTCTCACAGATAATGCACAGTTAGCAACTTTCAATCAATTATGCTATTGGTTTGTGCTCCTGTCCCTTCATTTTCTTTCTATGATTTAGTCTCTTTCAGGTTTAAAGATTAGCTGATTTTGAAGTTTGGTTCATTATTGCATACCCCCTACCTAGACTAAAATATAACTACTCTATAAAATTAGTGTTCTGTGGGTAGAGGCAAGGGAACTTAAGGAAGGATCTTAATATTTTAATATAGATATCACTTAGGCATTATAGACTATTGTATAATCAATTCCAAATATATATAGCCTTCCTCCAAAGCAAGGTAAAACAATGTCTGATAGCCTCACGAGACTGTGTTTCTAAAATCTTGTTAGATAAGAGAATGGGACCACGATGGGATAGTGTACAAAAGACATGGGGAAAAGGAATAAATATGATGCATATTCTGTGGCAAATAGAAATATCATTCATGGAGGAACTGAGTACTTTCTATAAAATCTGATTTCATAAACATAACAGATACTTAACACCTTAAATGAGAGTCATAAATTTTAGGGATCAAATATACAAAGAATCAAGAAGGGGGAAGGGGGAGAAACAATGTTACTCCAGAAGAGAACAAGAAAAAGACCTGAACATAATCCACATTTTCAAAGATGTCTCCACGATGGTAGCGCACAGGTTGGTCCCACTGGCAATGTAAAGTATGCTGCTGGTTGACCAGACGGCATATCTGATGATTTCCTGGAATAAGAAAGAAAATTAAATAGATGAAAAAGATCAGCAATGCCAACATGATTTTCTTAGTCTAAATCATTTAGTTCCAACTCTATATTCTTCAGAGCCTGGCAGAGTACTTACACAGGAGGTACTTATACAGGGGAACACTAATTAATGGTTCATTAAATTAAATCATTCTAAAGAAGCCTCGCCTGCTCCATCTACAAATCAAAGGGGCTCCACTAGATAATCACGGCAATTACATCCTATAATGGTAAAATCTAATTCACTACATTGCTTTAAGAGACTTAGGCCATCTCTCTGGAGAGAATTTGCTTTATATATTTCATAATCCTGCTTCAAATTTATACATAAGAGCTCTGGTTGCACTTCAGTAAAACTGAGGAATAAATAATCCCAAGGACTAAACATACTCTTTACACTCAAAATAGCAAAGAATACTTGTTAGATGGAATATAAAATGAACTGTAAATTATCACCGCTAAGTTTCAAAGGTTAAGAGGCTTTGTGGGGGAAGGTCAATGGGGAAAAAAAGGAGATATATGTACTATTATATGTAATACTTTAAACAATAAAATAAAATTTTTAAAAAAGAGGCTTTGTAGACCAATATATTTATCAAGAGAGAAAGGTGTAATATAAGGAATTCTATTAACTTATTCTTTGGTGTCAACCTGTGAGATCTGCTCTCTTAGGGTTTAATCAGACATGAAACATTTTGGATACAACCAAATCACTGACCTCCTGCCAACCCAAGTTCTCTTAGACCAGTGGAACCACAGTCTCTAAGAAGAGATTTTAAAGAGAGTTATATACCCTCTTCCTAGAACAAAAAATTATGCACAAACACAATTCTAAGTATAATTCTGGGGAGGATTTCAAAATTCCCTAAAATTAATCCACTGACTCAAATTAAGAATTCCTGCTGGAGCCAAATTCTAATCTAAAATCTTACTTCTAAAATGAAACATTTGTTTTTAAGGGAGAAAAAAAAAATAGGTATTTATTTAGCCTTGTTGCCAGTGTCGACTGAAGAGGGTGGATACTTAGTTTCTAAGGTCTGTTCGGTTTGTTTTACTTGGTGTAGGCTCCAGTTGCAGTGTTTTCAGACCAGCAGCGACTGGCATCAAATGGGAGCTCATTAGAAATACAGACTGAGCCCCCTTCTCAGACCTACTAAATCAGAACCTGCATTTTAACAAGATCTCCAGGAGACTGACATGCATATTAAAGTTGGACAAGTATCAATGTAAGCCACAGAGGGTAAACAACCATTATTAAGACTTGGATCTAAAAAATTTCACTTTTACTTTAAATGTGAATTTAAAAAAGGTACAGGGACTAAACCAGCTCCCCTGGCCTGCTGCTGGTATACCTGCTATGATGATGCTGGATTTTAAGATCAAAGGAAGTCATAAGCGCAACTTTATACTGCTTTATAAAAGTTACGGAAGTAAAGCACGCCAGAAGTGAACTTCCTAACCTGTCTTCAATTATTTGGAATCAGTACTTACCTAATTGTGCCTCTTTTGCCATCTGTGTCTCATGGATGATATTTCTTAAGATTTGCTCTTCTTGAATCAGCTTATGTTTTTCCAGGATCTCCTGCTGTCTCAGGTAGTGGTCATGCTGCTTTTGATATTCTTTCAACTCATTCAGTGTTCGCTGGAGGGATCTTAACATTTTTAACACCAGGAAAAAGTTACTGAGGTTTAAAATTGTGAATTTTAAACCCACTTACATGCATAGATTTTCTGGTTCTCAGTAATAATTGCCAAGGTATTTTTTTTTTCTTTTAACGTACAATCACTGTACCACAAAGTTCAAGAATAATGAGGCTAAATAGATGATATTGTTTTATTAAACTTAGGGGCAAAAAGGTGGATGCAAAATGCTCCCCTTAAATACAACTACCTTGACATTAAATAAATGGTGTGTTGGACTTTTCAGGTGCCAAAAAAGATGCATAACAATATACGATTAACTTTTACATATTTAACAATTCTGTCTCCCTCCATGAAGTTTGTGTTAGTTCCACTGACTGCCAAAGCCTTTCTGGAATCTCCCTTTGATTTTGCCGAAAGACAAGGTTAAGGGTAAGGGCCACTCTACCTTGTTCTCACATGCTATCTCCTTGGTTTATAGAATTTGGAATAAACCACAGAAACTTTGCTTTAGAAACAAATATTCTCTACCACCTGGTATAAAATCAGCTGCCTGATTATATTTAGTCACAAAAATCTTATTACCTATTACATTGTAACATATGGAGATTTAGGAGCTGTACAGATTGTATAAGAAAGAACCAATTCAATTCTTAAGAGCACAATCTTGGAAGAAGCTCAGCCAGGGAAAGATCTAATCAGGTGTAATAGAAGCCAGGTATAAACAAGCAAGCTGTCATTCTTTCCTTCTCACTACAATATGCTCTAAACAGACTGCAAAATAAGCAAATACAAAAGCTTAATGAATTCTAAATCGCCATTTAATTCTCTAATAATCAAAGTAGACTTAAAACATTAACGCTAATTCTATATGTGATAAAAAATTCACTTCTAAGTTATGGGATGTTTCTTAGCTGGCCCTATAATCTATTGAATCAAATACTTTTATTAAGTATACTGCAAGGACCATGTGCAACAGAATCCCATTACTGTACAACTTACACACTTCTGATTAAAATGTGGGTCTTTCAACCTCATGTAACTAACATAACAATAGCTCACCCCTAGGAGTCAAAGGGGAGAAAAGATCACAGGATGTGCAAGTGACTTCACAGATAGTGTATAAGGATATAAAAACTTAAATAGTAGAATTACTGATTATCCAGCAGCACCTCCATCTGACTTCACAAAAGTAATGATGATCCAACTGTAGAGCTCTAAATGACAGCATTTACTGCAAACATTCTCTAGTTCCTAAAATCCATGCTATTAAAGAGATTCCTCTATACCACCACCAAATTGTACTAAACATGCTGGATTTGGAGAAAAGGGATACAACTAGCAGTAGTGAAAAGGTGTTTTTCTTAATTCTAATGAAAAAATTAACACTGAGATCATCATCCACAGGTCTAAGTTAAGGTTCTATGGTGCTAGTGCTTCAGGGACATTTTTTTCTCCCAATTACCTATGTTGAGCTTCCAATTTCTGCTCGAGTTTTTGCTGACACAGGACAGCATGCTTCCTCTTTAGAGCTTGCTCAAACCCAGGTCTGGCCTGCAAAGCGTGGTCATAACAGAGCACTGAGTGGTTATATTCCCCAAGCATCTGAAGAGACAAAAGCAAACACACACACACGGGAAAAACATTAGCCACAGCCTGTTTGCATCTAACCAACTCCCCTAATAATTTATGAGGTCACCCCTATATCTCACTCTACAACGAGTATTGTTTTGATCAGTGGCCAAATATCCACAACATAAAAACATGCTATAGCATGGCTTAATTGGGAAGTATTGCCATCTTAAGAGGTGTGCTCTGCAGAAATTTAATATTCCTATCAATTTAATTATTTTTCTTTTTGTCAAAAGGCTGGGACAATTATGATACGTTATTGTGTTGAGATTTCCCCCCCTAATTCATCTCCATCCCCTTTCCCTTATTTGGACCAAAAGAGGAAAGGAAAAGGTATTTTTTTAAAAAATATATATTTTTATTGATTTTTTACAGAGAGGAAGGGAAAGGGATAGAGAGCCAGAAACATTGATAAAAGAGAAACATCGACCAGCTGCCTCCTGCATACCCCCTACTGGGGATGTGCCCACAACTAGGGTACATGCCCTTGACCAGAATCGAACCCGGGACCCTTCAGTCTGCAGGCCGACACTCTATCCACTGAGCCAGTGGTCGGCAAACTCATTAGTCAACAGAGCGGCAAACCGCGGCTCGCTGACCACTGCACTGAGCCAAACCGGTTAGGGCGGAAAAGGTATTTTTTATTGAAAAGAAAACAGCAACTGATTTGGCTCATGAAAACAAAAAGTTGTATTTACTGCATATATATTTCCCAAAGTATAATAGCTGGTGAAGAAGTCACTGTCGTCCAGAGCTGCGTGGACCACGACAGCAGCATCAGCAGAGAAGTGTGCTCTGTGCAGCACATTTGCCAAGTTGACCAGGGCAATGTCTTTATTGTGCCTAAAAGAGAAGGAGAGAGTAATCAGATGTTAGGAAAGAAGCATGTGTTCCACAATTACGCACAACTACCCGACAAGGGAAAATTACATCCAAAGCTATTGAGCTTAGGGGCATAACTTTCAGTATACTTACAGATGAGAAAACAATTTAACAAAATTGTAATGTTTCCTTTTTACATACTTGATGGTGCTTACTCAATCTGATAGTTATAATTTTTACCGCAAAAAATAAGGTCTGGGGGGAAAAAAAAGGTCTGGAAGACATTTTGTGATTTTAAAATGTATTTAGGCCTTATCTTTGAGGCCTAAATACATTTAATCTATGATAATGTCTCCAACGTCCTTGCATTCAAGTCTCAAGTGAATCAGAGGGCATCTACATTATATATATTTTTCTCTAATGGAATCAGAAGTCTATTATGCTATTATCACTTTGAAGTCTTTGAAATTTGTCATTTTTTTGTGATGGGACTAATTTCTTTGAACAGGAATAAAGGAGAGTATAGGTATAACACAATGCTTCTTATTGTTTTCTCTTTTTTATTGTTTTCTCATGTTTTGTTTCTTTAAGAGCCCAAGTTATGTGGAAAATGCAAGGTAGAGATGGGGAGGAAACTTACCTGGAAGAAAAGTGAAGTGCTCGCATGGCACATTCCACTACCTGATATGGCTCATTCTTTATTCTCCAGTAAAATGAAGCCATGTTATACAGTACCCAGGAGGAAGCGTTCTAGAGATTAAACAAATAAAATGACAATCAAACATAACTCAAGGCAGTTTCTGAACTCAGAATGTTCCAAATGAGCACCTTTACTACTGTCTCTTCTGAAATTTAAAATGAAGAGCAAGACTTAGAGATAAAGCATGAGACAAAGTAAAAATAAACTACACCTGTCAGGAGAGCCTCCTGATCACCAGTTGTGCAAGTGCATTAGTTGTCATCTCCACAGAGAGACCATACAACTACAGGCTATTATTCTAAGGAGGAAACAAAGCTGAAAAGCCCACCAACTGGCCACAATTTAATGGGTCTTCCTTCCTTATTTCAGGACTTTAGAAGTTAGGAATCAACCTACTTAGAGATGACAGTTGCTTTACCATGAAATTTCTGAAATTAACATATTTTAAAGTTTCCTATTTACTTAATATCTAAGTGAAGGTACGTATGTAATCAAATGACAGGCTTATGCTGAATATTTGTCATTTTCTCTTTTGTGTTCAGAATCTAATTTAAGCCTTCACACTATATACATTTATAATAAGTGTATTATTTTGTCAACGTAAAAAGGAGTTCTTTTTTTTATTATAAGGAGCTCATAAAAAATCTAAACAGACAAAACAAACCAACTAACAAATAAGAGATCATGGACCAAAATGACAATTAAAAAATATGAAACAATGGCTAATTGTCAGGTGAAATGATGTAAACCTTAACAAAAAAATAGAAATTAAAAAGATACAAGTTTCTTTTCAAAAACTGGCAAAGAATGCCCAGCCAGTGTGGCTCAGTGGTTGAGCATCGATCAATGAACCAGGAGGTCACAACTGCCAGCCAGGGCACATGCCCAGGTTGCAGGCTCGATCCCCAGTAGGGGATGTGCAGGAGGCAGCTGATCAATGATTCTCTTTCATCATTAATATTTCTATCTCTCCCTCTCCCTTCCTCTCTGAAATTAATAGAAAATATATATTTAAAAAATTGGTGAAGATTAAAAAGAATGCCAATACTGGCTACACTGTATATTAAGTTCAGATATTAACTGTAGAAGTGTTAGGTTAGTACAGTCTAGTACTTCTGGGGGACAATTTGACAACATGTATGTAAAAGGCCTTAAGAATGTGATAACCCTTCGACTCTACAACTTGCAATTTATCCTATAAAATAGTTTTAATTATACAAATGTGTAAAAATAAAAATCCAAAAGAATATATTATAAAACAGTAATTATATCTAAGTTTTTAAATTATAATTTTTACTTCACAGATTGATAGATTTTAAATATAATCTCATTTTTTACAAGGACCAATTATTTTATTTTTAAAATAGTTCTTTTTAAGATTAAAACTAAGTATAATTCTGTATTAATCAGCCTATATATTCTATCTTCAAAGAAATGTATGACTTTCAAGTGATGTAACTAAAGACTTGAGCACTATATGCAGTCAGTTAAAGGTTACTATATTCTTTCACAATTGACTTATGACTTGGGATTAAGCCTCTTTTTCAATAGCCTTTTGAGAAAAATTTCCTCCAAATAATCAAATGCTTTGATATTTCTCTCTTATTTTCAGACTTTATATTGTAAACTGGAACAAAAAGATTAATTAAAATTCTACATGAATTTCTCAAAACATCAGGATAAGCAGAATATTCTACACATATTAGGAGATAAAAATAAATCTTCAAGAAAAATCTTTCTTTAAGATTTCTTATAAAATCTCTCCCCAAATTTATAAATGTTCAAATATCACTGTTAATTACTCCTTCCTTCTTTGGAACACTTTTTTTTCTCTTGGCTCTTAGAATCACATTCTTCTGGACACCCTTTGTGGTCTCTTTTGAAATTCCAGACTTATACAGGTATTTCAAAATCAACATGGCCAAAACAGAACTCTATCTTCTCTTCTCTCACCCCCACCCTGCTCCTCCTTCAAGTTGCTCAAGTCAAAAATTGAGAAATTATCCTTGATTCCTCTTTTTCCCTCATTCCCTGTTCTAATTCATCAGATTCTAAACTTTTAAACATTTCCTGAAGTAGTTCCTTCATTTCCAAAACTAACCATTCTAGTCCAAACCATCTTCATCTCTCTCTTGAACTACTGAAGGATATTTTAAATTCTAGGCCAGTTTCCCTTATTACTACTATTCAAGTTCTGGTAATGCAATATTTTACATTATTTTCAGAAAAACAAGATGAAGATGGTAACTTAGCAACAAAAATAATCATATATATAATGTATGTGAATAATCATACAAATATGCAATGTATGTGAATAAATTATATGTATATAAATGTTGCAATTATACATTTTACTTAATACCACTATAATAATGCTGAGGAACGAGCCTACATTTTAATGCACCCTTTGGGTATAGAGAAGAGCAAAAACCATTTTCTAATGCCCACAAGTTATCCTGATTGATACATTTAAAGTCTTGGGTCCTGTTGCACAATTCCCTGTTTCATTTTTTGAAGTAGATGTTCCCTTAAAAGAAAAAATTACAAGAAGATTTTATTGGTGGTGGTGATTCTTTTTCATGTTCAGAGAATAGTGATCATCTATGTATTATGCGGAGATATAGCAAAGACTCGAACGTTAAATTTTCTTTCACATTCAAAATACATACTCAAACCTATAAGCTCTGTTGCTTATATTAGTATATAATTTTCTTTTATGAATTAGTTTAAATATATCTTTTTAGCATTCCTTCCTGGGTAATGGCACTGGATTACCAATGTTTTTCTTTAGCTTTAAACTTCACAGTTTCTATTAGTGTAACCATAATTTAAAACCACTCTCTAGATAGAAACAAGCTCAGCAGGTGTATCCTGAGAGTAAAATATCTTCTGTTCACACAGAGTTTCCTAGCTCTTCAGTCAGTGATGACTTACCTTCTGCAGGCCTTCATGAATGAGGTGACCTATGTCATCTATATTCCTTCCTAATCGTTTAGATAAATATGTGAAGATTGGATCTTCTTTAGGTAATAGAGGTGCAGAAAGATTAACTCTCTCTTGTACACCCTGAAGAACAAAAATTGAAAAAGAAGATTATTAAAGACTATAATTTGGTATCTAATAACATTTATTTTGAAGGAATTTTAAGAAATACAAAATGTTTGTAAAATTATAAAGCTATGTGAAAGGAAAAGAAAAAGAGTATTTATAAACAAGAGACTAAATTTCTAAAAATGCACTAAAAAAAGTCCCACAGCTCTCTACTTACTCGCAAGTGCTGGAAAGCATGTATACTATATGGAAGTTCTAGAATTTTAGTGCAATCAGGTTGCTCAGGGTCTGGAGGGACAGGAGATTCTGTATCTATATAATCTTCAGGGCTAAAATCAAGAAGCAAGAAGCAATGAATAAAATGTGAAGAAATGTCCAATTTTCCCCTAATTGAACTATATTCTCAAAACATCTCAACTTTACAACCAGTATTACTCAACATTCATAACGTCTTCAGTGTTGTTAGAGTCAAACATTTTGGGAGTTCAAATTAAAGGAGATAAATCAAGAGTGAGAGAGAAAATAGGCTGGTGAGAGAATGTTAAGATCAGGGACTTTTTAAAAACTAATATAACACTGCTAAATTCTTTCGAGAAATATCAAATCAATTTACATTTCTGTTGATAGCCTCTCCCTATTTTTACATTTTATAGACGAAAACTATCTAAATGTTTTAATTTGTACGTACTTGATCATTACTGAGAAATATGTTTTCTACATGCTTATTAGTCATTTGTATTTCTTTTGCTATACATTGTTCAATTTACTGCCGTGGTATTAAATATCTTCAATAGTATGTACTTTGAACTTTCAAATTTCAAGAAACTTATCTGTGATTGAAGCTTATTCACATTGAGAAATAATTTATTGATTTGAGAAAGATCTGTTCAAGAAAACATAATTTGCGGGGAGGGAAGAGAATGTCTTTACCTGATGTCTTTGCTCTCCAAAGTTATGTATGTGCCATCATACAGATCCAGGTCCCCTAAGGGCACCTTGGCTTTGATGCAGTCTGGATCTTCTTTATTATGTCTTTGTTCCAGTCCTGTGTCTCTGTCCTCATTCTCTTCTATGTGAATTTTTTGAGCAACTAATTGCTTCTGTTGAGAAGAAAATAACACAATGGATTTTTCTAATATTTCCATCTAGATTCCACGTAGGAGAAAGGAGAATTTAATGTACTGAAGAAGCCTGAGAATCCTTTACAAAGGAAGATAAGGATTTTGAATATGCCCTCAATTAATTTAGTTGACATCAATAAGCTTCTCGGGACGGGTGAGAATAGCACTGAGATTTGGGGGCTATTTTTTGCCAATACAAAATTGACTAATATACTACAAAAAATGTAGACTATCTTAACTAATCAATCATTAATGAGAATAAATATATTTTCAATATGTGGATGCTCAACCACTGAACAACACTGGCCGGGTCAGAATAATCTTTTAAAACAAAAAATAAAATACTAAATTGACAGGAAACCAATTATATTGAAAAAAAAATTACATGATGGTTTACCTAGACTCCTACTTTTGGCAAGACAACTTGAAAGATGTCAGTACTCTAAAGTTTTTTAATGTTTGACCATAAATTTTTCAACAGGATTTAATTTATTCAGTTTCTTTTACCTTCTCCTGAACATGACAAAAGAGTCTAACATGCTTTAACTAATCACTGATCATGCCCCAAACCGACCACATATTGTTAATTTTATTTAGTTTTATCTTTTAAAACACAAACACAAAAAATAGTTGAATAAGTTTAGCAACTTTTTCATCAGTGTTTTTACTGACCATTAAGATGTACCTTTCACTGGCTTTACTTTTCTTCTTGCAAAAGTATACCTTTAATTTTATTTGAGTAAACTCTGTCTTTATATGTCAGAAAACATCTTTGCTTTGTTCTAACTCTTGAATGGTTTAAAAAAATATAAAATTCTAGTTTGACTGATTTTTTTCTTAACCTTCTGAGGTTATTCCTCCATTTCTTCTGATATATCGAAGAAGTCTATCTAATTGTCACTACTTTGCATATAAATTGTATTATCTAGTCTCATGGCTTTAAGTCTGCATGTCAATGATTAACAAATTTACATCTCCTGTCACACCTTTACCTCAGAGTCCACACTTGAAGAATCAACTCCCTACCCGATATCTCCACTAAGACTAATAGGTACCTCAAACTTAACATACCAAAGCCAAACTATCATTGATTTCCATAAACTTCCCAATCCTACACATCCATTAGTCTTCTCTACCTCAGCTACCATCAATCCATCCTTTCAATCTCCTGGATCAAAAACCCTCGAGTCATTCTTCACCCCTCATCATCTATCTCTCCCCAACCACTCCATGACCATCTCTTCTAACAGTTTTGATTCTATCCAGTTCCCAAGTCCAGAAACAGGTCTTATAATTTTGGTTTGGAGTTTCTACCTCAAAGTAATATTCTGCCCTAAAATGGGTTTCAGGAAATTGAAGATGAAATTATTTAGCCATTGGATGGTTTAGTTCCTTTTTTGATCCTTAGGTTTTGTCTTGTCTTCCTATTTGTTTTTCCCACACACTTTTCATGAACAGATGCTCCATCCCAGTCCTCAAGCAGTAAGCCTGATTCTCTTCATTTTGCATGGAATATTGCCAGTTCTCTTAACTCCTCAGAGATGAACTATCACACACCAATAGGGTGCTCCTGGCCTTGGAAACCAGCAGGTTTGTAGCTTCAGGCACTTTCCAAGCTTAGTGTGTCTGTTCCTTTTCTGGTCCATGGAGATGTTTATGTTGCTTTTAGGCCTGGCACCATTTTATTTTGATTTCCACTTTATATTTTATCAGCCATTGCTGTGTATATGAAGCAAAAGAAGTGTATTAAGTATAAACTCAATACACTACCTTAACCAATAATTAGTGGACTCAACATTTCTCATTTGTATTTTCACTGATGTGGTGAATGGCATTCCCCCCTGTATATACTCTAATTTGAGGCTCTTTCTCTTTATATTATGTCACCAGAGGCCCGGTGCATGAAATTCGTGCATGGGGGTGTGTGTCTCTCAGCCCAGCCTGCACCCTCTCCAATCTGGGACATCCCTCTCACAATCCAGGACTGCTGGCTCCCAACTGCTCGCCTGCCTGCCTTCCTGATTGCCCCTAACCGCTTCTGCCTGCCAGCCTGATCACCCTCTAACACTCCCCTGCCAGCCTGATTGATGCCTAACTGCTCCCCTGCCAGCCTGTTTTCCCCTAACTGCCCTGCCCTGCAGGCCTGGTCACCCCTAACTGCCCTCCCCTGCAGGCCTGGTAACCCCTAACTGCTCTCCCCTGCAGGCCTGGGTCCCTTCCAACTGCCTTTCCCTGCAGTCCTGGTTGCCCCCAACTTCCCTCCTCTGCCAGCCTGGTCACCCCTAACTGCCCTCCCCTGCAGGCTTGATCGCCCCCAACTGCCCTCCCTTGCAGGCCTGGTCCCTCCCAACTGCCCTCCCCTGCTGGCCATCTTGTGGCGGCCATCTTGTGTCCACATGGGGGCAGTCATCTTGTGTGTTGGAATGATGGTCAATTTGCATATTATCCTTTTATTAGATAGGATTAGATAGGATAGAGGCCTGGTGCACGGGTGGGGTCTGGCTGATTTGCCCTGAAGGGTGTCCCGGATCAGGATGGGGGTTCCCTTGGGGCGTGGGGTGGCCTGAGTGAGGGGCCTGTGGTGGTTTGCAGGCTGGCCATGCCCCCCGGCGACCCAAGCGGAGGCCCTGGTATCTGGGATTTATTTATCTTCTATAATTGAAACTTTGTAGCCTTGAGCGGAGCCAAGCCTCCTGCTTGCTCCGTGGCTGCCGCCATTTTTGTTGGGATTTATTTATCTTCTATAACTGAAACTTTGTAGCCTTGAGCAGAGGCCTGGGCCCGCCAGGGCAGGCGGAAAGCTTGGCTTCCTCCATTGCCGGGGGCAACCCAAGCCTCCTGCTCTCTCCGTGGCCGCAGCCATCTTGGTTGGGTTAATTTGCATACGCGCTCCTGATTGGCTGGTGGGTGTGGCTTGTGGTTGTAGCAGAGGTATGGTCAATTTGCATATTACTCTTTTATTAGATAGGATAACTAGAGGCCCGGTGCATGAAAATTCATGCACTCAAGGGGGTCCCTCAGCCTGGCCTGTGCCCTCTCGCAGTCCAGCCCCCCTTGGGGGATGTTCACCTGCTGGCTTAGGCCTGCTCCCTGGTGGGGAGCAGGCCTAAGCTGTCAGTCGGACATCCTTCGCGCTGCTGAGGAGGTGGGAGAGTCTACCACCACCACTGCGCTCACAGCCATCAGCCTGGATTGTGGCTGAGCGGAGCTCCCCCTGTGGGAGCGCACTGACCACCAGGGGGCAGCTCCTGTGTTAAGTGTCTGCCCCCTGGTGGTCAGTGCACGTCATAGTGACTGGTTGTTCCAGGTCATTCCACAGTTAGGGTCAATTTGCATATTACCCTTTTATTATATAGGATGACCCCTAAAAAATGGGATAGCATTAAACGTATAAAATGTGCCTATACATCTGAAAATAAAAAGTATTTTCTGTACCACTGCATCTTTTGAACACTGTTTTTTAAAAAACAGATCAAGCTTCCAAGCATGAAGCCTGATAAATATACCTATTGGCAAGCTCAGGGAAGGCCTACATGGAAATCTTGCAAACTCTAAAATCTAAAGTAACCACAAGGATGGTCTGAAATTAAACTTTAACTAAAAGCAGTTATGGTGGGTAGTCAACTCCTAGGCTGGTATCTTCCCTGACAAGGTCAATCTTTACCTTAACTGAGCTTATTGTCTTTTTGCATCTAAAATAACATATCACTGAAATGTCAGGGTAACTTTTAACTTCCCTTTTTCCCAGACCCATCAGGGCACAGCCAAATGTTCTGGGTGCCAGGACAGATACCACAAATTCATTCATTGTTATTATTATCATGTTAATTGTTGACTGTTAAGTATCCTGTACCTACCTAAGTAAAAAGAATTATGTGCCTATCATTTTACTCTTTATCCAATCCCAGAGGTCCCCCCCGCTTTGCTTTCTCCAGCCTCTCTAATCTATCATCAATGGATTTCACGTAACCCACCTATGTTTCCTCCTTTGATTAAAATGTATAAAAATAGGTAAAAAAAAAAAATGCCATTCTCTGGAGCACTATCTCAATCCTTTGAGATTCTGCATCCCAGCAATTGCTGACAGTTTGGCTCAAAAAAACTCACAAAAATTCTTTACAGGTTTGAATGTTTCTACGTTCATAATATAATAACTCCTGTGAAATGCAACAAGTTTCAGCTGCATATTGCATGCCCACTTGCCTCACCTCCAATTCTTTGAGGTAGTTAACTGTTGTTTCTTGTCTCATTAATATGACTAAGTCATGGGGATGCTTCAAGTTCATTGGTGAATCCACCTGCAAAAAAGCAAGCAATAAATAAATAAAGCTCAGATATTGTTAACATAATAAAGTTTCCTTTAATATGCTCTAAATTATTGTTCAATCCCCATTATAACCAGTGTTAGGTGCTCAATAAAACTCAAGAGTTATTTCAAAACTGATCATATATAAATTTCAACAAGGAGAATGACAGGTTCAAAAGCTGTCCTTGAACTTCTACTTGAAAGAGCAAGCTTTTGAAGTGAATATTCTGACTTGACTGGTTAGATGAGAAATATTCAACATGAGAAGTATTTGGCAACGGATGATAAATTCCTTAAAAGATATTTCACATCTGTAATAACAAAAAGGGATTGTCTTGTCTTGATTATCACATTCCATATCGGAACAGATTTGGAAGCAATAAAAGGAAAGTACTAAAAGGACCAATTTTTTTCCTCTTTTTTTAATGTTTTCTTTTTTCTTTATTCTTTTTTTCTCACAAAAAACAATTTTAAATACAATAATGTTACATGCAGGAAACACCAATTATTCAAGAAAAATGATCTTAAATATATTACATGCAATAAACATTAATATTTCAAGAAAAAAAGGATTTTAAGTATAATAATATTACCAAAACTGTACTAATATAGTATGATATCACAAAAGTTGTAGGAAATATTAAAAATCTGCAAATAACAGGATTACTTCTATTATATTCTAAAATATTATTTTTTTCCCCTCTGGCTCTTTTTTTTTTTTTTTTTTTTTTAAGGTACTAGAGGCTGGTGCACAACATTCGTGCACTGGACGGGGAGCGGGGTTCCCTCTGCCCAGCCTGAGCCCTTTAGCAGCCCAGGAGCCCTCAGGGGATGTCTGACTGATGGCTTAGGAGCCTGGCTTCTGGCTGAGCCACGCTCCTCCTGTGGGAGCACACTGACCACTAGGGGGCAGTTCCTGTGTTAAGCGTCTGCCACTAGTCGTCCCACTGTTCGGTTGATTTGCATATTAGCCTTTTATTATATAGGATTACATATGTGTCCTTATCCCTCCATTGCCTCTCCCCCACCCTCACTCATGCCCTCACCCCCGCCCCCCCCCCCCCCCCCGGTGTCTGTGTCTGTCTGTTGGTTAGGTTTATGTGCGTGCATACAAGTCCTTTGGTTGATCTCTCCCCCTTACCCCCAACCTCCCCTACCTTCCCTCTGAGGTTTGAGCATCTGAGCTCTGTCTCTGGCTCTATTTTTGTTCATCAGTTTACATTGTTCATTATATTCCACAAATGAGTGAGATCATGTGATATTTATCTTTCTCTGCCTGGCCTATTTCACTTAGCATAATGCTTTCCAGCTCCATCCATGTTGTGGCAAATGGTAAGAGTTCCTTCTTTTTTACTACAGCACAGTATTCCATTGTGTAGATGTACCACAGCTTTCTAATCCACTCATCTGCCGATGGGCACTTAGGCTGTTTCCAAATCTTAGCTATTGTAAATTGTGCTGCTATGAACATAGGGGTGCATATATCCTTTCTGATTGGTGTTTCTGATTTCTTTGGATATATTCCTAGAAGTAGGATTACTGGGTCAAATGAGAGTTCCATTTTTAATTTTTTGAGGAAACTCCATACTGTTTTCTACAGTGGCTGCACCAGTCTGCATTCCTACCAGCAGTGTAAGAGGGTTCCTTTTTCTCCACATCCTTACCAGCCATTCTGACAGGTGTGAGATGGTATCTCATTGTCGTTTTGATTTGCATCTCTCAGATGATTAGTGACTTTGAGCATGTTTTCATATGTCTCTTGGCCTTCTTTATGTCCTCTTTTGAAAAGTGTCTATTTCAGGTCCTTTGCCCATTTTTTTTATTGTATTGTTAATTATCCTTTTGTTAAGTTGTATGAGTAGAACCAATTTTTGAAAATGACTTATGGAAGCCAGAAATGAAAAATATAAATAACCTTGAGATTTATTATTTATAACTTATGTTCTCCAAATCATAAACAAGCAACTATGTCATTGAAGATGTAGAAAAATAAACTTTCATATGCTGATAGCAGGCTTATAAATTTATTCTTATTTGAAGGGTTATTTGACAACATAATCAAAATGTTATAAGTACATATCCCTTGACCTGGAAATATAAACTCTAGGGAACTATCCTATAGTCATTCTTAAACAAGCAGGCAGATATATACAAGGATGCTCACTATAAGACCTTTAGCTGGAAAAAAAAATCCACAATAATAACCTAATAACCCATCAATAAGGAAATAGGGAAATCCATTATCCGATGGAATGGGATATGGAAAGCTAGATCTACTGTCCTGCAAAAATGTTCACAAGGTATAGTTAACTAAAAACAATAAAGAATAATAAGTATACTATGATTTTTAAAAGAAATTGTGTGTATACTTTTATAGATATAGATGTATACATGTCTGTGTATGCACAAAACTAAATCGGCTTATAGTGGTGTCTTTTGGGAAATGGGATAAAGAGGAGAGGTGTATTCATGCTTTTATTTTATATATACATGTTTATTTTTAAATTGTTGGTAATATACACATAACACTTTTAAAATAAGGAAAAACAATTCACACACATTTATATACATCTTTGGAATTTCAGAAAAATCTAAGACACTGACTGTTCTTGGTACCTAAGGGATAAAATGAAGTTCATGCTATCTCATAGTGTTGGGTTGTCAAATTATATACCAGCCCTTCAGGAAGTTCCATTCTGAGAAGAAACTATTTTTTAGTAACCTCTAAGAAATTGACATCTGCTCAACTAATTGATTTTGGAGATAACTTTTTGCCTGCAGAAGATAGCCTTGGTAAATATGAGAGCCCATTAAAAATTATTTTAAAAAGGCTTCCGTACAGACGCCAAGGAGCAAACATCATGGAGAAGACCGGCGGCAGCCGAAAGAAAGGCCTGAAGCGCAAGAGCGCTGCCGAAGAACCTCAGGAGGCTGCCGTCGTTGAGGATGGGGCGACGGAAAGCGGGGGCCAAGCCCCGAAAGCGTCTGCCTTCCCTCCAGGCTTCAGCATTTTGGAGATTAAGAACAAACAGCGGCGACACTTAATGTTCACGCGGTGGAAACAGCAGCAGCGGAAGGAAAAGTTGGCAGCTAAGAAAAAACTTAAAAAAGAGAGAGAGGCTCTTGGTGACAAGGCTCCACCAAAGCCTATACCCAAGACCATTGACAACCAGCGAGTATATGATGAAACCACAGTAGACCCTAATGATGAAGAGGTTGCTTATGATGAAGCTACAGATGAATTTGCTTCTTATTTCAACAGACAAACTTCTCCCAAGATTCTCATTACAACATCAGATAGACCTCATGGGAGAACAGTACGACTCTGTGAACAGCTTTCCACAGTTATACCAAACTCACATGTTTACTACAGAAGAGGACTGGCTCTGAAAAGAATTATTCCACAGTGCATCTCAAGAGATTTCACAGATCTGATCGTTATTAATGAAGATCGTAAAACACCAAATGGATTAATTCTGAGTCACTTGCCAAATGGACCAACTGCTCATTTTAAAATGAGCAGTGTTCGTCTGCGTAAAGAAATTAAGAGAAGAGGCAAAGACCCCACAGAACACGTACCTGAAATAATTCTGAATAATTTTACAACTCGGCTGGGTCATTCTGTTGGACGAATGTTTGCATCTCTATTTCCCCATAATCCTCAGTTTATTGGAAGGCAGGTTGCCACATTCCACAATCAACGGGATTATATCTTCTTCAGATTTCACAGATACATATTCAAGAGTGAAAAGAAAGTGGGAATTCAGGAACTTGGACCACGTTTTACCTTGAAATTAAGATCTCTTCAGAAAGGAACCTTTGATTCTAAATATGGTGAATATAAATGGGTCCATAAGCACTGGGAAATGGATACAAGTAGAAGAAAATTCCATTTATAAAATACTGAAGGAACAGTATTGGATTTTGCAGAACAGGCCTATCTTAAATTTGTAACAGAAGACTCTTCAAAATGGCATTTACTGATTTCATATACCTTCTTTCGTGTCTGGACAAATTATGGAGTGCCATGAATTACCACTCACTTTCTGTAGGAAATACAAATAAAAGTCATTTGGGTGGAAAAAAAAAAAAAGAGGGGATAAGAACAACATGAAAAAAACTTGGCTTTAATTATATAAATGAAAACAATTGGACAATGTTGAGTGACTACAATAAAACTTATCTGCCTTTGCTCATTCTACCATCTTGGAGATGCCAGAAGAAAAAGAGATGCTAGTCACAAGTAATTTCCATTCATACTTTCATTGCATTGATCTGAACTACATAATTACCATTATCTAGTTACATAATTATCACCTCTCCTGGTCTTGCTTTTAAGATGAAATCCCTTCACTACTACCTGGCCTTCCCACTATATTAGATTTATATTAAAACTTTTCTGAATTTAAAAGGCACTAAAAATATAATAGCAAGGCCTATACACGGCCACCTGAGCTGTAAATCTATATCAAATAATCACACCTACCAAAGGCCTACAAGGAAAATGTTGTTTATCTCAATAAGAGGTGGAAAATTTTGCTTCTCTTTTCAATAGTAGTTGAACAAATTCGCAACAGGTATATACGAAAGCTACTATAATAAATTGAATTTGGACCAATTTAAATTCAAAGCCCATCAATCTTCTTTACAATGTGATATATATTTGTGATATGTTACAACATACCAAAATTTTTATAGGAGAAAATGTAAAAGCTACAGCCAGTGGCTAGACTACAAAAGAGCTATACATAAGAAAGCCAAAGGCTAGAGAAACCAAGATGGCGGCATAGGTAAGCACCTAAACTGCTGCCTCGCACAACAATTTCAAAACTACAACTAAAAGACAGAACGGACATCATCCAGAACCACAGGAAGGCTGGCTCAGTGGAAATTCTACAACTAGAAGGAAAGAGAAAAGCTCACGGAGAATCAGAGGAGCGGCAAAGGGCTGAGGTATGGAGGTGCAAGTGCCTGGCTGACTTTCTCTGGTGAGAGGGGGAAGGAAGCCCCCGAATGCACTGAACCCCAGTTCCGGGCGAAACCCCATGGACCCAGGCTCATACAGGGGGAGTCTGGACTGTCAGGTAGAGAGAAAGGCACACGGAGACTCAGAGACCCGGGGGAGCCGCGGCGGGCAGGGGTCGGGAGGCGCGCGCGCGAGTGCTCGCAGAGAAGGCTGAATGTGGAGGTTGCCGCAGGCTTTCCCTAGCGGAAGGGAGTCGGAAGCTCCTGACTGCACTGAACCCTAGTTCCGACTGCACTGAACCCCAGTTCTGGGCGAGCCCCTGGGGACCCACGCTCTTATGGGGGGAATCTGGATTGTCAGGTGGAAATTCAGGGGAGCCGCGGAAGGCAGAGGTCTGGAGGCGCGTGCGCAAGAGCAGGGCTGACAGGAAGCCAAGACTGTCTGCTCCACCCTGAGACTCCGCCCCATCTAAGCTGAGCACAGAAGCTTTTGCAATTTGGCAAGTCTAATCCTATAAGGCTGTCTCCAGCACCAAACTTCTCCCAGCATAGACACAGCTGATCCTCATAGCCAACTGGCCTGGAGGTCAATTCCTCCCAGTGATACCAACAACAATCAAGACTTAACTACAACAAGGCTGTACACACAGTCCACAAAGGGGTGCACCAAGAATGTCCACCTCAGGTTAACTGGGGAGGCCGACCCACTGGGCCATATAGGAAACCTAGCACACAAAGCTACCCTACCAACTCAGGGAAGCAGCAAAAATGCGGAGACAAAGAAACAGATCACAAACGAAAGAAATGGAGGAAAACAAACGACTGGATATAGAATTCAAAACCACGGTTATAAGGCTTTTCAAGAATATCCTAGAAAAGGCCGATAAATTTAGCAAGACCCTCGAAGATATGAAAAAGGACCAACTAGAAATTAAACATACACTGACTGAAATAAAAAATATTATACAGAGACCCAACAGCAAACTAGAGGAATGCAAGAATCAAGTCAAAGATTTGAAAAACAAAGAAGCAAAAAACACTCAGCCGGAAAAGCAAAAAGAAAAAAGAATCAAAAAAGTTTAAGATAGTGTAAGAAGCCTCTGGAACAACTTCAAGCGTACCAACATCAGAATTATGGGGGTGTCAGAAGAAGACAGAGAGCAAGATACTGAAAACCTATTTGAAGAAATAATGACTGAAAACTTTCCCCTACCTGGTGAAAGAAATAGACTTACAAGTCCAGGAAGCGCACAGAACCCCAAACGAAAGGAATCCAAAGAGGACCACATCAAGACACATCATAATTAAAATGCCAAGGGCAAAAGACAAAGAGAGAATATTAAAAGCAGCAAGAGAAAAACAGTTAATTACCTACAAGGGAGCACCCATACAAATGTCAGCTGATTTCCCAACAGAAACTATGCAGGCCAGACGGGAGTGGCAAGAAATTTTCAAAGTGATGAATAGCAAGAACCTACAACCAAGATTACTCTACCCAGCAAAGCTATCATTCAGAATTGAAGGTCAGATAAAGAGCTTCACAGATAAGAAAAAGCTAAAGGAGTTCATCACCACCAAACCGGTATTATGTGAAATGCTGAAAGGTATTCTTTAAGAAGAGGAAGAAGAAAAAAGTAAAGATAAAAATTATGAACAACAAATACATATCTATCAACAAGTGAACCTAAAAATCAAGTGAATTAAAAAACTGAGGAACAAAATAAACTGGTGAATATAATAGAATCAGGGGCATAGAAAGGGAGTGGACTGATAATTCTCAGGGGGAAAGGGAATGGGAGGGTGCAGGAATAAACTGGACAAAAATCGTACACCTATGGATGAGGACAGTCGGGGGGAGGTAAGGGCAGAGGGTGGGGTGGGAACCAGGTGGAGGGGAGCTATGGGGGGAAAAAGGAAAAACAATTGTAATAATCTGAACAATAAAGGTTTATTAAATTAAAAAAAAATAAAATGATGTAGTTAGCTTGGAAAAAATAAAAAAAAAAGAAAGAAAGCCAAAGAAAGCCTGCTTACTTTGCAACTTTATTTCTCAAGAGGTGGCTATTTACTATGTAACTTTATATAAAGTATTTTTTTAATGAGGATTTTTTAGAAAAAAAATTGGAGTGAGAGTGAAAGTGGGAATATGACATTCCTATTCCAAAATACCTAACCAGTCTGATTACCTGGTATTTGGAGAATTGTAAGAGGAATAAAAGAATGAGATAAATGAAGGTTTACATTAGAGAACTAAATGCAGGGGTAGGGAATGTCTGGCCCTGCCAACAAATCAGGGGTGAGTTAATTGTTTGACCCAAATACAGCAGGCTAATTTTTAGCTGGTAATTTTGTATGGCCGGAGAATGATGTTATAAATACCCAAATGGCCGGTGGCAGAAAAAAGTTTCCCCACCCCCGATTTAAAGTATAGTCTTAGTTTTAGATTAAAAAGATACTCGATAACCAGGGCTTTATATATTTGAATAGCATAGGTTTGGCCAACATTCAAATATAAGGAAATACTTTTCATTTCCTTGAAGATTTTAGTTCAACAAGATACAGCAGCTGGAGGAGGTATAAAGTGATCTGCAGAAGGAAGGGAGTCCACTGACAGCTGTGTTTCTCTTTTTACATGGCAGCAAATGGCATGGACCTTCGCCAGATAAGGGTTAGCAGTAAGTGATTTATAGCCTGACATATATTTTTATTGAGGTATCTTCAAGTTCTTAAATTGTAAGACATGATAATTATCCTTGGCAAATGTCAATCAGCTCGAATTTCTCTCCTTTCAAACACCCCTCCTTCTTAGATTACAAATACCACACCATCCACTCAACCAGGCCCACTATGAGTCAATATTCAGAATCTATGTACTCTTATTTTATACAAATAGTGAAAAGTTATGGTAATATCCTTTAAATCCAGCTGAGATTTCATATATCATATTTCGTGAGTGGTAGTTTCCAGTTGGTGGACTCTGGATGATTATGAACCAGTGAAATGCTGTCTCTCTGACTCCACTTGTTCAAGCCTGTATTGTTCTCATGGCCTTATGGCTCCTGCTTTGGACAAGCTAATCATTAGAGGAATTCTGTGTGGGGCTTGAATTTTTACAAAAATAGCCCCTCCTATTTTCCCTTCTCTTGACATAAAAGAAGCCTGAATCTTGTAATTTCTTAAAATGGATCTGAGGAACTACCAGGGTCCCCATCTTCTTGGTTGGTGCCTTCTTGGTCAATAAACCTTTCCTTACTCCAAACTCTGACGTTTTTAGTTTTGGCATTCTGAAGCTTCCAGCAAAGGGACTTTGGAGGGTAACAATTATTCTTTTCTTGTGTTTTCTGACTTTTTCTACAGGGAACACATATTACTTAACTATATAAAGTAGTTCCCTTTTTCTTTTTTAAGTGCTATCTACGGGCCATCTTATATATTTAAGCAACATGTATTTATTAAATTTTATTTTTATTGCTGAAAGTATACAGATATTCCCTTCCCCACCCCATTGACTCCCTCCAGGCTTTCCCCACACAACTGTCTGTCCATGAGCTATGCACATATGCGTATAAGTTCATTGGTTAATGACAAGTGTAAGCTCAGGTCTGAGGAACAATTTTGTAGCTTTTCCTTGTATATTTATAGAGAAAAAGTTCCTCTCACAGATGTGAGGGCCGGCATAACACTTCAAAAAGGCAACATCTATTGTATTTTCTTGTTCCTTATCTCCCTCCCCTCAGATTTTTATCCTGATCTTAAATCTAGTTCATTGCCATTTTCAATTAATCATCTAAGGAGCCCTCACCTTTGTGACCCCCATCATACTAATATAATAAAAGCCTAATATGCAAATTGTCCCCTAGACCAGGAGTTCGACCAGGAGTTTGACCAGGGGGCGGGCTGGCTGGCCAACCGTGGGAAGGGAGTTCCCAGCTGACAGCCGCTAGGGATCCTACCTGTGCACGAATTTCATGCATTGGGCCTCTAGTACTAATATAGTGGCAAGGAAATGAGTTTTAGAAGGATGGGATGAGGGAGGCGGAAGAGTCTGCCCACTTTACACACAACTTCTTCCAGGTCTAGAGAATTGCAAGTTCACAAAATAACAGTCAGCCTTAGCTCTTGAGAGGGAAGTACACAGGCTTCTGCCTATAATTGTCAAAACTTTTATATTAATATGAACAGATCTTTCACTAGAAACATTTCCTTATATAAGATCATTAAAACACTATTATTATGAACTGTGTGAGTTTCGGAAATATTTTTTTAAAGATGACATTTTTGCTTCTAGAGTACTTGTCCAGTATTTTAATGATAAATTCAAAGCCAGTCTCAATTTTGTAAGCTACCAAGTTATCAAAACTAAATATAAACTTTAAATAAACAAAAATATCTAATCCTGACGATCTCATGAATTTTTATGGTCTTATATCTCTAGTTTTAAAAGTCTTACCCTAAATTAGATGTTACCTTTTTATTTGCATAGTTGCTGGAAGACACAGTTGTACATTCTTAAAGTCACATGAAATAATCTAGGTATTTAAAGTATATTACCTATATATGTAAAAAGCCAGCGACCGAAACGCCGTAATGACTAGAATGACCAGTTGCTATGACACCCACTGCGGCTGGCGAACTGGCCTGATCTGGGGGTGGGGCCGGCTGGTCAACCTCCTGTGCCCCTCCCCCTAGTTGGCCCCGCCCCCAATTGCCCCCCCCCCCCAATCAGGGGAAGGGCCTGCTGGGCCAACCTCCCACCGACTCCGACTCCTGATAGGCCTGGCCCTGATCCGCCCCGATTGGGGCCCAGAGGCCGGACCCCACCCGTGCACAAATTCGTGCACTGGGCCTCTAATATAGCTATAATCTGGATTTGGATATGTAGTGTTACAGCCAATTTTGCGAGAATATTCATGTCAAATAATCACCATTTTCCTAACTGATAGTCAAGTTAATTTTTCAATTTAAACATGAACAACTTCTAATAAAAGTACCTTTAGCCTACATTTTCTGATTTATGTAACCAAGAACTATACAAAAAACATGAATAAAGTAGACAATTTACAATTTTCAAGGAAAGAGAATGAAACACTGAATCAAGACAGAAGAGTCATGGGTATTTATCATTCCAGTAGTTATGATATTCTTGTAAATATCTACAGAAACAATGTAGCTAAACAGTTGGAATTGTTTTATATGTAACTCAGAAGTGATTCTCATTCCAGCAGCAAATATTTATGAAACATAGAATAATGGTCTAATAAATGTCCATGTCCCAATCCCCAGAAGCTCTGAATATATTAGGTTACATGGCAAAAGGAAATTAAGGTAACTGATAGAGTTAAGGTGGGTATTCAGATTACCTTAATTAAGACAGAGAGTATAACCTGGATCATCCAAGTGAGCCCAAAGTAATCACAGGGTCCTTAAAAGGAGAATAGCTCTGTCAACTATAATTTTTAAAATGAAACAATATTTAAAAATAAATAAAAGTAGTCAGTTCTATAATAACGACTAAAGTGGAACAGGGAAGTCAAAGAGAGAGATGTGATTAAGGAGAAATGGTCAGAGATGCAATGTTGCTGGCTTTGAAGATGTAATAAAAAGGGGCCAAGAGAGAGTGCCCTTCTAGTTACTAAATGGGATGCTGTCTGATTTATGAATCACATAATAGAACCAACTAGATCTTCAAATTTACTCAGTTGAATTTTGTTAACAGATTTGGTGACAGCTTCAGAAGCAAGTGAACTGATGGCACTTTGGGACAATGAGAAGCACAGGCGCAGCTCCCACAAACACCATTTTGAGGTCACTGTCTTTCTCTCAGTATCCCTGGGATGCTGGCACACTCATTTCCCCCTCAATAAAATGGGCATGGCTGGTGGTATATTCAGGGAAGTGGCCCAATATGCTACGAAAGAAGGCTGTACGAGATTTGCTACCAGTGGTCATCTCAGATGCTTCCCCAACACCTCTGGCAAAAAGAGAGTAAGGAGAATTGAGAAATCAAAACTATCCTTGGGTCCAGGATATGCCTGCTATCTCTTTTCATGTTTCCTTAACCTAATTCCTCGCTGAACTGGGCAAAGAAGCCCACAGTGTTGATGATGTAGTTTACCAGCTGGCCCCTTGAGCCCAGTAATTTTTAAAACTGTGTTACGAACTTTCACTAAAACTTTTAACTAAAAAAAAAATTCATGAACACCCACAAGTAGACTAAAAGGTAGAAAAGATCCAGGTTCACACACATAGTATACATACAAAAGAAAAAATTATCTTAGTATCATTTTTACTTATCAAGTATATTGAACTATAAATAAACTTCAGCCACAACAGTAAGAAAAAAGGAAAAAACATAATAAGCACCTTGGAGCAAATTCTGTCAGGGCAAATATTTTAGACACTGCTTATTCTTGATTTAGTATAAAGAGGCTGCCCTAGCTGGTTTGGCTCAGTGGATAGAGCATCAGCTCGCAGACTAAAGGGTTCTGGGTTCAATTCTGGTCAAGGACATGTACCTCGGTTGCAGGCTCAGTCCCCAGCCCTGGTCGGGGCACGTGAGAGAGGCAACCAATCAATGTGTCTCTCTCACATCAATGTTCCTCTCTCTCTGTCTCTACCTCTCCCTTCCACTCTCTCTAAAAATCAATGGAAAAATATTCTCAGGTGAGCATTAACAAACAAACAAACAGGCTGACTTTGCCTTTGAAATAGAGATAAACAATATCAATTGTTTGAGCACTTGAAATCCTAATTTCCTATGAAACCCCTCCCTCTCCCTTCATTGGGAACTTGCTAACATTTCTCAAATAATCAATCTCTGGAATAGAATTTCCATTTTCCCAGAAGTATCCCACAAGTGAATGTAATTCTTCTTTGTGTCAATGCCACTGGCTTTTACAATTTAACTAATTTCTGTAGCCTTTTATTAAAAAAGTAATGATTGATGTTGGCAAAATCATTGCACCATCTTTGTTCCTGTTATTATTTTTTATTTGAAGCAACAGTGACCTATCAAGTT
Organism: Plecotus auritus; assembly: GCF_963455305.1. Classification (NCBI taxonomy): domain Eukaryota; kingdom Metazoa; phylum Chordata; class Mammalia; order Chiroptera; family Vespertilionidae; genus Plecotus; species Plecotus auritus. Next base: position 141,058,529 of record NC_137783.1, read on the forward strand.
TTTCATATTGATACCATTGTTCCTTTTTTTAAAGGTGTTTTTGTTTGTTTAGGTTTGGTGATGTTTAAAATAATATCAAAACATACCATTAAACATTTCCTCTGTTTAAAATATCAAAGCACACCATTATATATTTCCTCTACTTCATGATCTGAAAAAAAAAGGGGGGGAGAGGCAAGAGGCAAGGAATGTGGGTGGCAACTAGAAAAGGCAAGGAAATGGTGTCTCCCCTAGAACCTCCAGAAAGATATATACTGCTTCTGTCCCCTTGGGTATAGTGAAATAGATGTTGGACTTCTAACACACAGAACTGTAAAATAATAAACTGGTGTTGTTTTAAATCACTCAGTTACTGATTTTTAGCAGTATAAGAAAAATAATATAAGCACCTACTAAGTACCAGAAATAATGCTGGACATAATGGAGATTAATAAAAAACATGACAGCTTACAAGTTTTTAGTTGATGGGTGCTGAGTTGTATCTTCCTAAAATACATACATTGAAGCCCTAACCCCTAAAGTGATGATAACTGGAGAATGGGCCTTTGGGAGGTAATTCAGTTTAGATGAGGTCATGAGGTTGGGCCCTGCAGGATGGGAGTGGTGACCTTTTAAGAGGAGACACCAGAGAGCTTACTTTCTCTTGCTCTCTGCCCTGTGACAGCAAGAATGCAGCTATCTGCGAGCCTCAACAGAATCTGACCCTAGTGATCTTGGATTTCCTGCCTTCAAAACTGTGAGAAAATAAACTTCTGTTGCTTAAGTCACCCAGTTGACAGTATTTTGTTATAGCAGCCCAAGCTGAGGCAGATGTGTTAACCAAATATTGGAAAAGTGACACTACAATCAGTGCCAGAAATGGAATCTTAGTAACTTTATCATTACTCAGGTAATAGCAAACTCAACAGCCAGGAAATTACTTGCTGTTCAAGCTAGAAAATGTTGCTCTAAAAAAGACACAACTGAATAAAGTTTAACTTGATTACTCATCAAAACATTAGTAGTATCAACCTAGGCAGAAGGTTGGGGGGGGAACCTCCAGTTTGACTGCAATCCCAGCAAGTGTGAAATAAGCATTAATGACAAAGGTTTAATTTTTCTATGAAGGTAAAACCAAACTGAAGGTTCCTTTTGTCCAGACTTCTACTTATGGCTGCAACACTTTAGGTGAAGCGCATTGGATGGAATAATGGCTTTTCACTAGAATTGGATTATGAACAAAGGTTTTATATAGTCCAAACACTGCTGGATATTTTCAAACACTCCTCATGCAGTCCCTTAGGAGGACAGGTGGGCAATACTTAAGAAAATGAAATATAATGCATTCTTAGAACCAGGAAATTCCATTTCAAAGAATTTATCTTACAGACAGACATACTCAATAGATTCATGAAGCACACACAGATATATGTATGACCATGTTCACACTGCAACACTGGGAAAACCTGGAAACAATCTAAATGTCCCTCACTAGGAAAATGGCTAAATAAGTCACAGAACATCTATGCAACTGAATACTATGTGGTCTTAAGGTAGAAGGGGTTAGCTTTTTATTTCTGACATGGACAGATGTTTAAGTCTTATTAAGTGAATAAACGATAGCGTTGAGACGTAATGTTTCCAGCTGTGTGTTTGGAACAAACGTGTGTGTGTGTGTGTGTGTGTGTGTGTGTGTGTGTGTGCGCGCGCAAATGAATAGGAACTTTTTGGAAGAATGCACAACTAATTCCGTGATTGCTGCCAGGAAGGTTTGTGAGTAGTTACAAAACTTTCACTTTTCATTTTATAACATACTAAGTAGCTTGAAAAAAAAACTTGAACAATGAGCATGTATTTTATAATTTTAAGTTCAATTATAAAATTGAAAAAAATCTTTAATTTTTGTATTTGTTTTACAAATTAAACTACACAATTTCTGTTATTGTTAGTACCAATGTTTAGCACTGCAGCAAGGAAAACAGAGTTTAGAATCAAATCTGGGCTTAGGTTTAGATTCTGCAACTTCTTACCTGCATGGCCTTTGGCAAGGAATTTAACCACATTCAGCCTAAATTTCTTTACTCATAAGAGATCAATACCCACGTTTTCTGGGTCTGTATGAGAATAAAAATGAGATAATAGGAAAATACTTGGTAAAATGTTCAGTGAAATACAGGCATTAAATTGTTTTATTACAACAAAAGTTTCCTGTTGAAATCCTAAATTACAGTCACTTCCCTGTATGACTGCATCAAATACAAACTCTATAAAGGCAGGGGCAGTATCTCCCTCACTGTTGTCTTCCAAGTACTTAACAAAGAAATCACTCAAGCATGGTGGAGACTGTGTGAGCTAAGCCAGCCAAGTGTTAATGGGCAAATACTTGCTCAAATAAAAACGTTCCTGACAACATTTGGCCATGTTTGGCAGGTACTCTACTCCCTTGAGTTTTACTAAAGATTAATTACCCATCTCAACTCCCCACTCAAGTGGAAAAGACTGACCATTAGGCTCCCTCTTGGCAGTCACCTGATTTTAATTAAAAAATAACTAAGTGCCTCAGAGGGAAAGTGAGGACTGAAGAGGCTAGTAAAAAATGCATGAGTGAGTTCTTTTCTAAAGTTAGATTCACGGAGTAGTTACTACTTGACTAAACAAATGTAGGAGGCACAGTATGATCTGCCCAGTGTGAACGCCCAGTAGTGTGTCTTGAAAGCAAATATATACTTTGGCTTATATAAAATTGTCATGACCTTATAAATTTTGTTTGTTTGTTGTTAATCCTCACCGCAGGATATTTTTTCCATTGCTTTTAAGAGAGAGTGGAAGGGGAGGGAGCAGGAGAGAGAAAAACATTGATGTGAGAGACACATCCACTGGTTGCCTCCCACATGTGCCCCACCTGGGGATGGGGAGTGAACTCACAACTCAGGTATCTGTTCTTGACGGGATCTGAACCTGCAACCCTTCAGTGTGTGGGCCGTTGCTCTATCCACTGAGCATACCAGCCAGGACTAAATTTTTAATAAATCTTCCTTTTGTACATGTTTATATGAAAGAACTTCCTTAATATTAAGTAACTTACCTAAATTTATAAATGCAATTACTTTAATAATGCCACAACCTAAAATGTGAGTTATTTGAACATATCATAAAAGGTATTTTAGGGAGGTAGTATATCCAAATACTCAACAGGAAAGGAGATTATCTGAGACACGGTTTTACAACACAGGTTCCGAAGGAATTGGTTTATCCCCTTTAAAGTAAACACACTTTCCCTCCTCCAGATTACTAAAATGATGGTGGCTCTTCAGTAGGCGGAGATGACATGCAGGAGCTATTACAGGTGTAACTGCTTGCACACAGACAGGCACATTCTCTTCCTTTCACTCAATCAGTATTTCCTGAATTTATACCACATGTCAGTCACTGTTTTAGGCCCTGCGTTATGTTCTTAGAGAAAGCAAGCAATGAAATATATATTACTATATAATGCCAGTGGAGCAGGTGTAGATGTTCGGCAGGCAGTTGGATATTTGAGTCTGGAGTTCAGGGGGAGACCGCAGGTATGATTTGGGAGTCCTCGGAATAATCATGGTATTTTATGCCATGAGACTGCATAGGATCATCTGGCGAGCACAGGTATAGAGGGAAGAGAAGGGGCGCACCCACATTTAAGGCTCATGGAGAAAAGAGGAATTCCGCAGAAGAGAATGAGAAGTCATGGCCAGGGATTTAGAAGGAGAACCAGGAGTGTAGGTCCTGGAAGCCATGTAAGAAAATAGTGCAATAAGATCTGAGGACAAATGCTGGCTTGCTAAGAGGTTGAGCTAAGATGACTCAGAACTGGGCACTGAATCTGGAGACATGAAAGGCCCCGTGTATCTTGACAGGAAATGCCCGGATGAAGAGACCTAGGCAAAGACAGGGAAGAACTGTGTACAGTGACTCTTTTGAGGTGTCTGGCTAAAAAAAAAAGCCACTCTACTGAGGAATTCCCTTTGCTTTGCCATCATGGAATACAGCCGAGGTACCAGTCCTTTTCACACCCTGCTCCCTACATTTTGGAGTGCAAAGCTATTCTCAATTTTGACCTGACAGGCTGGCAAGCCCTCTTATTCCTCCCGGTCAAACTGCCTTTTGTTCACGTCCACCACTGCTTCTGAGCTACAACTGCTGAGCCCCACGGCTGATCCTGACCCTCCTCAACAGTGCAGCTGTCATTTCTCATCTCTCTGCCTCTGCCCCTTCCAATTCTTTTTCCCTGCTTTTCTTGTTTGTCACTATTTTATTGTCTCTTATTGCTTCTCCATACTTTCCGATGTCTGAGCAGTAAAGGTGACTTTCTGGACATCAGTGACGGAGTGGATGACTTCCCTTGCACACACAACCTGATCCCAGTAGACAGGAAGAGTAATCTCTGAAATTGTGGCTCTTCTCACCTGTGTACAGCACCTTTTCTGAAGGCCGAGTGCTGGTTCTCGGACATCTGAGGCTTCCTTTAGGCTCGTCTCCAGATGACTAGCACATTAATGAGTATGGTTACGCTTCATTCCAATAATGGTAAATTCCTAAAAGGCAGGAACCTTTTCTCTCCTTTCCTTATATCATCCACTCAACAGAAACTAGCCTATGTGTTTAAGCAGCATGAGAAATGATGGAGGTGCAGAGAAGGTGATATAGCCACTCCCCTCATAGAGCAGGTAATAGTCTAATAGTCTAATTATTACTCTAATAGAATGGAGGTGGAATGACTTCATTTTATTACTTTATTTTTTAAGCTTTATTTACTTATTATTTTTTAGTTAATCTTCACCCGAGGATATTTTTCCATTGATTTTTTAGAGAGAGTGGAAGGGAGAGGGAGAGACAGAGAGAAACATTGATTGGTTGCCTCCTTCACGACTCCAGACCAGGGCCAGGGAACCTGCAACCAAGGTACGTGCCCTTGACTAGAATCAAACCCGGGACCCTTCAGTCTGCGGGCTGACACTCTATACACTGAGCCAAACTGGGCTAGGGCCATTTTATTCCTTTAAATACTCCCAAAATGTTAGATATTTATTTTTACAATGCCCTGCTTTAATTTTCTAATTCAAATTTTCATTACTGAATTACAGTAATGATAGTGGCTATGGGAAGATGATATAATTAGAAAGTAAAACTGAAAGATGTTGGTAAGGGTTAAGGGAGAGGGAGAAATTAAAAGAGACAATTAGATTTCTGACATAGACAAATGTGTGGATGGTGAATGGTAGTGTCGTTCATTAAATTTGGGAAAACAGAGCATGACACAGGTGTAGGGGTAAAATAAGTTAAGATTTGGTCATATGAAGTTTGAAGCACCCAGAGGACATTCACCTGGGATTAAAAGCTAATATAAAGGTCTTGAATCTATAACTTGGAGAAAAAAACCTGAATTGTAGAAAGAAATGTGGATATTCTCAGCATATATATGGTAACTTAAGTCCTGAGAAGAGAGGAGATTGACCAGGTATATGTAAAGAGTAAAAAGAGAAGGCTTTAGGACAGAAGTTGGAGGAAGAGCAATGTAAAAAACTGAATTTTCCAGAATGATCTGTGACCCATCTGCATTATAATCTCCTGAGGAGTTTGATAAAAATGTAGAATCCTTGACTCCACCACCAACCTCCTGAATTAGACCCTCTGAGTGGCCTCTGAATCTGCATTCAGGCAAGAACCAGATTATTTTTGTACAAAGTAAAATTTGAGAACCATTGATCTAAAAGGTAAGTAGAGTAAGAAGAGCAAAAAAAAGTGAAAAAAGCTGTACTTTGCTCACTGCTAAAGAAAAATGAGAATTTTGTGTCATAGTAGCCAATGGAAAAAAGCTGGCAAAAAAAAAGGAAGCAGCCAGTAAATACTTGTTCAATAAATAAGTGGGGACAGTATTTAAAATTATAGTTTATCTCTGTGTATTTCCAAGTTCCTATTACTACTCTGCAGTATAAACAAAATTAATACTTGGGTAATTGATAAGAAGAAAAATAATAGTGGGAAATACCTAAAAATAGTAGATTGAATAAGAGTCATTTTGATTCCAAAGTCTAGGACAAACTGCAAAGGTTTACCAGGTGCCTAGTAAGTTAGTGAATAACCACCATGACCTCTCAGGTCCAAGTAAATCCCTGAAGTGTATAAACAAGGAAACAGTACTCCATGGCAAAAAGATGGGTTCAGTTTTGAAAAGCTGTGAAATAAAGCTGTCAGCTTAATGGTACTATATCGATGCTCTCTCCCAGATTAACCAAATTACTTAACATCTGACCAAAATCAAGCCACTCCTTCATTTATAAGCTATTAGAAACCAATAGATAAAGACTTAGTCTGTCCAACTAAATCTGATAGCTCTGCTTTAGCCATAGCTACTGAAATAGTTGCTTAACAAACGAATCTTTGCCAAGGCTGCTAGGCTTCAGGGCATCATTTTGTCAGAAACCTTGTTTGTTCTGAACAGTTAAAAGGATCTGCACTCCTAACACATCTACTTGATAGATAGGAGGTAAATTAATTCACACCTATTTGGGACCCTCCCTGCCCACCTATCCCCAATTTGAAGTCAACACAAAACATGTTGTAGAGGTAAAGCAAACTGGAAAAGGGAAGATATTTACTTCATTAGTCCTATTTTTGCTTTTATTTTTATTCCTTCATTTGTAGGTGTTACCAGAAAGGGATGGGCACTTCAAATTTACTGATTACAAAGTGTTCACTTGTATGCTACTGCAGATAAATACATTTTTACTGATTGTTACAACTAAATACCATTCATTAGTTGTGTGACTTGGGGTGACTTTCTCGTCTAAGAGTTGTATGATATATTATTAAATAATTTTTCCAAATCTAAAATTCTATCATTCTAAGATTAGAGAGGGAAGAAGATAAATATTATAAGAGATCTGAAAAAGATGATACTCTATTTACTTAAAATTTTAAAGCAATGAATCCAGTACTAGCTAATAGTACAACTTCTTGACTCAATAGGCTGCAACAAACAAACTTGTAACATTTCAAGAATCCATCTGTTAGAACAGGAAACAATTCCCACCCCCCACCCCCCACCCCCCGCCCAAAAAGATGTAATATATAGTAGCTAGGCTCTCAAGCTAATGCACAAATATATTTAATCTCTAATGCAAGTGAGTTGCTAGACACTTTAAAATATATTTTTATTGATTTCAGAGAGAAAGGGAGAGATGGAAACATCAATGATGAGAATCATTGATCAGCTGCCTTCTGCATGCCCCACACTGGGGATCGAGCCCACAACCCGGGCATATGCCCTGAATGAGAATCCAGCTGTGAACTCCTGGTTCATAGGCTGACGTTCAACCACTGAGCCATGCTGGCTGGGTGCTAGACACTTTTGATAAAAATAGAAAACAGTTGTTGCTACACTAGTAATTAAGCAAAAAGAACATAAAAATGAAACAAAAAAAATGTTTATCTTGAAGCCTCTTCTTCACAATGAAGTCAACCAAAAGATCCATTGGCCTGATTACACACAGGGTAGATCCTCCTAGTGACTAGATTATAATAGTCCACTGTTCAAATCCATGGACTCCAAGTTAAGGACCCTGCTCAAATAACATTAGAGGGCCTGATCTTCAGGTACAGAGACACTAATGGTTCAGAAGTATTCCAAAGCCCGAAGTTGGGAGAAAAACACAGAACTGGAGAAGATAAGGAAGGAAGGGGCCTTTTTTAGATATCCCCTGATCCCATGGGGAAATGAACTTAGTGACTGGAGCATTCTCTCACATCCCAGCTCCAGGATTTCCTGGACAATGCTCCTGGGAGTTCAGTGGTGGCTCAGTACACATGGAGCCTAAAAACACCACAGATATGCTTCCTAGCTGGAGCAGGGACTGTGGAAAGAACAATTTCCTGAGCTGCTATGCCAATTAGTAGACACCTGCTACTGCCAGAAGCAGCCCCAGCTTTGACTATGAGGAGGCTGTGAAGGAATGTCTGCTTCCTGGCTCTGACTGAATCCCCATTTCAACCCCTTTACAGATCTAGGGCTTCCAATATATGTGCATGTTCACGAGTCTGCAGTCTGAGCTTGTGGGTGCCTATCTTTATCATCTGGTAAGGCTAGAAATAGAAAAACCAAACAAATGTTCAGTCTTTTCTCCTGGGAAGGACTACTTACTGTATTTTAAACTTTAACTATAATGATAGAAAATATCTCTTTAAAACTATACTTGGGCAACTCTGATTTTTAATTCATAAATACTTCTCCACATTCACTATGAAAACAATGACCTATTATATCTAATTTAAACAGGTTTAAATATCAGCGGAAGAGTTTCAAAAGGTATTTGTCACTCTAGTTTTCTAAGATCTGTTATTTCAATTTGCCCTTGGCCTTTTCCCTGATATTAGGCAACTTTAAAATTGAAATCACACTCAGATAGTATAACCAAAAACAAGTAAAAAGAAATGTGGTATGTCATGTAGGACACAATATATACACTAAGCTTTTAATTATGTTTCTGAATGTATGGATAGATCTGCAGTATACTCAAATCTACATACTGAAGGGATCTTGCAATTCTTTAACAAGTATATCCAAATGTGATAATTAATCACAATTATAATGGAAGTTTGGATTTTGCCTGCATTCAAATTATTGCTGAAAGGGCAGCATGGGTAATGCACACACAGCTATCAGAGTGGAACTTAGAAGCTGACCATGATATCCAACTCTTTATACATGTACCCTTTTCCTCTGATTAAATCCAACTTTCCTTCCCTAGCCTCCTATTGTTTCAATATAGTCACCAACTTTATTTCTTCTAGTATACATTTTTATGATTGCTCGAATCTAAGTATATGTTGTGTAGCAAAACATTGGAAAATTCACTGAAAAGGGTCATTTAAAAAGGCATGTAGTAAAGAACCTTGCTTTCCTAACTTTAAGCCTAATAACTTACTGCAGTGGTGACTTGGCAGAGATCCAGAAAATTCTTTAGACTTCTCCCTTTCTGATGCAACCCATACCTTTCCCCACTAAAACATATACATCAATGTGCAAAACGAAGGAATTTGTTTAAAAAATAAAAACCAAATCAGATTCTACTTTCCCATTGCCATGTTCAGCATAAAAGTAATACATTTCTATCAGCTTTGCCTTTTCAGATGGGCTACTTTCTCAGCTGAGTGGCAGGACACCAAAATGGGAAGGAGAAACCAATGTCATGGAGTATAAATAGCTGTGGCCAAAAACAATACTGTAGAAGAGCCAATAGGAGAAGGGATCCCCAAATTGCAGCACGAGCGAATTAACTCCGTCTCCCTTCATGAGGGCCTCAGGGAAACCATCATCAGGAAACGAAAGAAGGGGGCAAGTAACCAGGACTCACGTAAGATTTTCAATCTTTCCTTAGAGATGAATGTGCAGGGTTTTCTAGGGTTTCTTTTTTTTTTTTTAAATATATTTTATTGATTTTTTTACAGAGAGGAAGGGAGAAGGATAGAGTCAGAAACATCGATCAGCTGCCTCCTGCACACCCCCTACTGGGGATGTGCCCGCAACCAAGGTACATGCCCTTGACCGGAATGGAACCTGGGACCTTTCAGTCCACAGGCCGACGCTCTATCCACTGAGCCAAACCGGTCACAGCTAGGGTTTCTGAAATACATATTTCTTAAGCCTCAGCTGGCATGGCCACGAAAGGAAATATTTTCTAGTGTAAGGTAGGTAAAGAGGAAATGCCACCCAATAGGAAGTCAATCTTTTCTCAGATATGTTGAAAACCACTCACCAATACCAACGCTGATTTTTAAATGTTTCAACTCATTCATTATACTTGAGATAAAATGTGCATCCCATGGCAAATCTAAATGTGAGCCACACTCTACACAAAAGTAAACCTTGCATTGCGTTCCTATCACCGTTCATCACACGCCACTCTAAGGTCCGGTCATGTCACACAATGGTTAATACATTTGAGATCAGTGGGCTAAACTGCATGGGGCTCACATTCACTTTCTAAATGTTCGCTGAACTTTTCAGAATTGCTTTCAAGAGTGTTGAAATCCATTAAGTTCACCGAGATTCTGTAGCGCGCGCGCGCGCGCACACACACACACACACACACACACACACACACACACACGTACTCTTTGGGCATCAGCATCCACCAAATGCAGGCAAACCATAAAGTTATGTAAGAAAAGCAGGAATTAGTTCAGGCACAAGAATCCAGGAAATCGCATATCCTTCTTGCGGGGCTACAGCAACTAGGTGAAGACACAATGCCAAGCGCGCCGGGAAACGGAGGGCAGTGCCTGCTGAACGATGCAGGGGACGCCACCAGAGGCATCTTCACACATTCCTTCGGAAGGAGAGAGTGTCTTCTCTCGTGAGCCCCTGCCGACCTGGGTAACGGTACAAGGTGAAACCACCACAGCCAGGCAGGAATGCCAGCGGGTGGGGAAGGAGACGAGGGGAAGCAGCAAGCAATGACCCCCTGCCTCTGGGTGCCAAAGCTGTCACCGCCCTGGAGCCCGGCGCTGCCACCTGCTTTCTACTTCCTCCGGGAGCGCTGGTGACGCGTGGGCCCGAAGGGAACCAGAGGCAGAGAAAAAGGAATCTATGGTTTCTAAAGCCCCAGCAGGAGAAAATGTTCCCAGGGCCCGAACCCCCACAGCCGGGCGATGCTCCCCACGCGGCGTGCGGCCCCAGGAGTGGGAGCCTGAGAACTCGCAGGCGGCTAAGGCAAGGGCCGGGCACCAGTGGGGAAGGGGCGGCGCCGGGGTCCTCCGGGCCAGGGCGCGGGGACCGTGGGAAGGTGGGCCGGGGGCGGGGCTGCGCGGAGCCAGACAGCCAGGGGTCGGACCGGGGGATCCCCCCAGGGCGAGGGCCGGCGCGGGCGGACAGGGGGGACGCAGCCGCTACCTGCTGCTGGATCTTCCCGTCCTCCGTGACGACCCAGTGCGTGGTGGCGAAGGCCCCTCGAGCCGCCATACTCAGCAAGGCAGAAAGGCTGAGGAGCCAGCCTGGGCCGGAGCGCGGTGGCAGCTCGCACCGGCCGCGGACCCTTACTGCCGCCGCCATCTTGCCCCCCCGGCCGGGCCGCTAGCACCGGAAGCGGAAGCGGGCCCCCTCCGCCCGCCATCTTGGGGAGGTCGGCGTTGGAAGAGGAGGAGGAGCCGGCGGGGTGCTGACGGCCCGCCGCAGGCGTTCTCCAGCTCGGTTTGGGCAGCGGGGAAGGGCGGCCTCCGGTGGCTGGCGCACCTGGTTTCAGGTCGGAGACCGCTTTTTTGTTATTGTTGTCCTGCGTGGGAGCGTGGGAACCAGAGGGAGAGAAAAGTGGTTTGCGGTGGAGCCTACGCCAAAGGAGATTCACACACACATTGTAAAATAAAACCTTGGCTTTTATCTTATCTTTATTTCTGGTTGTGTAAAATAGTTGATAAATGAAAGGTATGCCTTCAAAGCACCTAAGGGAAGAGATGTTATGTTTTTTAACTTTCCTTTTTTGTTGGTTTATTTATTTTTATTTATTTCAGAGAGGAAGGAAGAAGAGAGGGAAACCTCAATGATGAGAGAATTATTAATGGGCTGCCTCCTGCACACCCCCCACTGGGGATGGAGCCCGCCACCCAGGCGTGTGCCCTGAGGGGGAATCCAGGTTCATAGGTCGAGGTTCAACCACTGAGCCACGCGGGTTGGGCGCGATGTGTTACCTTTTATTCTAAAAGCCTCCCATAGTGGAAGCTTCCTGATCTGGACATTGGTTACGACTTAACCATCGGCCTGGGTGCTCCCTCAACTCACTATCCTTCCCCCATTTCAGAAACTATAGGGGGAACTCAAATTAGTTCTGGGTGGGTAGAAAACAGCAAGTGAGATTTAACTTTAGCAAGTGTAATGGAAACAAATCTAATTTCTAAAAAAAAAAAACCACCTAAGAAATTGGAGATTTATTCCTAGAAGTTGTATGTTCATTCCCTAAAACTAATGTTACCACAAATAAGAAAATCCAGTAAAAATCTGGTCATCATAGGGTTGATATTAGAAATAACATCTGAGACAAAGCCTAGGTAAAATACTACATACTGTTCTAGTTTGCATTCAAGAATACACTTAAGTAGAAAAGGAACAGAGAGGAATAAATAAGGGAATGGTATTCCTATGAGGACAAACTAAAAATTATCATGCTATAAATAATGGATAAGGTTTTTTAAAAAAAAAAGCACAAACTCATGAAAGGTTTGAATAGAATGAACGTGATTTTAATCATAAAACCGGGATATTTGGGTGTATATAAGGGAATAAAAGCTTGCTGTGGGGGATGATCCTTGGCTAATTACAGAATGAATAATTACAATACAATTACTCCATAAAAACTGTCTTCCCCAGCAGCTGCAAAGATTTGAATAAATTAATGGCTGGTAAGTCTGTATCAGGAAAATCCTTTTGTGGCTGACCATCATGCTATCCTAGAGCAGCCCTGGTGTCGCTGTGGGTTAGAATGGGCTGAATGAACCCTGGCTCTCACCCACAGAAGTCCTCATGCTTCAGACTACCTGATATATTTGGCAAGCTATTTCTAAATTAAATTATTGTGTATTATGTATTCTCTGCCTTCCCTTTGAAGTCCCTCTTCACTTTGCATGTAGCTGTTGGGGAGATACACCTGTAGAGCACTTCTGGCCACAACCAGCCTCCCTCCCCACACCCTCTCTCAAACCCGATCAATTCAGAATTGTTCTAAAGAAATTCACTACACATAGGCAGCTAATTCCTTCCATTCCTGCTCAAACATAGTTTCCCCTCAAGTCTGGGCCAGCTTTGTTACTTTGACCAATAGAACGCAGAAGTGACACTTTGCCAGTTCTGGCCTGGCCCTCAAGGAGCCTGGCAGTTCTGCTTGTACTGTTTCAGAGCCCTGAGCCACCATGTAAGAAGCCTCCGCAAATACCCTGAGAGAGAGGCCCAGCGTCCCTAGCCATTTCAGCCACTCCAGCCAAGCACCAGACATGTGAGAGGAGCCATTTTGAGACATTCCAGCCTTATGAATGACCCCAGGCAACAGCAGGAAGAAAAGAACCACCGAGCTGAGTCCGGCCACAATCTATGAAAATAATAGACCATATTTTAAAACCCAAGCCACTAAGATTTAAGTACTATGAAGCAACATAATAAATTAACAGCATTAAAACCAGTGTTAACTCTCTCAGAGATATTTATATCCTAAATATTTTTGCTAAGGAATAAATAGTACTAAGAATTTTTTGCAACTTTCAGATAAAATGGCTCAAGGGAAGAAATTAGAAAGCCAGAAAAAATAATTTTATTAGTGTCCAACTCCTAGTTTCAAAAATTATATAATTTATAATGAGAGTAAATAAATCAAGGGATCTATTTGCCAAAATACTTTATGTTGAAAGACCAAATTAAATGCAGTTAGGGGTTTTTCTATCATTTGTTCAACTGGGAATTAAATTACAATTTACAGATCATAACTTCTGTCAACTATCATCCTATATTTCTATATGCTTTAAGCATCTAAAAGAGGAAGTATAATTAAAAAGGAAAGAGAAATATCCAAGTCTTAGAATAAAATAAGGGTAACAGGTGATCTATCTGGGTGTAGAAAATAAGTAGCAACAATTTTATTTAGGTTAAGATTTTTAAATGTTTTATTCACATAAAAAGGGAAACCTACCTTTTTGGGGGAGTGGGGGTGAAAGAACTAAGCAAACTAACCACTGAATTATGGAAACTTTATGAAAGATAAAAATATATTTATCTTTTTAGCTTCCTGTCCTCAGATGCTAATAGTCTTACTAATTGAAAGTAATTAGTAAAAAATTACTCAAGAGTTTAGCTGTTCAAAAAGTGCGAAGTTGCCCTGACCAGTTTGGCTCAGTGGATAGAGTGTCGTCCTGCAGACTCAGGGGTCCCAGGTTTGATTCCGGTCGAGGGCATGTACCTTGGTTGCAGGCACATCCCTAGTAGGAGGTGTGCAGGAGGCAGCTGATCGATGTTTCTCTCTCATCGATGTTTCTAGCTCTCTATCCCTCTCCCTTCCTCTCTGTAAAAAGTCAATAAAATATATTTTAAAAAATGCGAAGTAATATCACAAAGTAACATAGCATTAATTGCAATATTAGTGTTAGAGAAATCAGAAGAGTCAAATACTAGTAGAAGTTGACAGGCTTCTTTACAATCTGGTATTTGAGTTGTACCTTAAATAATAGATTTGAAAAGGAAGAGCGAGGAAAGGATTTCAGGCAGGGAACAGGATGAGCAAAGTCACTTCTAAGTGATACGGGTGATGCTTAAAACAGTTCAGTAAAAGACTAGAGATCAGAATTTGGCAGTCAGGACCTGTGCCGGCAGAATTCTAGGACTACTCTCAACGATGCTCAGCCTCATAGTATCTTCTCCCTTGAATGTGGGAGAACATGTGAATATAATTTCTGTGATTTATAATTTCCATTATATGACAAAAGGAATTTTTGCAGTTGTCCTTAAGTTTACTAATTAGTTGATTTGGGGTTAATCAAAAGAGATTATCCAGGTGGACTTTATCTAATCACATGAGCCCTTTAAATCAGGGCCTAAAGAGCAGAGATTGAAGGAAGTCAAGAGATTTAAGCAGTGGAGGTTTTCCTGCTTGCCTTGAAGGAATAGATGCCATATTGAGAGGGTCATGTGGCAAGGAATGGTGGGTGGCCTTGAAGTTTAGAGTAGACATAGTCAGTAGCCAGCAAGAAAACTAGGACCTCAGTCCTACTATGGCAAATTACTGAATTCTGCCAGGAACTTGAGAGTGCCTGGAAGAGGCCTCCAAGCCTCAGATGATATTATAGCTTTGATTATCCATCATGTGAGATCCTGGGCAGAGAACCTAGCCCCACCATGCCAGACGCTTGACCCATGGAAACTGAGTTAAGTGTGTGTTAAGCTGCTATATTTGTGGTTATCTATACTAATAAAAGGGTAATATGCTAATTGGTCAGGATGCCCTCACAGTAACTACCGAACAGCAGGCTGCATGGGGCCACAAGGCCAGCAGGGGGGTTAGTGAGGGATGACCAAACGACTGAACAGCAGGCTGCATAGGGCGACCAGGCCGGCAGGGGGGGCAGTTAGGGGCAATCAGGCAGGCAGGCAGATGAGCAGTTAGGAGCCAGCAGTTCGGATTGTGAGAGGGATTTCCGGGATCAGGCCTAAACCGGCAGTCGGACATCCCCCAAGGGGTCCCAGATTAGAGAGGGTGCAGGCTGGCTGAGGGGACCCCCACCCCCCATGAATGAATTTCATGCACTGGGCCTCTAGTTCATTACATAACAACAGAAAATTAACACAGGATTCCAAAGTACAAGGGTTATTATTTAGGGAAAATAGAGGTGGTTATGTGGTACATTAAAGCTACAGACACTATGATTCTACCCCCTTGCAGGTTAACTTGTGTCAAAGAAATTGCTAATGGGCAAAATATGTGATGTTGGGGCTTCTCTCAAACTCCTCACCACCCTTCATCCAGGCCCAGGTTCTAGAGTCAGGTAGATCCAATTCCAAATCTGAGTTCTGCTGCTTATTATCTGTATACTAGAGGCCCAGTGCACGAAATTCATGCACTCAGGGAAGGGGTCACTCAGTCCAGATTGCAAGAGGGCCCAGGCCAGGCTGAGGGACCCCACTGGTGCACAATAGGGGCCGGGGAGGGGCACTGGAGGTTGGCCAGCCAGGGAGGGACTGTGCGAGGGCTCCAGGGCATGTCCAGCCTGTCTCACTCAGTCCCGATTGGCCCGACCTCATCAGCAAGCTAACCTACCAGTTGGAGTGTCTGCCCCCTGGTGGCTAGTGCACGTCATAGTGACTGGTCGACCGGTCGACTGTCTGCCCTTGGTGGTCAGTGTACATCATAGCAACTGGTCAACTGGTCGACTGTCTGCACCCTGGTGGTCAGTGCATTTCATAGTGAGTAGTTGAGCAGCCTTAGCATATCATTAGCATATTATGCTTTGATTGGTTGAATGGCCAACTGGAAGACCGGACACAGCATATTAGGCTTTTATTATATAGGATGATCTTAGCCAAATTACTTAACCAGCCTATGCCTGGTAAATTAGCAAAGATTAACAGGAATATGCATGTACAGTGCCCAGTATACATTAAACGCTCAATAAAAGTTAGATGATGATGACTACCGCTACTTAGCTTTATACATAGGTAAGAAGAGTTTACCTCTATGCCCTAAAATAAAATGCTGAGAACAAAGAGACTCCAGCACTTGCCACTCCCCTATTATCCTACATTTCAATTGTTAACCTACCAATATGCCACAAGACTGTACACTGCTCAGTGGTCATATTTCCATATCTAATGTCTAGCAGAGTACTAGACAAAAGCAGGTAAACCGTACATTTTTAATTAAATGAATGCTCATTATTTCAGTCCTCAAGAAAAGCTGCTCTCGGGGAGAACGAAAACACTGTTGTGCATTGCTTCCATAGCATGAAGTGATGTTTAAACACTTGGCAATTTTTTTTTCCTGCAATGCACCAGGGTAGAGAAATGGTCAGGCAAAATTCTCCTCCTTTTTTTCAAAGAGAAAACCACAAACATAATGAACCTAAATACAAAATGACACACAACGCTAGAAGGCAGCCCTGAAATACCTAAAACAACATATCTAATAATCTAGAGGCCAGGCTAGTCGCTTGGACTGCCTGTTGGTTCACTAGTGGGAAGTGCTTCTCACCCTTGAATGTACATCCCAGTCACCTGGGACTTGAGAAGGTAGAATCCGACAGGGCTGGGGAGAAGAACCATGAATGTGTTTTTCTAATGCGCTCCCACCTGATGCCAACACTGCAGGTCTCCAGCCTAGACCTGCCACCTAGGTCCACACTGCCCAATAACATAGCCACTAGCTACCGTCCCTGAAATCCGGATAGTTCCAATTTAGACGAGCTGTAAATGTAAAATACATACCGATTTCCAAGGCTTAGTATTTTTTTAAAAAATTAATCTGTACTAATTTTATATTGAACTTACAATATTTTGTACATACCGGGTTAAAGAAAATGTTGTTTCACTCGTTCTTTTTTAGGGGTCCTCAAACTTTTTAAACAGGGGGCCAGTTCACTATCCCTCAGACCGTTGGAGGGCCGGACTATAGTTTAAAAAAAAAACTATGAACAAATTCCTATGCGCACTGCGGGCCCGGGACGAGTCAGCTGCTAAGCAGGACAGGCAGCGGCACCTGGCGGGCCGGATAAATGTCCTTGGTGGGCCACATGTGGCCCGCGGGCCGTAGTTTGAGGACGCCTGTTGGCTCGTAGATCACATTCTATTTCTACTGTACAGCGATGCCCTAGACCAGTGGTTGGCAAACTCATTAGTCAACAGAGCCGCATGTGGCTCGCGAGCCACAGTTTGCCGACCACTGGTCTAACCTGAAGGATCAACCAAATAGCCGGATGAAGACATAGTAGATGAGGAATTTAGGAGTTCTGGGCTTGAGATTAGGAGCCTACAAGCTTTGAGGCAGCCCTCTTTAGCACAGTCTGGCATTCTTAAAGCCAGGTGTTCAGTAGGTTTTGCTACCTCCAACTCAAATGCTTTTCCTTGAAATCTTTATTAGGTTGGTTCCAATAACCATCCAGGTCTCTGTTCAAACGAATTTCTCAGGCTTTTTCTAACCATTCTTTCTATGCTAGCTCTCTCACACACTATCCCAACAGAATGCTTCAGTGTCCTTGTAAACTCTTATTAGGCTCTGCATAATAAACACCATGAGCCCAAAACACTACCTTTGACTTAGTGAAAGCTTACTGTATCCAGCACTGTTTTTAGAGGCTTGAGCAACATGCAAAAATCCTTACTTTGTGGCATTTTAGCCACATTATAGTCTTATCAGGGGGAGACAGAGTAAACAACATATAAGCAAATTATATACTCCAGAAAACATATGGTAGGGTAAGTGGGATCTGGAGTCTTGGCAGGATAGAAAGGGGCATTGCAATGTGAAATGATTCCTTGAAGTGATCTTTGAGGATTTGAAGGAAATGGAGTAGGCAAGCAGACATAAGGAAGTGTGGCTAGAGGAAACAGCTAGTGCAAAGATTCTAAAGTAGGAATGTGTTTGCCTAGCCTGCATGAAGCCAACTGACTTGAGCAGTGTGATGGAGGGGAAGAGTAGCAGCTGGGGTCAGAAATTAAAGCCACAGCAATGCTTTTGATTTTCATTCCGAAATGAGGACCATTGAACAGCTTCAAGTAAAGGAGTACATGTCTCTTTGCTGCTGTGTTCAGAGCAGGCTAGAGAGTCGTGTACTAGCAGGAAGATCAGGTTATTGTGAAACTCTTAAACAAGAAATGATGGACACAAATTTGGCAGTCCACAGCATATAGGTGTTTTTAAAGCCACAGAAGGTGACCACCAAGGGACCTTATCTTGTCCTGGTGCATTTCAACTTCTGGCTTTAGAATATTTCTAACCTTTGATACTACTTCAGGAGACTTTTTTTTTTTTCAAGGCTGGTAGTCAAATTAAGAAGTCCCAACTTGTTTTTGAATATTAACTTGAGGATGGAAATATTTCATGCTTTGATTAGAGCCAAATCCCTTTTTTCAGAAGAGTGAATTAGCTTCTAAAAATAAATCCAAAAGAATGAAAATTAAAGATAACTTGCAAGACTGAACTTCTTGAAGGCAGAGCAGTAGCTTGTCTATCTTTGTATTTTCATGGTAAGACACACTGCTTGGCACATGAAAAGCAATCAATAAATGTTTAATGAAATCCAAGAATCTGAAGTAATCATAATCATAACACATCAAGACACAAAACAAAATTACAAAAGGAAATTTATTTCAAAAGCATAAGGAAACATTTACTTTTGAACAATGTGATAAACAGATGTCTTGCAAAAGAAAAACAATCATGACATGAAGTTTTTCATTCAAATTTTGAAGCAAAAGTAACCTAAGTTGTGCATTATTGCCTTAGGAAAGGGAAGGGGAACAATGAGGTGGCAAAGGAAGAAACACAGTCAACTCAATATCAAACTTAAAGTAGAGTCAATTCTGCTCAGCTTTGAATTTACAAATATTCTTTAAAAAAGAAAAAGAGGAAAAGTTACACTTAATGTTCAAATTTATATAACGGTAGTCCTAATACAATTCCTATACTTGAAATGGCTTTCGGCCACCTGGTCACAGTTTTCAAATAGCAATTCCAGATTCCTATGTCTGTTCAGATTCCAAGGGAGCTCAGGTTCAGCTCATTGTCTTTTGGAATGTTTAGATTATTGCCACCACTCCAAATCAAGCTGACCAATTTCTTATGCTCACTGGTATAATTCTAGTCTTCAAAAAATATTTATCCCATAAACATGTGCAGTAATTCTAACAAAGGGGTTTTGTTTTTCCCCCACTGTAAGGGTTAACAGTAATGAAGACACTGCCATTGGAATTACTAACTATTCCTCAAAAAATATGCCAAACTACTAGAAAATGTTATTCAGACATTGGATTTGAGTAGCAAACTTGGGGAGGGAATATTAACTGTGAAACAAAAATATATGAAACATTCAAATGCAGAGCAAAGGACCTATGCTACTAAAAATGCCCATGACATTAAACACTCCACAAACCCCCCATCTGTTTTTTAACCTAAAGATTCTATTGGCTAACTTATACAATAATTTTGATTAATAACCTGAGAAGTTAAAATCTTCAAAGTGGCAAAAGCAAACAGAGAGCATCCCTTATTATTGGTAGAACATGTTATCAAGTCACTTTTCCTGGATTGCCCTGGTTATTCAATTCCCAAAGTCTAAATTATTCTATGTCATCCTGTAGAAACCTATATGTACATCGGATTCAGTATTTTGGCTGTATTTCTCCAAAAGGGATCGCCAAACTCATCTTTGAAAACACAGCCTTTGTTTATTTTCAGTTTTAAATAACAATAATCATGTAAGTGCAACGGACTCAAAATCCCTCACCTCTGGGAAGAAAACCTAGATAACAAGTTAATAATGGATTCAGCCTCAAAAGGGTAATCACCATGTCAAAGATTACCTGTTCCTGGAATTTTAAAAAGTGATTTATGTTGTGTAGTCAGCATGCATATATATATATATACACACACACACATATATCTTATGTATGTATGTATATTATACATACACATTTCTATTCAAATAGTAAGATCCCATATTCAAAAGCTTATTATCACAATATATGGAGAAGAGTTAAGTAAGCAGTGCAAAGCAGCTTACATTCTCCTAAAAATGTAACACTTCTACATTTAAGTATTTTGCTCTTAGTACACTAGGTAGGAATGCTGAACCATTGCCTAGCAGCTTTATTAAAAAAACACACAATGAAAACCAAATGTTAAAATTGACCATTACTCTTCTCTATACATTGGGGGAAAAGGACAGAGGGGAGAAGAAAATCAGTAAGCTTTCAAAACTGATCATCTTTACCAGTTATCAGAAATAGAATTTCATTATATTTTAGATTTGAATAGCTCTCAAATTATTAAGATGTTTAAAAGATTCACAATATGAAGTCTGAATGATGATGATATTGCAAAAACAAGATTGCGCACAAAGCATCCAAAAATATCGCTGTGGTTTTACCTTGGACACAACCATGGTCTGTTACAAAAGTAGATCATACATACAAAGGTATAAAGAACAATAAGTTTTTAGCTGAAGGCAGCAGTCCTTTTTAAGGGACATCCCCGGCAATCCAATGAGTAGTAGAATTTAAGTATATTAAGCTCATGACGATGCTGAAGAATGTGATGTCTTATTCAGTAGAGTCTTCCCCGACTACGATTTCCTCGTGCTCCCCAACCTCGGCCACCTCTACTTCCCCTGAAGGCTCCTCTCTGCTCTACGAAAAAGCGAACAAGGGTTTAGGTCTTGCTCAGGACTTCACAGTACAGCAAATACAGCTCAGTGCTCTGAAGGAAGCAGTAGGCACTATAAAAGCAGCACTGGTATTCTGCTACACCATCCACAGATTCATCCTGTACATAAAACCAGGACAACATGTGTATCAAAGAACATATAACAAGGTGCAAAATATAGTCATAGTTGGTACTCAATTAAATGTACCCCATTAACAAAGATGTTTCAAGGTCACAATGTTATGATAACTATTTATTAGTTCTTTACTTCAGTGCCTATCACTATCACAGATAATGAAACTATAAAAATTTCTATACTTAGTATGAAATTAACAAAAAAGCCACTGGCTTTCAAAAGTTGGTGACATACATGTAAAATATCTTAAACTATCAATGATCAATTATGAAATATTAGGCTAGCTAGACGCTAGACTGACACAATTTTCCTTTCAAATGCAATAGATAGGCAATTTGTTTTGGGTCATCATATTTCAAGCACCAAAACTCAAGAAAAATATAGATATAAATATAGATGTAAATGCTGACAGCTTTTCTCCCTGCTTTATCAGCTATATGAGCTGCTCAGAGATGCTGCCAAAAAGTGATGATGTGTATACATATGATATTTGGGTTACTGATTATAAATTAAGCACATCTTTTGCTGAAAAATCAAGTCACGTGTGTCATATGGTAGAATAAGATGTTGACTCACTAGGCAGTCTCTTTTATAGCTCCAGAAACATATTTCTGAGGAGTCTTTCCAGTAAAGAAAATTGACTGAAGTTATCAGCAAGCCTGGACTTTCATCATACATAAATTAAGAGTCTCAAATTTCTAATTCCAGAGGTCAAATCTCTTCATTGAACTTTCAAACTTCCTCATTGCAGCAATTTTATTAGGAGCAAGAAAAAGAAACTGTGTTGCTATTTTTGGATCCATAATGTTGGATACTTGAAAAATTCCTATTGAGTTGGGACTGCAACCCATTTTTTTTGCCATTATGGCTAGAAATATAGTTACCTTATTTGGGTGATGTTTTGATAATATATGTTTTTTGCCTCCAGAAACTCTGAGTTAGAAAACTAACTAGATCTTTCTCCAGCTTAGCCAACATTTCTAATAGAATGGGATCTGATTCAAAGTCACCTCTCATGACACATTTTTCTAAGTTGATCAGTATGCACACCATTAAATGAAACCATTATATTTATTACTCCAGTGAACACATTCATAATATTACTAGATGTTCCGAGGGGAAGAATGCAGTGACTACGGGTGCATTCAGGTAGTTTTGCAACCTTTATGTAGCTATAACTCTGCATTTTTTACTAAGACTGGGCCTCATCTATTGCATGTCTGCACATTTCCCCCCACCATACTCATTATAAAACCTTAATTTTTCGGCCTAACTGGTTTGGCTCAGTGGATAGAGCTCGGGCCTGCAGACTGAAGGGTCACAGGTTCAATTCCGGTCAAAGGCATGTACCTTGGTTGCGGGCACATCCCCATTAGGGAGTGTGCAGGAGACAGCTGAATCGATGTTTCTAACTCTCTATCCCTCTCCCTTTCCCTTCCTTTCTGTAAAAATTCAATAAAACATATTAAAAAAACAAAACAAAAAAACCTTAATTTCTCAATAAATTTAACATCAACACACTTACTAAACATCCTCATCGATATCATTATTATTACCTATAAGCTAATAACAGACTACTAAAATCCACCCTTTCAATTGTTTTTCAATCAATTTTAATATGAGGAACTGGGTTCCCCTAAATTGGTCAGCTAATTACTTGATCCTGTTACCTTTTCTATACTGGCTATTTCTTTTTGATCTGCAACTGATATAGCTGTTATTACAGTACAAAGAGTCACCAAGTTTTCTTTTTGAAAGGCTTCATCCTGAGAGACCATTCAGCACTTCTGTGTTTTTCCCAGTGGTTTCAAGCTTATATTACTAACTTAAAACATCACTACTCCCAGTTAAAATTATGCTATAAAAATTTTTATATTTTAAAAAGATAAAAGGTAAAGGACACAAGTCACAAAATATAGAATGTTTACTACTTCCAGGTTACTGGGGAACTTTCTTCATAGAAGGACTACTAAACATGGGTATGTTTGTAAATGATTTGATTGAAAATACACCAGGAAGCTGAACTCAGTTGTGGGAACCAATACTATGTTCATAAAGTAAATAAGTGAGACATGGGCTAGTAAAACAATAAACTTGGATAAGGAAACAAAGTGTAAATATATCTGCATGGACTCAAAGAACAATCACAAATTATGGCTCCTTCTTTATGGTGAACAAGTTTAGGCCCATGGCACTGGTACAGTTTATTTTCTTTACAATAAACCTGTTCTATAGGGTGGGTGGTAATATTAACACTACCTGTTTCCCTAATAACACAAAAGGAATATATTTCCCAACCCTTCAGTGTATATGACTTAAAAAACATCAACAACCATTTAGTCTTCCCTGGAAAAAATAAAGCAAAGCATGAGCTTGGCTGACATAGAAAAGTAGAATTATGATGATTTTGCCAAATGTAGGTAACAAAATCTATTCTGTTTTTCTTTTTTGAGTGATTAATGGATAGTATTTATTAACATGTTCTGTAAAATTTTAAATTCAATACAATGGAAAATTTTATTAGCAAGTATTGCAATTGGGACATATTGCAAAATGCCCTGTTTTGTTTTTTTTTAAAATATATTTTATTGATTTTTTACAGAGAGGAAGGGAGAGGGATAGAGAGTTAGAAACATGGATGAGAGAGAAACATCGATCAGCTGCCTCCTGCACACCCCCCACTGGGGACGTGCCCGCAACCAAGGTACATGCCCTTGACCGGAATCGAACCTGGGACCTTTCAGTCCGCAGGCCGACGCTCTATCCACTGAGCCAAACCGGTTTCGGCTGTTTTGTTTTTTTTTAATGTAAATCATTTAATCCCATTATAAGAAAATTTAAAAATATAAACAAAATCTATTCTTAAAAAGACCACAAAACATTTTCCCCCCTCCAATTTTGAGGCAACAATAACATCCCAGAAAAAAAGAAATGCAGCATGCTTCTGATATGCAACATCTTCCTGATATGCTGTCATTTCCCCAAGGACAGGCATAAAAAAGGGGTAAAAATTCTGAGATAGATGGGCCCACCAATTCTAATCTGTAGTACTGCAAGAATATGCATAAGCAGATAATCAACTCTCAAATATAAAAACTAGAAGAACATTTACTCCTATTTTCTATTAAGAATCAGAGTTGAGTTTGCTTTGTATTCAATTTATGACAAACCCCCAATTACAAGTTGCGCCCTATAGAAATATTAAAGTATGGGAAAGTATTGTAATACTGAACACAAAAGATAATCATTGGGCATGCTTGTTTGCCCTTTGTTACTTTGCTGACTACAGAACTGAAGTTGTGACTCCTGGATTTTTGTCTTGGGTAAAAGGTTTTTCACGTTGATAGTTTAAAAAATATCACATACAATCTAAGGGTTTGCATTTTTCAAATGCATTATTATCATCCGATTCTCACTATCAGGCACAGGGCAGAACCCTCATGGAAACGCGAGTAAGTAACCTGCCCAAGTGAAGTAATACAATGCTCTATGTATTGCCATAGTTCTTGATTATGTTCATTAAATCAAATGACAGAATCTGATCTAAGAGTTGATTTTTTTTTTTAAAATATATTTTATTGATTTTTTACAGAGAGGAAGAGAGGAAGGGAGAGGGATAGAGAGTTAGAAACATCGATGAGAGAGAAACATCGATCAGCTGCCTCTTGCACGCCCCCTACTGGGGATGTGCCCGCAACCAAGGTACATGCCCTTGACCGGAATCAAACCTGGGACCCTTGAGTCCGCAGGCCGACGCTCTATCCACTGAGCCAAACCGGTTTTGGCTAAGAGTTGATTTTAAAAATGGTTTATTTTAAGACATCATATTAACTAGTAAAAGTGAGGACAATATTTGGACAAAAGTCTAAATATGCCTAAAGTAACACAAAATCCTTTCCATTTACAAAATGCTTTCACAAATATTATTTGAAGTTTTTAAGATCTCGGTGTTACACCTATTTTTCAGGTAAGAAAAGAGGCTGAGATGCACGTTTTCATATTATTACACAAGTAAAAGGATTCAGTGATCTTTCCCACACTAAAGTTGCTTCAAAGAAAAAAGGCAAAAAGCGAAAATAGTATTTAGTGTTTGTTCTGCAGCAAGCCATTATCTAGGCAGCATGCAACGAATAGTGAAAGTGGCTCCACCAAGTTCCTTTCCCAGGAACTACACTCATTCAGCATCTCAGTATCAAGCTGCCATAGCTTTGAACAGTATCTGTGAGCACCTGTACTCTACCTTGATTTTATGCATACCTGAGCAAGATGTGTTCTAAAATATCAGAAAAGCCTGAGACTTTGTAAAGGTGTTATGCTTATTTTAAAACTGGATGTAATTAAGCGTTTCAATTGTGGTGAATGAAATAAAGATGCTGTGTGTTGAATCAGCCTCTGTTCACCATTTGTACTACTTACACAGAGAATGTTGAAAGCTGCTGGTTACCATAGTTTCTGCTAGTATCAAAGTGATCTTTTACGTGGCATCCAGTAACAAAGTATACTGCTTGAGTGGGACTGATGCGTGTAAACATGGTGTGCATTTATCATCATTCCTGCTTTGACTATATGTATTATTTTTGTTTTTTATTAGAGGCCAGGTGCGTGGAATTTGTGCATGGGTAGGGTCCCTAGGGGCTGCCTGCGGGGAGGGGGAAGCCTCCCTTCCCCTGGCCGCCTGCTGCTGCTGGCCCTGCCCCCTGGTCAAACTCCCGATTGAGGGGACAATTTGCATATTAGGCTTATATAGGATGTATAATTTGGTAGGTTATTTTTTGGGTCTTGGAAGGCTCTAAAATTTTTCTACATAAATTAAACATAATTGCTTCGCTTCACACCATTTCGGCTTATGAAAGGTTTATAGGAATGCTCTACTTATGGATAGTGGGGGAAACTTGTACTGCAGAATTACTTCTGATTGGTAATCAAGGCCAATAACAAGTATGTTTGAGTGCTAGTATTATTAAACAAGAGGCCCAGTGCACGAATTCATGCACATTGAAAGGAAATTAATTAGAAGAAATATTTTAGAGGCCAGGGAGGGACCAAGGGAGGTTGGCTCCAGGGTGTGTCCAGCCCATCTCGCCCATTCCCGATCGGCCGGACCCCGGCAGCAAGCTAACCTACCAGTTGGAGCGTCTGCCCCCTGGTGGTCAGTGTGCATCATAGCGACTTGTCGAGCGGTCGACTGGTTGGACACTTAGCATATTACGCTTTTATATATATAGATGTCTTAAAACGAGATTTGTGGAGTCAATGATATTTTTGTCTATTCTTCGTTGAAAGGGACTATGAGGAAGTAAGTCAATGAGAAACAAACTTCACTTCTCATTCAATAGCCCTGGGAGAGAATAGATTAGTGGGAAACCCTTCTGGCACTAACAGCTGAAGCTGACAGGAAGACTGCACTCTGGGCAGCAGGGAGACCACAATGGGTCATATCTTCCTTGCCAGATGACACTTTAACATCTGACTCCATTTCTATGACTTCTCCTTTTGAAACAGTGTAGAAGACAGGAGGACAAGCAGTAGGCTGACAAGGACCAGGGGGGATCACTAACACCACATCTGCTAGAAGCTATAGCTCTATCCCTGAAGGAGAATGCACAGATTGTCTTGCCTTGAAGCTAGAACAGGGAATACCAGGAATGGATGGTTCATGCCAATTTCCTTTTTTTTTTTCTTTCTGTTGGCTCCTCTGAATACAAGAGGCATATTTTTCTTTTTTAAGTGCTTAGTGCTACATGCTTAGTTCAGTGAGCCCGCAAGAATGTGTCAAAAAGGAACAGGATCAATTGTTTCCCCAATAGCTCTAATTCCCCAAGCTAACTCAGAAAAATCACAGAGAACAGCTATAATACTGTATATAACTGATAATGAAAATCAAGTACAACACAATTTCTGTCTAATCTCTCATACTGCTTATACCCAAACGGAAACGCTCACCATAATTAAAGTTGCCCAAATTGCTGCTATATTTCCCACTAGGAGGATTATAAATCTGCCTTGCATCTCTTTTTGGTCCTGCTGGAGATTTCTTGGGTGGTGAACCAGAAGTTGTATCTTCAGTGGCTCTCTTTTGCCTATAACAGTAAAAAGAACCGCAATAAAAAAAATTGCATTAAACCAGAGGCACTTATAATTTAGCATAGGCACTCTAAAGATGATAGTCATACCAGAAAAAAGGAATAACATTCTGATGTCATCAAATTAACTGTGCCTTCGTTATGCAGACATTATCAAAAAAGATTTACAAGGCTTTAAAATAATCTAAAATACGTAGCTTCAAAGACTATATGCAAGTGACCCTTTTTGTAAAACTTGTCAGAAAGTCTAGTTATGCCACATGAGTACAAATAGGCTGAAAAATCTAGGGCTGTATTCCACCAGTTTATTTTATAAGTACTAGAATTAGATTTTGTATTTTAAGTCATACTTCTAATAGTCATATTTTAACATCTTATTAAGAATCATTTAATAATGTACCATTTTATACAGTAAATATAACATCTGAATTCACATTTTTATATTTGTAAATCATAAGTATTAGAACACTTAAATTCCTTTTAAATATAATTCTTACCCAATTTCAACCTTCTGTACAGGTTTCCAGGATAATGTTACTGTGCTCTTATAAGAGGGAGGAATGTGGAAGAGATCCTGAAGAGACAAAATTAGACAAGATTTCTATGTATTTGATGGTGAGTGGAATGGTTGGGTGGTGAGGGTAAGAAACAGAAAGACATCTTAAAGATTAATTTTAGGAAAGGAAGCTTTAATTTATCTTTCTTGCTCTTGTGCTGGTGATTAAGGTCCTAAAAAATGCTGCAAGAAAAAAAACTAAACAAGGACAATTTTGTTAAAAGTTACACCCCTATTACTACCCTGCTGGTGTTGCTCAGTGGTTGAGCATCGACCTATGAACCAGGCAGTCACATCTGGATTCCAGGTCAGGGCACATGCCCGGGGTTGTGGGCTCGATCCCCATTGTTGGGCATGCAGGAGACAGCCAATCAATGACTCTCTCATCACTGATGTTTCTATCTCTCTCTCCCCCTCCCTCTCCCTCTCCCTTCCTCTCTGAAGTCAATAAGAAAAGTATATATTAAAAATAATTCTTTTTTTAAAAGGTACACCTATTACTTATTAATCCCTTGTTGTGCACAACACTTAAGAAATTGAAGCTAAGTTTTTTCTAAATGTGATTTCAAGTTTCAGGATAAAATATCAATAACAGTTAAGTATTTCTCTTGCATATTTTTTAAGTAGTTCAAAAGTAGAACACTACTTTTCTAGCAAGCTTGGGAGGACTGGGTAAGAAAGGAATACTTATTACCTTGATTAAAACATTGATGTTATTTGTTATTTTCAATGCAACAACTTTAATCTTGTTCTGCAAAAAGAAAAAAACAATGCCAATAACTTTTACAATGCATATTTTATTACACTACTCTTTCAGAATCATTATTCCTATTTTTTTTACTATAAACCAGTGCAGAGATGGCAAAGAAAGCAAATAATCTTGACAGGTTAGAATATTAAAGTGTTATCTACAATCTACCTGAAAAAATGAGTAAGGGACAGGTCATATGCACATAGGAATTATTTAAAAAATAGTTTAAAAAACACACATCAGTTTAGCCCGACAGGTGAGGCTTAATGGTTTAGCATCGACCTATGAACCACGAGGTCACGTATCCACTTCTGGTCAGGGCACATGCCCAGGTTGAGGGCTTGATCCCCAGTGGGGGATGTACAGGATGCATCTGATCAATGATTTTCATCATGGATTTTTCTATCTCTCTCTCTCCCTTTCCCTTTCTCTGTGAAATCAATAAAAATATATTTAAGAATATAATCAGTTTAAGTTAAAGATAGACATGATAAAAACTTAAAATATTTCACTAGGATTGGGATGAAGAGTGATCAAAATAGATGAAACCAGGGAACCAAATATCCCAACACAAACAAACATAGTTTGGTATAAAATTTAATATTTTTCCTAATATTTTCCCCCAATTTAATATTTGGGTTTCAAAAAGATGAAATTAAAAATATGACAACCATCAATCAAATATTTAAACAATACTAGTATGTGCTGCTAATGAGACCCTAGTGAAAGATTGGTATGTATCTAAGTTTGGTAACATTTTCCACAAACATTGGAAACATTGAAGATATTGCAACAAAAATACAACTTAGCAAATAACTAAATATGTAGACAATCTTCTAACATCATGTATCACAACACAGACTTATAGCACTATTTCAAATAAAGTCGCATATTACATTTCAATGTATGAATTCAGTCTGAATTGGTAATAAATGGTGGCTATTATAAAAATTTCTTTGAAATGTGACCCAGTATTCCTACCTCATCTGTTTTTAAGGCCTCGCCTGTTTTACCCTGGAGAGCCAAGCGAAGTTGTCTGATATAAACCTGCAGGCCCCGTGCAAAGTACTGCAGCCTAAAGAAAGAGTATTTGTTAATTAGCAAATTATCACTTCAACTTTGTTTTCCTACTTCAACTTAGACAAAGGACACCTAAAAAACACAAACTGTATTGCCTTCTCAACAATTTCTGACTTCAACTAGTCATTTCTAGTTGGAAACACTTCGGAGCAGAGTAATATTAACTCCTTTTAGCATGATCCAGCCCATTTGTTTTCCTGACTGTTTTAGAATGAATATCTTCTGTATCATCTAATATGAGGTTCATATACGCATCATAACCAATAATAGAACCCTCTATCCGAGTATTCTCTTGTTCATAAAGTCACACCTGAATCTGAGATCTATTCTGCAAATACCTGAAGATGAGGTTGATGGGCTGCACCATCACCTGCAGTTTTTGGCCCTGGCCACAGTACACCATGTTGGAAGCTGACAAAACCACACTAACCCGCTAGAGTAACTTAAGTTGCCTGCTTCTGATCAAATGTTTCATATTAAACCTCTGCTTTACCAAAGAGTAGAGGACAGTAACAGATGATACAGCAGCTAAGCATTTCAAAATTTAAGATATAAATTTGTTAATTTGGGGTGTTAGAAAGATTAGGGAACCTGCCCAAATCATAAAGTGGGGAGAGCCAGAGCCCATTTTTGGGAAAAGTTCTTTTCCCCCATATATGACAGATGTTATATGTTTGCACCCATTTCTCTTTTGTGGCTCTTCCATTTTGTTCCAGTGGAGTAAGGCAGGGTGGGAAGACAGCTCTTGTAAAAATGAAAATAAAACCCAGGGAGCATCAGATAACCATCATCTTTGCCAAGGATTGGACTACTTCAATCATACATCACCTAATTTTAAAATCTTTGAGCTTTTCTGCATTCAGTTTGGCTGTTAAGAAATCTGGAAGTTTTCGGCCCAACTGGTGGAAGCTGTACAACAAACATTCCACATAACTGAACTGCAGCTTAGGTTCTTCATTACCAGCATTCTCCCCATTTTCTGCTTCTTCTGGAGGGAGAGGCATGTACTCCTAAGAGATGAAAATAGAGATATTTGCAATCTGTTCTAAATAATTATAAACATATATTAAACTAATTGTAGGGCATGCTTTTATGGTAAGGCATTAAGCATTAAAACGTACCAAGATCAGAAATTTAAGTAAGATATGTCTTTTAGATCTACTGGATCAATGATCTACACTGTCAATTCTCCATATTAACCTATGTTATAGTTGCTACTAATACTAATAATGACAATGAAAGTAGCTAACATTCATTAGGCACTCAATGTAGGTGGAATTCTGAAAGTGTATCTTTCCTATGGTGAAAGAGTTAGTCAACCTAGGTTCAACCTCTTAAGTTGATGATCTTAACCTACTAAATTATGCTAATTCCAAAAATCTTCTTTGAATATTAGTCCATATTCTCTAAGTATTGACTCTTTTTTCATTCAAATTACCACCAAAGGCATTTGTTAACAGTACTGTAGCACCCCAGTAGGTATTACAAATACTGGATGACTCCATTCACACTATGGACCTAATGCTTATCACTGCGTCATAACTGCTCACACCCAACAAAATAATTTGGTGACTCTGATGACTTTATCAGACGGCCTATTTTCTCCACAATTATGACTTAAATTTGACTTTATTTCCTAGTTGCTAAACCTACCAGGCCTTGGGCAGCAACCTGAATGGTGGAATATTTTGATAAAGGGCTAGCAGAAGGCCCTACTATATAAATCCTGTATTATACTTTTTACAAAGCATCAACAACAGAAAAAATGCCAAAGATTAAAAATAGATTTTTTTTTAAAGTAGAAAACATGTGGCCTGAGCAGCTAACAGCACTTGCTAGTATTGTCTAATACTGTAACTTCAAAATCTGGCTCTCCATAATCTAGAAATTAATACTACACTATTATACTCAGGGGCTATATAATTTTCATGGGGGAGGGGTTTCTTACCAATAACTTATCAAACAGTTTCCTTAAATTTGTTTCTAGCTTTTCCATGTCACCACAAAATGAACTCATTTCCGCCAACAGTTTCAATACCTAAAATACACAATTTACTGTTATTAGTATTATTTTCTTGAATGAGCAAGAACTATAAGGTCAGAGAGATTATGTGACTGGTCAAATCAGAATATATATCAGCTGTAGGGCAAGACCCTAAAACCCAGCTCTCAGAATTTTCAACAATCAAATATAATAAGGAAAAGAATATACATGATATTTTCTGCTACAGGTTAATGACAGTGCTAAATACAATGTAAAAATGACAAATACATTAACTAACTTGACAATTTGTAGAAAAAACTGAGAAAGTACTCTTAACAGCAAATAACAAATTTTTTAATCCTCATCCGAGGATATTTTTCCATTGATTTTCAGAGAGAGTGGAAGAGAGAGGGAAAGACAGAGAAATATTGATGTGAGAGAAACATCGATTGGTTGCTTCCTGCATGAGCCCTGACCAGGGCCCGAGCCCGTGATCGAGGTATATGCCCTTGACTGGAATCAAACCTGGGGACCCTTTGGTCCGCAGATCGACGCTCTATCTACTGAGCCAAATCGGCTAGGGCAGTGGTTCCCTTTGGCCATGCCCCACCTACGTATCTCTAAAATCCTGATGCCCGCCTGTGACAAATAATTCTTATTATTCAAAAAGTGAACTTCTATTCACATGGAGGAAGCCTAAAAGGCCATTAGCTTGGTCTAAACAAGCTTCCAAAGAACATGGCATCCATGAAAGAGAAAAATGAAAGAACGAAAGGACAGTTGAAGTAATGAGAAAGAAATCACTAAGAAATTGTAAAAAACAAACACACACAATGAAGTGATATGAAAAAATAGCAAATAAAGTTTCAAAACATATAATACAGAACTGAAATGCATACATATGTCAATATATACTGTATTTGAGGCCCCTAGAACCATAAGAAATGCAAAAAATTCACTGTTAATAACCATCTCGAATTGCCCCCCTTAAAAATCAAATTGCCCTCCTGTGGGATGTGTGCCCCACAATGGGAACCACTTGGCTAGGGGTTAGCAGCTAATAACTATCTACTAACACTTAGAGAGGGCCTCATTTACTATTAAAATTTAATCTCTGGTATTTGCCACTATTCTTGAGGTCCATCTTTGCTTTATTTAATCCAGTCTGATAAGCCAAACCGAGAACATTTGAAGCAAACTACAGTGTACAGTGAGTCTTCTCTACCCCAAAGACCTATGAGGAAAATACATTTCCATATTTCAGTTTGATTCAACAATCATCAAGTGCCTTTCAGAATCAGGCACTAGATTCTGGGGATATGGAGATGAATATGGTTAAATGTGGGGAGATAAGTAAATGTAAAGTATTACACATGCTGTGAAAAAATGTATATAAACATTAGAGCTGAGATACAAAGGAGAGAGACGGAGTAATCAATTCTATTGGAGAAAGGATAAAGGATATTTTGTGTTAATCCAGCTTAAATCTGGCTCTATCAGTTGAGGATAGAGATGGGAACTATCATTAGTTAAATACCTTATTTAAAAGTATTAAGGCTACAAAGGTAGAGACTGACTACAATGAAAACTACAAGCAGTGCTTTCCCATTACAACAACCTTTAATTGAATTCATAAATCATTCCTATGTAATTCATCCTAGGACAGATTACTTGCTAGCCATCACCAGACCTCTATTGTCTTAGAAATCGGATTTAAGTTTGTGGTTTATATTTTTATTAAAATAGGAGAATGGCTTTTCAGTACCAGAAGGAGAAATCTTCTCTTACCTCCAACTGTATATCAAGACCTTCCACTGGAGTAGTTAAGGAGCTGAGGTTAGGTAGAACCTGCTCACAGAAGTAAGTCACAAACCTTGTGGAATGCACATTCTTCTGTAAAAAACAAAAAATACTGAGTTGTCAAAAAAGGGAGACATATTCTCTCAAATATAACAGTAGAATGTCATTCCCCAAATGCTAACTGAGCACTACAGCATCAAGCACTGTGGCTACAAATACAATGCAGAGCACACCCTGGAGCACCCCAGAAATAAATCTTTGTTTTTTTAAATCCTCACCCGAGGATATGTTTTTATTGATTTTTTGAGAGGGGGGGGGGGCAATGCAAGAAACATCGATTGGTTGCCTCCTGTACGAGCCCCGACCAGGATCTAACCAGCAATCTTTTGGTACACAGAATGACACTCCAACCAACTGAGCCACTCGGGCAGGGCAACATCTATACATCTTTTAACTGTTGCAAATTTTGGGGAAGATTTTAGTGTTGAATTTCAGATTGTACATTTTCACAAAGGATAGATCCTTTAAACTTTTTTTTTAAACTATGGTATGCACATCCCAGAACACTGATAGCTAGAAATAGCACAAAGCCAGAGATAAAGAGCATATACTTAGAACAACAATCTGTTAGAAATTTTAATAAAAAAGGTTAAATTACTAAAGCAAGTATTTTAGAAACTCAGCCAAATTATAATTTATGATGCAAAATTCTCAAGACTTTAAAAGAAGTCTCTTAGGAAGACTTTAAAGAAACTTCTTGCCGCTTTGGTCTCTCACCAACCCTACTCAAGCCCCCATAAACTAAATATTGATTCCACTATGTTACCACTTTTATGCAAAGGTTTGAAGAGAGTGCTCAAGTGAATATCTATGGAAATATAAGCTGCCCAGCCAGCGTGGCTCAGTGGTTGAGCATCCACCTAGGAACTAGGCGGTCACATTTGGATTCCAGGTCAGGGCCCATGCCCGGGGTTGTGGGCTCGATCCCCAGTGTGGGGTCATCACTGATGTTTCTATCTTTCCTTCTCTCTCCCTTTCTCTCTGAAATCAATAAAAAAATAGTTAAAAAAAGAAGAAATATAAGCTAACAGAGTAATAAAAATAGCATCTATGTAAAACAAAGAGCTCACAGAGAAGAGGGGTACCGCCTGCCGAGTGCACTGTAAGAGCCTGTCCACACAGTCGGGATCTGATGGGTTGAAGGTTTGTTCCAGGTCAGCCTGTTCAGCCACCAACTCTACAAGTTGCTGTCTTCCACTCACTGTCTGTAAGCTCTTTAACCCAGACAGTATCTTCATGAACAGGACAAATTCTTCACCAGTCACATCTTCTAGGACCTGGAAAGAGATAGTAATTAAAAATAAGTGTCTTTACCACTTGAATGGAAAAGATCAGTATTAAAGCAGTGTAACATTTATTTCAGTTACTAAAGTCAGTTTGCTCTTAATGTTTCTGAAATACTAATGAGAGTATAACTTCTAGCTTCAGTCAATTTAACTTCAGAGTAGAACATTATTATCAATACTAGAGGCCCAATGCATGAAATTCGTGCAAGAGTAGGCCTTCCTTCCCCTGGCTTCCCTCTGGCCTCAGGCAGGTACCCAGGCTTCCCCTGCAGCCCCAGCCTCGTCTGGAAGGACGTCCAGTCTAATTAGCATATTACACTTCTATTATTATAGATGGGGCACAATGTTGTCTCCAAGGCGGCAAATTTGGTTCTTGGAAAATTTTAATTTTTTATGTCTAAAGCACAAATTTACATACAGTAAATAAAAAGATATACAGTATATCTGTGGCATTAAAAATGCCTGGAAGGGTAGTGAAGGAAAAAATAAGCCTAAAAAGGCTCTTTTGGGAGTGACAGCAAAATAGAGATTGAGAAATTATGTAGTAAACCAGATGCAGTTTCCTATATTTCAAAGCAGCCTCATTCACACCAATGTGGTAATTGCATACAAAATAGAAGACATATTCCACCAGATTATTAGTTGGAGCATAGGTAAAATATGCTGACATTCCCAGCTGAATAACTGCTCCTTTCTCTCTCATTGAAGAAATCTTATTAGTAAGCAAGTGAATTTTGGAATTTTCCTAAACATATAAAAAAGTAAATTATTCCCAAACTTTCGCACTTCATAAGTGAAAATTACTTGTGACACATCTTGATAATCTCAGCATCTATATTTATGCTAGATCTGGCGGCACACTCTTGAAGAGCTTAGTATGTCATGGGGTAGGACAAAAAAAAAAGGTCATTTCAATGTGATTTCATTTTTATTTTGAAACTATCCAGAATACTGAGATATTATCCTAAGACAGGTGGGAATTAGGTAAAATTTCCTGAAGGAGTCGATCTGTAGACTCCTGGAAAATGCATAAATTTTGAGGTTAGCAACCACAAAGGATTTAAATGTGATCACATCCCTTTAAATTAACACACATTCATCATTATAAGCAAGCAAAATGCAAAATATAAGAAAAGCTTGAAGTTCTACAATGGTTCTAATGGGATATGTCATTTTATATACATTGATGAATACTGCTAAGTTCAAATACGTGCTTTTGTTTTAGAGAAGTTTTATTAAATGATGACTGAAGCTTACCTTTTTGGATTCTGTTAGTATAAGTTCCTCTACTTCCTTTGTTAAGACTTCATCTGGTAAAGTCTTAAGTTTTGTAGAAAGGAATTTGATTGCTCGTTCTCTAACAATGTCTTCTCCTTGAAGGATTTGGCTGAATAAGCCACCTAAAGTCCCTGCAACATAGAATAGTTTTGTGTAGCAAGTTAATTCTCTATCATAATGAAGTTTTTAAATATAACTCAGTTTATAGTATTTCTTCTCAAGTGAGTTAACAAACATCCTGACTATCATTGATACTGGTTAAATTAGTATGAAGCTTCTACAGCTCCAACTGTAAGAGTGATCACATGCTTTCTTCATGGATTCAGAGTTAGACTGAGCATGACTTACCCTTTTTTAAAAAAACCCACATATTTATATTGATTTCAGAGAGGAAGAGAGAGGGAGATAGAAACATCAATGATAAGACAGAATCATTGATTGGCTACCTCCTGCACACCCCCTACTGGGGAAATGAGCCTGAAACCCAGGCATATGCTCTTACCTCCTGGTTCATAGGTCGACACTCAACCACTGAGCCACACCAGGTGGGCTTATCATTACTAATACTCTATAATAAAGATGTAATATGCAAATGGTCGGTTGTCCGGATCATGGATCAGGAGGGTGGGTCAGTGAGCTACAAGCAGGCAGCAGAGAGCTACAGGAGGGGGCAAGGCAGCAAGCTATTGGAGGGGCCCGGGGGGCAGAGGGAGCTACAGGAGGGCGGGGCAGCGGGTGGAGAACTACAGGAGGGCGGCAGCAAGCTACTAGCTACAAGTGGGCAGTGGAGGGCTACAGGAGAGGGCAGGGCAGCAAGCTATGGGGGGGTGGGGGAGCAACAGGAGGGTGAGGCAGCGGGTGGAGAGCTACTGGAGGGCGGCAGCGAGCTACTGGTGAACGGATTCGTGGGCAGGGCTACGAATAAATAAAACTCAGGCATTTTGGAACTGCTTTTGCAATTATTTCTGCTGGGTTTTCGACTCATAAACCTCTTGAGCTAAATAGCTTTTTAAAAAGAACACTTAGCCGAAACCGGTTTGGCTCAGTGGATAGAGCGTTGGCCTGCGGACTGAAGGGTCCTGGGTTCGATTCCGGTCAAGGGCATGTACCTTGGTTGCGGGCACATCCCCAGTGGGGGGTGTGCAGGAGGCAGCTGATCGATGTTTCTCTCTCATCGATGTTTCTAGCTCTCTATCCCTCTCCCTTCCACTCTGTAAAATATCAATAAAATATATTTAAAAGAACACTTAATATTTTTATGAAATAGATATGCGGGTGAATTGAAGACTTTATCCTTTATGAATTGTGCCAAAATCCCCAATTTTTAAGACATCAGACTAAGAAGAACAATTCAGAACAAGAAGTGGACTTACCTTTTGCATCCATCTTAAATATACTTAACAGGGCATTGTTCACTAAGTTAAATTCTGCAGAGTCATCTACAAAGAGAAAAAGTGGCACAATGCATAAAATAAGTGAAAAATATCATCTGCTTCATTTTCAAACTTAAGATTCAACATAGATTCTCATGGATTACATTGAGACACATAATTTAAGTAATTCTCTCAAGTACTGAGAAAATACATCTTCCTTAAAAAGGTAGAGAACCTGATATAGCATGCCTGGAAAGGTTTTATATTAAGATCGTACAATTATGAAACTATAGGAAACTGGAGGGGTGGGGATCATGATGCATCAAAATCCCCCAAAGAATCTAGTAATTTTGACTTTATAAATAGAACTAAACACAAAACAACACTAGAAATTAGATAATCACAATTCATTAAGTTTCAAACTATTAAATACAAGAGAATTTTATTTTTTTAAAAAAGCTAAAAACAGTCATTTCAGAGAGAAGTTACATATATTTAAATTGCAGATTTAAATACTATTATTTAAATGAATTTATTTATCTTTGGTCTTAAATCTTTATTGTTGAAAGTATTACATATGTTCCCCTCCCCGCCCATTGACCCCTTCTAGCCTGGAGAAGTTATATTCATTAAAAGGATAATGTTAATATTCCTTACCTGTTTGCAAAAGTTGGGTTAGAATATCTGCCACTCGGGGAAGATTTTCTCCAGTGGCAAATTGAGGAAGCTCTTTAATTGCTTGCCGTCGAATCTGGATATAATTTCAAACAAAAATTTAACCAAATACTATCATCAATAAAAACAACAAACCCAATCTTTAAAGAAAACTAAAACCACAGAAAAACTATAATTAGGGGGCAGATGAGTCACAAAAATATAAAACATGAAAATTCTAGCAGTTTCAGAAATAATTTGCTTCAATTTAACATTCAAGCTTCACAGAATAACTAAAATAAAATGTGGTGGGAAGGGACATTAAATATGATTGTCTGACTGAAGTAGACAGATTTGAGATTATAAACCATGGTTTATATATTGATTATACACAACTTTTTTTTTAAGGGCACATAATATGTATCCTTAAGAAAGCCTACAGTGGCAATGTCATACTTGTAACTATTTACTTTCCAATATTCAGTATTGACTACTTAATAGACATTTGTGAATATTTTGTGTATTTAACTCCAAATATGTGGTCTTGGCTTATTTAGTTTAACATAAAAATGTATGGGAGTTACAGCTAGCAAATTCTGCATGAAATGTTAATTCACAAATTTCATTTGAAAGTCATGAACTAATAGCTGAAAATTCTCAGGAACCTATATCAGCAGCCAGAAATGCTAAAGGCTAATTCTTCTTATTCTAGTTACCACATGCAATTATTACACATATCAAATATTTTTCTGCTATGAAAAATATTTAGGGTTGTTGAAACTATGTTTTATGATGTAATACTACTAATACTTTAAATATCTAAGGTAAGCATAAATTGATTGAAAACTAACATTAGTCTGATTTCATATGCACATTGTATAATGATTTATAAAATAATGGCCACAACCTATTTTTAATGAATAAGCAAAACAAAGTATCTTGTAATTCTATGCATTTTTCACAGTTGAAGGGTGGTGAAAGAGCAAATATATTTTCTCAAATGTAGAGAAATAGTCTGACATTGTGTCAAGCCATATTGCAGTACTTTACTGGGCACTGATATGATTGGTACTTAATTATATTAACTACGCACATACAATGTCTGGAAATGGTAACATCTGAAAACTTGTTGAAAACATCAATCATAAACTTACTGATACATCTTCATCCTCACAGAGGTCTAACTGTGCATTGATAGCAGAATCAGCCAATTCTGGAAAATGCTTAAAGAATTTTGGAATAAACTGAGCTGCTAATCTTTTTTCCTTGGTACCACCTTTCACACCATCCAATATCACTTGATAGGCATCTTTATGCTGAAAGAATAAAGCAGAAAAAAAACACAATTCTGAATGATGAAAAGCTAAACAAACTTGTTTGAATCTAAATTAGTAAAATTTTACAAAGGCTAAGCTTAGAAATAGGGCTTATTTTGGAGTGTTACTGCTTAAATTGGACGCCTACCTTCCTACCATCTGTTCCCTGCCCCCTGCCCACGAGTTATTTTGTGAGTAGGGAAAGAGAGAAGGATAACTCTAATTTTAAGTGGAAAAAGCAACTAAGCTTGTTGATGTACCAACACTTCTTCATTCTAGTGATTACTGACCCCAGCCTGGGACTGTATCATGCTTTAAAAATTGTAATGAATGTGGTAGAGTCGTCAAAGTATTGTGTTACATGTATTTAAATATATTTGTTTCCAATTAGCACTTTAAAGCAGGTGAAGAGAATACATTCCTGAAATTAAGCGATATCACAAAGGTTAGAAAGCTTTACTTTACCTCATATTTTAGAATATGAAAATAATTCATTCTATATAGCCAGCCAATTTTGGTTTAAGAAAGATTCACGTATTTAACTTTTTATTAGAATAATACATTCAAAGCTCATCTGTTTCCTTAAAAAAAAAATTCAGAAGTGCTCTCCTTCAGATACTCATGTCAACTAGTTCCGTATCCTCCTATACCCCTGCCTCCAAACCAGTCCTTTCAATAAATAACAATGATCAACCTGGCTAGAACAGTAATAAATATGGAGGCTACAGTTGCATCTCCTGTTTGGACATCAGGATAAAACTTTTAATTACTAGAAAACTTTAACCCTTAAACATTATAACAATTATACCAAATGTGTAAACAGCATAGTGTTTACTCTGTATAAGGCAATTCGCTAAGTGCTTTAGATATGTGAGCATACTTCAGGCCATCAAGAGGGGAATAACTAATAAATATCCAATGAATTATAGAATCACCAATGATTTAATTAAATAAAGCAGGATGCAAAGTTACTGAGGTACAGTAGAATCTCAATTAATCTCAATTAAGGACATTTCCTTATTAAGTAATCAGAAATAAAGTGTTCTATGTATCAAAAGGTTAGGTCTTATATTGCCAACCTACTTAAAAAACACATTCTAAAAATCAGTTCTAAAAAAACATACATTCCATAAAAAAAGACACCAAAAGAATGAAATATAAGTCAGTAAAGTTTGTACTCTTCCACCCTGAAAAGCCAGTGTACTCCTGTGTAAGGATCTAATCTTAGAAAACCCTAAGTGCCACAGTCCCTTAACAGGTGTTTGTATTTTGTCTTGTTTTTTAAACTTTAAAAAAATTTGACTACATCAAATTAAGTATTTACTCTTTAATATTAAATAAATTCATAAACATCTGAAGCACAATTTAAAATAATGATGGGCCACAGCTCTATTATGGCTGGTCAGAAGCCCTGGGCAGACAGAGCACGGTGGAAAGGGGGTCAGAGAGGTAAAGGAACACAGAGCAGGGGAAGGAGAACTGAAGGAGCGGCAGATGCAGAATGGGGAAAGGAAGGCTGAGTAAGTAGGTAGAACACAGGAGCTAAAGAGGAAAGGTGACAGAGGGATTGGAAGGTTTTGAGGTATTAAATCATGCTTCATTTAGAATGTATCAATCGCAGTTTGCTTATCAGAAAATACATGTGCATGGACTGAGTGGACTGCCACAGTTCAAACCCGTTTTATTCAAGGGACAACTGTAAAAGGATTTAACCCTTAACTTTAAGTGTTTTTACAATTTAGTAAGGGAAAAAGAAAAGTCCTCAAATGAAATAAAATACAAATATGAAGTACTATAAATGAATACATAGTGCCAAGGAGGTTAAAAAAAAGAGAAAGATATGATCTGCTTGAGGAAAATTAGCTGACAAAACCTCAGAGAACTTATTTAGTATTGACAGTAGTGCCAAGGGCACTCCCTCAGTGAGGCAGCAACGTGAGCAACTGTGGTACTCAACTCTTTGTCAAAGGGTGAAAATAAAAATAAAAGTTAGAAGAAAGTTCTAGACTAAGAAACTCAAATATGGTCTCAGAAGTGTCCAGATAGGTATCTATCAGGAAACTTAAGTCTTTTTTTAAAAAAAACAACACACACATATTTTTATTGATTTCAGAGAGGAAGGGAGAGGGAGAGAGTGAAAGAAACATCAATGATAAGAGCAAATCATTGACCAGCTGCCTTCTGCACGCCCCCAACTGGGGATTGAGCTCGCAACCTGAGCATGTACCCTTGACCGGAATCGAACCTGGGACCCTTCAGTCCGCAGTCCGACCGACGCTCTATCCACTGAGCCAAACCAGCTAGGGCGAAGAAACTTAAGTCTTGACTGTAAATCTAAGTTAACATGAAAATCAGGCTTTGCTACACTAAGAATGAAAACTTTTTTCTCTCCTTAAAAAGAAAAGAAAAAAATAAAAGACAAGCAGTGTCCCTTCCACTAAGTTGGCTCTTGCTTTTGTTAGTTAAAAGTCACAAGTAGAATCCTAAAACCCACCATCCTCTTTTGCTGAAGTTTTAGAGATTTTTTTCTAAAAGGGACGAAGTATTACACAAGAGAGAATTTGTAAGCATTACGGTTTAGTTGAGCTTTAGGTCCCTCAGAATTCACTTCATTAGGCAGAGGTCTTTTTGTCTTAAGTAGTTGCTTGACAGCTGTCATTACAGTATCATGAAGGTACTGATCTCCCATCATCAACAGGGAACTGTGCTAAAATTTTATTGCCCAGCACAGTGTCTGCTACATGGTAGGCACTCAAAAAATGTACTGAATAAATAAAATCGTGGGCCCTCAGTGAAGTCTGCAGGAAAGATGCCTTTTCTGCTTTTCACAAACTTATGGCTCCTAAGCACTCTTCCTAAATTAAAAGCAGATTTTTGCTTTGAGAAAGACATTTTTGACCTCTTGAGGGAGATCAATCTAATCTGGTAGTATTTATAATTAAAGATGACATATGAGGGGAATGCAAGCAATTCTCAATTATCCATTATACTGCACAGATAAATTCTAGTTTGGCTTTCGTTTGCCCTATCGTACACTGTAAATTGGTGGCTGTCTACCGTTTTTCTACTCCAGCAAAAGGGTGGGAATAGTCAAGATCTGGAAAAAGTCCCATCAGGGCCATCAGTACATGAGTGGATAAAAAAGCTGCAGTACATTTATACCAGACTACTACACAGCTGTAAAAAAGAAGGAACTCTTAAACTTTGCAATAGCATGGATGGATCTGGAGAGTATTATGCTAAGTGAAATAAGCCAGTCAGAGAAAGACAAAATACTGTATGATCTCACTAATGTGTGGAATCTAATCAACAAAATAAACTGACAAACAAAATGGAATTGGGAGCCAGAGGAGAGGTGAGTGGGGTGACTGGATAAAGAAGGTGAAGGGATTAGCTAAAGAATATATATACAAATACCATGGAAATGGACAATAGTGGGGTGAAGACCAAGGGATAGGGAGGTGGGGGTGGGTGGAGGTGGGCAAAAGGGGGGAAAGGGGGACACCTGCAATAATCAACACTGCAAAATTAAAAAAAAATGAAGGTGGAGATATGGGACATCACTATGTATATGGTTTCAAAGTTTCCCTACAAGATTCCTGATCCACCTCTTTGGCAGAGCATCATATGCAAACCGACTGAGAATCACTGTTGTAGCTTCTACCCATTCCCTCTGCTGATGTACAATTTTAGGTAGAACAATCCTATCTAATAAAGAGGGGATATGCTAATTAGATTGGACATCCTTCTGGATGACCTTCCAAAAAAGGCCGGGGCTGCGAGGGAAGCCTGGGTCCGGGTGCCTGCTGGCGGCCCGAGGGAAGC
Organism: Plecotus auritus; assembly: GCF_963455305.1. Lineage (NCBI taxonomy): Eukaryota > Metazoa > Chordata > Mammalia > Chiroptera > Vespertilionidae > Plecotus > Plecotus auritus. The sequence continues at coordinate 141,101,608 of NC_137783.1, forward strand.
TGGGGTCCCAGGTGCCGGCAGCCGGGGAAGGAAGGCTTACTCTTGCACGAATTTTGCGCATCGGGTCTCTAGTTTACTATAATCTTCCCCAACTCAGCCACAATGAATGAGAATATCTTCACTACTACCTCTTTCTAGGAACAACAACAAAATCGAACTATGATTGACCAGTTTTTCCCACCTTGTCTTATTAGGCAGACAGTTTCTCCTCCACAGCTGATCTATAACCCACACCTTACATTCATCTACAACAGGCAGCTTATATTTCTCATTAGTGACGTCAAAATTCCCTACTGAAACGGCAACTATGTAAGGAAGGAAAATCGTGATACTTGAAACTGTATATTTACAATTCTAGATTAAGCTAAAATAAGGTTCCAACACTTCCCCCTCTTCGGCTCAGAAATGACACATGTCCAGAGACGGGACCGTGAGGGGGCAATACCACAGCTTAGCTAACGTTAGTAGCTCTAGGATCGTCCACTTCCTACTTCCAGCAGAAGAATCCCATGAAGTTCCAAGCACTGAAAATATAGGTGGCATGGGATTTCGGACAAAAACGGTCAAGATAACCCTCCGGGAGAACCTGGTTCTTTTCCCAAGAGAACACAAGCACACGCATAGCTAGCAACTCCTCAAGGTCCCCGCCCCCCGGGGCTGGGAAACTCACAAAGAGGCCACGGCTGGTGCGGACAACCACACTCCTCCAACTGCGTCGGGGCAAACGCTGCAGACAGACCTGCTGCCCGACACCTCTATTTATAACGCTGCACTCTCCTTCCCCCTCCCACTGCCCCTGCTATATTTTACAACCCTTTTCATTAAAAATAAAATAAAATAAAACCTATCTTCCTTATTGATTTATCGCTAGTCTCCCTCTTTAAGAATACATCCCGGCAGAGCGCCGGTCAGTCCATCTTGTACCTGCAGCGCCCGGCACAGCGTCCCGGTGAGTGGTAGGCGCTCAAATCAGGTCCTGAATAAATGAAATCCCAAGCCCTCACTCAAGTCCGGGCGAAAGGCTCATTTTCTTTCTTTTTTGCCCCCTGCAAACTTCTGTCTCCTAAATGAAGAGCAGGTTTTTATCTCAAGAAAGACATGTCTGACCTCTCGAGAACTCTTCATCTAGTCTTTGGAGGGACTGAACACCGGGAAGGAGGAGGAAGACTTAGGCTCGGGGGGAGAACTACCGGGAGGCTGAGTTAGAAAGCGCCACGGGGAGGAAAGGCTGCCCCAGGGAGGCGGAGGGGGGCCGCGCTCGCCCTGGGGACGCCGGGGTCCACCCTCCCAGACCGGGGCCCACCGCGACGAAACAGCCAGCGCGGCCGGGCGCTCGCGGGACAGCGCAGCGCGGTCCCCCCGCCCCGGCCCGGGGAGCGCTCCCGAAAGGCCGCGGAGCGCAGGGCCCTGCAGGCCGCTCGGGGACCTACCTGGCCCACTTGCTCCGTGGCATCGGCTAGGATGCCATAGTTGCGGTAGAGCTCCTCCACCGTCGGCATGGCGAGCGACAAGCCGAGGGCTCGCTCCTGCGGTCGTCGTTGTCCTCGCCGGCTCCACCGCCGCCCCAGAAGTTCCTGCCCCAAGCCCGCGAGCCGCACTATGAAGCCTCTAGCAGCCGCCAGCACCGCCTCCAGTCGCCGCGCACTGGGAGGCTCCGCCCCCAACGCATACGTAACGACGTGCGCGTCGGGAGCGGCTTTATTGACAGCTAATGCACAGCCTGAGGTTTTATTGCCCTCTAACGCTGGGAGGTGCAAAAGACGGCAAGCACGATGTCTTTGGGGAGCACTGCGCCTGCCTAGGAGCTTTTTGGTTTTGAGGGCAGGAATGTACAAAGTTGGCCAGAAAAGTGACCTTAACGGGAGAAAAATAGAATGAGGGGAGGGCGTTCAAGCTGTATGAGATAAGTCATAAACTCTATTTCCTCCTGACTCAAGAAAGATAACAAATCTCTAGCAATAGGAGGCAGTGGGTTCAGTTTAATTAATTAATGAAAAACCAAATGCTGTTAAAAAAATAAAAACTATGTCCATCAATCTAAACAAATCTCGAGGTGAAGTTTAGCCGGATGGAGAAGTTCGTTTATTTTTGCTTGCTTCCAGAGTAAAGTTAGGGCCATTTGATGGTCTCTGATTACAAGAGGGTAATAAATACATGAAACCATATGCACTTACTGGTAAGAGTCTCTAAAATACAAGTTTAAAATTTAAAAATGGAAGTTGTAAAAACAGGTATAAAATAATCACTATGTAAACAAATGACTTTAATAAAACAGCCAGTTATTTTATCAGCAAAATGGGTTAATTTGGGAATAGCATAGGATAAGGCTTAGCAAACTGTAGTAAAAAACCATAGGCAAGTTCAACAAAGGAGAGGACCGTTCTTCTATAGAGAAAAAGGAGGAAATTGGAAGAGGCTGTTTCAAATGAAAGTCTATTGGAGGAAAGCAAAGTTCAGGGTGGCAACGGTTTCTAATTGGCTGTTGTGGGGAAGGAAAGAAATCTTCCATTCTGCTGGGTAGTAAAGTAGTAAAGGTGCATTTATTTCTTCCTGTTGAGGGTCTATAATTGACGTAGAGTAATAATGGGTGAGGGCTCCCCCTTCTGACCTCTCAACTCCATTTTAAATTTATTTTATTAATTTGCACAAAATTAAGTTCACAAAAACAAAAGCATACAAAAAAAGTTATGCGCGTATGTGTAAAAGGATGCTAACGTTAAAATTTCAGTATTGAAACAGGAACCTTTAAAAGGTGGTAAATTTCAAAGCCAGATCCACGTGTGCAGAATATATGCAGGAAATGGTTGCAAAACAGATCCCCTACCCTTGTACTCCTCAGTCAGATTGATGATATTAAAAAGGATTAGAAGGAGAGGATGGATGAGACTTCCTTCTTCTTCTTCTTCTTCTTCTTCTTCTTCTTCTTCTTCTTCTTCTTCTTCTTCTTCTTCTTCTTCTTCAGAGAGATGCTCTGCTTGTGAGTAGCTTGAAGCAATTATTAACTCCTTTCCCCAAGTCCTAGCAGCATTCTGAGGAACCTGAAATGTGGTTTCTGTAGTTAGGAGACACAAAAGTCTGATGCCTGACATGCATGAAAAAACTTCAGTTACCTGTGGCAGCAGAGTGCAGGTATCCATGGGATTTGCATGTATGCTCTTTAGCTAATTCTTTCAACTTCTTTATCCAATCACCCCCACCCACCTCCCATCTGGCTCCCGAAAAACTGTTCCATGTATCCGTGCTTCTGGTTCCATTTTGTCAGTTTATTTTGTTCATTAGATTCCACATATTAGTGAAACCACATGGTATTTGTCTTTCTCTGACTGGCTTATTTTGCTTTGCATAATAATAAAAATCTCCAGGTCCACTCATGCTGTCACAAAGGGTAAGAAAGAAGCCCTTTTTTCACAGCTGTGTAGTATTCCATGGTGAAAATGTACCACAGTTTTTTAATCCACTCAGTGTTTTGGGCACTTGAGCTGTTTCCAGATCTTGGCTATTGTAAATAACGCTGCTATGAACATAGGGGGTGCACCTATTCTTTCTGATTGGTGTGCTTTATTTTACTTATTTGGCAATGTGTTTTACAGATCTTTCAATGACAGTATTGCCTAGTATCAATGTGCCATAGTTGATTTATCCATTTATTTTTGGATATGTCGGTTGTTTCCTATTTTTCTTTATTATAAACTCCGATAAATGGGTGATTTTATTTCCTACTTTGTGCTTTTCTGAATTGTCCAGCTTTTCGACAGTGACTTCTGTCATTTTAGTTATATTCTCTTTCCTCGCCATTGGATCTGTGAATCAGTCCAGAGGTTGTTTTCTCAAGGTCGCTTTATTCTTACAAGGCAAAATTAAGTCCCAGAAAATAAAATGATGGACGGCCTAGCTTAGGTCACATGTCTGCTGTGGTACAATCAGTTAAGATCAGGAAAGCAAGGTCAAACACAGCAAACTTGGCTGCTGGGGCCCATATATACAGATGGAAGAGAGTGGGACGGGTCCCAGAGAATGTTTAAAGGTCACCTGAATTCCATTCTACCAAGCTGCATGCTTGAGTGGGGGCTATGTTTGGCTCTTTATTCAGCAAGTATTTATTGAACACCTTCTATGAGCCAGGCACTGCTTTAGAATGCAGCCAAACCATGAAGGCATGAAGCTCACATTCTGGTAGAGGGAGAGAAACCATAAACAAAATGCACAAGTAAAATACATTTGGCTTATAAAAGTAAAGCAACAATATCAACACAGTACAACCAGCCTATAGAAAGATTTCATATACTGACACTGTGGTATGTGACTGATGTCATGGTCTGGAATCAGCCTTAAGATCTGGGAAGTCACTCTCCCCAGGGATCTGCAGTGAACATCACTTCCCTTTCATTGTCCTGCTACAGCACTATTTTTTCCTAGCCTGGGTTGCAGTTGTTTGTGTACCCCACCGCTAGCTAATAAAACTTGATGATCAAGGCCTAGCCAGTTTGCCTCAGTGGCTAGAGTGTTGGCCTGCAGACTGAAGGGCTCGATTCCGGTCAAGGGCACATGCCCGGGTTGCAGGCTCAGTCCCCAGTAAGGGAGTGCAAGAAGCAGCCAATTAATGATTTTCTCTCATCATTGATGTTTCTATTACTCTCTCCCTCTCCCTTTCTCTCTGAAATCAATAAAAAGAGGCCTGGTGCACGAAATTCGTGCACTCGGGAGGGGGGTGTCCCTCTGCCCAGCCTGTGCTCTCTCGCAGTCCGACGTCCTTAGCACTGCCCCGGAGGCAGGAGAGGCTCCTGCCACCACCGCTGCACTCGCCAGCCATGAGCCTGGCTTATGGCTGAGCAGCGCTCTCCCTGTGGGAGCACACTGACCACCAGTGGGCAGCTCCTGTGTTAAGCGTCTGCCCCCTGGTGGTCAGTGCATGTCATAGCGACCAGTTGTTCAGCCATTTGGTCAATTTGCGTATTAGCCTTTTATTATATAGGACAGTGGTTGGCAAATTGTAGCTTGCGAGCCACATGTGGCTCTCGAGCCACAGTTTGCTGCTCTGTTGACTAATGAGTTTGCCAACCACTGGGATAGGGGCTTAATCACAAGGAACAACAACAGCCTGTAATTATTGGAATTGAGAGTCTAGGTCAGTGGTCGGCAAACTCATTGGTCAACAGAGCGGCAAACTGAGGCTCGCAAGCCACATGTGGCTCGAGAGCTGCAGTTTGCCGACCACTGATATAGGATATATGAAGATCAAGAACTATTTATTCATGGTCAACAAATGTTAAATGAATGAAGGCATGAACCAAGGAATAAACAAATAAATCCAAACTTTTCTGGCCAGCTTATTGGAGTATGGCAAAAGCTTTTTTTGGCAGAAGGAATTTTTTTTCCTTGGTTTTATTTTTATTGGTTATTTTCAGAAAAATGGTTATTTTCAGGAAAAGCATTCCCTCTTTCTTATTACTCTCCCTTCCCCAACCTACCTAACAATCAGTGGCTTCTGTTGCAGCAAATTGTGACATTTCAAGTGCTATGACTATCTTTGAATCTATTTATTTTGTAATCTTAAAATTGGGTTTAATTGTCTATTAAATATACGGTGAAAGGCTTAAAGGGCCGCCCCCTCCCCTGCCATCACTTTACATGCCTTGTACTTTGGATCCATCTTAGAGCCTATGTGCTGAGAGCTGTTACTTTAATTCAATTTCTGTCTTCCAAGGAGGCCTTTTTAATCCCAGCAGAAAAAAGATGACGACTCTAGAAAAACCAGAGAAAGATTAAGGTCTAGCTGGGTCTTAACTGAACTAATGATAATAATAGCAAATATCCATTGAGTGTTTACTGTGTGTTTAACAGCATGTGTGTTAGAGGAATAGCTAACCCTCATGGAGAGGCTGCTATCTGCCACGCTCGGTCCTAAATGCTTCACATGCTTTAACTCACAACCACCTTATGTAAGGCAGGTTCTTGCACTATCCCATTGAAAAGATAGAAAAACCAAGGCACAGAAAGATTAAGTACCTGCCCAGGGTCACACAGGTGGTGAGTAGAGGCTTTGGACACCATATCCAGGTGTCTGGCTTGGATGGCTGCACCCCTAACTACCTCTTGGTTCAATGTTTTTCTTAGATGTGTTATCTTTGGAGTCTCACCGTTCTTTATTCAAGCATATCCAGCCTCCTAATCTAATGTGGGCCTTGCCAAAAGAGATTTACATACTTATTAGTGGAACCTACTTTTTAAGATTACTAGAGGCCCGGTGCACGAAATTCGTGCACTTGGGGGGAGTGTCCCTCAGCCCAGCCTGCACCCTCTCCAATCTGGGACCCCTCGAGGGATGTCTGACTGCCTGTTTAGGCCCGGTGGGATCGGGCCTAAATGGGCAGTCGGATATCCCTCTCACAATCCAGGACTGCTGGCTCCCAACTGCTCGCCTGCATACCTTCCTAATTGCCCCTAACCGCTTCTGCCTGCCAGCCTGATTACCCCCTAACCAATCCCCTGCCAGCCTGATTGATGCCTAACTGCTCCCCTGCCAGCCTGTATACCCCCAACTTCTCTCCTCTGCCGGCTTGATCACCCCCAACTGCCCTCCCTTGCAGGCCTGGTTCCTTCCAACTGCCCTCCCTTGCTGGCCATCTTGTGGCAGCCATCTTGTGTCCACATGGGGCAGGATCTTTGACCACATGGGGCAGGATCTTTGACCACATGGGGGCAGCCATCTTGTGTGTTGGAGTGATGGTCAATCTGCATATTACTCTTTTATTATATAGGATAGAGGCCTGGTGCACGGGTGGAAGCTGGCTGGTTTGCCCTGAAGGGTGTCCCGGGTCAGGGTGGGGGTTCCCTTGGGGCGTGGGGCAGCCTGGGCGAGGGGCCTGTGGTGGTTTGCAGGCCGGCCACGCCCCCTGGTGACCCAAGTGGAGGCTCTGGTATCTGGGGTTTATTTATCTTCTACAATTGAAACTTTGTAGCCTGGAGTGGAGCCAAGCCTTCTGCTTGCTCTGTGGCGGCAGCCATTTTTTTTTGGATTTATGTATCTTCTATAATTGAAACTTTGTAGCCTTAAGCAGAGGTCTGGGCCAGCCAGGGTGTGCGGAAAGCTTGGCTTCCTCCATCGCTGGGGGCAACCCTAGCCTCCTGCTCTTTCCAGCTCCGTGGCTGCCCCCATTTCTGTTTGGGTTTATGTATCTTCTATCATTGAAACTTTGTAGCCTTGAGTGGAGGCCTAGGCCAGCAAGGGCAGGTGGAAAGCTTGGCTTCCTCCATCGCTGGGGAAACCCAAGCCTCCCTCCTGCTCTCTGTGGCCATAGCCATCTTGGTTGGGTTTATTTGCATATTCGCTCCTGATTGGGTGGTGGGCGTGGCTGGTGGGCATGGCTGGTGGGTGTAGCGGAGTGATGGTTAATTTGCATATTACTCTTTTATTAGATAGGATTGTGAAGATTAAACAAAATACTAGAGGTCAGTGCATAGGACAGTGCCTGGGCCATAATAAGGGCCCAGTTAATGTTAGCTCCCTTCTCTTATACCAGTGGTTGACAAACTGTGGCTCATGAGCCACATGCGGCTCGTGAGCCGCGGTTTGCCACTCTATTGACTAATGAGTTTGCCGACCACTACGTAAGGCATTACCCTTACCCAGAAGTTTTGACTTCAGGTTAAAGACTTAGTACATTACTAAAATGTTTTTTAAGTGGTTTTCCCTAAGGCAGTGGTTGGCAAAGTCATTAGTCAACAGAGTGGCAAACTGTGGCTCGCAAGCTGCATGTGGCTCGTGAGCAGCAGTTTGCTGACCACTGTCTTATACCATCTTTTTTTTTTTTTTTTTTTTTTTTTTTTAAATATATTTTATTGATTTTTTACAGAGAGGAAAGGAGAGGGATAGAGAGTTAGAAACATCGATGAGAGAGAAACATCGATCAGCTGCCTCCTGCACACTCCCCACCGGGTATGTGCCCGCAACCAAGGTACATGCCCTTGACCGGAATCGAACCTGGGACCCTTGAGTCCGCAGGCCGACGCTCTATCCACTGAGCCAAACCGGTTAGGGCTGTCTTATACCATCTTATCTTAATCATATGTATTTTAAAAATGAGTGACCCTTGGTCATTGCACGTTATTCTCTGGAGTTTGGTTTGCTCCCTCTGAATGTATCTCCAATATCGGAAATAGGAGTGTATTCGTTTTCTGTGGCAGTCAACAAACTACCACAAACTTGGTGGCTTAAAACAACAGACATGGGTTTCTGTTGTCTATCAAATATCTCCTATGTGTCTCTTATAAGAACACTAGTGACACGGTACACGAAATTCGTGCACATTACAAGGAGATTAATTAGAGGAAATAACTTAATATTCCTATTTGCCCTTTCTCTATAATAGAAGTGTCAGAGATGAAAGAAAATTAGTAAAATGTATATGAAAACCTTCCTCCTGTCAGAGTCTGGGGCTCACCACAGGACCCAGAGTCAAGTCCCTGCCCACCCACATGCACCTCAAAATCGTGTGAGACCCAGACCCAGCTGAACCCCCCCCCCCCTGCATTGGGCTAGATCCAGACATGGCTAGTCCCACCCTTGTCAAGCCCTGGTGGGCAGGGGGCATAGCCTCAGGTCCCCTGGCCCGGTGCCAGGACGGGGGTGTGTGCCTTGAGGTCCACTGTAAAGCCCCGCCAGGTGGGGGACACGGCCTGAGATTCCCTGTCAAGCCCTGCCAGGCGGGGGGTGGGGGGGTGGGGGGGCACAGCCTCAGGTCCTCCTGCCCAGCACTGGCAGGGGGGCACGGCCTGAGATCCCCTGGCCTGGTGCTGGGGCGGGGGAAGCAGCCTGAGGTCCTCTAGCCCAGCACCAGTATGGGAAGTGTACCTTGAGGTCCCCTGTCAAGCCCCATGGGGGCGGGGGAGGGTATAGCCTCAGGTCCCTGCTGATTGCTCGTTAAGGCTCCTTATGGGAACTTGGCCTCAGCTGTGGGTGCAGCCATCTTTGTGACTGAGTGATGGTCAATTAGCATATTCCCTCTTTATTAGATAGTATTTGTTGTGGGACTTGGGGCCCACCCAGATAATCTAGTACGATCTCATCTGAAGATCCTTAACTTAATTGCATCTACAAAGAAACTTTTCCCCCCAAATAAGGTCATATTTCTAATCTGGGGATTAGAAAGTGGGAATATCATTTTGGGGACCACCATTCAACCTGCTACAAGGGGTTAAGACCAGATGCTTGGGAGTCAGTCAGCCCTGGTTCTGGCTGTGCTCCTTATTCAATGTGTAAGAGATTCTCAACGTGATGTCTGTAAAAACACACCCCGCCCCCTCTTGCAAATCAAGGGACAGTGAGTGGCTCCTCTTTCCTCTGCCTTAATGTTGAGGAGATGACGACCAAAGCTGACATCCTTTCCCTAAAACCGCACTGGGCTTGTACTGTTCCTGAGAAACAGAACCAACAGAATGTGAATACACACAGAGATTTATTGTAAGGAATTGGCTCATGTGATTATGAAAGCTGGCAGGTTCAAATATGAAGTGTTGGCCACCAGGCAGGGACCCAGGAGAGCTGAGGGTGCAATTCCAATCCAAAGGCAGTCTGCTGGAGTCTTGGTGGCTCCCGAGGAACCACCCTTCCCAGTATCCATACCCTGTGTAATGACTTTCCACATTAACCTGAGCTTGCTCATGTGACTTGCTTTGGCTGATGAAACAGCAACAAGCATGATGCAAGAAGAGGCTTGATGAATACTTGTGTGTTAGCACTTGTGCCACAACCATGTAGGGGTGTAGTTAGGTGCTGTAGTTAGGGTCCAGGGGTCCTCAAACTTTTTAAACAGGGGGCCAGTTCACTGTCCCTCAGACCGTTGGAGGGCCGGACTATAGTTTAAAAAAAAAACTATCAACAAATTCCTATGCGCAATGCGGGCCCGGGACGAGTCGGCTGCTAGCTAAGCAAGACAGGCAGTGGCACCCGGCGGGCCGGAAAAATGTCCTCGGCGGGCCACATGTGGCCCGCAGGCTGTAGTTTGAGGACCCCTGGTAGCCTCTCTGAGGATGAAAGACCACAGAGAGAGAGAGACAGGCTCAGTTATCCCAGCTGTCTCCACTGAGCCCATCCCCAGCTCACCCCACAGCTGAATGATGTTGCCTGAGTGAGCCCAGGACAAACCAGCAGCGGAACAGGAACAGCCGAGGCAAACCATAGAACTGTGAGATAGAAACACATCACTGTTGTAGGCCGATGGTCTGCAAACTTTTTCTGGAAAGGGCCAGATAGCAAATAATTAGGCTTTGCGAGCCATACAGATTTCTGTCCTAATGACTCAACTCTGCCATGATAGTGTGACAGCAGCCACAGATGACACAGAAACAAATGAGTGTGGCTGTCTTCCAAGAAAACTTTATTTTCAAAAACAGGTGGTGAGCCGAACCTGGCCCCCGGACTGCAGTTTACTGGCCCTGATACAGGCCACTAGGTTTTGGGACCGTTAGTTTCGCTGCCGTCAATAAGGGAAACAACCTGCCACGTTCATCTCATTATTCCAGGTGTCCTCGTTCTTGAGAACATTCCACTTGCTATGGCTTCACTCCTGACGGCGCCCTGGGGTGGGATGCCCTCATTTCTCAGGCCTGGCACTGGGAAAATGAAAAAGTCAGCAGCGTATGTTTTTAGCTTCCCTGTCGAAAGGTTCTAGGAGGGCCAAAAAGAAATGGCTGTGGAAGTGCTGCTGTCACAGGCATGGAAGCTGCCAGCAACTGAGTTCCAAATGAGGGGAGGAGTCTCTCGCCTCCTGCCTCCGGCCCCCGAGGCTCCACGAAGTCTGAGAGGGTGACTTCAAGCTGCGTAAGCGGCAGCTGAAGTTAGTGTAATGGAAGTCTTTTTGCCTGATCGTCCTGTTATGTCATTAGAGTGACTCAGCTGTCCCCATGAAGTGGTGGCTTCTGACCCCCAATCCACACATTGCCCAGAAGCCTCAGGTTTCCTGGAATTTCTACTAGAATTCCTAGAACTCTAAGTAATGGTCTTTAAAAAATCGGAATTATTGCAAAAGGAAGGGTTAAGCATCAAGGAAATTGAGTCCCGCCGTGTTGTTATTTCAGTGCTAGTTGGCAGTCCGTCCACTCGTCACTATGTGGCGGCAGGCAAATCATATAATCCTCAAAGCCCAAGTTTCCTCAGTTGTAAAATGGTCATAAGAATGGTACTTACTTTTACAATTTTTTTTGTGATGATTGAATGACATCATTTATGTAAAGTATTTATCACAGTGCCTGGCACATTCTAATCCCCCAATAAATGTGGCCATTATAATTACTAACTCACTGTCAGTCAATTCGATAGAGTTTCCTGATTTAGAAAATTATCCTATCTAATAAAAGAGTAATATGCAAATTAACCATCACTCTGCTACACCCACAAGCCACGCCCACCAGCCGTGCCCACCAGCTAATCAGGAGCGAATATGCAAATAAACCCAACCAAGATGGCTATGGCCACAGAGAGCAGGAGGGAGGCTTGGGTTTCCCTGGCAATGGAGGAAGCCAAGCTTTCAAGCTTTCTGCCTGCCCTTGCCAGCCTAGGCCTCCACTCAAGGCTACAAAGTTTCAATGATAGAAGATACATAAACCCAAACAGAAATGGCAGCAGCCACAGAGCTGGAAAGAGCAGGAGGCTAGGGTTGCCCCCAGCGATGGAGGAAGCCAAGCTTTCCGCACACCCTGGTCCGCCCAGGCCTCACTTAAGGCTACAAAGTTTCAATTATAGAAGATACATAAATCCCCCCCAAAATGGCTGCCACCACGGAGCAAGCAGAAGGCTTGGCTCCGCTCCAGGCTACAAAGTTTCAATTGTAGAAGATAAATAAACCCCAGATACCAGGGCCTCCGCTTGGGTCTCCAGGGCGCATGGCCGGCCTGCAAACCACCACAGGCCCCTTGCCCAGGCCACCCCACGCCACAAGGGAACCCACCCTGATCCGGGACACTCTTCAGGGCAAACCAGCTGGCCCCCACCCGTGCACCAGGCCTCTATCCTATCTAATAAAAGAGTAATATGCAGATTGACCATCACTCCAACACACAAGATGGCTGCCCCATGTGGTCAAAGATCCTGCCCCCATGTGGACACAAGATGGCCACCACAAAATGGCCAGCAAGGGAGGGCAGTTAGGAGGGACCAGGCCTGCAAGGGAGGGCAGTTGGGGGTGATCAAGCCTGCAGGGGAGCGCAGTTAGGGGTGACCAAGCCGGCAGAGGAGGGAAGTTGGGGTTGACCAGGCCTGCAGGGAAAGGCAGTTGGGAGGGACCCAGGCCTGCAGGGGAGAGCAGTTGGGGGGGACCAGGCCTGCAGGGGAGGGCAGTTAGGGGTGACCAGGCCTGCAGGGGAGGGAAGTTAGGGGTGACCAGGCCTACAGGGGAGGGAAGTTAGGGGAAAACAGGCTGGCAGGGGAGCAGTTAGGCATTGATCAGGCTGGCAGGGGAGTAGTTAGGGGGTGATCAGGCTGGCAGGCAGAAGCGGTTAGGGGCAATCAGGAAGGCAGGCAGGCGAGCAGTTGGGAACCAGCAGTCCTGGATTCGGGCAGTCGGACATCCCTCGAGGGGTCCCAGATTGGAGAGGGTGCAGGCTGGGCTGAGGGATACCCTCCTCCCCTGTGCACGAATTTCGTGCACCGGGCCTCTAGTTTTAAATAATAGCTTATTGATTTGAAGAGAAAGAGGGAGGGAGAGGGAGAGAAAGAAACATCAAGGTGAGAGTACAACAAAGATCAGCTGCCTCCTGCACACTTTGTACCGGGGATGGAACCCACAATTTGGGCATGTGCCCTTGACCAAGAATTGAATGGCAACCTCTTGGTGCACAGGACAACACCCAACCAACTGAGCCACACCAGCCAGGGATGATTTCTGAGATTTTTATAGAATATTTATATTATTTCCTGAAGTGTTCTCACCTCTGTATTCATTGGTTTGCCTGAAATTTCTTGGGACTAGGCAGCATGGTAGTAATTAATCTCAATTTAAAGGGGAGGAAATTGAGGTTGAGGTGTTAGGGTTCTTTCTTTTGTTGTTGTTCAAGTTATTTTAATTCTTGCCCAATTATGGTGGCAAGAAACAAGTATACTTGTTCCATATCCTCAGTTTACAGGTTGGTCAAAAAGGGGCAGGGACTTGGGGAGTGCAAGAAAGAACTAACATTTAAGTGTTGCAGGACAATTCCCAGGGAGTAGACTCAGAAGGTTTGCATGAAGCCAGGTCATTGGGAAAAGCTCTCTGGGATGACGCTGTGGGGAAGTGAGGGAAGCAGGACTGGGCAGAGGGGGAAGGTTGGGTGTGGTTTACCCTCCCTCATTCCATGGGGAGCTCTGAAGCTGGAAGGCCCCTACAGAATAGACAGACCCAAAGGAGGCATCAGGTTGGGCCTTTAGATCCACAAATCGATAGTCACTGGGTGTGGGCCAACCCTGATAAGGCACCTGACCTTGGGCAAGGTTGTTGTCTTTAGATAAGACCAGAGGGGATACTCAGCTGTGTGCTCTCAGCTATCACCAGTGAAGGTTTTGGGGGGATCAGGGTAGTGTCCCATAGAATCCACAACAACCAGCTTCTACTCTGGGCCAGATATTGTGTTAAGAACTTTCATGGAGGTCATTTTATTTCAACCTCACAGCAAACCTGCTGAATAACTAATGAAGAGAGCCATGTTATTTTTAGTACCGTCCATAAGCCCAGTGGTTTACAAACGTTAGTTCATACAATTAGTTCTTAACAACGCATCAAGGTTGGAATCACTTGTTGCATCTGGTGGAAGAGAAATGGGCAGTTCAGAAGAGCCAAGTTGGCGGTCAGGACATCAACCCAGCTCTGTTTCACATCAGAGCGGAGCGCCTCCCAGGGGGCGGTACCGATCTATTTTATAGATGGGGAACTTGAGGTTTAGTGAGATGAAATGACTTTCCCAAAGTTCAGAGCTAGTCAAGTCAGAGTTGGGGCTTAACTCAGGTCTGTGGGATCCTCTTGCCTAAGCACCATGCTGCTTTGCATAAGTGAGGTAGTGCTACATTAGGAAACTGGAGTAAGACCATAATGTAGTGGGGGGTGTGGGAAGGCAGCTAAGATGCAGCTCAACTTCCCTAAACTCTGTTAACTTCATCCCTGGCGCTTCAAGAGCTTTTAAGACTTTCCAGAAAGCCTCAGTTTATGGGCTTTGAGTGTCTCACTAGGGCTGGCTCAGAAAGCTTTAGAAAATTACATCTCTGATTTGCTCCCCACCTCCCCCCCTCTACTGCTTATCAGCTTTTAGAAGTTGGCCACGACTTTGAGGAAGTGGGTGGGGAGAGGCTAGACGCTAGAACAGGGGTGGGCAAACTTTTTGACTCGAGGGCCACAATGGGTTCTTAAACTGGACCGGAGGGCCGGAACAAAAGCATGGATGGAGTGTTTGTGTGAACTAATATAAATTCAAAGTAAACATCATTACATAAAAGGGTACGGTCTTTTTTTTTTTTATTTCAATAGTTTTATTCATTTCAAACATTTTAACAAGAAGAATGTAAACACTAATTATTATAATTTGAAACTTCAAAAAATGGAGGAAGCATAGCACAATAACATACCTTATATTGAAGATGGCAAAGGCAAAATAAAATTGCCTAACAAGCCGAAACCGGTTTGGCTCAGTGGATAGAGCGTCGGCCTGCGGACTGAAAGGTCCCGGGTTCGATTCCGGTCAAGGGCATGTACCTTGGTTGCGGGCACATCCTCAGTGGGAGGTGTGCAGGAGGCAGCTGATCGATGTTTCTCTCTCATCGATGTTTCTAGCTCTCTGTCCCTCTCCCTTCCTCTCTGTGAAATATCAATAGAATATATTTAAAAAAAAAAAAGGAAAAAAAGAAAAGAAAAAAAAATTGCCTAACAAAGGAAAGGTACAAAAGCCTTTCAAATTAAACTTAAATATAATAAAATAATTTAAAACTAAAACAAATAGAAAAGAACAAAATGTGTAAACAGTAAATTAAACATTTTCTTTAGTGCAACTTCCAAATTATGCCCGGGACATAGATGTAGATGGCAATGTAGACTGGGTTGAAAGGTTTTTGGTCTTTAAAACATCAACTTCAGTGGGAACAGTGTTGTTGGTCTCCTTTTTAGCTAATGCTCTGATACTGTGCTCTCCAGGGGTGTGTCTCCCTACATCACCATGATAACGTGTCTATGCATTCCCAGGGTGATGTCGGGGGACGCGTCCGCGGGCATTACAAGGAGCCTCTGGAAGATTGAGAGGTTGTTCCTTCTACTGAATGGGGGGATATAAATTCGCCCACTCAGAAGAAGGAGCTGCGGCTGTGTTTCCCGACATTGCCATGTTAACACTGCTGCTGGTGAAGGAGCGGAGGGGAGAGCAAGAGAACCCTCCGCTCTTTCGGCTCTGCGGGCCGGATAGAACAGCCAAACGGGCCGGATCCGGCCCGCGGGCCGTAGTTTGCCCACGGCTGCGCTAGAAGCTTTGAGTTTGGGGATATTAAGTAACAAATGAAGTCTGGTATTTTGGCTGTACTAGCTGCACTTGGCTTGCAGTTGGGGCCAGTAGATGGCGCTCACCCTCCATTTCCCTCTATCGTCTATTAACAGTATTAATAGCTAAAAGTTATTGAGAAGTTGCTAAGTGCCTAGTAAATTCTTATGCTAATAACTGTAGCATAGTTTACATAAATTATCTTTACATAAATTATCTCATTTAATCCTTACCATAACCCTTTAAGGTAGGTATTGCTATTCTTAGCTTATGAATGAGGGTAAGTAATTTACCAAGTAACAAAGCTAGTTCAGGATGAGCCAAGCCAGGATTTAAACCAGGTGGTCTGATTTAGAACTTTGACCTATACATTCTTTGTCTTCCCAATTATTATGTTGTGATGACAATTGGGCACTTACTATGTGGTAGTTTGTCAAGTTTCCTTCATTTTATTTATTATTATTATTTTTTTAAATCTTCACCGGAAGGTATTTTTTCCATTGATTTTTAGAGAGAGTGGGAGAGAGAGGGAAAGACAGAGAGAAATATTGATGTGAGAGAAACACATCGATTGGTTGCCTCTGCACGGGCCCTGACCAGGTCCTGCGCTGGGGAGGAGCCTGCACCTAGGTATGTGCCCTTGACCAGAATTGAACCCGGGACCCTTCAGTCCACAGGCTGCCACTCTATCCACTGAGCCAAACTGGCTAGGGCATTTTAAAACTCATAATGTTCTCACACACACAAAAAAGTGATATATGTGATAATTAACTCAATGAGGAAATTCTTTCACAATATATATGTATATCATCATGTTTTGCACTTTATTTTACAATTTTGTTTTTCAATTATACCTAAATAAAAATACTCATAAGGTCCTTGTGAAATAACTACTATTATTCTATGTCATCTTATTTTATTTATTTTTAAAAAATATTTTCAAACTGATTTTTTAAAAAAATATTTTTATTCATTTCAGTGAGGAAGGGAGAGGGGAGAGAGATATATAAACATCAATGATGAGAGAGAATCATTGATCGGCTACCTCCTGCAGGCCCCCTACTGGGGATCGAGCCCACAACTCCGGCATGTGCCCTTGACTGGAATCAAAGCCAAACCAGCTAGGGCCAAACTGATTTTTATAGAGGAAGGGAGAGGGAGAGAGAACCATCAATGCGAGAGGGTAACATCGATCAGTCCTTCTATTGGTGATGGAGCCCCATGTGTCATGACCTGGAATCAAAGGACACCCAACCAACTGAGCAACACCAGCCAGGGCTCTATTTCATTTAAAAAAAAGTGAGAAGATAGAGAATAGAAAGGTAACTAATTGCCAAGATATAGCTAATTAGTGGGACCCAGGCTGGAATCCAGATTTCCTAGGCTGTGAATCCCTAAAGGTTTACCTTCTGAGGGATGTAAAAAATGAGAATATTGGCCCACTCCGATTCATTGGGGATCTAGGATTTGGGAGATACCCTTAGATTCTCTGGGTAAGCACCTTCTGCTTCATGGAGAGACTCTCCTCAGGGGGTTTAACATGCTGGGAGGAGCCAGGCTTTGAGTCAAGACCAGGCTCAAATCTTGACTTCTCTGTGTGACTTCCTCCCATTAAGCTTCGCTGAGCTTCTGCTCCCTTGGTTGTAAACATGCGGATATCATAGTCCCAGGGAAGGGGTCCCCTTCCCCGCCCTCTAAGAGCCCTTATGGCGTACGAAGGTTCAGGAGGAGCTTTGGGCACAACTTTTCCTAAGTGGATCAGAGGCCTGTAAACAAACCCCAAAAAGAGAGACTTTATATTTCAAATTTGGGAGGCGCAGTCTCCAGCAACGAACTGAAAGTGTGCTCCACAGACAAAAGGGAGGCCATCCTATCTAATAAAGAGGGAATATGCTAATTGACCATCATTCTGTCACAAAGATGGCTGCACCCACAGCTGAGGCTGAGTTCCCTTAAGGAGCCTTAACGAGCAATCAGCAGGGACCTGAGGCTACGCCCTCCTCCGCCCCCGTGGGGCTTGACAGGGGACCTCAGGCTGTGCCTCCCACCCGGGCGTCAGGCTGGGGGACCTCAGGCCACGCTTCCCAGGGGACCTCAGGCCATGCCCCCCCCCCCTAGTGGGGCTTCATGGGGACCTCAGGCTGTGCCCCCCACACCAGCACCAGGCCGGGGGACCTCAGATCGCACCCCGCGCCTCAGCACCAGACCAGGGGACCTGAGGCCGTGCTCCCCACCCAGTGGGGCTTGACAGGGGACCTCAAGGTGCACCCCCAGTGCTGGGTTGGGGGAACTCAGGCCACGCCCCGCGCCCAGCGGGGCTTGATGGGGGACCTGAGGCTGTGCCCCCTTCCCAGTGCCGGGCCGGGGGACCTAAGTCTGCACCACCCCGCCTGGCAGGGCTTGACGGGGACCTCAAGGCATACCCCCCGCCCCATCTGGGGGACCTTAGGCCATGCCCCCCATCCTGGCACTGGGCCAGGGGACCTGAGGCTAGGCCCCCTGCCCGGTGGGGCTTGACAAGGGTGGGACTGGCTGGGCCTGGATCTAGCCCAATGCAGGGGACAGCCGGTTCTGGGTCTCCTGCAATTTTGAGGCACATGTGGGTGGGCGGGAACTTGACTCTGGGTCCCCCTTTTAATGTGCACGAATTTTGTGCACTGGGTCACTAGTTACAAAAAAATCAAAACAAAACATAAATTCCTGCCCAGTTCCTAATTATGTCATTTTATATAAAGGATGTAACCAGATTCACATGGTTCTGATTGATTTGAATCCTGCAGTTTTGATTGGTGTTAGCATTGTGATTGATTGTTATGGAAGAATCTGATTGGACAGGGCAGGTCTCAGGCCATTGGTTGAAAAACCAAACCAGGAATCCTTTATAAGAGCTGATGCAGGCTGAAATAAATGAGCAGGGCCTAGTGTGGGAAGCTGATAGAGGTTATTCCTGGTGTACGTGAGACCATCAGATGACCTCTAGAGTCTCATTATTTGTAAAACTAGAGGCCCGGTGCATGAATTCGTGCACCAGTGGGGTTCCTCAGCCTGGCCTGCGGGAATTGGGCTGAAACCGGCTCTCGGACATCCCCTGAGGGGTCTTGGATTGCTAGAGGGTGCAGGCCAGGCCAAGGGACCCCACCGGTGCATGATCGGGGCCTGGGAGAGACACAGGCGGTTGGCCAGCCGGGGAGGGACTGGGGGAGGGCTCCAGGGCATGTCTGGCCCATCTGCTCAGTCCTGATTGGCCAGACCCCAGTAGCAAGTTAACCTACCAGTTGGAGCATCTGCTGGTGGTCAGTGCACATTATAGCGACTGGTTGACTGTCTGCTCCCTGGTGGTCAGTGCACGTCATAGCAAGCAGTTGAATGGCCTTAGCATATCATTAGCATATTACGCTTTGATTGGTTGAACAGCCAACCAGTCGACCAGACACTTAGCATATTAGGCTTTTATTATATAGGATTTGGGCCTTTCACTGACCACGGGGAGTCTACCTCAGCAGTTAAATTCTTTCTCAGGTTCTACAGGCCCTTTAAAATTGATGCCTCCCTTTCTGGAGATGCTGAAAGAAGCAATTACTTAATGCCTTTCTTTGTGGATTTGCTTAATGCCTCTTTCCCCTTCTGGCCTAGATGGTTTATGTTTCAGGGCCGAACTGGGAGACCGGTGGTTGAAACTGCAGTCTCCGTGGTCTTTTACAGTTCCAGAATCCACCCCCACCTCCTAATCCCCCTTTGTGGCCCTTCTCAGATTTAAGAGCTGGAATAAATGAAATAGAAGGTGGGATAAGAATGTTCTGATAGAAAATAATAATTAATAAACAATAAGACAAGAAGAAACTTATGTTTCATGTACTCACAACTGTAAACCTACTTTTGCCCCACCCTGTGTTTTACTGTACTTTTTTCTTTACCCAATAGATGGCGACAAGTTTCCATTGAAAAAATAAAATCCAGCGTTCACTGTTCAGCCTGTGTTGTGGGAGGAGGCCTTTGGGAGTGGTTGAAACAATCCAGACTGAGGAGTCTCCTTTGGGAGGCATTAAGCACCCCTCAGGGCACAAGTAGGCATTCATCGCCACCCAGAGGGACTTCTCTGGAGTCCTTTTAATGGGCGTTTCTCCCCAACACAGCAAGCACAGATACAGACTTTATGTTTGTAGGAAAAGATCTATTTTGTTCCCAGAACAAGGATACATATAAGAATATATATACATATATATATACACACACACATATATATGGATATATAATATATATGTATATATGTATATATAAGAATGTATATATGTATATATAAGAATGTATATATAAGAATATATGTATATATATATAAGAATGTATATATATGTATATATATAAGAATATATATATAAGAATATATATTCTATATTCTTGAGGGGACCCAATCTTAATGGTTAGGAGTTGAGCCCTATCTCACGGGTAAATCTCATGGTATATTGCAAGGCATGGAAATGTCTCAGTGAATTTTGGACCACACCTGAGAGCTTCTTGGCAAGGTAGGCTGTGGAATCAGACACGTGGAATCAGAATCTGCTTAATTATTAATTAGTTTACTTATTTATTTGTAACAGTCGTCAGCAGGAAACCCTGACGCTGCGCTGTGGAAGAGTCCTGCCCATGTATCCAACCTCTCACCTCCCGCCCTGGCGTCCCTCGGACCGCCGCCCCTGAGCGGTGCTGCGGTTCAAACCCGGTGGTTGGTGGCCGCTGCCCAAAGACTGCAGTTTAACAAGCAACCCAGGTGGCGCCTATACACAGTAAAGCACAAACTCCCAAAGCCCTCGCAGGTTTGGCTCAGTAGATAGAGCGCCCCCCTGCGGACCAAAGGGTCCTGGTTGAGCCCAGTCCAGGTCACAGACCTCAGTTGCAGGCTCTTCCCCGGCAGGCTGGGCCCTGGTTGGGCTTGTGCAGGAGACAACCAATCGATGTGAGATGTCTCTCTTCCATTCTCCCTAAAATTCAGTGGGAAAGAAGAAAGGCAACACATGCGTGAATGAGATTGAGGGAGGCATAGGGCTCAGAAGCCAGAGTAAGATAATGTGGGCAAAGGCGGGAATCAGGCCCAAGGGGTGGTTTTGTGCCCCGAGAGGAGCAGCCACCCAGTGTACTCTGGACGTCTCAGCACACAGCCTGCCTCCAGGAGGTGGCTCCAGTACTTGTTCCAGCAAAAACCTCAACTGCGTGGAAGTTGGCAAGGAAAAAGGACCAGCAACACAGGTGCAAAGACAGAAGTAGCCCTGGCACCACTTTTAAGGAAGAGCAGAGTTTAAGTGTTCTTATTTCAAATTCAAAATGTCCTTTCCAGAGTCGCTTTCCGGCCCCAGCGAGCAGCGGGAAACACTGGGGACCCAGCCTTGGCAATGACGCCCCCGCGCTGGGACCAGGGAGCGTGCGGGAGCCGTCACTCCGGGTCTGCCAGCTGCCGCTCAATGGCACTGCGGACCTTCTTTGCAGCCGCCTTCAGTCCTTCCTGCAGTCGGTGCACTTCCTTCATGATTCTGTTCTTGGTTCTTTCTTTGTCCAGTTCCAAAAATTCACCGATGGACAGCTCTTCCACACGCTTCGTGAGAGACAGGAAAGCACAGCCAGGCGAATGCTTTCGATGCTCCTCTGTGGGGTCGTCGTCTGGCTCCCAGCCTTCCAGCTCCTTGAAGCAGAAGAAACACTCGGCCAAGTCGGGCTCGTTCTCAGTGGGGCAGTGAACGAAGCCGGCGGCGGCCATCCGCTCAGGGGTGCAGGCGCAGCCCTCCCGGAAGGGCCAGTGCTGGAAGGTGGAGAGGCGGTGGTCTTCGCGGTAGACCTGCCAGGGCGCGGGCAACGACGCGGCAGCCATCCCCCCATGCGGTGCTGTGATTCCAGTCCCAACCTGCGCTTGTCGGTCGCTGCCCAGAATCTGTTTTATAACAAGCAACCCAGATGACTCCTATATTCATTCAAGTGTGAGAAGTTCTGGCCTACAGGATCTCAGATGGAAAGGATTCCTCCGGCCAGCCCACAGATAGTTCATTCATTCTCTTTCATTCAACGGGGGAATGAAGGATAAGCTAGCCCTGTCATCCTGTGTCATCTTTGCAGTGTTATTATTCCTAAAGGACATTTATATAGTCCTATTTGGTTGCTGTACCTTCCCAACAATACTTTGGCTCAATCTCATTTATAGCTGAGCTAAGGAGGCTCAGAGGTGCGGGAGGAGCCAGTAGAAGAGAGACATGAGCTCAGGTCTTCTACATCCATCGTGATTGGATTTCAAATTAGTGTTAGTAATACAAATAATAGCTAACATGCAACGCATGCCATGTACCAGGCCGTTATGTTAAATACGAAATATATTATTACAGATAAGCCTTCTTATAATTCTAAGGGGAGGCTGCTATTATTGTCACCATTTCACAAATGAGAAAACTACAGCATAGAAAGGTCAATACACTTGCTGAAGGCCATGCAGCTGCTAAATAAATGATTGATCTAGGATTATAACTCAAGCCAGTATGATTTCAAGCCCGAGAGCTTACACGGGAGACTGAGCTCCCTCCAAGGGCTGTATAAATTCCGGGTATATATGTCATTTTGAAACACTTAACTATGATTATAACCTACTTTGGAGTAAATCATTATTTTGAGCTTAAAATGAATAATTATACCAGGACATTCTTCCCTAATGTTTAGTACTTTTTCTTAGTACCTGTATCAGTTCCCTAGGACAGCCGTAACAAAGTCTCACAAACTGAATGGTTTAACACAATAGAAATTGACTAGTTTTGGAGCCAAGATGTGTGAAATCCAGGCACCAGCAGGGCCAAGCTCCCGCTGAAATTTTTAGGACAGAATCCTTCCTTCTTCTTCCTAGCTTCTGATGGCTTGCTAGTCATCCTTGGCGTTCCTTGATTTGTAGCTGCATAAGCTCTGCCCCTGTTTGCACATGGCCTTCTTCCCTCATGTTGGATTAAGGGTCCAGGCTACTCTAGTATGACCCCCAACAATTTAATTACACCTGTAATAACCCTATATCTGAATAAGGTCACATTCTGTGGTACTGGGAATTGGGACTTCAACGTTTTTATTTGTGGGAGGAGTGGGGGGCGGACCACAATTCAACCTATAACAGCATCTCATAAGGTAGAAACATGGCCAGGTGTGTGGGTTCCAGAATCAGAATGCCAGGGTTCAAATCCTGATTCTGCCACATAAGCTGGGTGACTCAGAGCAAATTGCTTAGCCCAGTGGTCGGCAAACTGCGGCTCGCAAACCACGGTTTGCTGCTCTGTTGACTAAATGAGTTTGCCGATCACTGGCTTAGCCTATCTAACCTTCACTTTTCTTCTTGGTCAATTAGGAGAACCTCATAGGGTTGTCGTGAATTAATACACCTAAAGCACCTATCCAGAACAATGTTGTAGTAGAAACAGCTGGTGCCCTTCTGAGATCCCTTTACCAGCTGGTGCACCCCTTCTGCACCATGGCTAACAGCTCACACCAGTGACTTTCTGTGTATAATTGTCCTTGGCTGATGGGAGCCACTTTATTGGAGATGCCTGGGAGGTTGACCACCTGACCTAGTTGGCTGATCAAGGCTAGACTTACCTGAGACCACATCCTTGCTCAGTTCTTTCCCATTGCCTCAACTCTCTTATAGTCCCTTCTGAGAGCAATACCTCAGTAAGTTATGTGCCTCTGAATCCCAGCCTCGGGATTCAGAGGACCCCGCTCAAGATGAGTGCCAAGGATGAAAGCATGAGACTGATGTTATTATCATTTTTGGGGAATCAGGAATTAACCTACCAATTTTCCTGCCTTTCCCATGACTTGGTACAGCAATTGTGTTTTATTTTTCCTGCTATTCATCTTCTCATGCCAAAAATGGCAAAGCTACCCCATACACATTGAGTCGTCTCTGGGCTGAGACTGTCCAGTCCACCCCTAGGGGAAGCTGCTCCTTCATTGCTACTGGTCACCTCTGAGAGTGTGTGCAGACCTGGGGCATTTCTCTTCAGTGTACCTCAACTCTGGACTGCTAAGGGCTCTTCCTTGCTTCATTTTGGCATCCCATTTCCCAGTGCTTGCTCTGTTCTGTAACAGAAATGGTGATTTGAAATTGTTGTTGGCTTAGCTAAGCACAGTTCCACCTGTCTGTCTTCAGGTAGGCTGGGTACACCGTAGCCCCATCCATACTATCATCATCATAAAATTCACTTAATGAATAATGTGTGGCAGACAGACAGTATATAGTACCTATGAAAAGATGGATGTTAGTTCTAAGCCTCCAAAACTCTCTGAAATGGAGAGTGACATCTTCATTTTATTAACAAGGTGCAGAAGGTCAGAGAAATTAGGTCACATGTGGTCATGCAACAGTTGAGTCAGACTTTGAACCACAGTCATCTGGTAGGGAGCCAAGTGTAACTCTCAAGTTCCTTATTGAAACTACATTCTCTAAGCAATCAAACCACGAGCCACAGATTTTCTCCCTGTGAATAGTACTTTTAATAGCACTTTTAATATTCTAGGCCCTTCCCAGCAAAGGGAGTTGATAACTCCTCGAATATTTCCTTTACTTTTTTCTCAAGCCTGGGCTTAAAGTCTCCTCAAATCCTTTTATTTCTACCTGCCATCTGATGCTTTGTTGAGCTTCTGCCCTACCATCCCTACCCCTACCCCATTCCTCAAGCCCCAGACAAATTCACACATATTATCCACACACTTCCTTCTGTCCACAAGATTTCGGTTTCTCTAGCATTCCATTTATGTCACCCAAGTTCCAATAAATCATAAAATGTGCATTTTCAGACCTACATTTAAGTCAAGGCATGTGAGAATCTTGCTTGTCATAGACATTGAAAGGGTGTAATGGCTGTGTCATTTCTCATAGTTTATTTATAATGATGCCTTGGAAAGACCTTATTAATTGAGCTCCTAAACAATGCCTCTTTATTTCTCCTTCCTCATAGCCCAACCATTCATTAGGATTAGGTTACTCTAAATTACCATTTGGTAGCAACCTGTGGCAGATATCTGGATTACTTAATAAATCACAGGGGTTCTATGAAATTGCATAGGGAAAGGCTTTGAAAGTGAAAACATCCACTAATGAACTCATCACTCACAGCCGTTCCCAATCAGGCAGCCTCCCCTGGTCAGCCCTAGCCTCTCCTCCATCCCCTTGTATTACCCAGTGTCTTGGTGGGTGTGTGTCAGGCTCTTGATGATTTATGAAGGGTAAACATCTGAAAAATTCAATGTGAACTCAATGTAAGTCAGTTGCAAAGAAAACCTAGAAATTCTGCAAAGGGTGTAGAATTTCATGAAGTCAATGGAATTGATGTTAGAAGGCTGTCTGAATTGCATGCATGCTGTTTGGCAAAACAGGATTGCAGAGTACCCTTAGTAGGATTAGAATATAAGACACTTAAGAGAGTCCTTCGGGAAAAGTGAGGAAGACTACATATTTTTCAGAAATGACTCTCTTATTTTCTCTTGCTGTGAAAGTTAAATATGAAATCAAGAATGCCCCATTGTGCAATCACATATTTGTGTGGAAAATGATGCCCAAGGAATCAATACATGATTTATTTTTTTGCTCTGGAATAATAATGA
The DNA here is from genome assembly GCF_963455305.1 of Plecotus auritus. NCBI lineage: Eukaryota > Metazoa > Chordata > Mammalia > Chiroptera > Vespertilionidae > Plecotus > Plecotus auritus. Next base: position 141,126,709 of record NC_137783.1, read on the forward strand.
CCTAAATTTGGTTAAATATAAGCCCAAATAAATCAATTTTTATACATTTTCATTTCAGTTTTTGGTAGAGGGCCCCCAATAAACCTGTTCGTCACTGTTTACGGTGACATTTTGCTCTCCTTTTAAATAGATTTCAAGGTCAATTACCCTTGGGGGCCAAGAACCTGCCCGCAGGAAGCTTATGGTTTTATTGGGGAGGCTTTCCTAACACACTGGGGACAGGACAGTGAGGAGTGAGAGGATCCCTTTGCCAGGTTGCAACTATGGTTTAGCTGGGGCAGGAGTGTGTGGGAAAAGGAACATGGAAATGTCTTCCACTTGCAGTCAAGATCGGCAGAATCCTAAGCCTGGTCCTGGCCTCACTTTCCTTGGCTTCCAAGATGGCTCCCCTTTGACACAAACCTTCCTGCTTGCTGCTTTCAGTAACTTGTTGACAAAGCTCTTTTGTCTGCTTCCTGAGGGAGCTCATGAAAAAAACACGTTGGGAATTCAGCAAAACACTGGGGCTCTAACTGCTCCTGAATGAGAGGGAATGAGAAAAATGGAAAACTTAATTTTCAATTAGTGCACATTCAGGCAGGAGTGGGAGGGATCAAGGGATGGCAGCTTGTTTGGTTAACACAATTTTAAGAAGACATACTTGCAAGCTATTAGTTAGCTTTCTCCTTTCCTCCCCCTCCCACCGCTCTAAGTACTCCTAGCTCTTTAAAACGGACTCAGATGCAGGTGGCAGCAGCCGCAGCCACTGGCAGTGGGATGCAGCCTGTCGTCTCTGAGACTGGCTTGTGTGTGTCCCCCTTGCTGTGGACCCTTGGAGCCACAGGTGAGTTTGTCACCTCTAAACATGCGCGCCCTTCTAATGGCTTTAAAAAACACCTTCAGAGAAACATTTTTTTCTCTCTCCAACATATTTGATCACAGTATGAGACTCGCTATTGGGCAAACATGTCCATATAGGTTCAAAATCTGGGGTTTGTGATGAGAGAGTTGAGTTGAAGGTGGGGAGGGTGAATGTTACAAGAGATGGATATGAACTTGGGTGTAGGTGATGGCAGAGACTGCCACCGACCAGGGACACGAATGGGTTTATGTGTCCTCTGGCGCCCTTCCTTCCTGGTTTTACACAGCCCTCGTCCTTCTCTCTCTCTCCCTCTCTCTCTCTCTCTCTCTCTCTCTCTCTCTCTCTCTCTCTCTCTCTCTCTCTCTCTCTCTCTCTCTCTCCTTTTCCCTTTCCCTCATCAGAATATTTTACCAGGCTCAGTGTGCTGTGGCAGCCACAGCCTGTTCCTTGGTGAGCCCTGTCTTCTCCCAACACTTTGGTCCCGCAATGAGTTAACTGTGGAGATTCATTGTCTCCAAAGTGCTGCCTCAACGAACACGTGAGCACGTAACGCAGTGTGTTTGCAAGCACTGGAACGGAAAATCATTCATTCAATCAGCAGAGCAATAACTTCATTAGGAACTTCTTTCTGTCATGAGTCGGCTGGAGGGAGTGTGCTGCAGTGATTAAACATGGCATTTCAGACGCCACAGCAAGGCTGCTGTCTTCTTGGCAGGTGCTTGTCATCTTCTCGTGTTCCTTCCAACTCCACTCCGATCCAGCAAAGCTGGCTGCGAATGTTGGGAGCAAGTGTTGCATTTTTATAACAGACATGGCCGCTGGCTCTAGATCTGTCACTAGGGCTTTCCTGACTTCTTCCTTGACCTCGGCTCACATCCCGGCCCCAAACTCCTGGTGACACCTGCTCCCTACAGATTGCCCTGAACAAATACCAAGTGCCTTTACTTAAGGCTCTCTCTCTCAGGGAGTGCAATCCTCGGCTAATGTTGGCAACCCTTTCTCAAAGGCACCGATGTCTTCAGCCACCACTGGTGAAATCCTTCCCAAGGTTAAACTCCTCTCCAGAGAAGTGATCACCACACACTGTTTCTTCATTAGTCTTATCACGCCGACGAGCCACTCTTGTTAATCCTCTTTCTCTGCCAACCCAGCTGTGGGCTGCCAGCCAGTTTCCAAGAAGTGTTGGATTTAATTGGAGAAAGGATGAGAATGAGAAAAATTAGCGGCTTAAATGCTAACACAAGTTTCCAGACTAACAAAAGGAGAATGGGAAGACGTTTTGAAAAACAACTTCTGTTAGACAAATACCAGCGAATCCTGGTAGCTCAGAAGCAATTGGCTTACAGAAATGAAACTGAAAACTAGGGTTTTGGGGTTTGGAAGGGTCTTCTAAGTCTTGTAACGCTTTTATTTTATGAATGGGGAAGCTCGGACTTAAAGAGGCTAAAGGGCCTGCCCGTGTAACTCACTAGGGAATGGTAGAGAAAGGTCTCTGGCCCAAAGCCTGATACTCTTCCTGTTGCCTGCCCTATGCAACACACCACAAAGCCTGTCTCTTCTTTCCTTTTGTGAAAGCAATTGAAAAGGTTTTTGGTGAAGATGTCAAAGCTCATCTACTTATGACTTTTGAGGATGCTAATACACTTCTTCCCAGGATTGAGGGGCATATCAGTCAGAACTCTTGGTTACAAGGGAAAGAGATACAACTTGCCCAGAAGGAGAAGTTATTAGCCCATAGAATCTGAGGGAGGTTGGCTTACCAAATCATAGAAATCTTGGATACAGGAAAGATTAGAACAAGGACTGGAGTATCACTAGATCTTTCTTTATTTTTCACTTTGCCACATGTATTCTTTCTCACTGAAGATTTCTTTGTTTTCTCTCTTTTCACAGTGATGGAAACTATCGATAGCAATAGCTCTAACTTTTTCGTCTTATAACTTCTGTCATTGGAGAGGATTTAATCACACATCTGTGGCTTCCGTCCTTGGAAAGTATCTGATTGGCTGGAGGTGATGGCTTCCCTGAGCCAATCAATTATAGGCAAATGGATGGGATATTTTCATGGGCTCAGTTTGAGTCTGGGGCCCGACCCAGGATGAGTCACTAGTGGTTATGGGGTTGGGATCTATAAGAATGTGGTTCCTCCTATATGGTTATCATGGTTAGAGTTTGTATGTGGGGAGAGGGGATGACATTTCCACCAGAAAATAGGTGCTGGATAAAGAAAACGACAGCAATCCCACTATAAGGGGTAACTTGTCTCTTCTCATTTAATGAATTCTATTTCGTCTTAATGTTCACCTCTATGTAGATTCTGAGATGACACTGAATTTAAGGGACAAATTTCTAGTTTTTGAGTATTTCAAACCACCTTTCTAATTATAACGCAATAGAAGTTGAGAAACATAATAAGAAAAAAAATGCTAGTTTAATGCATCTCATTGGATTGGTTAAATTTGAAAGGGAAAACATTTTAAAGGGAGAAGCATAAAGTTATACTCTGCTATGGTTTAATTAACCCAATACTTGGATTTAAAAATCCTATCTAATAAAAGAGCAATATGCAAATTAACCATCACTCTGCTACACCCACAAGCCACACCCACAAGCCATGCCCACAAGCCAATCAGGAGCAAATATGCAAATAAACCCAACCAAGATGGCTATGGCCACAGAGAGCAGGAGGGAGGCTTGGGTTTCCCTGGCAATGGAGGAAGCCAAGCTTTACTCCTGCCCTTGCCGGCCTAGGCCTCCACTCAAGGCTACAAAGTTTCAATGATAGAAGATACATAAACTCAAACAGAAATGGCAGCAGCCACAGAGCTGGAAAGAGCAGGAGGCTAGGGTTGCCCATGGCAATGGAGGAAGCCAAGCTTTCCGCACACCCCAGCCGGCCCAGGCCTCTGCTTAAGGCTACAAAGTTTCAATTATAGAAGATACATGAATCCCCCAAAAAATGGCTGCCGCCACAGAGCAAGCAGAAGGCTTGGATCCACTCCAGGCTACAAAGTTTCAATTGTAGAAGATAAATAAACCCCAGATACCAGGGCCTCTGCTTGGGTCACCAGGGGGCGTGGCCAGCCTGCAAACCACCACAGGCCCCTCACCCAGGCCGCCCCACACCCCAAGGGAACCCTCACCCTGATCCGGGGCACCCTTCAGGGCAAACCAGCTGGCACCACCCATGAACCAGGCCTCTATCCTATCTAATAAAAGAGTAATATGCAGATTGACCATCACTCCAACACACAAGATGGCTGCCCCCATGTGGTCAAAGATCCTGCCCCCATGTGGACACAAGATGGTCACCACAAGATGGCCAGCAAGGGAGGGCAGTTGGGAGGAACCAGGCCTGCAGGGGAGGGCAGTTAGGGGTGACCAGGCCAGCAGAGGAGGGAAGTTGGGGGTGACTGGGTCTGCAGGGAAGGGCAGTTGGGGGGGACTCAGGCCTGCAGGGGAGAGCAGTTGGGGGGTACCAGGCCTGCAGGGGAGGGCAGTTAGGGGTGACCAGGCCTGCAGGTGAGGGCAGTTAAGGGTGACCAGGCCTGTAGGGGAAAGCAGTTAAGGGTGACCAGGCCTGCATGAGAAGGCAGTTAGGGGCAAACAGGCTGGCAGGGGAGTGGTTAGGGGGTGATCAGGCTGGCAGGCAGAAGCAGTTAGGGGCAATCAGGAAGGCAGGCAGGTGAGCAGTTAGGAGCCAGCAGTCCTGAATTGTGAGAGGGATGTCCGACTGCCCGTTTAGGCCCGATCCCACTGGGCCTAAACAGGCAGTTGAACATCCCTCGAGGGGTCCCAGATTGGAGAGGGTGCAGGCTGGGCTGAGGGACACACATCCCCGTGCACGAATTTCGTGCACCGGGCCTCTAGTAATAGTATATTTTTACTGATGAGTTTGTTCATCAATTGAGGCCATGTACCCCAGTTCTGGTTATAAGCCCTTCCATTGATCTATCCTAGAGTAGCCTAAAGTTTCAAAGTGACAGTCACATCTTTACCTCACTGGTGAGATGTCAGAACGCATATTTTTTCTATTTATAGTGACTCCTAGAGTATAGCATTTATCATAAAGTGAACATGAGTTATTGTTGCAATGAGACTATAAACCTTCTATTCCTTCTCCATCTTTGCATTTGTAGCTTTCCTGATACAAAGGGATGTTCTTCTGGATCTGGTAATTATTTTATCCCTTTCATGGGTGAAGGCACAATTAGATCAGTAGTCAATAGAATAATCATCATAATAACATCAACTATTATTGAGTGCTTACAACATGCCACTTACTTTTAGTTTTACATGTTTTAACCTAATTGATTGTCATAACACCTCCAGGAGTTTAATACAATTAAATATTATTCCTCCTTTATAGATGGAGTTAATAACACAGATGGGTTAAGTCACTTACTCAAGGTCACACAGCTAGAAAGTGGTAGAGTTGGGACTTGAACCTGGGCCATCAGGGTTTTGGGTATGTACATTAAGCCATCATGCTATTCCACTTGTGAAGTTGCTAGACACTTGTATGGGACTAAAGGAGTTTTGGAAAAGCCTCAGATACTTTACCAACTTGTCGAATAATGACCTAAGATAATTTAATTCAAAGTATCAGTTTTATTGTTAAAAATGGAAATACTCCTGGGAATAACATTCTATTAATTTTGATTAGTAAGTTACCCTTAATTTCAACGACCATTTATTAAGTGCCTATTATTTGTTCTAACGTTTACTCACTACATTAGCACCATGAGGTGGGTGGTATAATATCCATTTTCCAGGCAAGGAAATAAAGACTTAGCTAGTAATGTTGTGGGCAAGCCAGGATTTGAACCAGGACTGCCTCCTTATAATCTGTGTGCTCTCTGTAATACTTGCAAATGAAATGAATTGGTCAGATGTTTGCTGGTTGGCAGAGCAGGTTTTAATAGGGAAGGAAGGTGGAAAGTGCATGGCTTTGTGACTTTGCAGGGGTAAAAGTGGGATCCCTTGAAGGATGGATGGGGATACTTTCTAATAAAAGGGTAATATGCAAATTGACCATCACTCTGCAACAAAGATGGTGGCCCCCACAGCCAATAAGGAGGGAAAATGCAAATTGACATGACAAAGATGGCGGCGGCTGAACCGGGATGGTTGCATCATTGTCATGGTGATAATGCAGGTGTCCCGCCCTGCCCTGGCTGCTCCAGGCCTCTAGGCAGTGCACGCACACTAGTGCGGAGCGGCTGGGGTGGGATGCCTGCTATGAGGGGGGGGTGAGGGGTGTAGGGAGCTACAGGAGGGCGGCAGGGCCAGAGCCAAGGCAGAAGGTAACTCTGGCCAGAGTAAAGGCAGAAGGTGGTGGCCAGAGCGAAGGCCTGGATCCCGGGTGCCGGAGGGAAGCCGGTGCCGTCAGCCAGGGGAAGGAAGGCCTATTCTTGCATGATTCTTCGTGCATTTGGCCTCTAGTTGGTATATAAAGGAAAAAGGGTGGATGTGAGAGGCTATCTTAGAATGTTTCAGTTCTCTCATTTTGCTGCCCAGGGAGCAGGGAAACATTTACTTAGCTAACGTTTGGGAAGGCTCTGGCAAATAGGGTGTTAATATTCGGTGTAGTCACAATTATGCTGTACCTACCAATTATGGGAAAACTCATCATTTTACGGTAATGTAATTACACTAAACAGCACCAGTCATGTCAGTGCGAAGACTGGGGCAGCCTCTAATTATCCACTGTACCCAGACACCTCAGCCTGGATCAGGAATAATTGGCGTAATGCAGTTTTGCATTTCAGGGTTGGCCCCAGTTTTCCTCTGGAAAGATTTTCTTGCTTTCTGATCCTCCCTTGTGTGTGTAATTCAGCTGTGTTTGTGATCTGGAAGCAGATGTGATGTTAACATCTCCAGTCTAGGTGTGACAGCATTTCTCCAAACTAGAAAGGATTTGGGAGGCATGTTTCTCTTATAGGTGGCGAACCCTTTGAGGGTCCAAACTATCTTTTTTCTTCTTTTCTCTCACTATCTCATGGGACAGAGAATGAGGATAGCTAACTTATCCTCCGTGTCTCCCATATGCCAGGGGCTGTGCTAGGTACTTTGCATATGTTTTACTATGAATTCCCAAAACAGCTCTATAAAGGAGATATCAAAATCCCCACTTAACAGAAGAGAGAGCTAAGTTTTCCAGAGAGACGAAGCAACTTGCCCAAAGCCATAGAATTAACAAGTCGGACAGCCAGATTCATTTTTTTCCCAAAGCCTGTGCTCTTTCTACTCCTTCCCAGGAGGTGACTAATAAATATTTATTAAACAAAGATGGAGGAGGCCAAACACATTTGCATGAGAGGATGGTCCTTAACTTCCTGGTCTATTTATGACATCAACTTCTTCAGAATTAGATCTTTAGAAACTGTTCTTTCCTTCTTACCTGACCCAGACCCATTTTTTTTTTTTTTTTTTTTTTTTTTTTTAGTATTTGTAGAGTGTCTCCTAGTGATTGATGTGTGTGTGTATGTGTGTGTGTGTGTGTGTGTGTGTGTGTGTGTGTGTGCGTGTGTATGTATAGGCATGTGTGTACATTTAAAAAATCAATCAGTTGTAAAGTTAATCTGAATGAATATCCTTAAGGAAGACTCAGGTCTTAGAAGGAAACACGGAGCTGCTGTGAGGTGAAGAGGACCAAAGGTCTGATAAAGCTAAAAATGGTCTTATTTTTCTCCCTTTTTTTGATATCTGGATTTGGCAGTGATCTGATTTAAAAATGAGGGGAGCGCAGCAGATGGTATGATTTAGATTCACATATAAAATGCTTTTCCCAAGAGATTTAGAGGCCCTGGTAGGGTTTTAAAATTATAATAGCTGTGATTATTGTGTCATATTTTATAGACAGTGTTTTGGACACTGCTGATTGATTTCTTCTCACCTGAAAGCAGGAGAGGCAAGAATAGGCACCCCCATTTAAGAGATGGAGAAATGGTAATGGAGGAGATGATTAAAAAGTAGATTTACCTTGGAAGGCATCAGCACAGGTCACTGAGGCCCTGAGAGTCCAGCCTGATGGAATTCAGTTTGTCCTCGACAGAAACAGATATTATTGCAGTGGAGGTCAGTAACTGACATGCACCGGCAGTGGGATTTAGTGCTTCCTGCTGACTGATGGATCTCACCTTTTCAAATGAAGTTTCTTTGCTTATCTAGAGTCTCCTCAGAGAGGCTTTTATTGGTCTGTATGGAGTTAGACTTTTCTGTTTGGAACTTATGATAGTCAGTCAACTGCAACTGGGCTTCTTAATTAATATCTAGAAGAGAGAGCTCTTATTTTGGAAAACCCTCCAGGTATTTCACAAGGTAAATCAGGAGGCTGGGAAGGGCCTACTCTTCCACCAGGAGAAGCTGAGGAGGGAGGGGTGGGGCTGGAACCTGGAGAAGAAGGAATTTCAGGAAAATCCAAAGTACTTAAATGACATGTTGGGAATGCTACCAGCACTGCTGTGGACCCTGGAAAACCCCAATATCCAGATATTGGCATACAATTTTCAAAGTGAATCAAATTTCCTCTATAATTTGATCTTAACTGTTGCCTGTCTAATTAAAAAATTTTATTATCTCCTTTTTATCCTCAAAGTAATCAATGCTTATAATAAAACTCAGTCACAGGGGATGTAAAGGAAAAGTAAAAGACCTGTCCTTACCATACCTCCATCACAGTCTTTAGGACTGACAACTGTGGATAGCTTCTTATGTTATCCACCTAAGGTCATTTTACTTTAAAGCAAGCGTGTATTTATTTATACACATACAAATCATACTCGTCATACATTTCCACAGCTTTTTTTAAAAAATAAATCTTTATTGTTCAGATTATTACAGTTGTTCCTCTTTTTTAACCCCATAGCTCCCCTCCACCTGGTTCCCACCCCACCCTCTGCCCTTACCTCCCCCGCACTGTCCTCATCCATAGGTGTACGATTTTTGTCCAGTCTCTTCCCACACCTCCTACACCCCTACACCCCCCTCCCCCGAGAATTGTCAGTCCACTCCCTTTCTATGCCCCTGATTCTATTATATTCACTAGTTTATTCTGTTCATCAGATTTTTTATTCACTTGATTTTTAGATTCACTTGTTGATAGATATGTATTTGTTGTTCATAGTTTTTGTCTTTAGCTTTTTCTTCTTCTTCCTCTTCTTAAAGAATACCTTTCAGCATTTCATATAATACTGGTTTGGCAGTGATGAACTCCTTTAGCTTTTTCTTATCTGTGAAGCTCTTTATCTGACCTTCCATTCTGAATGATAGCTTTGCTGGGTAGAGTAATCTTGGTTGTAGGTTCTTGCTATTCATCACTTTGAATATTTCTTGCCACTCCCTTCTGGCCTGCATAGTTTCTGTTGAGAAATCAGCTGATATTTGTATGGGTACTCCCTTGTAGGTAACTAACTGTTTTTCTCTTGCTGCTTTTAATATTCTCTCTTTGTCTTTTGCTCTTGTCATTTTAATTATGATGTGTCTTGGTGTGATCCTCTTTGGATTTCTTTTGTTTGGGGTTCTCTGTGCTTCATAGACTTGTAAGTCTATTTCTTTCACCAGGTAGGAGAAGTTTCTGTAATTATTTCTTCAAATAGGTTTTTAATATCTTGCGCTCTCTCTTCTTCTGGCACCCCCATAATTCAGATGTTGGTACACTTGAAGTTGTCCCAGAGGCTTCTTACACTATCTTTGTATTTTTGTATTCTTTTTTCTTTTTGCTTTTCTGGTTGAGTGTTTTTTGCTTCTTCGTATTTCAAATCTTTGATTTGATTCTTGGATATTCTAGTCTGCTGTTGGATCTCTGTATATTATTCTTTATTTCAGTCAGTGTATGCTTAATTTCTAGTTGGTCCTTTTTCATATCCTCGAGGGACTCACTAAATTTATCGGCGGTTTCTAGAAAATTCTTGAAAAACCTTATAACTGTGGTTTTGAACTCTATATCCAGTAGTTTGCTTTCCTCCATTTCTGTCATTTGTGACCTGTTTCTTTGTCTCCACATTTTGGCTGCTTCCCTGTGTTGATAGAGTGGCTTTGTGTGCTAGGTGTCCTATAGGGCTCAGTGGCTCAGCCTCCCCAATTACCTGAGGTGGATACTCTTGGTGCACCCCTTTGTGGGCTGTGTGCACAGTCTTGTTGTAGTTAAGTCTTGATTGTTGTTGGTATCACTGGGAGGAATTGACCACCAGGCCAATTGGTTGTGAGGATCAGTTGTATCTACAATGGGAGAACTTCTGTGCTGGAGACACTCTTATGGGGCAGGACTTGCTTCAGTGGGGCTTTGGTGCTCACTGTGTCTGCCCCCTGAATGTGTCCCTTATGGATCTGAGGAGTTGTAATCTGGATGGTCCCACTCTGACCACTGGGTACACTGGCTCTTGGATCTCCAAGGAGGTACAAATTTAGCTCTGCCTGAGGCCACCCAGCAGGAGCTACAGAGAGATCTGCAGATTCCTCTTCTTTGTTTGGGGTTTGGAGGTGCCCAGATGAGGCCCAGCTGTGAAGCAATGCAAGCTGCTGTGGAGCCTTGGGCCTTCTTTTGGAAGTTCTGGGGCTCTCTGACCCAGCTGCAGTTTGTTAGGTAATTTTAGATTGCAAAGGGCCAGGCCATTCATATGCAAAAGCCTCTGCGCACAGTTTGGGTGGGGCGGAGCAAACAGCTATGGCTGATCCTTAGCCCTGCCCTAAGAGGCCCCTGGGTCTCAGTATCCCTTGGTAATTGCTGCAAGCACCTCTGAGAGAAAGCCACCCTCAAGTTCCGCCCGAAGCCAGACAGTCCAATTTCTCCTCATATGAGTCTGGGTCCCCAGAGTCTCACCCAGATCTGGAGTTCAGAGCAGTCTGGAGCTTGTGTCTCCCTCCTGATTGAAAAAGACAACTGTGTACTCAGTTACAAGCCCTTTGCGCGCGCACGCCCCCGTACCTCCTCACTTTACTTCCGCACTTCTTCTGAGACTCAGTGTGCTTTTCTCTTCCCTTCTGGTTGTAGAATTTCCACTCAGCCAGCCTTCCTGTGGTTCTGGGTGATGTCCGTTTTGTCTTTTCGTTGTAGTGTTGAAGTGGTTGTGTGAGGCAGCAAGTTCTGGTGTTTACCTATGCCGCCATCTTGGTTTCTCCTCCTCCACAGCTTTTAAAAAATACTGTATCTTGGGTGTTGTTCTATATTATTAACCATAGATTTATCCGTTCATTGAAAAATTATTGCAAGTTATTATAGTGTATAGATGTACCATTATTTACTTCCATTCCTTATTGGTAGATCTTTGGGTGGTGGTCAGGGTTATTTTTTTTCTTTATCATTTAAAAAAATTGTTGTTGTCATTGCAAACTATGCTACCCTGTACACTTTTGTACCAGGCCAATTTAGAAACCTGAGGTCAGCAAGTTCAAATTTCTTTATTTTCAGGTAAGAGAACTGAGATCAGAAAGATGAGAAGTGACTTTCTCAGGATTATAAATTCTATTATGGTTTAGCCATCTCTATAAGTCCTGATCTCTTTACTCTAGCATCGTCTGTGTCCTGGAATTTAAATGACTACTGAATATTCCTTGAAATAGTGTGTTGGCCGCATTTGCCATTCTAACATCATACAGTTTTCTGTTGGGGGTGCTGAATATGGATGCACTAAGGCACCCGGACTAAGAGGTGAGCAAAGGTGGAAATTCAGAGTGGCTGTCCTAGCTAAGCCCTGAGCTGGGCCTTGGTGTTGCATCTAAATGGCTTTCCCAGACTGGACACCTTTCTCACAATTACCCAGAGGCACCACACAGGCTGGCAGCTTATTGCATCTTATGATGATGCAATATCATTCATTTTAGTGGAAATAGATTTCCAGTGTTGTTTGCACTTTCTCACCCACTCTTCCCTATGACTGACAGTTTGCATTTGATAGACAACTACTAGTGTGTGGGATTAGGGTTATTACCAGCATATGGTCATGGGCAGGTTAAATTTAAAAAGTGTATTTTTATTTTTCATTTACAGTTGACATACATTATTATATTAGTTTCAGGTGTACAACATAGTGATTAGACATTTATATACTTTATGAAGTGATTACCCTGGTAAGTCAAGTACCACCCATCTGACACCATAATAGTTATTACAATAGTACTGGCTATATTCCCTATGCTGTACTTTACATCTCCATGACTATTTTGTAACTATCATTTTGTACTTCTTAATCTCTTCAACTTTTTAATCTAGTCCCCTAATCCCCGTTCCCCTCTAGCAATCATCAGTTTGTTCTCTGTATCTATGAGTCTGTTTCCATTTTGTTTATTTTGTTCTTTAGATTCCGCATGTAAGTGAAATCATATATTAATCTTTGTCTGATCTCCATCCATGCTATTGCAAATGGTAAGATCTCATTCTTTTTAAATGGCTGAGTAATATTCTATTGTATATATGTACCACCTCTTCTTTGTCCCTTCATCTATCTACGGACACTTAGGTTTCTTCTGTATCTTGGCTATTGTAAATAATGCTGCGTTAAACATAGGTTGCAAATAGTTTTTTTTTTCAAATTTGTCTTTTGGATTGCTTCAGATAAATAGCCAGAAGTGAAATTGCTGGGTCATATGGTAGTTCTAGTTTTAATTTTTTGAGGAACCACCATACTGTTTTCCACAGTGATTGCACCAACCTGCATTCCCACCAACAGCGCATGAGGGTTCACTTTTTTTTTTTTGCCTGTTTCAAAGTTTATTTTGTTAATTACATTTCTAATTCTTTTAAGTTAAGAGTTAAAAAAAAAAAACCTCAAAACAACACAATTAATAAAGCCCTTTAGCCAGGTTTACAACCATATAGCAAAATATTACCCCAGATTCCTGTTATCAGTTTAAATCTCCCAGCTTTCTCTATAGTGTATTATTATTAAAAAACACACACACACACACACCTGACCAGCATCGCTTAATGGTTAGAGCATCAGCTTGTACACCAAAGGGTCTTTGGTTTGATTCAGAGTTAAGGATACATGCTTGAGTTATGGATTTGCTCCCTGCCTCTGGATGGGGCCTGTGTGGGAGGCAAGCAATCAATGTGTCTCTCTCACATTGAGGTTTCCCTCTCTGTCTCTCTCGCTCTCGCTCTCTCGCTCTCTCTACCTCTCTCCCTTCCTCTCTATGAGGTTTCACTTTTATCCACATCTGCATCAACACAAGTTGTTTGTTGACTTTTTGATAATGGCTATTGCGCTAGAATGATTTAATGTTGCTCTATGGTTTGTTTATAATTCTTGGGAAAGGATAAGCATTGGATGCCTAGATGGGTTACTCCATGAGGCAAGTAAAAGAAGGAAATATTGGAGTGATTGATTGTAGAGCAAGAATAGTAGAGGAAGCATGAGATGTTAAAGAATGGCCATCAGGAGGAGCTGATCAGGGCTGTAGGGAGTTACAATTTATGCAAGACTGGAAAGCTATGGAGCTCGAGAAGGGGAGCAAAGGCATGAAACAGGGAAGAGAGGAGCTGGTTCAGGGAGATTGCCAAAGAGAAGAAAGACGAGGGGGCCAGAAAGCATTAACTTGGGGAAATGTTAGGGTCTTGTGGCGGAAAGGTGGCTCGGCCTAAAGAGGCTGCAAAGTCTGGGCTTTGATTTTCTAATGAGAAAGAGACGTGGAGAGAGAGGAAAATAAAGACATATATAGAGAGACACAAAAAGGGATGAAGAGAGAAAGAGATACACAGATCAAGAGAAAAAAGAGAAAGATAGAAGGAGGGGAGATGGAGAGAGAAGGAGAAAGGAGAGAGGGAGAGAGAATGAGAATAAAAGCAAGACAAGAAGAGACAGAAAATAACAAAGACTAAGATAGAGAGACAGAGAGACAGAGAGAGAGAGAGAGAGAGAGAGAGAGAGAGAGAGAGAGAGAGAGAGTACTTCAACTGCTCTGATGAGGCAAAAGTGTGAGGGAACCAGGAAGTAAAGCCTATTAATAACTTGATTAAAGAGTGGGGGTCCCCCTTTGATGTCATCTCCTAAAGAAAGGTGTGCCCTTGGCCTTTGGCTGCTTCTTGGCCCTCCACACACAGAAGTTACATACTCTCATTCTCCAACTCACTGACTACAAAGACCTCAGGCTACCAAGACACAAACTAAATAGAGGCACTTTCTAAAGATGAGAGAAATAAAGCCTTGGGCAGAAGAGGGAAACAGGCCAGCCAGCCAGCCAGCCAGCAAACACTTGTTCTTCTGATGGAGCTGGCAGGAAGGCCACTGTTTTGAAAATCCCCCAGCACCCTGCGTGATGTTGTCCTGGGCCTTTTATTTTTGTCATTGTTTTTAAATTAAAACCCATTATTAAGGCAGAGAGGTTCCTTCTTTCAGGGCATAGGTCGGGATGCGGATCTTCCTGTTAGATTTTGGGAGTTCAGGTTCTTTCTTATGCTTCAGCTACAAAATGTCTACCTGTTTGCCACTCAATAAAGTGACAAATCAGCAACAATGTAAACGGGAAATCCAGCGCTTTATTTCATTAAAACGTGGCAGGACCCAATGGGAATGGAGATCTGGCTACTCCCAGGTTTGGTAAGTGGGTAAAATATTCTGCCCAACTCTCCCCCTGGTGACTCCGTGAACCAGCCTGCAACCTCGTCTGTCCCAGCTGGAAACAGAGCTGCTCTGAGTTTGGGGACAGTGGCACCACCCTGCTTTCCAAGTGGCTATGGATTAATGTGTCTTTCATAACCTCACTTCTATCAGAGGAAGAATGGTGAACGTTTGTAAAGTAACCCATTTGTGATTTTGTGAAAGTGAGCACTTCAGATTTGAAAGCTTGTGTCGTTTAGGTGTATTCCTAAGAGTGGGTACAAATGATTAGATCTAATCTTTCAAGGCCAGCAGACTCCCAAAAGACCAGCAAACACAGATAAACAAAACAGATATTTATATTTTTGGCCTGAACATGGTGAAGGCTATTTTGTTTTGCATGGACCAGAAATCAGCTAAAGAAAGAGGCCTCATAACTATTCACAGTTTTGTATCTTCAATTTCCATTATCAATTAAAAGATAGTAAACTCTTATCCTGAATAGAAGTGCAATTAGATCCAATAATGAAATCATCAAGTACTGCTGAGGCAGAACTTGGCAATAATTAGTTTTTTGATACATAAATACAATTTCCAAATGCAATTTGTCCCTAAACTCAGACTG
The DNA here is from genome assembly GCF_963455305.1 of Plecotus auritus. Taxonomy (NCBI): domain Eukaryota; kingdom Metazoa; phylum Chordata; class Mammalia; order Chiroptera; family Vespertilionidae; genus Plecotus; species Plecotus auritus. The sequence goes on from NC_137783.1 coordinate 141,141,713, forward strand.
CTGATTCAATTCACCGTGTTTGCTATTATAAGGTGATGTGCAGTGAGGTGTGTTTCAATTCCTCAGGGCTGTGTCTCTCCATGGAGAATGAAGTGAGTTGGCTAACATCTGAAATTTCTGGTTGGACATAGAGAGGAGATGTTGTGTGGCTCCCTTGGGGACTCGGAGTGGATGGTGTCCCCTCAGGATCTCATTGGCATGTGCATCACTCAAATCAACCTGCCTTCCAAATGGCTATGGAGAAGTGTATCTTCCATGGCTTCATTTCCTATATCCATCAGGAGGCAAGCTGGTCCTTTCTGCTTGTCCTTTTTCTATGACTGTCTTCTATCTCTCTTCCCCATCTCTCTCTTCCTAACACTGCCTCTTCCTTTACTTAAGTGTTTATTTATTCAATATTTACTGCGGGTCTACTCTACTGTATTAGGTTCTGGGATATAGAAGTAAAGAAAGTTGACACAGTTCCTGTTCACAAAAGACAGTTAGTCTAGTGTTCAACGTGAAAGGAATGTTTGTTCAAACAATTGTTGTAGTGCTGTGAAGGGTCCTATGAGAGTGTGAAATGAGAGCTCTGTCATAGTCTGGGGGTTCAAGGAAGATATCCACGAGGAATTGACAGTACTACTGTGTTCTGAAATATGAATAGGACTGAGGCAGAGAACTTAGAGAAAACAGCCAGGTGGAGAGAATCCCAGAAGGAAATTTCCTGCAGTAGAGAAACAGAGAGAATGCCAGCGAGGCAGGAGCAGAGAAAAAAAACAAGCAAGGGAGAAGGTAGGTGAGATGAGGCTGTGTCTAGAGAAGGGCCAGATCATTCAGGGCCTTGTAGCCCCTGTTCAAGGTTTTAGGTTAGGAGTTCTTTGAAAATTTTAAAAATCTTCAAAGGAGGAGCAATATGATCCTACTCTCTAGTCACCAGGCTCCCCTAAAATCCAGTAGCAATGTATCTCAATTTGATTTGGTCATTCTTCAGGTTGTTCTTCCACCACCTCTCAACATTTTCAGAGATCCCAGCTGGGAGGGAAGGATAGCCAGTGGCAGACCCTCCATTAGTAACTTGTGATGTCAGAATTTCAGTGCTTACAAGTCCTATGAAGCCCTAGCAACCATAATTAAAAGTTCTTCAGGCAAAGATTAAAGGTACATGCTGTGGATTCATCAGATGAAAAAAAATCCCAGCTTCTGTGTGAATGAATATATTTGATAAGTATTGGCAGAGTGTGATATTTCCTCCTTGCTGTCTTTTTAACCTCAATCCACTAAAAAAGTACTCAGATCATTGCTTTATTTTCACCTCTTAAGCTTTGGTCTATGGGGGGCCTTAAGACTGCCTTTAGGTTCTTTCTGCAAAATCGCAGAGTGAAGTATCTATTGATTAAATTTTCTAAATGAATGGCAACTGTACCTTCAGTTGCCCCAGTGTGTTGGTTAAAAGAAGGTAGGTTGCCATAACAGAGAGACCCAACAACATAGCAGTTTAAAGAACAAAAAAAGTTGATTTCTCTTTCATGTAGCATTCCTGATATGAGCAATTCAGGTCATGAGAAAACTCTGCTTATCTTGTTCACTTGAGATTCCAAGTTCCTCACAAGTCATTACTCCTCTATCTCCTGGGACAGTGTCATCAGTGGCATAAAAGATGCTCCATCGATATTCCAGTTGATGATAAGGTGGTATAGAACCTCCCAGAAGACATTCCCAGATATCTTAAGTAATACACATCACTCTGTTAACATCCATTGGTAAAAACTTAGTTCATAATGAGAACTTAGTCACCCATGATCACACCCAATTGCAAAGACTATGAAATGTAATTTGCATGGCTGGTTACAATTCTATTACTATGGAAAAAGGGAGAGTGGATATTGATGGGCAGCTTAGATTCTTCACCACGCACAGTGTGGTAGATTGATTGCAAAACGGCCCCAATCCTTCTCATCTCCCTGTGTCCACACTCTGCAATGTGACATTGAAGCTCCTCCCATCAAGAGATGGTCTGTTTTCCATCCCTCGAATTGGGTTAGGCTTGTGTTTACTTTAGTCAATAGAATATGGTAAAAGTGGCAGTGTGCGAGTCTATGCCTGAGCCTCAAGAGAGTTTGTGCACTCTCCTGGACCCCTATCTCTACCACAAAGGCCATCCTAGACAAGCTCAGATAGCTGGTTGATTCCCAAAAGTGTGAGAAAACCAACCCAAGATCCACAGAGCTGCCTACCCAGCCCATAGTTGACCAGGGATGCATCAGTGTGTCCAATTGAGCCAAAAAAAATCTACTCAGCCAACCCATAGACCCATGAGTAGTAAGTATTTTAAGCCACCAGGTTTTGAGTGTTTTTAGCTGTTTTCTTACTGTCTTTATGTAGCCTGTGGTTTGGTTGGAAAGGAAAGCTAATGGAAATGGTGCCCATATAAAAGAATATTAAACTAGAAGTTTTGATTGAAGTAATGAGGTAAGATAACGTAGTTACCCAGATAGGCTGTGATCTAGACCAACCAGTAAAAAGTTCAAAGCAGGAGTCCCAGAAATTTAGCATTTACTAGGTTGAGGGCCTAAAAATATATTGAACAAAGATAGGGAAATAATTTGCAACGATTCTTTTCTTAGAGCTTATTCTCCAAGAGAGAAGGAGTATCTGCTTCTTCCCTCAGGTCTAGTGCAAGAGTCCTCAACTGGATGACTTGGACAGCTTGATACATGTTCTCTGCAGTTGGAGGGCACAGTAGATTAGTTAGTATCTGCCTTGATCTTCCCCAGGAAATCCTGAATACAAGAGGTAAGTGGTGAGTGCTTTGGTATGGTATTCTGGAAACTTATTGTATTTTGTGATTGGTATATAATCCCAAAGTTTTAAAAGGAAACATATGTGGGAGTGTTCCCTCCACACATGTGTCCATATTCCACCCTCCCTCCCCCCCCCAATGGACTGGATGTGGACTTGGCATTCGAGAGAGACAGTATAAGGTCACCTTAGGTTCCATCAAAAGGGGCCTTCTAGTGGGTAGAGGGCAAAGGTGCAGCTAACCATCGTCCAATGCATAGGAAAGTTCTTCACAACAAAGAATTACTCACTCCAAATGTTGATGGTGCTAATGTAGAGAACTCTGGCTTAGGTCAAAGTGATGTTGGGGGGTCTGTGAAGAATGAACAAAAAAGCAACTATGAGGGAAAGTCAGCTTTAAGCATGTGGTAAGCTCAGAGAGTACAGAGCCATCAAGGTGTAAGCCTGTCATGTAAAGACATCCCTGACCCCTAACCTCTCCTGGCTGCCCCATTTCTACCTTCCACTTCCCAACCCCCAGCACCATTGTGATGGAGTCAGAAACCTCAGTTATCAAGACGAGGAAGCACATGGAAGTACTGTGTGGAGAAGGAGATAAGAAAGACCACGACCCCTTTTTATTGATGGTGGCAGCAGGCCCCAGCTAGGCAAAGGCAGATTCATAGTTAAAACTGGGTTTGGAATTTAAAATATCGCACAGGACAGGACATTTGAATTATTGAGTTGAGATAGTGTTTACAGTTGAATGTAACCCTAGGACACCCTGGAGTGAGCAGAAAAATCTTGGGATCTACTTACAATTTTATCCAGAGCATTCTAAAGGGATTTTGAGATGAAAAATACAATAAAGTTGCCGATTACATTCCTGGGTCCTACTTATGTGCCCATTACCTTAACAGTTACTGAACAGCCATTGTAAAAGCTGGGAATGGTAATATATATTACCTAATTTAATCACCAGAATTGAGTAGAGAGCATTTATTTTTCTCTTAGTGTCTGAAGCAGAATGATTATTTTTTACGCCACAGGGAGGAAACTAGGGCTTAGAGATATGGAGAAACTTGACCATGTCACACATCAAGGAAGGGTTGGGTGGTGGCCCTGGGAGTGTGGAAGTGCAGGAAGTGTTTCTAGAGACATCCATCTCGTTGAAACATTCATTTTCAAAATCCTGTTGTCCTAGGGTTAGAGTGCAGCAATCCCTAAAACTAGACCCAGATGTGTAGCAATATATTACATTTCCATGTCAATGTGGGTAGCTAAGAGGGAGAGAGCAAGAGTTTTGATCATACTGCATATCAACTGACTCCAAGAAATCATTTAGAACCAATATTTTCGAGGTATGGGCATCTGGAGAGAGGAGACCAGAACTAAGTCCCATTCCAAAGGTGTCTTTTTGTAGCTGGTTGAGTTAGTCAAGTGTGTGTCCTCTCCCTCTGCGGGCTGACTAAAAGATTTCTTCATGACACTTACAAACCTATGTTATGGCCTGTGTCACATTGTCTTATAAGAATACTAGAGGCCCGGTGCACAAAATTTGTGCACGGGTAGGGTCCCTAGGCCTGGCTGGTGATCAGGGCCGATCGGGGCCCTCCAGCTGCTGGCCAGGGCCTCCCTTCCCCAGCTGCTGACTGCCTGCTGGGGTCTTCCTTCTTTCCACGCTGCCCCCTGGTGGTCAGTGCATGTCACAGCAAGTGATCAAACTCCTGGTTGAATTCCCCAGGGGGCACTTTGCATATTAGCCTTTTATATATATAGATAAGAATTATTTCCCATGTTTTTTTTTTTCTTGCCAGGTAGGTAAGCTCCTTCAATCTGAGGCTTTTTTGCTTTATTTGCTTTTATATCTGGTAGCAACTAATACATCGTAGATATTTAATGTGTGGAATAAATAATTTATTGAGTTAAGATCCTTACCTTCAAGGAGCTTAAGGTATACACTGGGGAAACATGAAAAAAGGAAATTATAACATAGTATGGATGACATAATTTATATTTTAAGATACATATACTAGTACACAAGTACATGGACCAAAAATAATACCTAAAGAACTCAGCATCAAATGGTTAACAGTGGTTACCTTTGTGAGGTCAAATGATAGGAGACATTTTCTTTCTGTGTAATATATTTCTAGAAGTAAGCAGGAATCTTTTAGTCATTTCGTATTTAGTCAGGGGGAAATAATAAGGTATAAATAAAAGAAATGAAATACTAATCATGCTAAGTTGTATATGATTAGTTTAAAATTGAATGCAGCATGTAGCCAGCATAATTGGAGTCCAGAGGGCATGTCAGACCGTGGACTAGGGTGGTCATGGAAGCTTCTAGAAGCATTTTGAATCTTGCTCATTATTCAGGGCTTTGTAATAGATTTCTGAAAGGCATTTGGATCTTGGTCTTCCCATTTGAACTCAGGATCTTGTTGTTGCTTTTAGATAAACCAATGCCATCTGTTTTTGGAAGCTGGCACTCACACCTGCTTGCTAATTTGGACTTCTAAACCACTTTAAAAATGAATGGCTTTATAAAAGGTCTGCAATTCCCTCTTAAGAGTTTAATATCATATTGATAAACTCAGTTCATATTGCGTTCCGGCATATTGCAAATAATTTACAGTGTTGTCCTGCTCATGGCATAAGTAATGTGGAACCACAGCTGTGCAGATAACTTTTCCTATCAGTGGATGATAAACTATAAGTGGCCCCATTTGGATGCAGGGAAATCGTCCAGATTTTAAAAGATGCATTGGTGCAAGGGGGAGGGATATTCTCCAGCCATGGCTTCTCTTACCTGGAAATCATTGCAATCGTAATAAATACAGCCAGCCTCATTGCTACTGGTTATTATACCTAGAAAGAGTGAGCTGGTCGTGAAGTTTATGGCCCTTTGGTCTGCTTGCACAAACACTTTCCTAAAGTTGCTAAATAGTTTGGAAAGTGGGTCAGCAAGCCCAGGGGCCTGAGGTCAAGAGGCAAGATCTGGAACGGCCCAACAATTGGACTAAGGTTTTGCATCTCGGTCAGTTGCTCCATAAGGATGAAATGCCCAATGGGTATGTTTATGTCTTTTACTTGTGCGTCAGCATCTCTTTAGTAATTTCTTAGTGTATTTCAGGACCCTGGAAATCAGCTGTTCTTCCCTAATAAACCAAGTGTGAGGTTTTTGCTTTTAAGGTCATATTTCTCGTGCAAGATTCAGTCTACCTGCATCTTGAGAGTCATAATTACATTGACTCATTTTGCATCTTTTGAGATGAAGTACCAAAGGTGTTTGACGTTAAATTTATTTTTATTTTCAAAACTTTTAAATATGTTTTTATTGATTTTAGAGAGAGAGGAAGGGAACACTGATGAGAGAAACATTGATCAGCTGCCTCCTGCCCGCCCCCCCACTACTGGGGATCAAGCCCACAATCCGCTCATATGCCCTAACTGGGAATCAAACCAGGGAAATCTTGGTTCATGGGTTGGTGCTCAACCACTGAATCACATTGGCTGGGCTGATGTTACATTTAAATTAGAAACCCAGATGAAAATTTTACACATTACTCTGTTCAGCTAAGTTGAGCCTGGGTCTCAAATTTTATTCATTTTTGTCAAACATTAATTAATGAGTACCAATAATATGCTAAGGATGGTACTTGGTGCTAGGGATAAAATGTTTAAAAAAAGTAAACAAACATGTCTTTTGTGTATCCTGTCTCTCAGCCTAGAATTCGCACCCCACTCATGAACTTGGTACTTGGATATCATATCCAGGGCAAATATAACCACTTGCTTTTATTTTAAAATTGTGTCCTGAAGGGTCCTAGTTTCTGATGAAGTGCCCCAGGAACCACCATAGAAGGCAGGAGACAAAAACCAGGATTCTAGAGAAGATTCTGGGTTGGCTTGTCCCAACCATCAACCAGGGCAGCTCTATTTTATATTTGGAGTTTCTGATAGATTAGCTTATTGTTTGGGCAATTATTCATTTGCTTCCTCCTTTTGTCTCCATGCAAGCAGAGTTACCTACACATTGATGTTAGGCTCAGCTATATGATTTACCTTGGTCAGTGGAATGTAGGTAAAAATGACAAGGTGCCTTTTCTGAGGCTAGGCCTTAAAGAGGCAGTGCTCTTTATCAGCCACAAGAAGAATATGACCCAGGTAGCTTCTGCTCCTCCAGTCTGATCCTCAGAGTGAGACACATGAGGCATGTTAAAATAAACACTTATTATTGTATGACACTGATATGTTTGTGGTTATTTATAAGGCAGCAGCAAATGATTTATACAAACATCTGGCTAAGATCTCATTTGGTGTAAGAGTTTGTTCATTGGCTCATTCATTCATTCATTCATTCATTCAAAAAGTATTGAGTGCTCTTTATATATCAGGCAGGACACCACCGGAATAGGTGATTTTTAATATCTATTGGCTTTTTTATCTTCCAGACTTCTACTCTTTACACTTAATATAAAGAAGTTTATGGCTATTTATGATATATAGACTATAAACAATGCAATCAAGACAAAAAATAGTACTAAAACATCAATTTGAGAAGTGACAAAAAATTAATGTTAATCATGTGCAAAATAATAAGCAAACAACATGCAAGTAAAGATAACTGAACACTATCTTTTGCAGAAGAATTACTGTGTGATGAGAGGACTGGCTTCAAGCATTTACAATTTTAGTGCTTGCTCTGGGAATTGTATGCCAAAGAAAACCCAACAGGAGTCCCTGATAGCCTTAGAGAAAAAGGGGGCTGATAGGACAAAGCCAGCTTTCCTCTCTGCCCTGTGCGACTAGAGCCTGTCTTTCAGGCTGGGGGAAGATGCCAGAGTTGATCTGAATGTATTTAGAATGAATCTTCTTAATGATCTGTCAAGTTCAGAGGAATTGCCAGACCTGGGCTTTAATAATTTCCTGGTTTTTAGTACCTGAGCCTATAAAGATGATATACAGGCCACTGAGGATGGAGAGTGGCCAGGGTGCGGTGAAAGGTGGGGGCAGGGGAGTCTGAGCTGCCATCAGAATAGGTGGCACATGTAAACCCGTCCAGCTGGGTCTCTTGGTTGCATACTTGTTTTTGCAGCTGAAGACAAGGGGATGGAGAGGGCAGGGGTGAAGTAGCTAGGGATGAAATTAGGGAATAGACAAAGCTTGAATTGGAGGCCCTCAGGCCTGCCTTTTTATAAAGCCTTCCTGAGTCCTGCCTTCTCTTGCTCCCATACTCCCTCCATCCCCATCATCTGTTCAACTGATCCTATTGTCTTCTCTTAAAGGCATTGCTCTTTTGGTTGTCTTATAAGTCACAGTGTTTTAGGACTCGATAGTGTGATAGAGTCATAAATAAGGAGCAGCATTCCAGACCCCTCACTTGTAGATGCGGACTCTGATACCCCCAAACAGGCTGACTTTAAGGACACTTTCCAGCTAGTCAGGTGCAGACCCAGAAATGGGTATCCTGGCCTCAGATGATGTTCTTTTCCGTGTTCAACTGGGAATTAATCACTGCTAAAGTATTGAGATATTATTATCACTCTGAAACTCTTGAAGAAAAAGTGTAATCCTATATAATAAAAGCCTATTATGCAAATTATCCCCGTGGGTGGTCATTTGACCAGGAGTTAGACAGGGAGACTGGGAGTTCAACTGCTCGCTATGATGTGCGCTCACCACCAGGGGGCAGTGTGGAACATGGTGAGTGTTGGTGATGTGTTGCTGGCAGCATGTGGCAGTGGAGGTGCTGCCAGCCCCAATGGGCCCCAATGAGAGCAGGACCATAGCGGGATGGTGGAGCAGGTGAGCTGGCCACGCCAAGGTGGGTATGACCTCGTCCCGCTGATTGCCCTGCAGAAGGCCACCAGCAGTGGCGGTGGGGGGGGGCCCCAGTCCCAATTGATCGCTCTGCAGGTGGGATGGTGGAACAGGTGAGGGGGCAGTGCCAGGCCACAGTGAGGTGCCAGGAGGGGCTGCGTGGCTTCTGGGCTGGAGGCTTGAGCTGGGGCTGTGAGGCTGGGGGCATGAGCTGGAGCCTGATCCCTGCAGGCCACCCTGAGGGACCACACGCATGCACGGATTTGTGCACCAGACCTCTAGTAGAGATATAAAAGGATAATCAAAAGATTTCAGTTTTCAAAGATTAGTATTCAGGGAAAACATTTATGGACAGAGGAGACCTTCAGTATCTCTCACATTAAGCTTTGTCTGCTATCTCCTATTCTTCCCATGGTGTGTGTGTGTGTGTGTTTGTGTGTGTGTGTGTTTGTGATCTTTTTAAATGTGAGAGGCTCTGAATCTGCCTGTTGTGCAAAAGAGGCCATCTTTTCAGAAGTTCAGTATGTACTGACACTTTGAGGGTCTTATGCTATTAAAGAAGTCTTGTGTTAGCAATTCCTACCATAGCAAATGTGATTGGGTACTATTTTGTAATATTAAGGGAGATTTCCCCCTTAATCTCCCATTTCTTAGATTCCTAGCACCTTCCCAGCCCCATTCATTCAAATATGGCATTCCATGCTTACTGCCTCAGTGAAGGGCTGACACAACAGAATGCAGCTAAAACAAAGAATCTGGGTCTCAGTCTCGAGGGGACTAAATAATGAGTGAGGAAAAAACTTCTAGTCACAGCCTGGACAAGAGCTCTAGAATTGGAAAGAGAAAGGGAGTTGGAGAGGAGAGAGGAACATTTAGAAAAGTGGCATTTTATTGCACTCTGCACCTTGTCCATCCACCCTTTGCTGAGTCTGAGGGGTGGGAGAGGGACGGTGGTGGTAAAGAAATCCTTTAGGTAAGTTTGGAGTTCTGTCTGAAGAGAGGAACTATGGTGTTATATTGCTTAACTAGTATTGCATAACACAGTACCCCAAACAATGAGCATTTACTTAACTCATGTATCTGTGGGGTGGGTGAGAGCAGGCTGAAATTGGCCAGAACTTGGTGGTTCTGCTGCTATCAGCTGGGCATGTTTACTTACATGTTGAGATGTTTGGCTGGGGATCAGATGACCTAGCCTGGACTCACTGAAGAAGCTTGGCCCCCACTCTATGTTTCTTTATTCTTTTTTTTAAATATATATTTTATTGATATTTTACAGAGAGGAAGGGAGAGGGATAGAGAACTAGAAACATCGATGAGAGAGAAACATCAATCAGCTGCCTCCTGCACACCTCCCACTGGGGATGTGCCCGCAACCAAGGTACATGCCCTTGACCGGAATGGAACCCGGGACCCTTCAGTCCGCAGGCCGACGCTCTATCCACTGAGCCAAACCGGTTTCGGCCCCACTCTATGTTTCTTATCTTGCTCAGCCCAGTGACCTAGTCTGGGTATATTCTTCTCAGGGGTATAGTAGAGGTGTAAGACAGAGAGAGAGTGGAAGTGTGCAAAGCATCTTAAAACCTACACTTGGAACAGGTGCAGTTTTTATCTCAATTATTCAAGGAAAGTCATGTGATCAAATCATAATCAAGGGACAGAGAAACATAATCTGAAGGAACTGCAAATTCACATGGTAAAAGGTGTGACTGTGGGGAAATATGAAGAATTGGATCAGTCATGCAACTGACCATACTCCTCTTTTCTGAGCAGAACTCAGAGAGAGGGCAAGACCTCAGCATGCCATGGGAGAAAATAGTTATATTATTTGTCTAGAAGATAGCAGACCTTTAACTGGTCTTACGATGTACCCATCTCCCATAAGAATATCTCCTGTGATGTTGGCCATGGTATATGTGTTAACACAAAGATATGGGCTCGAAGGGGCCACCAAATGGTTATACCAGCAATGACGCACTGGATTAAAGGCTGAAGAGCATTTGAAATGATGGATAATCACAGGGCATGCCTGTATGACTTTATGACAACCATAGACTGGTTGCCTTATTTATTTATTTATTTATTTATTTATTTATTTATTTATTTATTTATTTTTTATTTTTTTTTTAATAATTTTTTAAATATATTTTATTGATTTTTTACAGAGAGGAAAGGAGAGAGATAGAGAGTTAGAAACATCGATGAGAGAGAAACATCGATCAGCTGCTTCCTGCACACCTCCCACTGGGGATGTGCCTGCAACTAAAGTACATGCCCTTGACCAGAATCGAACCTGGGACCTTTCAGTCCACAGGCCAACGCTCTATCCACTGAGCCAAACCGGTTAGGGCTATTTATTTATTTATTTATTTAATTGAGTTGATTGGGGTGACATTTGTCAACATGAACATATAAGTTTCAGGTGTGGGTTTCTATGTTACAAGATCTGTATATTGCACCTGTCACCATATATTAAGATCGCCTTATCTTCCCACCTCCTTCCCTCTGGCAACCACCACACTGCTGCATTCATGAGTTTCAGCTTTATTTTTATTTATTATTTATTTTAAAAATATTTTTATTGATTTCAGAATGGAAGGGAGAGGGGGAGAGAGAGATTAAAAACATCAATGATGAGAGAGAATCATTGATCGGCTGCCTCCTGCACGCCCCTTACTGGGGATTAAGCCCACAACCTGGGCATGTGCCCTGACTAGGAATTGAACTGTGACCTCCTGGTTCATGGGGTGATGCTTAACCACTGAGCAACACTGGCTGGATACGACTTTCAGTTTTATATCCCATATATGAGTGAAATCATATGGTTCTTAGCTTTTTCTGACTGACGTATTTCACTTAGCATAATATTCTCAAGGTCCCATCCATGTTGTTGCAAATGGTGCTATTTCACCCTTTTTTATGGATGAGTAGTATTTCATTGTTTATATGTACCACATCTTGTTTATCCAGTCCTCTATTGCAGGACACTTTGGTTGTTTCCATGTGTTGGCCACCATGAATAATGCTGCAATGAACATAGGGGTGCATACATCTTTGTGAATACACGATTTAGAGTTTTTTGGGTATATACTCAGGAGAGGGATTTCTAGGTTATATGATAGCTCTATTCTTAATTTTTTGAGGAATCACCAGACTGCTATTACTTGTCTTGTTGATAATGGCCACTCTAACAGGTGCTGTTTTGATTATTGTAGTCCTATAGTATAATTTGAATACTACCTCCAGTTGATATATAGCTATAGTGTGATACCTCCAGCTTCCTTCTTTTTTGTCAGGATTGCTTTGGCTATTTGAGGTCTTTTGTGATTCCATACAAATCTGTTAATTTCTCATTGTATTTCTTTAAAAAATGCCATTGGGATTTTGATGGGGATTGCACTAAGTCTGTATATTGTTTTGGGTAATAGGGCTATTTTAACGATGTTGATTCTTCCAATCCATGAACATAGGGTATTTTTTTTTCATTTTGTTGTGTCTTTTTCAATCTTTTTTAATAATGCTTTGTAATTTTCAGTATATATGTCTTTCACATTCTTTGTTAAGTTTATTCCTAGTTATTTTATTCTTTTGGTTACAATTGCAAAAGGAATTGTTTCTTTTTTTGAAATGTTATTGTTAGTATACAAGAAGGCAATGGATTTTTGCACACTGATCCTGTATCCTGCAATTTGACTGTATTTGTTTCTAATAGCTTTTTGGTGGAGTCTTTAGGGTTTTCTATATACAGAACCATGTCATCCACAAAAAGTGACAGTTTGACTTCTTCCTTCCCTATTTCGATGCCTTTTATTTCCTTCTCTTGCCTTATTGCTTTGGCTAGGACTTCCAGCACCATATTGAATAAGAGCGGTCAGAGTGGACATCCTTGTCTTGTTCCTGATTTTAGAGGAAAAGTTTTCTGTTTTTCACCATTGAATGTGGTATTAGCTAAGGGTTTATTGTAGATGACATTTATTATGTTAAGGTACTTAGCTTCTATATCTATTTTATTATTTTAATCATAAATGGATGTTGTTGTATCTTATCAAATGCTTTTTCTGCATCTATTGATACTATCATATTATTTTTATGCTTTCTTTTGTTAATGTGGTGTATTATATTGATTGATTTGTGTATGTCGAACCATCCTTGTGCCCCTGGAATGAACCCCACTTGATTGTGATGTATTATTATTTGGATGTACTGTTGTATTTAAGTGGCTAGTATTTTGTTAAGGATTTTTACATCTGTATTCATTAGAGATATTGGTCTGTGATGTTTAGTTTTTTTAAAACTGATATACTAAAACATCTTACAGTTCACCAGTTTTTAAAGCTCACTGAGTAGTTATTTTGAATACTCCAGCCACAAAACATTCCAAATGCTACAGACCAATGCTATCCAATAAAAATATAATATGAGTCATAGGTGTAATTTTGAGTTTTCTAGCAGCTACATTAAAAATGGATAAAGAGATAGGTGAAATTAATTTGAATAATATACTTTTATTTAACCCAATATAGCTAAAATATTATGAGATTAAGTTTTTACCATTAAATGGATGGGGGAATGGAAATAGAAATTAAGTTTAAAATCACATTTCTAGCATACTTGAGTTCCTGGTTTGCAATTGGTAGCAGCTTTTCATAGTCTTTAATTTATTCACAGGTACTATTTTCTGACTTAATCATTGCTTTTATGGACCTCTCTATTCCCAACATCAACACTAGTAGTTGGCTTTCTTGTCACCAAGCAATACTTTTTGTTTATAACTCCATGAGTGTCACCGAGTAAAGGGAAATGGTGGGCTTTAAATACAGGGACTAGATGATCAATAAACTCACCCACTAAATGACTTGGTTAGAACACCAGCTTTGTGACCACTGGTTCAAATTCTTGCTGAATGACCTTAAGAGTTATTCCACATTCTGGATCTTCTTTATTGCCCTCAAATATTAAATCTAGAAATGTCTAGAGTCCATTGTGCAATTTTTCTCATTTGAGCCATCCCCTAAACTCCTACACTTTCTCCACCCTCTTCACAGTGAAGAAAGTCAAGGATAGGTTCAGAAAATTTCAATTAATATTTCAACCTAGTTTCATTTTCTCTTCTTAAGGATGCTCTCAAGGATAACACCAACACAAGTATTGCTAATATGTCCTAATAAAAGAATAAAAATATAGAAAAAATTTCTTTGGACATACTTTATTTTCAACTTTGTAAACAAACTATGGTGGAGTTTCACTCCTGGGATTACTAGGGTTGGCTTTTCTCCAACTTAAAATGAAAAAGGTATGGGTTTAATTATAGATGACATCAATTAATATTGAGAGGTAGGTGTGTTGAATTTAATAGTTTTCTTGGACATGGCAAAACTCAGGATAGGTGACGTACAGATAAAGAAGATGTGAACTATCAAACAGATCTTGTGCTCTTTGTCCATTATCTTATTTAAATCTTAAAAAAAGACCCTTTTAGCCGAGCTGGTGTGGCTCAGTGATTGAGCATCAACCTATGAACCATGAGGTCACCATTCAATTCCCTGCCAGGGCACATGCCTGTGTTGTGGACTCGATCCCCAGTGTGGGGCGTGCAGGAGGTAGCCAATCAATGATTCTCTCTCATCATTGAAGTTTCTATCTCTTTCCCTCTCTGAAATCAATAACATATATATTTTAAAGACCCTTTTAATGGAGTCTTTAAGGGGGTCTTAAAAAACCCCTTTTATGGTAAGCAGGCATTATCCTCATGTAACAGTATCTTTTACTAACCATTTTTAGAACTCAAGGGAGTTTCCTTCCTAAACAGGTTGACTCTATTAGGACTTTGTAGGGAGACACCTACCTGCACAAAATATGTGGAATACCAACAGAGTAACTCCTTGTGGAAATGGGGTCACCCATCATTCTTATTTTGTGCTAGGTAGGACAAAGTTTCCTCCTCCTTAGAGAATGGCTTTGATATGCATACAATGAGAAGTTCTCTATTGAGTAGAAGTGGGGTATCTGCTGACAAAGACTTCAGACCAATAGGGCTCCTGGGCTCAGACCACACCCCTTGCTTTGTATTGGAATGGTAGTAGGAATGGAGGAGAGGCTTTTTGAAATACTCTCCAGTATCAAGCCACAGCAAACACCCCCGACTGAGTATATTTCATCTCTCACCTTCCTCCAGGTTCTCACCACCCCTCAACAGGAGATACACATACACACACACACACACACACACACACACACACACACACACACAGAGTCGGTTTCTCTCTCTCCCAATTTCATGCACAATTGTGAACATCCCAAATCATTAGCATCTGGGGGCAAACCCCTCAATCTTCAAACAAACAAACAAAGAAACAAAACCCTAGGACCATTTTCATCTTCCCTAGAGGAAAAATATTCATTTCCTTCTGAAGGCTATAGAGAGGAGTTAGGGAGCGAGTGAGTGAATTGTTCTTTTCTCTTGACTGGGCTGTGACACTATTAATAAAATAAAAACAAAGAGGGGAAATCCCCAAAGTTGGGTTTTGTTAGTGAAACAGGTTGGGTGGTCATATGTTGCTATGTATTTTTTCTTTTATGGAGGTAAAATTGAAGCTTACTCAGGTTCACTGTTTACCTGAGATTTCATAGGTAGTAAGTGGCAAAATGCAGATTAAAATGGAAGTATTTCTGATTCTAACAGTCATGATATTTTCACTATATCAGAGCATATACCTTTTAGGTTAGGCTAACCAATCAATACACATTGGGAGCAAAAGACAAAAAAGGACATTATATAAAATGCTGAGAGTGGCAGTATACAACACATGGAAGTTGCTGTGCAGGAAGAAATAAGTCTGAATCCCCTCTTTGTTTAATGCTGCCCTGCTCCTCTCATATGAATGAATGCTCAGCCCAGAGCTCAGGCAGTGGTTGGATTTGGGAGCGTTAAGGGGTGTTGACTAAATGACCAAAGTAGAGATGGATTCCAATTCCATTAGAGCTCAGCCTAGAAGCACTTTCCTTTCTTTGAGGGAAGCAAAGATCAAGTGAAAAGATAGTTGCCAGACCTGTCACTTGCTTCCTGGAAGCTAATGGACCATGAGAAGAAGGATGTTCATGCAACTTTAGATGCAGCCAAACAAGGTGCTCTTAAACTGCTGCTGGAGATTGCAAATGTCTCTTTCTCTTAAAACACACTTTGTCCATTTGACCAAGTCAGGAAATTCAGCTTGATCCAGATTTAGGCATGACATTGATTGATGAATCAATTCATTAAATTTTTTAAATTATTTTTTTTGTGTGTGTTTTGAGAGAGGGAGAGATAGAGGGGATGAGGGGGAGTGGGAGAGAGAGAGAGAGAGAGAGAGAGAGAGAGAGAGAGAGAGAGAGACAGTAAGAGAGAACACGAGAGAGAAACATTGATTTCTTGCCTCCCATACATGCTCTGACTGGTGATCAAACCCACAACCTAAGTATGTACCTGACAAGGAATCTAACCCACCCACCTTTCAGTGTACAGGATGATGGTCCCAACCAACTGAGCCACACTAGCCAGGGCAGATGAATTGATTCATTTAATGAGCAATAATTAATTAGCTCAAGAAAGAATTTTAGAAGGCAATCTGAGACCCTCCACCTCCCTATCTTTTAGATAACTAAAAGAAGGCAAACTTAAAGGAAAAAACTAGGTAAGCAATAGTAGAGATAAGACTGGGCATCTGCTCATCAAATTGTGAGTCTTAGCCATATTTGTACTCTCCATAGCATCTAGCACAGTGCCTGGCATATACTAGGTGCTCAATACATATTTCTTGAATGGACTGAATACCTACGCCTGGCAAACATGCCACTGAGCTGGAGGGTCTCTTTGTGTGATAAATATGACTTCTCTCTCTGGCTTGCCACCAATCTCAAATTTGGAGCTGGCAACATTAGCTTACATTTTCTGTAAGAAGCATCAGAAATTTAAAGATTAATAACAATAATAGCATTGTTGATGATGATGATGATAATTGCTATTTATTTAATGTTTTCTATTTTCTAGCATCATTTTAGGTGAGAATACACATCATTTCTAATCTTTACTATGACTGGTGGCATATGTTTCAATACTCTCTTTTTTACACATGAGAAAATATAGACTTAGAGGGGTTAAGGTCATCCAGCTCCACGTGCCAGAACAAGGAACGAAATCCTTGTGTATGATACCTTGTGTATGCTCCTCCATCCAACACCTTTCATTGACCCCTTTTCCTCAAAAGTGGCTAACAAAGCCATTCAAATGCTAATTTGTGCAACATGTATCTGATCGTGGATCAGGACCCACTGCATCAGCATTGCAGTTGAAAATGCCCGAATTACTTTCTGCCACAGTTGGGAAGACAAGAAATTGTGCCCATGCAGCCATCAAGCCTTTCAATTATAATTTTTTACTTCATTCCACAGGAAAGAAAAAAGGAAGCAAAAAGCTAGCCAGCCTGGAGCTGTCTCAAACAATCTTTGAACTGTGGATTTTACATTAAAGCTACATCTTGTAGCATTAGGATGAGGCAGTGGGACGCAGGAGTGGGTAAGGCTCACAGAGGTTTGGTAAAATAGGATCAGGCGACCACCCATTTGACTGCAAGACAGGAAACAAAAGTAATTTAGAATTCTGGCCTCCAAATTATAATGACTCTGAGCTTGCCTTTCTTCATTATCCCAAGAGCGGGATAATAAAAGTTAAGATCTTTTAATAGGCCTCTGTAGGGCATCCCTTGTGTATGAGCCACTTCAAATCATCTCAGGCCTTATGTTCCAGCCACTGTGTGGAAACCAGTTCTGTGCAGGCTTAGACCAGCTCCACAAAGAGGCAACCCGAATGCTCCCCTTTCTCACTTCCTGCCATGGACCTTGCTGGCATCATGATGGAGGCCACGTGTGGAAATAGATACAGTCCTCAAATGCAAAGGAGTCAGTGCCCTATGGTGCCCCTCATGAGCAATGGGAGACGGAAACTGGTAAGTAAAATGCTCCTTCTTCATTTTCCCAGTGGATGGTTCTGAGATGTACATTGGTAGGTACTCAGGAAGGTTCTGGGGGATTCGGTAACTAGTAGCTCACGTCACAGTGGTGACTAACTCAGTAACACATCCTTGTGTGGTCTTTCCTTTTATTCTGTTTCACTTCCCCTGCACCCCTCTTCTTCCTGCTCCCGGGGATAATGTTTCTAAACAAACGATGCACACACAATAAACCTTTGTTTTAGGCTTTTGTTTTTTTGTTTACAGGCCAACTAGGCAAAGAAACATTCTGAGACTAATAATAATGAATAACAAATTTGCATAGCATTTTACAGGGTACTAAGCTTTTGCAGCAATACGCCTTTTATCTGCATGAGCACCAGTTATACAAACATGTAAATACGTGTGTAGTACATAGTACATGGATTATTATTATTTTCGTGTCCTGATTGAGACACCTGGGATTCCAAGAGGTGAAGCAGTTTACACGAGGGCATACAGAAGTAATGACAGTGCTAGAACAAGAGTTGTTTTCTGAGCTCTTAGTTCAGTGTGTTTTCTACTTTGGCCACATTCAG
The DNA here is from genome assembly GCF_963455305.1 of Plecotus auritus. Lineage (NCBI taxonomy): Eukaryota > Metazoa > Chordata > Mammalia > Chiroptera > Vespertilionidae > Plecotus > Plecotus auritus. The sequence continues at coordinate 141,159,861 of NC_137783.1, forward strand.
GGTCCTGGAACCATTTGCCAAGCATTTTGCAAACTGCAGCAATATTCTAGAATTTTGCCTTTACTAGACTTCAATTGTCAGTGTATTAAAGTACATGATATGTATTGGTGAAATTTATCATTCAGATGACTAAATGTGCCTACTTAAGTGCAGTTATGGAGTTCTGAAGGCTTTTCTTAAGTAAGAGTTCAGTTCTTTCATTTCTGCGGGGTGTGATTTGAAGCCAGTCTGTTTTGTAAGCAGCCACCACCCCCCCTCAGAAAAAGAGCAGGAGAAAGATATGATAGTAAATATAGCTACCATTTACTGAGAGTCAGCACTGATCTGCATGCTTTCCCTCATTATCCTGATTAATCCTTAAAGGTCCTGTAGGTACTAATAATATCTCCATTTTGAGATAATGAAGCACAGGAAAGTTAAGTAATTGACTCAGGATCACACAGTTAATAATCGGTGTAGTCAGCATTTGAACTCAGGCTGACTCTAGAGCTCATTCTTTTAAATGTTATTCTATACTGCCTAGGACTAGGTGAAAGTGTGTTTAGTATTGCTCATTTGTCATTTTATATTAAATGACAGATCCCCCAAGTCCAGGAGAGGCTGGCGAGAGACTCTCTCCTACCAGAATCCATTCCACTGACTCAGTTTTACAAAATATAGCAAGCCACTCCCAGCCAGCGGGGCTCAGTGGTTGAACATTGACCTATGAACCAGGAGGTAATGGTTCCATTCTCAGTCAGGGTACATGCCCCAGCTGTGGCTTGATCCCCAGTAAGGGACGTGCAGGAGGCGGCTGATCAATGTTTCCCTCTAACATCGATGTTTCTCTCTCTCCTTTCCTCTCTCTCTAAAATCAATAAAAACATTTAAAAATATTAAAAAAAAAGCAAGCCATGACTATAACAAAGTTATCATTCTGCCTATAACATTAACATTTAACAAAGACCAATAGAAGGGGGTTATTTTAGAACTTGCTCAAATGTCTAGACTAGAGTCTCATCTAGGCAATTGTGTATGATTCTTTTAGAAAATAAAGGCATTGTATTAAGAAATTATTTCATCTATTTTTAATCCTTATTAATATGTATTAGAAGTTATTTCTAAAAGGCTAATAATTCTTAGATTTAAAAATTAAGCATCAAACTTCTAATGAACTCGAGGAATAGAGAGAAGTAAGAAAATGGAGTCATTGTGGTCAAGCTGCTAAATTATTAACTTCAAGTGGGCTGATGCATAAGGAAACCATCATTCTTGTTTTATCTGAACTCAGGAACTTAAACTTTTGAACTTTGCAGTCCTGCATCAATACCTTGATGTACATTAGTGTGTTGTATGTTAATGCCTGGCCATACATTCAGTGAGCCATCTAAATGACCTCAAGAAGAAAATGTTCCATTATCTAGACTAGTGGACCTCTGATGATTACCATCTTGGACCAATCTAATAATACAGAACAGATAATTCTTAAACATGCACTTTTTGCTATAAAACTCTCAAATTGTGTACATGTATATGTATAAATATATAGGTACATATATATGTGTGTACATACAGTTATAGATTAATTCCAGGTACAGTCTCAAATAGAGGTGGGGAAGAAGTAGATTGAATCACGTGGGAAGGGTTGCTCTTCAAGGTGATTATACCAATTTGTACTTTTTTCAGCTATATCTAAGAGAATTTCATTTTTCCACATCTTCCATAATGCTGGCATTACCCAGACTTTGTAATTTTTCAAGTCTGTGAAATGGGTCTCTTTTCCATTTCCTATGGAATTTCTTAAGTTAAGGTTGTTTATAAAATATCCCTTTGATCTTGATGGCCTTATTGGTAAGTTCACTTCTCTCCCTACATACTGCCTGCTAGTTTTTAGGCTCAGCCATAAAAGTTGATGTCAGCCGAAACCGGTTTGGCTCAGTGGATAGAGCGTCGGCCTGCGGACTGAAGGGTCCCGGGTTCGATTCCGGTCAAGGGCATGTACCTTGGTTGCGGGCACGTCCCCAGTGGGAGGTGTGCAGGAGGCAGCTGATTGATGTTTCTCTCTCATCGATGTTTCTAACTCCCTATCTCTCTCCCTTCCTCTCTGTAAAAAATCAATAAAATATATTTAAAAAAAAATAAAAGTTGATGTCACATGAGAGAAGGGGGTAGGAGGGCTGACTGGAGCAGCAATGTCTACCAAGTAAGGATGAGGGTAAATATGATGGACAGGTAATTTCTACCCCAACTGGAAGGGGAAGGAAAGAGCAGAGGGGACAGAAACTCCTCTGTTTCACTATCTCCTCAATGGCATGTGGTCACCTGAGACGAGGCTACTTAATATCCTGTAAAGAAAGCCAGCAAATTGTTTTTTCTGCACATCTAATTTGCTCTGTGTAAAAATGACCCATAGCACCAATACCAAGATGCCTGAGTTCCCTCTACTAACCCTTACCTGATATCTCAACTAAGTACTTCATCTATATTGTTTCCTTTAATTATCCAAATTATCCAATGGGAGGTAGGGTGGTGCGACTTTTCCTTTTACTGTGAGGAAACTGGATTAGTGAGAGAAAGGAGCCTGCCTAAACCCACATTAGGAAATGGTGGCATTGTTATTCTAATGCAGCAACGGCTGACTCCAGACTGGCACACGTGACCATTGCACGATCCAGACTTCTATTGGAGCACCCGATCGAAGTGCACAGTGGACATCAGGAAGACAGGACATCTTTGAATCCTGTTCCTGGACGTTATGGTCAGAATAGTTTATGCGACCTTAAGCAAGAGTTAGTGCCTTTCAGCAAGTGTTCCTATCATGATTTTCTGGGATGACAATTGCCAGTCTTGACAGAGGCAGGCAGTGGGTTTAGGAAGCCTTTAGGGATATGGCACATTCAATTAGCAGGTGAATGAGTAAAAGGACGATAGAGCACAGTCCTTAGGAACTTGGCTCTGTAGCCACATAGAGTCCTGACGGCTGTTATTTCTTACTCTTACAACCTTAGGCAAGCTCCTCCTCCTCTCTGAGCTCTTTTACGGCCTGGAAGAGTGGAAAATTATGTATGTTATGTAGGTTTGTAGATTAAGTTAGATACTATAAATGCAGCTCCCAAGTGCTGCATAAAGGGAGCTGTTAGATGGATGAGGAGCGAGCAGCAACGGAGCATGCAACAACAGGGAGTAATACCTAAGAATAATGCTGCTGGTTTTTTGCAATACGAAGTCGCGGAGAGCAAAGTTTAAGAGAAGTAGCCAATGGACAAACGTGGATTTTAAAACAAGACCTGTTTGCCAAAATATTGGCAACGTTTTATCTCCAATGACACATCCACATCCACACACCTGGGCACTTAGTGCCATACCCATTGGGCTTCCTTTGGAAGGAAGGGACCTGAGGCGATTTCTTTAACTTTATTGTTGAGAGAATGTCCCCAAGGAGACCTGTTTCTGTGGGCCTTTCATGTGGGCTTTGGAAAAACTTGCAAGTGAGATCAGTACCTCTTTGACTGTTTTGAAGGTTTGTTCTTTGTAGTGTCCCGACACATTCTCAAGGCTTCAAGGGAAAATTTTCAGAAAGTCCTGAGCAGAACCAGGACTCCAATTGGGTAAAGTCTTACAACTTCCTGATGGGTAGAGAAGGGTGTGATTTCTGAATGAGGAAAAGAAATATAATGCTTTTTAACAATGAGCTGTCCTTCATTTAAGTAGATGACACTCCTGGCCTGCTGTTTCTTAGGCATGCTGGTTGATCCATTTCCTCACTGTTGGGTTGGATTAGCACTGAGCTTCCCACACTAACACTCTCAAGGTGGGCACGGGGATGATGGCTTATGACAGCCTGTCTGGGGACCCACCCTCCATCTCTTGGCCTCATTTTTTCTGGGATCTAACCACTGAGAAAGCTCACCAGCAGAATTCACTGGCCATGATATATACTGTATTGCCCTGGGATTCTGTGAGGGTGTTTCCATCAAATGGCAATTTCTACGTTCAGGCCCTAAAAATTAAACCCTTAGCATCAGAGGGAGCAGCAGGAGAGAGAACACCATCAGAAGCACACAAGTCAGAACACCGTCAACGTATGACGATTTTTATTCTGTCTGCCTGAGCAGAGAGCTGTTGCAATGCATTAACTTGGAGAGAGCCGGTGAGACCTTGCACTCAGAGGAGAGATGAACTGTGAGGCAGCCACCCAAAAGGTCAAATGCTCATTGTCTTTGTGTCTTGGAGAGCCAGATATTGACTACACAGATCTCTTGATGTTTCCTCCTTCCTATCAAACTGCTTCTATCCAGGAGCCATTAGCCCTAGGCTCTTTCTCTCCTGGCAGGAGGCAGGTACCCTTAACAATGGTGGCTTTTGTCAGTCTATCGCCTCTGTGGAGTGAGGATAGAGAAAGGGGAGTAAAGTCCTGTCATGCATGAGGGGAAAGGGATGTGGCATCCTTGTTTTTAGGACTCAAGAAGTAAGAGTTTTACTGGTACCTATTTCTCAGGTCTCCCTCCCTCCCTCCCTCCCTCCCTCCCTCCCTCCCTCCCTCCCTCCCTCCCTCCCTCCCTCCCTTCCTTCCTTCCTTCCTTCCTTCCTTCCTTCCTTCCTTCCTTCCTTCCTTCCTTCCTTCCTTCCTTCCATCTATAGAGCACAAATGACCCACCCAGAGCTTCTCTCTGAACTGAATTTTGTTTCAAGGACTGTGCCTCATCCTACATGTTCCCGTGTTCTCTTTGTGTTCGCAAACTGATCCTCTAGGACGGGGGTGGGGACCATCTGGCCCGAGAAATCATTTGGTCTGACCCTCCCAAGGCATTAGGGTTGATTTAATTAAATGTTTGACTAAATATAGCAGGCTAATTTTTAAGTTGATAATTTGGTATGGCCCTCGAATGATGTTATAAATATCCAAATGGCCCTTGGCAGAAAAAAGGTTCCCCACCTCTGCTCTAGGGCATTTGCTATACTCAAAACATTCCCCCAAACGTATGTGCCCCCCACTGAAGGAGACTTCTAAACCAAAGTGAATCTCCCTCTTTCCTCTGGATATGGAGACCCACTTTGCAGATTTCACGTGGTCACCTAGTTTTTGCTTAGGTCCTTTGTTCCTGAACATGATGCCCAGCATTCTCTATGGGTCCAGAGTAATTTGCCTTTTTAAGGAACAGAAGCAATGTGCTGTAGGTTTGTGTTGTCTGCTGCCTATAGAAGGCTTCTGTTGGCCTCTAATGATTGCTTTATAATTGTAACCTGTAAAACGGAAATAAATTGCCCTCACAAATGTTTTTGTGATGTGCCACTACTGTTAAACTAATTTCATCCTCTTGTGGGAATCTAGAGACAAAGGTTTAAGTAAAGATGAAAGCAATTTGGTTATTTTTAGACCAATTCCCAAAGGCAATTCTGGGCCCTCAGGTATTTCCCAGCAGTTGTTCATCAAATCTGAGGAGTGAAGAAATTCGGCTCCCTGTGAGAGAGATCCGGAAGCCTTCAGTCAGGTCTTCTTTGGACAAGTTATACAAGCCTGTGAAACTCACTGAAGCCATTCTGCTGGAGATTACAGAATTAGGACTTTATCTCTTAGTAAAAACACAAGAGTTGTTCATTGTAGCCCTTGTACAAATGTAGGAAAACTGTAAAAATCTAGCCCCCTCATGTTCTGAGGTGAAATGCTATGTGGAGGCTCATGAAGTGATAACAGGTCTTCAAAACTTCCTTACTCTAACCTCAGTCCTTTACCCAGAAATCCTGCCCTCAGACCCAGGGTCACTCATGTTGGACACTGAAGCTTGTTTTTCATACATCTTTTCCTGGCATGGTATATCAGTTAGCTTTTGCTGTATAACAGATCATCCCAAAAACATAGTGGCTTAAAACAGCAACCATTTATTTAACTGATAATTCTGTTGGTTGGAAGTTTGGGCTGAGACCAGCTAGGTGGCTTTTCTGTTCTCTAACTAGGCTCACTCATTTATCTTAATCAACTGCCAGACTGTCTTGTGACTGGCTAATTAGTGTGGCCTCAGTGGGGATAGCTCATCCTGCTCCTTGTGGACTGTCACCCTAGAGCAGGCTAGCCCAGGCTTCTTCAGATGGCTACTAAGATTCTCACAGTGTAGAAGTGGCAAGACTTCTTAAGGTTTAGGCCCTGAAACCTTCAGAGTCTCTTTTCTGCTATATTCTATTGGTCAAAGCAAGGCACAAGGCTGGTCCTGATTGGAGAAATAAATTCCTCTTGACGGGAGGATCTCCGAAGTCTCATTGCAACAAGTGTGGATACAGGGAGGGGGATATTGAGACCATGTTTTATGAGCAATATTCTACAGCCTGGAGAAGACTTGTGTTTTGCTTGGGATAGTTTTTTAGGCCAATGGAGGCTTAGTTTCTGCAGGCCTGAGGAAACACTAGTCTGCTTTTTTTTTTTTTTTTTAGGAATTTCAAAATATAGGTGTAGAGTTTAGCAATCTGTATGGAATTGAATGAAGTGCGTTCCTTGTCTATAATTACGAATGCAATGCCCAACGCAAGTGCTTTGCTCTATGGGGCTGTTTTCATGGATGCTGTCTTTGGTTCTGAGGCCACATTAACATTATCTTTTTTGCTAGGCCTTCTGTCATTGCAAAACTAATACCATGAATTATTGCCAAAGGACAGCACCACAACTCTTTATTATGCATGTTTTGATTATATATATTTTGATATATCTGAGGTCACTCAATCACTTGCTCTGTTGATATTTCTTTATTTACTCTATTCACACTTATCATGCATGCATATTTTATCTAAGGCAGTGAAGCTATCTCTATCGTTGGGGAAGTTTGAGCCAGTGAAGCTTGGCTTGCACTGCTCTTCTTGAATAGATCTCAGGGAGGATCTTCTTAGTCCTTGTGTGGGAAGAGATATAAGAAAGTGCCATGGTCACATGGATTGTCCTGAGTCAGAGTTTTGTATAAAAAATACATTATAAGTCCCTTTTCCTGGATATCCCATACAACTGAATTCAATGCAACTGTCAAGAGAAATCTAAAATACTTTTTTTGGTTAAGATTACTCACTCTTTTGGACTGACCCCATCTGCATTCATTTCTTACATGGAATCTAATGAACACAATAAACTAACAAACAAAATAGAAACAGATTCACAGGTATAGAGAACTGACTGACAGCTGTCAGAAGGGGTGGGGGTTAGGAAGCTGGGTGAAAAAGGTGAAGGGATTATGGAAAAAAACAACTCATAGAAACAGACAATATTATGGTGATTACCAGAGGAAATGGGGGTGGGAGGAGGTAGAAGAGGGTAAAAGGGAGATAATTGGTGATAGAAGGAGAATTGACTCAGGATGGTGAACACACAGTACAATATATAGATGATGAATTATAGAATTGTACACCTGAAACCTACATAATTTTATTAACCAGTGTCACCCCAATAAATTAAATAAAAATTAAAAAAATAATTTGAGATATGAGTTCATAAAACATGCATTGCCACTTATTTATGGTTATTGATAGAGCACCTGGCATGCTTCTTTGTGCTTTATGAAACTCTGATCCATTCAGATGATAAATCTCCCCTTCTCCTTTTTGGAGGCTTCCTGCAGAACCCCAAATGTAGTAAATATTAACACAATAATGCCTTAAAATTATACCATGGGGCTCAAGATTTAATCTTCTAATAATGAGGGCCTACCATGAGATATGTACTGCCAAGGCATTTTAAATATATGACCACATAAGTAATTCTCACTGTAGGCCTTTCTTGTAGGTTTGGTCATCTTTAATTCATATATGAGGAAATAAAGGCTGATAGCAGTTTAGTAACATATTCAGAAGAGCACAGAGTCAGTATGTCACTATACAAGAATGGAAACCGGATTCCAGAGGTAGTTTATTTTATTTTATTTTATTTTATTTTATTTTATTTTATTTTTATTTTTTTATTATTTAAAGTATTACATGTAGTAGTACATATATCTCCTTTTTTTCCCCATTGACCTTCTCCCACCCCCTGTCGCATGCCCTCATCTCACACCCGCCCCCCCCTCCCAGCCCCAGTGTCTTGTATCCATTTGTTGTGCTTATATGGATGCATATCAGTCCTTTGGTTGATCTCTCTTCCCCACTCCCCACACACCCCAGCCTTCCCGCTGTAATTTGACAGTCTGTTCAGTGCTTTACTGCCTCTGTATCTATCTTTTGGTTCATCAGGTTATAATGTTCTTTATTTTCCATAAATGAGTGAGATCATGTGGTATTTTTCTTTCATTGCCTGGCTTATTTCACGTAATATAATGCTCTCTAGGTCCATCCATGCTGCTGCAAATGGTAAGAATTCCTTCTTTTTTATAGCAGTGTAGTATTCCATTGTGTAGATGTACCACAGTTTTTTAATCCACTCATCTGCTGATGGGCATTTAGGCTGTTTCCAAATCTTAGCTATGGTGAATTGTGCTGCTATGAACATAGGGGTGCATATATCCTTTCTGATTCGTGTTTCTAGTTTCTTGGTATATATTCCTAGAAGTGGGATTACTGGGTCAAATGGGAGTTCCATTTTTCCTTTTTGAGGAAACTCCATACTGTTCTCCACAGTGGCTGCACCAGTCTGCATTCCCACCAGCAGTGCAAAAGAGGTCCTTTTTCTCCGCATCCTCGCCAGCATTTGTTGTTTGTTGATTTGTTGATGATTGCCATTCTGACAGGTGTGAGATGGTACTGCATTGTCGTTTTGATTTGCATCTCTCGGATAATTAGTGACTTTGAGCATGTTTTCATATGTCTCTTGGCCTTCCTTCTGTCTTCTTTCGAAAAGATTCTATTTAGGTCCGTTGCCCATTTTTTAATTGGATCATTTATCTTCCTTTTATTAAGTTGTATGAGTTCCCTGTAGATGTTGGAGATTAAACCCTTATCAGAGATAACATTGGCAAATATGTTCTCCCATCCAGTGGGCTTTCTTGTTGTTTTGTTGATGGTTGCTTTTGCTGTGCAAAAGCTGTTTATTTTGATGTAGTCCCATTTGTTTATTTTCTCTTTAGTTTCCATTGCCCTAGGAGCAGTATCAGTGAAGAAGTTCCTTTGGCATATGTCTGAGATTTTTCTGCCTGTGGATTCCTGTAGTATTTTTATGGTTTCCCATTTTATGTTTAAGTCTTTTATCCATTTTTGTGTATGGTGTAAGTTGGTGGTCTAGTTTCATTTTTTTGCATGTATCTGTCCAATTTTCTCAACACCATTTATTGAAGAGACTGTCTTCACTCCATTTTATGTTCATGCCTCCTTTGTCAAATATTAATTGAGCATGTGGTTTGGGTTGATATCTGGGTTCTCTATTCCATTCCATTGGTCTATATGTCTGTTCCTGTGCCAGTACCAGGCTGTTTTGAGAACAGTGGCTTTGTAATACAGCTTTGAAATCTGGTATTGAGATCCCACCTACTTTGTTCTTTTTTCTCAGGATTGCTGAGGCTATTCGGGGTCTTTTTTTATTCCAGATGAATTTTTGGAGAGTTCTTTCTAGGTCTGTGAAATATGCCGTTGGTATTTTAATGGGGAGTGCATTGAATCTATAGATTGCTTTGGGTAGTATGGACATTTTTTTAAAATAATTTTTAAAAATATATTTTATTGATTTTTTTACAGAGAGGAAGAGAGAGGGATAGAGAGTTAGAAACATCAATGAGAGACATCGATCAGCTGCCTCCTGCACGCCCCCTACTGGGGATGTGCCCGCAACCCAGGTACATGCCCTTGACCGGAATCGAACCTGGGACCCTTCAGTCTGCAGGCCGATGCTCTATCCACTGAGCCAAACTGGTTAGGGCAGGTAGTATGGACATTTTAATGGTATGTTCTTCCATCTGTTTATGTCTTCTTCTATCTCTTTTTTTCAGTGTCCTGTAGTTTACTGCGTATAGGTCTTTTACCTCCTTAGTTAAGTTTATTCTTAGGTATCTTAATTTTTTTTGGTGCGACGGCAAATGGGATTGCTTTTTTAGTCTCTCTTTCAGTAAGTTCACTATTGGTGTATAGAAATGCCATAGATTTCTTGGCGTTAATTTTGTATCCTGCTACATTGCTGAATTCATTTATTAAGTCTAATAGTTTTTTTGATGGAGTCTTTAGGGTTTTCTATGTACAATATCACGTCATCTGCGAATAGGAACAGTTTTACTTCTTCTTTTCCATTTTGGATGCCTTTTATTTCTTCTTCTTGTCTAATTGCAATGGCTAATACTTCCAGTACTATGTCGAACAGGAGTGGTGAGAGTGGGCATCCCTGTCTTGTTCCTGTTCTTAGAGGAAATGGTTTTAGTTTTTGCCCATTGAGTATGATGTTGGCTGTGGGCTTGTCATATATGGCTTCTATTATGTTGAGGTATGATCCTTCTATTCCCATTTTGCTGAGAGTTTTTATCAAAAATGGGTGTTGGATTTTGTTGAATGCTTTTTCTGCATCAATTGATATGACTATAAGATTTTTATCTCTCAATTTGTTTATGTGATGTATCACGTTTATTCATTTGCAGATATTGTACCATCCTTGCATTCCTGGGATAAATCCTACTTGGTCATGGTGTATGATCTTTGTGATGTACTGCTGGATCTGATTTGCTAGAATTTTGTTGAGGATTTTGGCATCTATGTTCATGAGGGATATTGGCCTGTAATTTTCTTTCATTGTGTTGTCTTTATCTGGTTTTGGTATTAGGATGATGGTTGCTTCATAGAAGGAGATTAGAAGTGTTCCTTCCTCTTGGATTTTCTGGAATAGTCTGAGGAGGATATGTTTTAGTTCTTCCTTGAATGTTTGGTAAACCTCCTCTGTGAAGCCATCTGGCCCTGGGCTTTTGTTTGCTGGAAGCTTTTTGATGACTGCTTCAATTTCTTCCATAGTTATTGGCCTATTGAGATGTTTAGATTCTTCCTGATTGAGTTTTGGAAGGTTGTATTTTTCTAGGAATATGTCCATTTCCTCCAGGTTGTCCAGTTTGTTGGAATAGAGTTGTTCACAGTATTTTTTAACAATCCTTTGTATTTCGGTGGGGTCTGTTGTTATTTCACCTCTCTCATTTCTGATTTTGTTTATTTGGGTCCTCTCTCTTTGCTTCTTGGTGAGCCTGGCTAGAGGTTCATCAATCTTGTTTATCCTTTCAAAGAACCAGCTCTTGGTTTTGTTGATTTTTTTGGTCTCTATGTCATTTATCTCTGTTCTGATCTTTATTATTTCCTTCCTTCTGCTTACACTGGGCTTTTCTTTTCTTTTTAATTTTTTTTTTAAATTTTTTTAATTAAGGTATTGTGTACATATCTTACCATTGCCCACCCCCCACCCCACTCCCATACATGCCCTCACTACCCAATGTTTTGCATCCATTGGTTAGTCTTATATGCATGCATATAAGTCCTTCAGTTGATCTTATTTCCCCCTCCTCTCCCTAACCTTCCCGCTGTAATTTGACAGTCTGTTTGATGCTTTACTGCCTCTGTGTCCATCTTTTTGTTCATCAGTTTATAATGTTTTTCATTATACACTGGGCTTTTCTTGTTGCTCTCTTTCTAACTCTTTGAGTTGTAGGGTTAGGTAATTTATTACCATTGTTTCTTGTTTTTTTTGCAGTAGGCTTGTAGAGCTATGAACTTCCCTCTCAAGACTGCTTTAGCTTTGTCCCATAGATTTTGGATTGCTGTGTTTTCATTGTCGTTTGTTGCCATGATGTTTTTTATTTCTTCTTTGACCTCTCTGGTAACCTAGTCATTGTTTAATAACATGCTGTTTAGTCTCCATGTGTTTGATTTTTTTGGATTGTTTTTATTGTAGTTGATTTCCAGTTTTATCCCACTGTGATCTGAGAAGATGCTTGATATGATTTCTATCTTCTTGTATTTGAAGAGACTTTGCCTGTGACCCAATATATGGTCTATCTTTGAAAATGACCCATGGGCACTTGAGAAGAATGTATATTCTGTGGCTTTGGGGTGAAATGTTCTGAAGATGTCAATTAATTCCATCTGGTCTAGTGAGTCATTGAGGATTGATGTTTCTTTGCTGATTTTTTTGTTTAGAGGATTTGTCCAATGGTGATAGTGGGGTATTAAAGTCTCCTACTATGATTGTATTGCTGTCAATCTCTCCCTTGATATCCTCCAGGAGTTTTTTTATGTATTTGGGTGCTCCTGTATTGGGTGCGTATATGTTTACCAGAGTTATTTCTTCTTGTTGGATTGCTCCCTTTAGTATTATGAAGTGGTCTTCCTTATCTCTTTTTTTGTTCTTCACTTTGAGATCTAATTTGTCAGATATAAGTATTGCTACTTATATCCCAGGCGAAATCTGACCTTCCTGTGAGGGAGTGTAGAGCTCCTCTGAATCCGCGTGCTTGTGCCAATTGGGGACTGGTGTTCTCGGTTTCGCAGCTGTTCAGTGGGTGCTATAGTTGTAGATTCCCTGGGCTTTTCAGGCTTCCGATAACATCCACTTTCCCCTTCAAGATGGCGTGGTCTCTGCGTCCAAGCTGGTTGCTCTGGGAGGGAACCCAGCAGCAGTGGGCTGCCCGGTCAGGAGAGCCCCAATCCAGCAGACCCTCACAGTCTCCTGGAGTATAGCTGTCCCTCAACTCACCAACAAACACTCCCCATGCGACCACACACTCTCCCTTTGTTTTCTCACTCACACACTATCTTGCAGTCTGCCTTTCTGTCGGCAGCCGTCTTCGGTGTCTGGAACTCCAGAGCTAGTTTTTTTAAAATAATATATTTTTATTGGTTTCAGAGAGGAAGGGAGAGGGAGAGAGACGGAAACATCAATGATGAGAGAGAATCATTGATCGGCTGCCTCCTGCATGCCCCCTACTGTGGATCTAGCCCACAAAGCAACTCTGGCATGTGCCCTTGATTGGAATCGAACCCGGGACCCTTCAGTCCACAGGCTGATGCTCTATCCACTGAGCCAAAACAGCTAGGGTCAGAGCTAGTTTTTTTTATACTACAATGGGATTCTTTTGTTTAAATTTTATTTTTCAATTACAGTTGACATTCAATATTATTTTATATTAGTTTCAGGTGTTACAATGGTATTCTGAATGTGTTAGTGGCCTTTGACTACTAAGTCATGGCTACCATCATTTTGTAGGAATATTCTTACTTTTTCCTGGAAGAAGCAAGGAAACTGATGCCATCATCTCCCCATCTTTATGATTTATGGTATAGCTGCAAGATAGAAGTAATCGTTTAAAAACTCACATGAGATTGGATGGGTAGACATTGTGCAAGCCTCAGGAAAGACACTGACAGAATGGGTGGTATGAAGTGGGTGGAGGATTCATAAAGCTGCTTCTCTGTCATTCTTGAAAGTGTGTGTCTTAAACCTAAATTCCAAGATTAAGTATACACTTTACTATAAGTTTCCCAGCATCAGCGTCTTTTTTTTTTTAATAAATATATTTTTTTATTGATTTTTTTACAGAGAGGAAGGGAGAGGGATAGAGAGTTAGAAACATCGATGAGAGAGAAACATCGATCAGCTGCCTCTTGCACACCCCCTACTGGGGATGTGCCCACAACCAAGGTACATGCCCTTGACTGGAATTGAACCTGGGACCCTTCAGTCTGCAGGCTGACACTCTATCCACTGAGCCAAACCGGTCAGGGCAGCATCAGCGTCTTTTAAAGAACTTGACACAGAATGGTGGTGAGACTGCCAGCCTCTTCTCTCCTGACCCAGAGTTGGATCTTGACTGTCTTGTAAGTCCTTGGTGATGTTCAGAATTGAAGGCATCAGGTCAGATTTCAACTTCCTCCTCCTAACATGTCATTATTATTATTAATTATTATTGTACATTGAAGTCAGTTGCACCACAGCTGCCCTACAATGTAAATTAGGTTCTCAGCCCTATGTAGGCAGTCCAGCCTCCTTCTGCCATATTATACTTCTAGGAATACCTTCACTCCAGGGCGGCGTATTTGGCTTCCATAATTTGGTTCTAGTTTTGCTACAAAGCTGTTTGTTTTAAGAACAGCATTTATTAAGTGTGTTCCCAAATCTGGAAAACCCTTGGAAATGAACTACATACTTTAGTTTACGAAGGAACATAAAAATGCTTCATTTATCCTACTTCTTAACTGTTCAATACTGGGCAGAAATTAAAAGCTTCATTTAAACCTATCCCATTTGAATTGTTGCTTCTTATATATTGGAGTGTAGATGTCCAGGGAGCAACTAGATCTATGAGCCAGGCACTCTGGGGGAGAGATCAGATTTAGAGATAAATGTTAGGGAATTAATCAGCATATAGATACTTTCTTAAATTTTTTTTTATTGTGAGAACACTTATCATGGGATCTATCCTCTTAACAAATATCAACTGTACCAACAGTGCACGAGGGTTCCCTTTTCTCCATATTCTCACCAGCACTTATCATTTGTAGACTTATTAATGATAGCCATTCTGACAGATGTGAGCTGATACCTCATTATGGTTTTAATTTGTATTTATCTTACAATTAGTAAGTTAAGCATCTTTTCATATGGCTATTGGCCTTCTGTATGTCCTCTTTGGAGAAGTGTCTATTCAAGCCCTCTTCCTCTTTTTTAACACAATATATTAATTGTTGACTATGGGTACCATATTGCACAGTAGATCTCCAGAGTTTATTCACCTTATTCAAATGAAACTTTATGTCTGTTGATTAGTAGTAACTCCCCACTTCTCTTCCCCCTCTGTCCCTGCTAACCACCACTCCACTCTGTGATTTTAGCATTTAGATATTTTCTAATGGGCCTCTCGCTATCATAAAGCGAGAGAAGAGGGCAGAGCCTTGAACCTGGAACACTTATGGGAAACACATGGCTTCAAGGTGCAATAAAATCACATTAAATAACAGAAAAACCTTTAAAAAACACACATAAAGGGAAGACATTAATTACCCAAATAATAATAATTAACATAAAACCATGCAAAGTATTCAGTACTTTTAAACTTAATTTTGGACCTGACCATTTCAAAACAGTGAGTTTTGCTGAAAATAATGCCTTGGATTAAATGGTTTTAATGCTTCTAATAGACTCTGTTCTCAACAGTCCATAAGAGGGACTACATTGGCCTCTTTTATTTATGGGTTCTTCTGTTTGTGCTCTTTGTGGAACCTCCAGTATTTTAGATCTGGATAGGTAGCATTGGCTTGAGGGGTTGAAGGAAGATATAGGAAAGTAGAGGAAAGGAATTAAATAAGGAAGCCTTAAAGGAGCAAGGGGACACATAGTCATAAATACAAATATAGAAGAGGTAGTGGGGAGATATGAGAATTAATTCATGCGTCCTTGAAGGAAGCAATGTTAAAATTCATTTATTGGGCCCTATACTTGATAGGGGGTGATCCGATTATAATGGGTCACATCTGTTGAAAATAGTCATATCTTTTCCCTGATGTATAAACACTAATTTTTAGGCAGTCCTATATTGGGTTGGAAACAACACACCAAAAGGTGTGAGCAGGGCTTTTTAGTTGTCTTCTCTATTTTTCAAATTATTTTTTCTCAGGTTTCCGGACTCTTATTCTGCCTGGTCTTCTCCATTAAAAAAAACAACAACCGCTTTGACCAATTTATATTAAATAGGTCATGTCTTTATTGATTGATTGATGATTTATTCATTCAACAAATTCTTACTGAACACTTACTATGTGCTAGGCACTGTTCTAGCCCTGAGAATGTAGGTATACACAAAATAGATAAAAATTTCTGCCTTCATGAAATTGATATTCAATTTGGAAGGGAGAAGGAATTAGTGAATAAATCAATATAATAAGGTACATTTATGTCAGATGGTGGTATGTGTTATGGAACAAAAACTAAAGGCAGAAAGGGGGAGGCAGTGGTGGAGTTGAATTTTAAATTGGGTCATCAGGGAAGGTATCATTTAAGCAAAGATAGGGAGGTGAAGAAGAGAGCTGTGTACCTATCTGGAGGGAATGCGCTCTATTATCATTGCAGAAGTACTGGGCAGAAGGAAATGCACCACTCAGAGAAAGAAAATGTTAATAATAGCATTTCAGGTGACAATTAGGGAGATGTTTTTGGTGCAAAGACCTTTTTGGAGTCCTGCAAATCATGCCATGCCAGTCGGTCCCCACACTGCCCGTGGGAAAGGCCAACTCAGAAGAGACACTTTGAGTGATTTCTTATAAAGGTGAAGGCTGTACTATGTGGCAGGTGACAGCCAAGGAATGGATCTGCTGTAAAAAGTTGAAGGTTTCCAGGAACATGATAAGATGCCAGAAGACATTTGAACATCATCCAGAAAGGGAATAAAACCCCACAGGGATTTATCCTTTCACAGTCATTTTTCTAACCCTTAACTGGCTTCCATCACCCTTGTCTCTTTAGACCTTTCAGTCTGTTCTAGGTCTAGGTGTTATTTGGTTCTTTGTGGGTCTAATAGTGATCCTATGTCCCCATGAATCAACTTTGATGATAAACGGCAGAGTATAAGGAGACCTATGTAGGTTGGTGGAAAAAGTGAGAAAGAATTAGGAGTGGCTCTAATATTTCTGATGTGATATGCTTACTCCTGGGTCTCGAGCCCTTTTCTTTATAAACTCTGGGTAATTATGTCTCTGATGCCACGGTGAGGTGTTCAGTGCAGGCAGATTTCTTTGTTCTATGTAGTCCTTGCATCTTATGCTATATCTATCGATGCTATTTGTATGAATGGCCCCGTTGGCTTCCCAGAATGCCATGCCATTTGCTTAGTTGACTCATTCTTCTAATCTAATCTCCAGGACAACTAAATGTCCCCAGGAAGGGTCACCATCTATGCTGTGCAGACTATGCCATACACAGGGCACGTAACTAAGGATGGAAGTAGGAGCTAAACTATACTCTATGGTTTGCTTGCCAAGCCATGTACTTTGTCATGGAGTAGAATCCAAATGGAAAAAAGGTGTCTTTTTCTAGTTTACCTAGACATGACCTACGTTAGTCAAACTGTTCCATTGTGGCTGCATTCACCCAAAAGGTGAGCTTTTTCTAATTCCCGCAATGGAAACGTGGGGCTAGCACTGGCCCAGTTCCAGTTTTCAATGGCATGTCTTCAAAGAAAACCTCTCTTCCTCTATCGTTCTAAATGCACAAGCAGACATATCCAACAGGTCTTGTGCATTTGTATGGTTACATGCACATATATCCCTTGTCTGCAGTTAAGAAAAACTCATTCTGTTTCTCAAACTCTGTTTCATCAATGCTTCTGGCTGTAATTATACTGTGAACAAGTCAAGGTTGTTGCCCACCTACCTGCTTCAGAATGAGTGATTAACTATCAGTGAAGTAAAATCAGGCTTGGTTTATATTCCCTTCTTAATGTTTGACTAAATCTCAGGATTGTAGGGATAGAGAGGGCCTTGGCAGGCCATCCTACCTGTAGGAAGTGCTTTATCTAAATCATTACAAAGAGAATTCGTTACTTTGCATGGAGTCAAAAGAAATGTGTTGGAATGAGAAACAGTGGCTGGGGCAGGCGTGTTTCAGAAACAGCGGGACGTGCTCCCAGGGGAGTGAAGTGGGCTGTCCTTCCACTTTGGTGCTTATCTCATTGTTTTGGGGTTAAGAGCAAAGGCTTTGGAGCCAGAGTTCTAAGATTCAAATTTAAATTCTGCCTCCTGCCTGCTGGATAAACTGGACCAATTCCCTTCACTTCACTGTAATTCAGTTTTCTCATCACCACTGTTAACACTTCTCCATCATCATCATCATCATCGTCGTCATCATAATCATCGTCATCGTCATCATTGTTGTCATCATCTAATTCTGGCTCCTGTTTCTTTTTTTCTTTTTTCTTTTTATTATTAATTTCTTTATTGATTAAGGTATCACATATTTGTCCTCATCCCCCCATTCCCATCCCAAACCCCTCCCCACGCATGGCTCCTGTTTCTTCAGTGGCTTTCCCCTACAGCTGGACACTGTGCTCCTTTTGTCTGTCATTCTCTTCCCCTGTATATTACTGTGCCTGCCAAGTTATTCCCAAGCACCAGATTGGGCTTTCCTTCGTGTCTGGGTTCCTCCTGAGTAGACATCCTGTATGTCACCTGGATACAGGCTGTTTCAATTCAATAGGATCCAAAGTGAACAGACTGTGTTCCCTATAGGAGGAGAGAGTAAGGGCTTTAATGTGTTCAAAAAAGAAATGCATAAAAAAGAAAATATTATCCTAATAGTCTTTGTGTGAACTTACTTGGATTAGGCTTTAAAGAGAATGTATAGCCCTTACATTCATCATAAAAATGGTAGCTGTCATTTCTGAAAATATAGTGTACACTAAGTACAAGGATGGATTTTAAAAAATACAAATATCCTAGCAAACATGTGAGATGGATATTGTGATGAGAAGATATGAGGGAATGGAAATGCACAGTAATAACAGATTTATAGAGGGCAGTGCTTTCTCTGACACAATTTTCTTCCATATATTGGTTTGATCATTTTTCCTGGCCTCCAGGAGCCCGAAGTATGTGTATGAAGCATAACTTAGTCATAAATGGTAAAGGCAGCACTTTTCAGTTAACACATTTAATTATCTTCTCACTATGAAAGTGACACATAATGAATAAACAAAATTTTGAAACAACAGATAACTAACATGCCTACATTTATGCTGATCTGATAAGTGGCAGTCAAGGCTAAGTCTTCCCCAGGAACCTATGCTCTCAACCACAGTTTTGTATGAAATCATTTCCCTGTGCTGGTCTCCTTCGGCTGACTCACACACCAGGTCAAATTCATTATTATTTGCCACACTGGCACATCCCAGTCCAGAGCAGTTGCTTGTTTTGCATAGTTCCATCTGTCTTTAGCATAGGTTAACAGTATGGAACTTTTCTTGGCCAAGTAGTCAGCGAATTTTGGGGATAGTAGCATCCTCATCCTAGCAAATGTAACTGGAAAAGCCAGTGATGCAAATGGAATTGATGTTCATACATGGTACATTGGCTCCTCTTAAAGGATATCTACTGATCTGTTAAGTCATGTCTAGTTTGATGGCAATACTGTCACCTCATATGCACATTGGTAAAACTTTTGCATATTATTTAGCCAGGGTAGGTCCTAGGTCACCTCCCCCTTCACTTGTAGTTCTCCAAACTTTACTCCTGTTAATAGGGGCTGTTTTTATTTTGAGAATTATACTTTAAGATGATGCTGGATAAATATATCATTACATTTAGTTGCCTTGGTAAATATTGTTTTTCTTCTCATTTTGATTAGATTCAATGTAAGCCCTATAAAGTGAAAGAGAAAATGCATATTGGGGCCTCAGACACTTTATCCATAATATTAAGGGTTAGGCTAGATGATAACTAAAGACTTTTCCATCTCTCAGGTTCCTTAAAACTTTTCATGAGTCACAACAATGAGAGACATTTCAGGACCTGGGATCATGTTAACAAAAAAATTTTTTTTGGCAAAATCTGGTAGATTACAGGAAATGTTGCTAATTAATTTCCTGTCAGTTTGCAGAAAGTAGAATTTTGTGAAGTTCAGCAATTGATGACTGTCAGGTGGTATTCATGATATACTTGAAATCATAAGGGAAACAGAGACATCAGAATGAGATGAAGTTGAAAATTGGACTTATTTCTCATGCTTGAGGTGGAATAAAGTAGAATAAGTTTCTCTGCCACAAACATGTTTGGAGAAATCTCCAGTTACAATTTGTGGCTTATAAAATAATATTGCACTTATTTCCTCTACGCTGTGAGTCTGACCAGGATGGGGACAGAAGTAATGACTGTCCAATTGCATGTCATGGTGGTGCTTCTTTGAGGAATAGGGTGGGGCAGGTATAAGAGGAAGTGTACCAGTGGTGGGGCCAGGAAGACTGCTTTGATTCGTGGTTATCCCTCTCACTGATGTGTGACCTTAATTCATGTTATTTAATTTTTTTGAGCTTATATTTTCTCATCTATAAACTGGAAATAATAAAATGCTCCTCAGAGGTTTGCTGTAAATATTAATTTTTAATGCATGTGTAATGCCTATTGCTCAATAAATCTAGGTTCACAGTCTCATATCCAAAATGTTGAAATCCAAAAAGTTGTGAAAATTGTTTTCTTGAAACCTTCTTGGCAAACTTCAACTGTCTGATCATATATCACTTGGCAGAAAAGTTTTACTGATCCCGTGAAGCTATTTGTAGTCTTTATCCTACTCAATGTGAATATTTATAGATTTTGCTATATAAATATAAGTGTTTATTTGTGCTGTCTCAGATCCTTCTAGGGGAGTTACATAATGTACAATTTTATATTGTTCTAAAAATTAAACATTCTGAATTCTGAAATATACATGGCCCAAAGGATTTCTAATAAGGGATTTAGGCCTATATTTCTTCCCTGCTTTCAAAATGAATGAATATTAAACATTTTTTGTATTGGTTTATTCTAGTTTATATTACACTTGGTCATTTAAATAAAATAATCTTTATGATTTTTAAAGATTTTTTTTGGGGAAAGAATATTTTCACATTTTCTGAACTAAGATTTATGTTTATAAACTGGTAACTTTCTTAGAGTTTAGACTTAACAAAAACCTTAAGACATAGACTTCAGTCAGTCTTATGATAAGATAAAAATTATTCCCAACTGGTTTAATTGAGTTCGACTGAGTTAAAAGAAGTCCTTTTACACTTTATTGAATACCTGTTAAGAAGAGTTGAATCCCAAGAAACATGTGTGAATTGTAGGATAAATGACAGTAGGTGGAGGAATAAAATATAATTGGTTCTATCAAGATCTTTCAACTGGACATCTTTTCAAGAAAGTACAATTTCCACAGGGTTTGAACATGCTTAGCTCAGCTTTTGGTCTCTTTTCTGGAAAAGTTGCATCTGTTATTTAAAAAAGGCAAATCAGGTACGCTCTTGATTCTTAACTGCTCCCTCACACCTAAACATTATAATTCTTACACTTAGCCTTGAGTTCCTGTATTTACTGCTGGGAATCATGGAGGCCTAAGAAACTTATAAATATGTATATACTCTACAATGGTGGGAGCCAGGCTCTATCCATGGTACAGAAGCAGGAACCACCAAGAGCAGGAACCACCTGCTAAGTGGTAACAAAACCGCATGGGTCAATTGCCTGAAGTGCCAGGAGCTCATTTAAAACAGATTCCAGGTTTAATTGAGCCTGTATCAAACACATCATCCTGTATAGAAAGAATGTTTTTATAGCTTAAGATTTGCAAGAGAGACTATCAGTAGTACCCCATATACAGTATGTAGTGAACAGACCAGTGTAATTCACAAGCTACTAAAGAGAAATTATTTTGTAGGCTACATAGTCACTGGGTAAAAACTAAAGTAATTTATTTAATTATCTTTTGGAAGAATCTCTACATTATTTTTATGAACGCACTGAAAAGCCGAAGGAAAAATATAAAATTAGGTTACATGAAAGTTGGCTTATTAATTTTCTCTTCATGTAGAAATGTGTTTTACGGTGTTTAGAACAATGTAATTTCAGAAGCAGTGAAACTGTCTTGAGTTATAAAAGGAAGCAAGAAGAGTTTGGATCAGAGAAAACATGTTCTGAACCTTTGAAGAGATGAAGAGTCGGGGGAGGCACAAGAGGGTATAGGGAGGATCAATGGTGATGGGAGGATACTTGACTTGGTGTGGTGAACACACATGCAATGTACAGATGCTGTGTTACAGAATTGTATACCTGAATCCTATGTAATCTTATTAGCCAATGTCACCCCAGGATATTCAATAAAAAAGAACAACAACAACAAAAAGAACTCATAGAAACAGAAGAACAGTGGTTGCCAAGGACTGGATGGTGGGAGAAATGGGGAGTTGTTGGTCAAGGGGTACAAACTTTCACTTAGAAGGTGAATACATTCTGGGGGTCTAGTATATAACATGGTGACTATAGTTAATAATTATTGTATATTTAAAAGTTGCTAAGAATAGAACTTTATTGTTCTCACTAGAACAACAACAAAATGGTAATAATGTGAGATGAAGGGTGTAACTGACCTTATTGTGGTAAACATTTTGCAATATATGCATGCATCAAATCATCACATTGTGTACCTTAGGCTTACAATGTTATATGTCAATTATATCTCAATAAAGCAGAAAAAAAGTGAGAGACGAGGGATTAAGCTTCTCAGACCACTGTTGGTACAATTCTCTTCTAAGATGGAGAAATGTATATGGTTAGCCCGGCCAGTGTGGCTCAGTGGTTGAGCTTCAACCTATGAACCAGAAGGTCACTGATCCGCTGCCTCCTACATGCCCCACACTGGGGATTGAGCCCACAACTAGGGCATGTGTCCTGACCAGGAATCGAGCCGTGACCTCTGGTTCATATGTCAATGCTCAGCCACTGAGCCACACTGGCCGGGCACAATCGGTTTTTTATCAGAGGCTCCACTTCCCTAGGTTGAATGTGCTCCCTGTGGTATTAAAAAAATGGAAAAATTTTTGCTTGCATAACTAAACCAGATGAGTCTGGTGCCACATTCTTCCTGGTCCTAGGTGCTTCTTCACCTCTACCAGAAGAAGAAGTAGTCAGCCCCCACCTCATGCCTCTCAAAATGCTTCTAGCTCGTTGGTTGACACCTGTGCCGGTAAAGCCACTTAACAACTTACACAAACTGGTTTGGGCCCCTTGCAGGATAGCATTTGCACTGTCAGGTATGTGGGAGTATGGCTTTTCTGCAGGAAGGAGCTTGGATGGCATAAGGAAGATAAACAGCCCTGAGTGAAAAGGTGGATAAAACCCTCGATAGTTTGAATTTTCATTGGAGGAACCTGGGAGTTAAGCATTTTTTTTTTCTTCTTCCTTTATCTCTTGTCTGTCTTATATTTCAGTTTTATTGCCCCTCTTTTGCTGGCCATGGTGTTGAATTATGATGAGCCCCAGACTTAGTTTAACCTTAGCTATTTCCTGACTCACTTTTTTTTTTAAAGGCAGAAAATGACATAGATTACTTCCTTCTCTGCAGTCATAACTATTATTAAATCTCTTACAATGGTCATATCTAATTTCCTATTATACTTACCCCTCTCGTGCACTGGGCAATGTGTCTGAAGAGCACAGGCATTGTCTCAGGCTAAAATAACATCAAAGGCTGGAGCTAAGACCCAATAAATGTTCTTATTTAATCAGAAAAGTATGCCAGGGTGGTTCGGAATACTCATGGACAGCCTTTTCCTTTGCAGAGATCAGCCTCGTCTAGACATAGGTTCCAACTCTCACTCTACGGTAGATTTACTAGTTGTATTGCCTAAAGGCAGTTGCTTAATGTTACTTTCATTTGCTCATCTGTTAATTGAGGTACTAGCAATACCTATCTCATGGGATGATTCTGAGTATAATATGAGATGATATGAAAAGTATAACATAGAGTCTGACACATATGTTCAATTAATTCTACTGTCCCCTTCTTTGAATAGCAGTGGATGCTGTCTTAATGCACCAGAAGGAGGTTGCAAATTCATGATGACAAAGTTATGAACCTTCATTCTTTTCTTGTATTATTTTTTCATGACATTCTTTCAGGTGACAGCAGGTGTAAAGATCTGACATTTTATTTTCTTTTTTAAAAAAATATATATTTTATTGATTTTTTTTTTATAGAGAGGAAGGGGGAGAGACAGAGAGTTAGAAACATCAATGAGAGAGAAACATCGATCAGCTGCCTCCTGCACACCTCCTACTGGGGATGTGCCCGCAACCAAGGTACATGCTCTTGACCGGAATAAAACCTGGGACCCTTCAGTCTGCAGGCCAATGCTCTATCCACCAAGCCAAACTGGTTAGGACTTCTTTTCTTCTTTAACCACAAGAGTTGTATTTTAGTTGAAGAACTTCTTATGATGTAGATTTTATATAGTTGAGACTGAAAATTGAAACTGCTTTGCCCACAAAATAAATGACAAATTAACCAGTTTTCTAAAGAAACTGGAACAAAACATTTTCTTTGAGAAAAATCTAGATGATCTGGGAAGACAAGGTAGGAAATAGCAGGTAACTCAAACAATAGCAGCAGACACCAGCTGGATTATATCTGCCTATACTGAAAAATCTAAGCACAACTGAGACTGTAACGACCAGTCCTTGGTGGTGGTAGTGGTGGTGGTAGTTCTAAAAAGTAGTGAGCCATTCCAGTGACTAAGAGAGTGGAGATGAGGGTTGTGCCTTGAACTGGGCCTGGTTATCAGATACTCAATACATTTCTGTTTCCATCAAAAGACTAGTTTCTGGATGAACTCTAGTAGTTGGAAATATCAGTGCTGGTTGTTGGGGGCTGGTGAGAGAGTGTCAAAGGCTACATTTCACTGACTCAGACAAAGTTGTGTATATGTGTATAGGACAGGGGTGGGCAAACTTTTTGACTCAAGGGCCACAATGGGTTCTTAAACTGGACCGGAGGGCCGGAACAAAAGCATGGATGGAGTGTTTGTGTGAACTAATATAAATTCAAAGTAAACATCATTACATAAAAGGGTACGGTCTTTTTTTTTTTATTTCAATAGTTTTATTCATTTCAAACATTTTAACAAGAAAAATGTAAACACTAATTATTATAATTTGAAACTTCAAAAAATGGAGGAATCATAGCACAATAACATACCTTATATTGAAGATGGCAAAGGCAAAATAAAATTGCCTAACAAAGGAAAGGTACAAAAGCCTTTCAAATTAAACTTAAATATAATAAAATAATTTAGAACTAAAACAAATAGAAAAGAACAAAATGTGTAAACAGTAAATTAAACATTTTCTTTAGTGCAACTTCCAAATTATGCCCGGGACGTAGATGTAGATGGCAATGTAGAGTGGGTTGAAAGGTTTTTGGTCTTTAAAACATCAACTTCAGTGGGAACAGTGTTGTTGGTCTCCTTTTTAGCTAATGCTCTGATACTGTGCTCTCCAGGGGCGTGTCTCCCTCCATCACCACGATTTCGTGTCTACGCATTCCCAGGGTAATGTCGGGGGACGGGTCCTCGGGCATTACAAGGAGCCTCTGGAAGATTGAGAGGTTGTTCCTTCTACTGAATATCCGCCCACTCAGAAGAAGGAGCTGCGGCCGTGTTTCCCGACGTTGCCATGTTAACACTGCTGCTGGTGAAGGAGCGGAGGGGAGAGCAAGAGAACCCTCCGCTCTTTCGGCTCCGCGGGCCAGATAGAACAGCCGAACGGGCCGGATCCGGCCCATGGGCCGTAGTTTGCCCACGGCTGGTATAGGATGTGTGTTGGTAGGGATGTGAGGAAATGCTATGTCTATATTTCAGACATCATAGAGGAATTCAGCACTCACAAGAAATAGAGTGTCAAGGTTAAGAACTCCAGCCTTGGAGACAGACAAACCAGTGTTCAAATCCTAGGACTATCACTTGTTTTTGTCAAATGTACTTAGTAGAAAATCCAACTTATATTGGATTTAAAGATAAGACTAATTATTGACTCACACTTTAGGAAGTACTGAGGCCAGGTAGGCTGCAAGCCTAGTATATTAGGGCTCTGGTTCCACCTCTCTGTGATTCTCTTGTTTCTGCCCTCCTCAGGCAGTGGGCTTAATTTTCCAGTGATTAGAAAGATGGTAGCAGCAATTCTAGGTACCACATTCAGGATTGAAAGTCTTCAGAAGAGAGACTGATTTATTTCTTTGTCTCTTCTATAGGAATGATAAAACCTTTCCTCTAAGCTCCACAGCGAACTTTTCCTCACTTTTCACTGGCCAGAGAAGCTTACATGCTTATTTATAAATCTGTCATGAGGGGAACAAGATTATTAAGATTAATTTAGGCTAAAGATCTACTCTGGGAGCTTGAGATGAGGATCACGTGGAAGAACCTGAGAAACACTGGTGCTCTGTTAGAAAAGAAGAGAAAATCAACAGTGTATGCTGCAATTTGCTAACTCCTTTGTGCTTCATATTTCCCATCTATATCACGTGCATATGTCACATACCCAGAAAGTATTAAATGAAATAATATATGTAAAGCCCTTAGCACAATACCTGTCACAGAATAAAGATTTAGCAAAGTGACAAATAGATTTGGCAACTGAGAAAACACACTTATTGACTGCAAGATTGATTCAAAGCTCTTATTGCCTTGTGTGGTTCTATGTTCTTTTTTTTTTTTTTTTTTTTTTTTTTTTCAAATTTTTATTAAGGTATTATATGTGTACATATCTTATCATTGCCCCCCACCCCCACCCCACTCCCATATATGCCCTCACCCCCCAATGTTTTGCATCCGTTGGTTACTCTTATATACATGCATATAAGTCCTTCAGTTGATCTCTTATTTCCCCCACCTCTCCCTAACCTTACCACTGTAATTTGACAGTCTGTTTGATGCTTTACTGCCTCTGTAACTATCTTTTTGTTCATCAGTTTATAATGTTTTTCATTATCCCCAAATGAGTGGGATCATGTGGTATTTTTCTTTCATTGACTGGCTTATTTCACTTAGCATAATGTTCTCTAATTCCATCCAAGTGCCTACAAATGGTAGTAATTCCTTCTTTTTTACGGCAGCATAGTATTCCATTGTGTAGATGTACCATAGTTTTCTGATCCAGTCATCTGCTGATGGGCACCTAGGCTGTTTCCAAATCTTAGCTATTGTAAATTGTGCTGCTATGAACATAGGGGTGCATATATCCTTTCTGATTGGTGTTTCTGGTTTCTTAGGATATATTCCTAGGAGTGGGATTACTGGGTCAAATGGGAGTTCCATTTTCAGTTTTTTGAGGAAACTCCATACTGTTCTCCACAGTGGCTGCACCAGTCTGCATTCCCACCAGCAGTGCACGAGGGTTCCTTTTTCTCCGCATCCTCGCCAACACTTGTCGTTTGTTGATTTGTTGATGATAGCCATTCTGACAGGTGTGAGATGGTATCGCATTGTTGTTTTGATTTGCATCTCTCGGTTAATTAGTGACTTTGAGCATGTTTTCATGTGTCTCTTGGCCTTCCTTCTGTCTTCTTTCGAAAAGCTTCTATTTAGGTCCGTTGCCCATTTTTTTATTGGATCATTTATCTTCCTTTTATTAAGTTGTATAAGCTGCCTGTAGATGTTGGAAATTAAACCTTTATCAGTGATACCATTTGCAAATATGTTCTCCCATACAGTGGGGTTTCTTGTTGTTTTGTTGATGGTTTCTTTTGCTGTGCAAAAGCTTTTTATTTTGATGTAGTCCCATTTGTTTATTTTCTGTTTGGCTTCCATTACCCTAGGGGCAGTATCACTGAAAAAGTTCTTTTGGCATATGTCTGAGATTTTGCTGCCTGTGGATTCCTCTAGTATTTTTATGGTTTCCCGTCTTATATTTAAGTCCTGTACCCATTTTGAGTTTATTTTTGTGTATGGTGTAAGTTGGTGATCTAGTTTCATTTTTTTGCATGTATCTGTCCAATTTTCCCAACACCATTTATTAAAGAGACTGTCTTGACTCCATTGTATGCTCATGCCTCCTTTGTCAAATATTAAATGCGCATATTGGTTTGGGTCGATATCTGGATTCTCTATTCTGTTCCATTGATCTATATGTCTGTTCTTGTGCCAGTACCAGGCTGTTTTGATGACAGTGGCTTTGTAATACAGCTTGAAATCTGGTATTGAGATCCCTCCTACTTTATTCTTCTTTCTCAGGATTGCTGTGGCTATTCGGGGTCTTTTTTTATTCCAGATGAATTTTTGGAGAGTTCTTTCTAGGTCTGTGAAATACGCCGTTGGTATTTTAATGGGGAGTGCATTGAATCTATAGATTGCTTTGGGTAGTATGGACATTTTAATGATGTTGATTCTACCAATCCATGAACATGGTATGTTCTTCCATCTGTTTACATCTTCCTCTATCTCTTTTTTCAGTGTCCTGTAGTTTTCCGCATATAGGTCTTTTACCTCCTTGGTTAGGTTTATTCCTAAGTATCTTAATTTTTTTGGTGCGATGGAAAATGGGATTGCTTTTTTAGTCTCTCTTTCTGTAAGTTCATTGTTGGTGTATAGAAATGCCATAGATTTCTTGGTGTTAATTTTGTATCCTGCTACATTGCCGAATTCATTTATTAAGTCTGTTAGTTTTTTGATGGAGTCTTTCGGGTTTTTTATGTACAATATCATGTCATCTGCAAATAAGGACAGCTTTACTTCTTCTTTTCCAATTTGGATGCCTTTTATTTCTTCTTCTTGTCTAATTGCAGTGGCTAATACTTCCAGTACTATGTCAAACAGGAGTGGTGAGAGTGGGCATCCCTGTCTTGTTCCTGTTCTTAGGGGAAATGGTTTTAGTTTTTGCCCATTGAGTATGATGTTAGCTGTGGGTTTATCATATATAGCTTTTATGATGTTGAGGTATGATCCTTCTATTCCCACCTTGTTGAGAGTTTTTATCAAGAAAGGGTGTTGGATTTTGTCAAATGCTTTTTCTGCATCAATTGATATGACTATGTGATTTTTATCTCTCAATTTGTTTATGTGATGTATCACATTTATTGATTTGCAGATATTGAACCATCCTTGCATTCCTGGGATAAATCCTACTTGGTCATGGTGTATGATCTTTCTGATGTACTGCTGGATCCTATTTGCTAGAATTTTATTGAGGATTTTGGCATCTACATTCATGAGGGATATTGGCCTGTAATTCTCCTTCATTGTGTTGTCTTTATCTGGTTTTTGTATTAGGGTGATGCTGGCTTCATAGAAGGAGCTGGGAAGTGTTCCTTCCTCTTGAATTTTTTGGAATAGTCTGAGGAGGATAGGTTTTAGTTCTTCCTTGAATGTTTGGTAGAACTCTCCTGTGAAGCCGTCTGGCCCCGGGCTTTTGTTTGCCGGAAGCTCTTTGATGACTGCTTCAATTTCTTCCATAGTTACTGGCATGTTGAGCTGTTTAGATTCTTCCTGATTGAGTTTTGGAAGGTTATATTTTTCTAGGAATATGTCCATTTCCTCCAGGTTGTCCAGTTTGTTGGAATAGAGTTGTTCATAGTATTTTTTAACAATCCTTTGTATTTCGGCGGGATCTGTTGTTATTTCACCTCTTTCATTTCTGATCTTGTTTATTTGGGTCCTCTCCCTTTGCTTCTTGGTGAGCCTGGCTAGAGGTTCATCAATCTTGTTTATCCTTTCAAAGAACCAGCTCTTGGTTTTGTTGATCTTTTGTATTGTTTCTTTGGTCTCTATGTCGTTTATCTGTGCTCTGATCTTTATTATTTCCTTCCTTCTGCTTACACTGGGCTTTTCTTGTTGCTCTTTTTCTAACTCTTTGAGTTGTTGGGTTAGGTAATTTATTACCCCTGTTTCTTGTTTTTTGCAGTAGGCTTGTAGAGCTATGAACTTCCCTCTCAAGACTGCTTTCGCTGTGTCCCATAGATTTTGGATTGTAGTGTTTTCATTGTCATTTGTTGTCATGATGTTTTTTATTTCTTCTTTGATCTCTCTGGTAACCCAGTCATGGTTTAATAGCATGCTGTTTAGTCTCCATGTGTTTGATTTCTTTGGGTTGTTTTTATTGTAGTTGATTTCCAGTTTTATGCCACTGTGGTCTGAGAAGATGCTTGATATGATTTCTATCTTCTTGAATTTGAAGAGACTTTGCCTATGTCCCAACATATGGTCTATCTTTGAAAATGACCCATGTGCGCTTGAGAAGAATTTATATTCTGTGGCTTTGGGGTGAAATGTTCTGAAGATGTCAATTAATTCCATCTGGTCTAGTGAGTCATTTAGGATTGATGTTTCTTTGCTGATGTTTTGTTTAGAGGATTTGTCCAATGGTGATAGTGGGGTATTAAAGTCTCCTACTATGATTGTATTGCTGTCAATGTCTCCCTTAATATCCTCCAGGAGTTTTTTTATGTATTTGGGTGCTCCTGTATTGGGTGCATATATGTTTACCAGAGTTATTTCTTCTTGTTGGATTGCTCCCTTTAGTATTATGAAATGGCCTTCCTTATCTCTTGTTATGTCCTTCAGTTTGAGATCTAATTTGTCAGAAATAAGTATTGCTACCCCAGCTTTTTTTTCAGTTCCATTTGCCTGGAAAACCTTTTTCCATCCCTTCACCCTCAGTCTGTGTGCGTCTTTTTTTCTGAGGTGGGTTTCTTGTAGACAGCAGATATATGGGTCGTGTTTTCTTATCCAATCTGTTACCCTATGTCTTTTGATTGGGGCATTTAATCCATTTACATTTAAAGTTATTATTGATAGGTACTTATTTGTCGCCATTCCTATTCTTTACCCCTGTGTTACTTCTTCGCTTCCTGTTTCTTTCTTTTTTTTTTTTTTTTACAGTAGACCCTTTAGCATTTCTTGCATTGCTGGTTTGGTGGTAATAAATTCCCTTAGTCCTTTTTTGTCTGTGAAGCTCCTGATTTCACCTTCAATTTTGATTGACAGCCTTGCTGGGTACAGTATTCTTGGATTCAGCCCCTTCCTTTGCATGACTTTGTATATTTCATTCCATTCCCTTCTGGCCTGATGAGTTTCTGTTGAGAAATCAGTTGCTAGTCTGATGGGGGTTCCTTTGTATGTAACTTTCTGTCTCTCTCTTGCTGCTTTTAAGATTCTTACTTTGTCGTTGGTGTTTGCCAATTTAATTGTAATGTGCCTTGGCGTCGGTCTTTTGGGGTTCATTTTGCTTGGGACTCTGTGAGCTTCTTGGATTTGTGTGGGTTTTTTCTTCCCTATATCTGGGAAATTTTCTGTCATTATTTCTTCAAAGAGGTTTTCTATTCCTTGCTCAGCTTCCTTTCCTTCTGGAACCCCTATTATGCGGATGTTGTTTTGTTTCGTGTTGTCCCAAAGTTCCCTTAGACTCTCCTCCTGCCTTTTAATTTTTTTTTCTAGAAGTTGCTTTTCTTGGGTATTTTTTTCCATCTTGTCTTCTAGCTCACTGATGCAGTCCTCTGCTTCTTCTAGTCTACTCTTGATGCTTTCTATTGAGTTCTTTACAGCAGCGATGTCATTTTTCATTTCTTCTTGGTTCTTCTTCATTTCCTCTTGGTTCTTGCTCATATTGTCGAATTTGTCTTCCATTCTTTTCAGCCACCTTATGACCATTTCTCTGAATTCTTTTTCTGGAAGGTTGCTTGCCTCCATTTCGTTTTCTTCCTTTTCTGGTGATGCCTGCTTTTCTTTCATATGCGGGCTGCTTCTTTGTCTCCCCATGGTCTCTCTTCTCTGGGTGTCTGGTTATGTAGTTCTCTCTCTCCTGGGTTGATTTAAAGGCACAAAATACAGCACTACCAGGTACAACTCACAAGGCACTGAACAGGAATGTATTCACGATATTAATAACCTCCAATAAAGGTGACCACCAGAGAAAGGCAAATTAGGTGATAGGAGAGAAAGAAGAAGAGGAAAAAAGAAAGAAAGAAAGAAAAAAAGAAAAAAGGAGTGTGAAAATGAAATTGGGAAAAGGGAAAGTAAAGAGAAAAAAAAAAGTAAGAGAGACAAGAAAGTGACTAAGAGAGAAAGGGGAACAGACTATATATATTGGGGATAAAACTCCAATAGAACAATCACTAATCCCAGCAAATGCCAGCAACAAGTGCCTGGGGATTAATACAAACTACAACACCAACTAATATGGATTGAGGCAAGGGAAAGCTGAAGCACAAAACAAACAAAAAAATAAACAAAAGAAGAATAAGCAAAACAATCTCACAAAAACAGCATAAAAATTGGATATAATCTACATTCAAGCAAACAACAACAAAAGGACAGAGAGAAGGACAAGTTTATGGATAGCTCAGACAGCGAAGGGAGAGGTGTATGTGGACTTGGAGCAGGGGATTAGAGATTAGATATGTAAGTAGGGTGAAATTTTAACAAGGGGTAAACAGAAAGAATAGGGAAAATCTAAAGCAGTAAAAGGGTAAGACAAACAGGACACTGAAAAGGGGGAGGTTAGGAAGAGAGTGATGGCCTAAAGGTAGAGTTGAGATAGAGTAAAACGATGCTAAAGGAAAGATAAAAAATAGAATGTAGAACCCTAATCCCAAAATAAAATGAAGAGAAAATAAAATGACACTTTAAAAAAAAAAAAGATAAAATAGCAGTAGTAATAATACGGATTGAAAATAAAAATGTAATCATTAAAAAGGTAAAATCAAGTGATGAAAAAAGAAAAAAAGTTTCTTGATTAAAAGATGCAAAAAATGAAAATAAAAAAAAAATAAAAAAAATAAAAAAATAAAAGGTAAAAATAAAATGTGAAGTAGTGAAGGTCATTCACTTCCTCTGTTTTTCTGTTTGGCACGCCTGTTTCTCAGTCCAGACAGTATTGCAGTTCCCTGCGATCCACTGCTCTTCGGTGTTGTAAGCCAGTCTTGATTTTAAGCAGGCGGTGTGTCTTAATTTCTCGTATTCCTTTATTTTTGATTACGCAAGAGTCAATTTGTGATTCAGCCCCTGGGTGGCAGTGTTTCTGGATTGACTTCCGGGTCTATCTATGGCCTCTCTAGGCAGTGTTAGAGCCTTCTTTCCCTGTGGCACTCGCCACCGGCCTGTGGGCGTGGTCTGCCTCAGAGCTGACTCTCTGATGGTCACTCCCCGCTCCGATCCCCAGGTTCCAGAAAAACAACTTTCCCCTGCAGTCTCCCAGGGTGTCCCCAACTGGGTGATCCTATGTATTGGGCTTAGTAATCAGAAGCAAGGATTTGAAGAGGAAAAAGCCCAGTTGTGTGTACTCCGGGACTGCGAGTAAACCCAGGCACAAAGGGAGCGCACGGGCTGCGCGTAAGTCTGGACAGCCTGAAATTCTTAGGGTGTCCCTGCACTTCAGATCAAAATGGGTTGCTTTTTAGAGTGCCCTTCTCTTAGCAGCTCTGAGGACCCCTTTCCACAATCACAGATCACGCCAGCCCCTACAGCCACGGATTTTTCTAGGCACAGACTTCCCTGGTCCTCCAGCTCCCGCAAAACGCGCGTTCCTCTCTCCCGCCGGGACCAGAGACCTCACCTTATCCCAGGCGAAATCTGACCTTTCCGTGGTGGAGTGTAGAGCTCCTCTGAACCCGTGTGCTTGCGCCAGTTGGGGAGCGTTGTTCTGGGGCTCGCAGCTGTTCCTGGGGTGCCGCAGTTGTGGATTCTCAGGCTTCAGATAAGCTCCACTTTCCGGATCAAGATGGCGCAGACTCCGCGTCCAAGCCCGCAGCTCCGGGAGGGGACCCAGCCGCAGTTGGTGCTGCCAGGTCAGGGGAACCCCGTTCAGCAGTCCCCCACCTCCTTCTGGAATTCAGCTGTCTCCCAACCAGCCAACAAACACTCCTTGTGCGTCCCTCAGCTGTTCTTTCTTTCTGCTCCGGGACAAGGCTCGGAACACGTCTGTCTATTCCGCCGCCATTATTCCCTCTCTCGGTTCTATGTTCTTGAGAAACTTTCTGAACTTGTCCAAATATATCTTTTTTTTTCTTTTTTTAAATATTTTTTTATTTTAATAAATCTTTATTTAGATTATTACAATTGTTTCTCCTTTTTCCCCCCATAGCTCCCCTCCACCCAGTTCCAACCCCACCTTCTGCCCTTACCTCCCCCCCACTGTCCTCATCCAAAGGTGTATGATTTTTGTACAGTCTCTTCATGAACCCCCCATATCTCTTTCCCCCTGAGAATTATCAGTCCACTCGCTTTCTATGCCCCTGATTCTATTATATTCACCAGATTATTCTGTTCCTCAGGTTTTTAATTCACTTGATTTTTAGGTTCACTTGTTGATAGATATGTATTTGTTGTTCATAATTTTTCTCTTTACTTTTTTCTTCTTCCTCTTCTTTCAGAATACCTTTCAGCATTTCATATAATACTGGTTTGGTGGTGATGAACTCCTTTAGCTTTTTCTTATCTGTGAAGCTCTTTATCTGCCCTTCAATTCTGAATGATAGCTTTGCTGGGTAGAGTAATCTTGGTTGTAGGTTCTTGCTATTCATCACATTGAAAATTTCTTGCCACTCCCGTCTGGCCTGCATAGTTTCTGTTGAGAAATCAGCTGACAGTCGTATGGGTGCTCCCTTGTAGGTAACTAACTGTTTTTCTCTTGCTGCTTTTAATATTCTCTCTTTGTCTTTTGCTCTTGGCATTTTAATTATGATGTGTCTTGGTGTGGTCCTCTTTGGATTCCTTTTGTTTGGGGTTCTGTGCACTTCCTGGACTTGTAAGTCTATTTCTTTCACCAGGTGGGGGAAGTTTTCGGTCATTATTTCTTCAAATAGGTTTTCAGTATCTTGCTCTCTCTCTTCTTCTGGCACCCCCATAATTCTGATGTTGGTACACTTGAAGTTGTCCCAGAGTCTTCTTACACTATCTTCAACTTTTTGAATTTTTTTTTTGCTTTTTGCTTTTTCGGTTGAGTGTTTTTTGCTTCTTTGTATTTCAATTCTTTGACTTGATTTTTGTGTTCCTCTAGTCTGTTTTTGGGTCTCTGTATAATATTTTTATTTCAGTCAGTGTATGTTTAATTTCTAGTTGGTCCTTTTTCATATCTTCGAGGGTCTCGTTATATTTATCGGCCTTTTCTAGGATATTCTTGAAAAGCCTTATAACCGTGGTTTTGAATTCTATATCCAGTCATTTGTTTTCCTCCATTTCTTTCGTTTGTGATCTGATTCTTTGACGCCACATTTTCACTGCTTCCCTGAGTTGGTAAGGTAGATTTGTGTGCTAGGTTTCCAATATGGCCCAGTGGGTCTGCCTCCCCAGTTAACCTGAGGTGGACGCTCTTGGTGCACCCCTTTGTGGACTGTGTGTACAGCCTTGTTGTAGTTAAGTCTTGATTGTTGTTGGTATCACTGGGAGGAATTGACCTCCAGGCCAGTTGGCTGTAAGGATCAGCTGTGTCTATACTGGGAGAAGTTCGGTGCTGGAGACAGCCTTATAGGATTAGATTTGCCAAATTGCAATAGTCTCTGTGCTCAGCTTGGATGGGGTGGAGTCTCAGTCTTGGCTTCCTGTCAGCCTTGCCCTTGCGCGCACATGCGCGCCTTCAGACCTCTGCCTTCCCCGGCTCCCCAGTCTCCTCCCGAGAGTCCAGACTCCCCCCACAAGAGCATGGGTCCCCAGGGGCTCGCCTGGAACTGGGGTCCAGTGCAGTCAGAACTGGGGCTCAGTGCAGTCAGGAGCTTCTGACTCCCTTCCACTAGGGAAAGCCTGTGGCAACCTCCGCAGGCTTTGTGCACACTGGCACGCGTGCGCCTTCAGACTTCTGCCTTCCCCAGCTCCCGAGTCTCCGCCCGAGAGTCCAGACTCCCCTCACAAGAGCGTGGGTCCCCAGGGGCTCGCCCAGAACTGGGGTTCAGTGCAGTCAGAACTGGGGTTCAGTGCGGTCGGGGGCTTCCTTCCTCCTTCCGCCAGAGAAAGTCAGCCAGGCTCTCAGCCGCCCTTCCTCTCTGCGCGCACAAAGACCCTTTGCTGTACCTCCAATTCTCTGTGAGCTTTTCTCTTTCCTTCTAGTTGTAGAATTTTCACTCAGCCAGCTTTCCTGTGGTTCTGGATGGTGTCCGTTCTGTCTTTTAGTTGTAGTTTTGAAATTGTTGTGTGAGGCAGCTGTTTAGGTGCTTACCTATGCCGCCATCTTGGTTTCTCCTCCAAATATATCTTTTTAAAAACTTATCTTTATTGTTTAAAGTATTACAGATGTCCTCTCCACCCCCCTTCCCCCGCCACCATTGACCTCCTCCATCCTGCACCCACCCCTCCCAGGCCTTCTCCACACTATTGTCTGTGTCCATGGGCTATGCATATATGTATATAATATATCCATATTATATTATCTTTTCCCACCCACTCACCCTCCCTCACCTTCCCTCTGAAATTCATCAGTCTGTTTCATGCTTCTATGTCTCTGAACCTGTTTTGTTCATCAGATTCCACAGATAAGTGAGATCATGTGATATTTGTCTTTTTCCACAGATAAGTGAGATCATGTGATATTTGTCTTTCTCTGACTGGCTTATTTCACTTAGCATAATATTCTTCAGGTACATCCAAGGAAAATTCAAACTATTGTAGCCTTGAGTGGAGGCCTAGGCCGGCAAGGGCAGGTGGATAGCTTGGCTTCCTCCATTGCTGGGGAAACCCAAGCCTCCCTTCTGCTCTCTGTGGCCGTAGCCATCTTTGTTGTGTTTATTTGCATATTCGCTCCTGACTGGCAGGTGGGCGTGGCTTGTGGGCGTGGCTTGTGGGTGTAGCAGAGTGATGGTTAATTTGCATATTACTCTTTTGTTAGATAGGATGAGGTTTGGAGGAAACTTTTGGAAGTGATGGACACATTTATGGCATACATTTTAGTAATGGTTTCATGAATGTATACTTACCTCCACACTCATCAAGTTGCATACATTGAATATGTACATATTTTGTATGTCAATCATACTTCAATACAAAAAGCTTACTGTGTCACTAACCTCCAAAAGTGTAGTTATTTCTCCAACAGCCTCAGCTACTCTTTGCTCTGCCATTAGGCTGTCCAAACTTTTGTTTTTACATTTTTTCAGGCATGCTTCACTCTACTCTGTCTTATACCAAATTTCAGGGGCTAGTGCCAAGGTCTCCAAATGTTTCTTCTGAAGCTCTGCTGTACTTGGGAATTCCCAGGGATCCATCAAAGGGTTCCTAATCAATCTATGATTGGCTGGTCCAGCCTATGGGGCTGAGATTTACAAGGCTGAATTTGGGCTGTCTGCTTGCAAACGCAGCATCTTGTTCTATTGTGTGGGTATAACTGGCATATATTATTCTTAACCCTTAGGCTTTAGTCCAAACTGAGGCAATAGGAAAAGTGCCATTTTAATATTCTCTTGCAAACGGATATGGTTAGATGCCCATGCTTTGCATAACTTTAATGAACACAGTCTCTAATCACATCATTTCCCTAGCCCAATACAAAACAAACAAAATGCTGAGCATTCTTATATTAAAAAAATCAGAATATTTTCTAAATTTGACCAGTTTGGAGTTTCTTGGCTCTAGACAGTATTAAATTAGTCAAACAATTCCTCAATATTCTACAGAAAATGGGAGGGCCCTTTATCTGCCTTTGTTTAGAAAACTCCCCCAGTCAGCTGTCATACACTTGAACGTGGACCAAACATTTAAATATTCAGTTGAAATTTGTAAGTATTGTATAAAGTGCTCAGCAAAGTGCAAAGCCCTCTGACCACTTTCAAAAGAATTGAGGCAAACAGCAATCAGGAATACACTCTACTTCTTTCCATTTATCCATAGTTCATCAGGACATAACGTGGGCTCCCAAGCATACTGGGAGGAAAATGGACAGCACTTAGATTGTTCCTGACTTTGATATGTGACTGTCAGGGTTGCAAATAATGTGCCTGCAAAAGAAAATTGCCTCCCAGTGTACCTGAAGATGGAATTTAAAAAAATGTTCTTTCCTCCTTCCTTTTCTCTTTCCATTTACTTAGCATTACGAGATTCTACTGTTAAACACTTGAGAAAAAAATTGTTTATGGTGGCTCCACTGAAATGAGTCTGACCAAGAGCAAGTAGGCAACAGAGCACGGAAGTGTTCCCAACATTTATTTATTAAAGCACTTATTGGGCACAAAGAACATAAAACATGGTGACCGCCTGCTAGAAACTTTTAATCTGGTTGTGAGGATAGGATATATGTGCACCCTAAGCTAAATTCAAAGTTTGTAATGATGAAGGCAGAGTCATCCCATACTGTGAGCCTGCAAAAGGCAAAGCCACAGTCAAGGAACTGTTAGAAGCTATGGCGAGAGAGGTCTGGACTAAGTGTAAGTTTCTGACAGAGTTGACCAAAGGTGGGTTGGACTTCTCAGGGGAGGGGGTAGGGGTAAGTTTCTTGTCATCCAAGGTGTTTAAGGAGCGATCTGAATGAATACTTAGCAGGAGTGTTTGCAGAGGGCCTTATATTCTAGAGGACAGTTAAAATACTCATAAAACTTTACCTTGCTTCTATGATGCCTTGATTCTGCGCGCCCTGAGGTCAGTGAGCATGCGTGGGCTCATGGAGTAACCAGGAAAGAATTTATTCAGGTTGAGGTATGAAAGGAGGAGCAGATGGGGGATTAAAGGTGGGCTGGAGAAGGGAACTTGGGCAGAGGGAAGTATGTGGAACTGATGAAAGGTCTGAGGCCTTTTCTTGTCCATATACTCTAAGAAGAAATTACGTTATTTTTAACCACATTCGGAGGAAGGCTACACAGGATTTTAGAAACAATATCTTACTGAATGTTTTCTTTGCTGCCTGAAAATTTACAATAGCTGACCTGTAAAGTCAAGGCTGAGGGAGGGGCTAGGGAGTTCACCCAGGTCACTTAAACTCAGTATGCTGAGTGCATACTATGTTGCAGGCATCAGGCATGGGGAGTGCAGAGATGAAAAGAGACACAATTGCTTCTCTTGAAAAGCTGATTGTTGTTGAACAGAGACTATTTATTTATTTATTTATTTATTTATTTTTACTGCTCCAGTCAACAAAAGGGAAACTATTGAGGCCCCAGGGCCAGGGGTTCAGGTAGAGGGCTGCCCTGCAGGCTGGAGGAGGGGGTGGTGGAGGGGCCTTATTTAACCCCCTCCTAGGAGCACAGGTTGTTGGTGTGGCTGCACTTCATGGCAGTTGACAGCACAGGGGCCCAGGTGGGCGGAATACCTGCACAGATCATCTTGTGGCAGTTGTACTTCTGGGCGAACTGGCAGAGGGAGGGCTAACGATACCTCCCGCAGAGGAAGCGCCAAGTGCAGGGCGGACTCTTTCTGAATATTGTAGTCTGAATGTGTGTCCATCCTCCAGCTGCTTGCCCACAAAAACCAGACGCTGCTGGTCAGGCGGGATGCCCTCCCTGTCTTGGATTTTAGCTTTGGCATTGTTAGTGGGATCACTGGTCTCAACCTCCAGGGCGATGATCTTACCAGTCAGGGTCTTCACAAGGAGCTGCAGTTCTGTGTCTGCTGGGGATGCTGATCCTCACTGAAGGGAAAGAACTGAACAGAGACTTTTATTTTTCAAAAAAAAAATTATTGTTGAAAGTATTACATATATCTCCTCCTCCCCCGCCCCGCGCATTGATCTCTTCTAGCCCACCCCACCTTCCACCCCAGGTCTTCACCACCCTATTCTCTAAGTCCATGGGTTATGCATACCTGCATACAATGAACAGAGACTTTTAAAAAGCTCATCCTGATGAAGACCTATATTTAATTTCCTCAATGTTTTATGATCACTTTAAGAGCTATATTTATGGAGTACCCTCTAAGGGCTAGATATGATGCTAGTCTCTTTCCAGTTCTCATGATAACCCTTCAGTGGATATATTTTATTATTTGTTTCCCAAGGAGGAAGCTGAAGCTCAGAGAGGACAAGTATATTGTCCAGCTCTTAGCTGCTAATTAAAAATTCAAACAGCCTCTAAATTAATTGAATGGGTCACATGTTCTAGGGGCTGGACACACAGCATCTCATTAAATCCTCACACCACTAGAGAAGAGAGATTCTACTGTTATCCCCATTTTATGGGCTGGGAAACAGAGGCTCAGAAAATTAAACAAACTGCTCAGTCACACAGTCCGTGTTATGGACTGAATGTTCATGTCCTCCCCAGATTGATATGCTGAAGTCCTAACCCCAATGTGATGGTATTAAGAAGTGGGGGCCTCTGGGAGTGATTAAGTCATGAGGGTGGAGTCCTCAGATTGCTCCCTTGTTATTTTGTGCCCTGTGAAGATGCAAGTGCAGCTAGCCAACTATGAACCATCTTCCCAGCCTCCAGAACTATGAGAAACACAGTTCAGCTGTTTATAAGTCACCTAGCCTATGGTATTCTATTCTGGCAGCTTAAACTGACCATGACAGTGTAGACAGAACAAGGATTCAGTCTCTAACCATTAGGCTACTCTTCTTTCCCTCCTGTGCTTTTCAATCAACAGCTTCACTTCAGCTCTGCCTTTCTCCTCTCTTTAGGAAAAAACTGAGAGAATGACAAAGCCATTTTGAGCATTTTCTTGAAAGGCTAGGCGTGAACCTGACTGGAGGAGAAATTCCCATTAGAATTCTGAGGCTCAGCATACAGCAGCAGAACCAGGGAGGTAAAAGTGCCATGCTAATTAAGTAATTACTGAAACTCATAAATGAAACATGAGGTTGCCTTTTTAAGAGAATCCCTGGAATAAGTAGTGTTCATTTTGCCTGGGACCCTGGTTGATTAGTGTCTAAGAAATCCATCTTCTTCTATGGAGAAGTGATGGAGAAGCAAGGACTATTTCATCCATAATCTTTTTGGATCCTTACAAGGACCCTTTGGAGATATACGGGAAAATTTGGTGTGGGATTTTAGTGGTCAGTTAATCAGATCCCTCCTTTTGGGATCCCTCATTTGAAAAATACACACAATAGTCAAGGATTCCAACTTCAGGTTTATTACTTGGAATGGGTCATGTGTCTTAGATTTATGACAAGTGCCCCTCCTCATACTCCCCTCACCCACTTCTGCTGCAGCTGGACCTTAGGATCTGTATTTCCCAAGAAGGGAAGGGTTGGGCTTGTAGCCAGCTAAGCAGAGAAATGTAGCTGCCTTCCACCAGGTGAAAATAGGTAGCCAAGGAGAGGAAGGTCTTCCATGCAAGGGACCTATACCATGTTCACCTCCCCCAATAGAAAAATGTGAATGGCTAGATGTCTGCCTCTTATCACTCCACCTATTTAGATGAATCATTCTTATTCCCAGGAGGAGAAGCTAATAAAAATGTAGAGGTCAGACATGAATTTCAGAGGAAAGGCAGGGGGTAGGGGGAGATTAATCAAGAAAATTATATGCATATATGCACAGCCCATGGATACAGGCAATAGTATGGTGAAGGCTGGTTGAGAAGTTCAATGGAAAAAACACACAAAGGGGACATCTGTAATACTATTAACAATAAAGATAAATTTTCAAAAATGTAGGGGGCACCCATAATACGCTCAAGAGGTGTTTTCTCGGCTGACAGAATCACAGGGAGAGCGAGCATATGCACTACACCCCCTGCCTGATCTTGTTCTTTTAGTCCATTGCCCTCTCCCCGTATGACAGGTGGAGCATTTGAGATTCAGAGAAATTAAAGTTTTGAAAGTCATACTTTAATGGCAAAAACAGAACTAGACTCTTGAGATCTTAGCATGCCAGTGGAAGGGAGCTTAGGATCAGGGGGTCAGACTCTTCACGTTATCAATGTGATATGTGCCTCAGAGAGAAGGCATGTGACTTGCCCAAGATCAAACTTCTAGAATTAGAAACTCAGGTGTTCTGATTCCTTTCAGTGCTCTTTTTTAAAATTTATCTTTATTGTTGAAAGAATTACAGATGTCCCCCCTTTTTTTCCTCTATTGACCCCCTTCACTCCGCCCCCCCGCCCCAAGCCTTCACCATCCCTGTGCCTTCTGGTGCTCTTTCTAGTGCCTCACAGAATTCTCTGTCTTAACCCTGTGACATTGTGCTGTTGGCTTGTGAGCATGGTCTTCTGGATTCCAGTCCTGCCCTTGAACCTCTTTTCTCAACTATGAAATGTAATATCTGCCTCTCAATGTTCTTGTGAAAACCAGGGGAAGGTGGGTCTGTGCAAATGCTTTGCGAATATATAACACAGACACTGGGATATTATTTTTGAGATTGTAACTCTCATTTCTGTCTTCTCAGAGAGACCCTATTTGAGCCAGTTGGGACATAGGTGGCTCAGGAGGCAGCTGAGCTACTGGAGAAGCAATTCTTTAGTGCAGTGGTTCTTTACTCTGGCTCTATGTGAAAAGCTCCTGGGGACCTAAAACAACACCAACAAAAAACAAACAAACTCATGTCTGCTGAAATGTCCTCCAAGGAGGAGTTACCTGCCATGCATGTCACCTATGAGCACATCACCTATTAACACATCACAGTTGTGTTATCAAATGGCTTGGGTTTGGTTGTCAGATTAGCTAGCCAGTCCCTGACAGTGCAGAAGACTGCTAGTGAGTCCTAGTTGCAGTTGAGGAGATAAAAAGAGGAGGTCCAGGCACTTTGGTTCTCATCTATCACAACCAGGCTTGGTTGTGGTCTGCAGTGGATGGGGAGGAGGGAGAGTTCCCAGTCTTACCTGTAAAGTCAGGAGAACAATGGCTGCTTTACAGGATGTCATGAAGATCAAATGAGGTAACAATAATAACCAACTTTTATTATATTGATCATCGATGTGTATTACCTTAATCCTTCCCAAAACAACACGAGCCAGTTGCTAGTGTTATCCCCATTTTACAGAAGAGGAAACGGAGGCACAGAGAAGTTAAGGTATTTGTCTGCCAGCTGGTAGGTGGCAGAGTCAGAATCTGAGCCCAACATCTGCTCTGTGATAGTACATGGAACACAGCCAGCTGGAACTTCCCTCTTTAAGGCACTGAGTCTACTTTGTATTTATAATTTTGTATTTTTTTTTCCTGTAAAAGGACATCTGAAATTATATAAGCTTCAAACTTTGGTCCATTTCTGAGCCTAACTGCAGTGGTGCTCAAAAATTGAGCTGCCTTCTCTCCTCGATGGTGGGTCTCAGGAGAAAGATGAGGAAACAAGACGAAGTGAGAAACGGACGACTGGAGATTAGCTTTGGGAGTGGCATTTTACCCCCTTCCTGGCCGGTCTTCTTAACCCCGGTCCTGATTCCTTTCAAGGGGCTCTGCTAAAGCATGGGCTTAAGTTCCTCTTCCTCTTTCCTCCTGTGCCTGAAAGCTTAGGGAGCTTTGTTGACTTCTTAGAACTTAATTTATAGCCAGCCAGTGAGTGGAGCTAAAGCTTCATGAGACAGCTGCTTGTCCCGAAGACTTGCTCAGGAATTCCTGCTCGAATGTCTTGCCTTGGTGTTTGTCCAGGTCCCTCCTCACCTTGTGGAAACAGTCTCACTGATGAGCTTATCTCAGCCTGGTGGAGCAGAGGGTCACACTTCCAGACCGTCTACTTGTGTCACACCTCGCTACTCCTCTGCCCTGGCCCCTAGCATCCTGGAGCTAAATCCATGCAGCATTAGCAGAATTTTATTAAATTCCCCTACCCTGGAGAGAAATGGAGCTGAAGAAATCCTTTAATTCTTTGGTGCAAAGAATGAGCACACATAGGCATTTGAACTCCTTAAACCAAACAGGTTGTTTAAGCCAGTGGTTGCAAACTTAAATTCCCACAGGGGTCAGGCAGGAAGCATTACTGGGAGAGGGGAGCTGGGTGAAGACAATA
The DNA here is from genome assembly GCF_963455305.1 of Plecotus auritus. Lineage (NCBI taxonomy): Eukaryota > Metazoa > Chordata > Mammalia > Chiroptera > Vespertilionidae > Plecotus > Plecotus auritus. The sequence goes on from NC_137783.1 coordinate 141,203,065, forward strand.
GGGACTGGCGGGGACTATGGCAGACTGAAGAGCACACTGTGCTTTCTCAGAGGGGGGCAACAGCTCCAGCTCCAGCCACTGTAGCCAGGTGGGAATGCAGGTCCAGGGTCACCTAATCCTCTGATAGTTCAGGAGAAAGTGTAGAGCTGGATTTCCTGTGAAATGTCCTCGTTTTTAAAAACACTTTCTGGCCAAAAAAACACCTCTGTGGGCTATATAGTGTGTGGACTGCCAGTTTGAGAACCCTAATTTAAGCTGTGAGAAGCTGGCTCTGGCTACATTTTTTCCCACTTCTCCTGACCACTCTGTCCTATTTGACTTCAATGGAAGTGGCTGTTGATCAGGAGACCTTGTAGTTGGTCTGGGGAAGAAGCTTTTTTGGAAATATTTGGACCTCTTTCGGTGAAACCCAAGCACAGCATTTGCTTGCTCATTCATCCATTCATTCATTCAATAATTCAACAAATATTAAGGCACTATTTTAGACACATACCATATTCTAGGGGAACAGGAGTGAACATGGCACAGCTCTCAAGAAACTAGAAGTCTTATAAGAGAGGTGAGCAAAATAGTGCTCTTAATGATTCTGCATGGTCAGGATTTTTAATGGCTGCCTAAGGCACATAGGGGAACATGGATGACAGAATTCTTAGCTCTGCCTTTGGGAATCAGGAAAGAATTCTCAGATGAAACAGGGAGGCAAAGCAGAGATTAAATGGAAAGAATGGATTGGATTTAAAATTCCTTCCATAACTGATCCCCTATGCTTATTTTTGTTAAAGCCATTATTTTATGCTACCTCCTCATGCACAATTGCTTCTGCTATTTTTATTTTCTGGTTGGGTGTTTTCTGTTTCCTCATATTTCAGATCTTTGGTTTGATTCTTGGAGTCCTTTGATCTACAGTTGAGTTTCTGTATATTCTTTATTTCAGACAGTGTATGCTTAATTTCTGACTGGTCCTTTTCCATTTTTTTGGCATTCTCATTAAGGTCCTTGAAGGTCTCACTAAGCTCCTCGGAGGTCTCATCAAGTGTCTCGGCAGTTTTTAGAAGATTCTTGAGTAACCTTATAAATGTGGTTTTGAACTCTATGTCCAGTAGTTTGCTTTCCTCCATTTCTTTCATTCGTGACATGTTTCTTTGTCTCTGCATTTTGCTGCTTTCCTGTGTTGATGGAGTGGTTTTCTGTGGTAGGTGACCAGTGGTTCAGCCTATCACCTGAGGTGGACACTCTTGGTGCACCCCTTTGTGGGCTGAGTGCAAAGTCTTGGTGTAGTTAAGCCTTCATTGCTGTTGGTACACTGGGAGGAATTGACCTCCAGGCCAATTGGCTGTGAGGACCCGCTGTGTCTATAATGGAAGAACTGCTGCGCTGGAGACACGCTTATGGGGCAGGACTTGCTTCAGTGGGGCTTTGGTGCTCACTGAGTCTGCCTCTTGAATGTGTCACTGATGGATGTGAGTAGTTGAAATCTGGTGTCGTCTCACACTGACCATTAGATACACTAGCTTCTGGATCTCCAATGGGGTGCAGGTCAGCTATTGTCTGAGGCCAACCCAGCAGGAGCTACAGCGAGAACTACAGTTTTCTCCTCTTTGCTTGGGGTTTGGAGGTTTTGGAGCTGTCTGACCAGAGCTGTAGTTTGTTAGGTTAAGCTGCGATAGGGCAGACCATTTATATGCAAAAGCCGCTGCTTGGAGCTTGGGTGGGTTTGTAGATTGTGCGGGGCGGGGTCTCAGGGAGTCACTTGGCTAGGGCATGGCAAAGAGCGATGGCTACCAGTCAGCCATCTCTGCGTCTCCGCGTTTCCAAGTGCTCGTGTCCTGCGCCCCAGCGCAGTAAACAATAATTGCTGCGTGCACCTCTGCAAGAAAGCCACCCTCACTTTCTGACCCGATGGCAGACAGTCTAGCTTCTTCCCCGTAGGAGTTTGGGTCCCCAGTGTCTCCCCAGAAACTGGAGTTTGGGAGCTTGTCTCCCTTCGGGTTGAAAAAAGCAGCTCACCCAGTTGCCCTCCGCCAGCCCGATTCGCGCACCTCTGTACCTCAGCTTTCCAGTGCTTGTGCACGTCTCAATGCTCTTTTCTCTTCCCTTCTAGTTGTAGAACTTCCACTCAGCCAGCTTTCTCGTGGTTCTGGGTGATAGACATTTTGTCTTTTAGTTGTAGTTTTGAAATTGTTGTGCGAGGCAGCAGTTTAGGTGTTTACCTATGCCGCCATCTTGGTTTGGATTGCTTCTGCTATTTTTAAAAAGTAATTTTTATTTTAAGATAACCTTACAAGAAGTTGCAAAAATGATGGCGATTTTCTGTGCACCTTTCACCCAGTAATGGCAATATCTTACATAAACTTAGTTGTTTATTTCTTTCTTTCAGAGCTGTATTCATACTGCTGTTGTTCCTTACTCCTCTCACTTAAAAGATCTTCCTTTATCATAAATTTATGGTAAACATGTATTTTAACGTTTTGGTGTGCCATACTCTAAATACATTCCTTGCTGTTGGTCTGGCAATAGAATTCCAACCAATTGCAGAGGTTGTTTCCACTGTTTTGTTATTATAGCATTGCTGGTGAGCATCTTTGTGCATCAGGCAATTTCCATATTCAGGATTACTTTCTTAGGATATATTACTGATGGTACAATTGCTGAATGGGTAAAAGCTTTTTGATACACATGTATTGGTAGTTGCTGAAGGAGAGCTGCCTGAAGTGAACTAGAGGGACCGGTACTCCAGAAGTTGAGGATGGGACTCCAGGAATGACCTTGAACTGAAAAAGCTCTAAGTGCCTTGGGAAGAGACTGCCTCTGAAGTTCAGCAGAAGCCAGAGCAGCAGATCCCTACTGAGTCTCAATCTTGCTGCATCCCCTCATCTCCTGGCTGAGAAACCCAGAGCCCGGGGGCTTTGCTGCTCCTGACGTGACTGCCCGCTCGGTTCCACTGCTGAGACTCGCCTCTAGTCGGTGGTGCCCCAGCTCTGGGCTCTTTTTTCACTCAGGCCATTCACTGAAATCTGAGCAAAGATTGATCACTTTAAAGCAAAGAACAAATGGACTTGCTGGGCAATCAGCCTTCCTTCCAGCCAGTGTGCATTTGTGCACCCAGTGGTGGGTGCAATGCCATCAGCATATGACGGTTTTCTGTGCTGTGACAGACAGAATGACGCCAGTGGCTTGCCTGGGCTGCAGTTACTAGTAAAGGCTGAACAGGAGCACTCTCAGGTAGGGGCGGGATGTTTGGTCCATGAGCAAAGGCTAAGCACTCCCATGCAGGTGAAGTGGGGCCCATGAGAACAAGTGCCGAGGTGGGGGAAGAAAAGCGTGAACTGAACTGGTGGCTAATTCCTCCAACACAGGTCAGAGACTGGCACTTACTTTTTTTCCATATTGCAAAACAATCATCTCTTACCCATGAATATTCACTACCTGCAAATTGCCACCAGCATCACTACATTTGTTGAATACTTACTATTGCAGGTGCCAGGCACTGTGATAGGTGTTTTACACTCATGAGCTCAGTTAATCCTACATAGGTATTTATCTCTGTTTGGGGGATGAAGAACCTAAGCCTAGAGAGGGTTGTAGGCAGGAGGAATGCCAGGGTTTGAATTCAGGTCTACTGTGTTCTTGCCCTTGCGGTCCTCTCTGCTATTGTTGCATGAATACTCTTTAAAAAAAAAATTCAAGGTGTTTTCCATTAATAGGTGTTTACCAAAATCTGTGTTCCTCTCTTCTTCTGGAGCACACCAATAGATGACATTCCCAGCCTCCCTTGCAGATGGATGTGGCCATGTGACTAAGTTCTACCCAATGGAACATGAACAGAAGTGATGTTCCTCATTTTCAGGTGTTCTTGTCTTTGTAGCTAGTTGTAATGGAGATTTTCCCTGGGGTGACAGAACGCACATGGGAACGATGGCAGTCTCTGTCAGTGTAGTTCCCTAAATGACTGTGTGGAGCAGGACCTTACCTCCGTTCCCACTGACAACCAACCCATTCACCTGCCCATGCTGATACATAGACAACGCGTAAACTTCTTTTGTGTTTAGACATTTTTTTGTTCTATTATGCCAACACTTTTATCTTAAAAATTCAAGAAGGCACAGCAGGTTTGTTTCAAGTACAGGTCAAAGGGGTTTGCAGATGGAGCAAGGCCTGCATACATGGCAAGGGGTGGGTAACCTCCTTTGGGTGTGCTTAAAGGGGATTCCAGCATCTTGCAAGCCAAATGAACCCAAAGTTACAGAGAAAGTAGATAGAGGTCCCGTCCCTGTGTGCAGAGATTGGCCTCTCTCCTTTCTCTCTCTCTCTCTCTCTCTCTCTCTCTCTCTCTCTCTCTCTCTCTCTCTCTCTCTCTCTCTCTCTCTCTCTCTCTCGTCACAGAAGATACTTTTCTTAGAAATAGTAACAGTTAGATTTCTAATCCATTTTAGTGAATCATCAACTTTCTTTTGTGGTGGCTCAAACTGAGGTTGTATTAGGTAATGATAATTACAGGATTCTACTTAATTTAGGGCTAGAGGATCCCAGAACTTCTTCAACCCTATATCTTTTGAAAAACTCTCTGAGGGGTTGAAATGGAGTCAGGAGGTAATTGGTGTCTCTCCGAATCCTGTTGTTGCTATAATATCTTGTAGATTAAAAGTTCTATCCATAAAAGGGTGGTTTTAATAAGCTTATGGATTGAAATTAGAGTTAGGATGGTGACTTTCTTATGAGACAACTAGGCTTAAGACAGGTGCCTGGCTGGAATTCTTTCTGTATACCTTAGTAGAGGGCTACTATTTAGGGGACTTCACACTATCTAAAGTATGTAGGAAATGGGAAAAAGACTATTTCTTCTTTTCTTTGTTCATACTGGTTCTTTGATGTTCAAGATGGTGTTAGTGGGTGTAGGATGGTGATGTGATAGATGATACAGTAAGGAGAGGACCAATTCTAATTAGATACGAAAATATTTGAAGTAGTAGTTTAAGAGCACAATGATAATTACATAATTTCAGTTTTTAATGGCCATAATTATAATATGCCTGGTATTTCTAGGAATGTGCTTAATTGTCATGATCGCTTCTAAGTATTCCCTGATAGCATCCCTCTTCCTCATGCCCCACAGGCAGTTAGTTCTATATACTCACATTATACCTAGTAAATCTATCTATTATAACATTTATATTAAATTCATTACTCAATTAATTTTATTGACTTGGAAAAAGTTTATTGAACGCCTACTCTGTGTCAGGGGACTGCAGAGGACATCAGGGATAAAATGATGAATTTGATGCAAATCACTCACAGACTGCCAGGGGAGACTTAAGTGAATCACCATTTGCAGAGTAGAGTGATTGGTGTTATGACTGAAGAATGCACAGGGTGGATTGAGGGTTAGTAGGACAGGCATTTAAATCAGACTGCAGGTGGTGCCCAGGAAAGCCTCCTGAAAGTGCTGTTACCAGTATCAGTTGAAGTATGTCCATAAGGAGAATTGGGAGATGGCTGGGCAGAAGGGAGCTGTTTAAGGCAGAAGTAATAGGCAAAGATATGGAGTTGAGAAAGAGTGAAATGCATTTCAAAAGCTATTAAGTAATTTTGTTGGAGATGACAGTAGGGGAAATATAGGCAACACATTGTAAATATTTTTGTGTCTGTCTTGCTAGTTTTTTCAGTTCAGAGATCATGCTTTATATATGTTTATATTCCCGTATCTGGAACACCAAGGGTTTCAGCAAATTTTTGTTGAATGAATGAGAGTTGGCTGATTTGGAGTCACTGATGTCTGCTGGTCTCAATTCTAAAAGCTGTTGGTCTGATGTTCAACCCTGTAGGCCCTCAAGACAGGATGGGCATAGATTCCTCCAGCTATGAAACAGCTGGAAATTTCTTTGCAAATGACAAAAAGGAGCACTAAATATTTAATGCTTAAAAGTTAAATACTATTATAAAAGTAATTTAATATAAATGGCTTTCAGAAAATCCTTATCCATATTTCATGACTGCAGTGGATGTCTAGGTTCTAATGTTTGTGAGCAATTAATTTTAATGGTTATGTACTCTCAATTTTGCTATATTTTTTTCCTTAGCAGACATCCCAGGTCCATCAGGAAAGTAAAGAGTTAGACATCAGATGTCACTGTGGACAGAAAGAGACACAGAGCCCTGAGCAGAGGTCTCCAAGTGACAAGTTAATAGGCATTCATTTTAAGCAGTGATGCTGTAAAACCCTGAAGTATGGTGTTGACTTGGTGACTTGATGCCTTTATTCCCCGCCCCCCCGAAGAGTTTCAAAGAGTATGTGTTCTCTCTGATTCCATATTGCCTTCATTATATTCCCTTATAGCAATGATAACTATGGTAACTCTCATTCATTGAGGATCACCTGTGTGCCAAAAGCCACACTGAAACTGTTATAATTTATTACATCAACCATGGAAAATTGGAATTTTATACTTCATTTTTCAGATAGAGAAACTGAGGGTAAAGAAGAAAATCACTCAAGTTCATATAGTGTTTGGTTGTTTTCTGTCTCTTTGGATTGTGAGTTCTGGATCAATAGAGATCTCATCATATTCTCCCCTATAATCCTAACAGCACAGGGAAGGGTAGAAGGGTACTCAGTAAATACTTGTTGAATGAATAAATAAACGAACACAAGAATCAGTACTATAAAATTATTATTATTGTAGTAAGCACTTGCCATCTCACAAAGACCTTTTAACAAAAAGTCTCTTCTCGGATTGAAGGAATGATTGATTTCCTCTAATGTAAAGGTCCTCAAAACTATAGTTATTCTCTTGGAGCTTCCCAAGGGGTCTAGAGTGAAAAGGTGAGCCCCGTGTCTTCTTCTCCTCTAGCCTTCAGGTTCCGTAATAGTGAAAGGGTAGGAGTGGAGACGAGAAATGCTGATTAAATTTCATGATATTTGGCCAAAAACCGGTTTGGCTCAGTGGATAGAGCGTCGGCCTGCGGACTGAAAGGTCCCAGGTTCGATTCTGGTCAAGGGCATGTACCTTGGTTGCGGGCACATCCCCAGTGGGAGGTGTGCAGGAGGCAGCTGATCGATGTTTCTCTCTCATCGATGTTTCTAGCTCTCTATCCCTCTTCCTTCCTCTCTGTAAAATATCAATAAAAATATATTTTAAAAAAAATTTCATGATATTTGATCGTTAACTCGGACCTAGGCTTATCCTCCTTTCATGCTGACAAGAGTCACTTTTTGATCATATGGAAGCCACAACTTTTGCTGCAATGCGCTGTAGAATTGCATGATTTTCTAACACCTGCATTACATGTTGTGGGAAAATACTCTTATTTTTGATGTTCTACATCTACAACTTCTTTGCCTTGAATACACATGTCATCGATTGATGTATAATATATGCGAAGTCATACAAATGAGTCATGAGGGTTACACAGGCAACTTGCCCTTTGCAGTTTTCCACTGAATGCCTGTGGTCACCTGATAGGAGAGATCATTGTGGCTCTTGTGGGAAGTTTTGGCTGAATGCTAGAGCACAACCCAAATTTCCAAATTATGTGTCACATCCCAGTGGGAGGCCATATCAGTCAGTTCAATGGACATTGACTGCTTAATTTGGAACAAGTTCTGAATTAGTTTTGGGAGTCCTTGCTAAGATTTGAAGGCTCCTATGGTGAGAAGGTCATGGCAATTAGAGATCAAGGCAAGTAGCAACAGGATCAATGCTTTTTATAACTAACTAGAGGCCTGGTGCACGAAATTTGTGCACTCAGGGAAGGGGGTCCCTCAGCCCAGATTGTGAGAGGACACAGGCCAGGCCAAGGGGCCCCACCGGTGCATGATCGGGGTTGGGGAGGGATGCAGGAGGGCTCCAGGGTGTGTCTGGGCTTTCTAGCTCAATCCCCGATCAGTTGGAACCCAGCAGCAAGCTAACCTACCAGTCAGAGCATCTGCCCCCTGATGGTCAGTGCATGTCATAGTGAGTGGTTGAGTAGCCTTAGCATATCATTAGCATATTACGCTTTGACTGGTTGAATGGCTGACTGGACACTTAGCATATTAGGCTTTTGTTATGTAGGATAACACTGCAGAAACAGTGTGGGTGATAGGAGGGCTGCTATGGGTAAAAAACTCTTTACAGAGAGGCACGTGGAATTCAGAGAAGTTGAATAACTCACTGTATATCACACAGCTAGTATGGGATTGAAACCTTGGATTCTCTAAGGGTCAGTGTTACAATTTCTTAGTGATGAAAAGCATGGGCTGTGTGGAATCATAAGACCTGGGACCCTGACCTCTCTTACTAGCTAGTGACCTTGGGCATGTTATACTACTTCTTTGGGCCAGAGTATTTTTTTTCAGATTCAGAGGGTGGTTATGAGAGTGAAATGACATAATATTAGTAAAATAATGATTACCTTGCTGAGTATCAACTGAGCACCAAATAAATGGTAGTTGTTAGAGTCTGCTGGAATGTATTCCTTTGTCGAAGTCTAACATAGGATTGAGAATTGGGGAGCAGGAGGTCCCACAGGGTCCTATAGGCTGTGATAAAACAGTTGGGTTATGACCTGTGGTTCTCAATCCATGAGCATCACTTGCGGAGATTGAAAAGCATAATGATCTCTGAACCCAGAAATTCTTATCTCTACAATATTATTATTTTTTAAAGCTACCAGTGATTCTAACTGTGCAACTAGATTGAGACTCAGTGGCCTGGGCAATCCTAGGAGGCAGATGACTTCGACGGTGAAGCACTGTCCATTTCTACCTCTGTCTCAATGTGACTAGTTCCCAGCCAGTGGGTCACTCATTGATCAGTTGAGAGTGCTGACAATGGAGGCAGGGTACGAACTAACCCAGCAGCCCTGTACTCTGCTCTGAACGGACTCGGTCAAAGCGGCATTGCTGAGGTCAGGCCCCAGGTTGACCCGTGGTGGTGAGAGATGACAAATCAGGTAAGGAGGGGACACCAAAGCAGTGGTACCTATAGGACCAAAAGTTCATGTGCATAAACCCTGGTCTTCCTAGGCCTCATCTTAGCCTGCCCTTCTCAGGTAAATTTCTCCAGAACAGCAATTTCCAATCATTACATCATGGCATGCTTGCATGTCCTAATTGGTATGATTTGTGTTTTGTTACTATAATGAAGAACACAGACTTGCAAATGGTTTTATTTAAAAATTTAATAAAAACATTACAGTAAGATGGGTTTATCACTACTTTCCTTGTTTGCCTTTGTAACCAGCCAAGGACAAGCACGAGCCATCATCTAACTGCAGTGGCCTCCTTACCCTCTTTCACATCTAGTCTTGCCCCTGTTTTCATTCTCCGCCCAGCAGTCAGAGTAATTTTCTTAACATGTAAATCACATTGTGTCATTCTCCAGCTTAAATCTGCTGGTGCCTTGCCATCGTACAAAAATTAAAATGCAAATCCCTTTCTCATCCTTAAGGCCCTGCATAAAATGAACACACCTTTCCACTCACATCTTTTTCTCTCCCCCTGGACCACTGCTTCTGAACTGTAGAAAGTACAGAGTTCTTTGCCATTTCTGGGATTTTGTGTTTTCTGTTTCCTCTGCCTAGAATTCCTTTATCCCATCCCTTTACACATGGGCTCTTGAATGTTTCCTCATGGGAGAATGTTACCTCATTCATTTATTCATTCAACAAATATTTATTGAGTACCCCCTGACTACCCTTTATACTCTTCACTGTGCTAGTTGGATTATAGGGGAGAATATGATGAGATCTCTCTTGGGATTTGAGGAGATAGAACTCACACTACAACGAGACAAAAACAATCAAGCACTGATTGACTGACTTTATTCTTTGAGTTTCAGTTTCTCTATCTGAGCTGAAATAGCCCCCCACACTTGCTGCCCTGGTCACTTTCCATCACATTACCCCATTGGTTTCCCCCATAGCAATGAGCACCATCATCAATGATGAGATTTGAATTTTTATTTGTAGATCAATGTACAGCAGCTATTGTCACCTGTATAACAGAACCATCTGAAGGCCAGGGTCTTGTCTAACTTATTTATTATTTTACTGCCAGCAGCTAGCACAGGACCTGACATGTAGTAAACATTTAATAACTATTTGTTGAAAGAATGAATAGTTCAATAATTCTGTCATTCTTAGTCACACATTCTGAAATACTTTCTAAAGAGGGAAAGAAAGGGGTGGAATGAGAACTGGTTTGCTCTAAGTTGCACATAAACTAAGTCTGTGGGAACATTCATTTATTTAGTGAACAAACTCACAGTGAGTATTTTCTCTGTCTGGTCACTGTTTGAGGCACTGGAGATATAGTTAAAAGCAAGGCACAAAGTTCCTTGCTCTTAGGAAGCTTATAGCAAATAATAGCAAACAAATAAACAAGATTATTCCAGCAAATAATAAGTTCTATGAAGGACTTATAACAGGATGATGTGATCAGGAATGATGGGGGGTGGGGGCTACTCCACAAGGAGTGGTCAGAGAAGGCTTCACTGAGGAGGGGGCATTTATGAAGGACCCCTAGGGGATGTTGCCTCCTCTACGGGTGTCATATATCTTGTGCATGAAAGAAAAAAATCTTTCAAAGTCACTGCTCTAGGAGATACCACTCAAGTTTTAATTAGAATCCACTTAAGTCAGATGCTAGCTTGTTACCTAATAGTGATTAGCACTGTCTTGGTTAATTAACAGCTCTTAGACTTGGAGGAGGAAATAACTTAATTATCTGCCTGACCTTGATTTTGTGAGTGCTGAGTCCAAAAGAAGAAAGGACTAAGGATCTAGCCAGGTATTGGAGACAGATGTAGACCTAGTTCAATCTGGCTATAAAGGAATCCACCAGGCAAATGGGAAATGGAGTTCCTGGAGAGAGGTGATAGTGCAAGGCCCAGGGAGTTGGCCTCTAGTTTGTTCACACTAGATGTCATGGTCTAGGCAGCTATTCCCATGCTATTGGTCCTGAACCAAGAAATCTGCATGCTACCCACTGGCTTTGCTTGTTTGCCTCATCATCACCCTCTTTTCTAGAAACTAGACTAGAAATCTCACTGGAGCTAACCTCTTCTCTCTTTTAGCTTCCCTGGCTAAGGGAGGCTGGGTCACAATCTGAAGCTAGAAAGTCCACTTCTAAGGGAAGCAACAAACCATTGCCTCCTCCTCATCAGATCAGTCTCTCTAAGCTGCAGATAGTCAGACTCTGGACAGTTGTGGATGAAAGAGATGGGTTTTCTTTCAAAGTCAGGCAAAATAGTGTGTGTTCTTTAATTTTTCCCCCTGACTCCGTGTCCTCCTTGCCATCCCCTTCATCTCCTTCTACTTCCATTCAAGTCAGCTCTGGATTAGAGTTTCAGATCAACTTTCAATTCTCTCTCAGCAGATTTTTAATTATCCTGAAGCCACACTGAGAGGAGGCCAGTTCAGAGCCTCCAGGCGGCTTTTGTTGCATCTGCAGATCACGTAAGTATAATCTCTATGGCAACTGACCTGGGTTGGGTAGGAGCAAATAAAGCTCAGAACCAAAGGTTAATTGCTGTTTCATTCTGTCTCACCACCCCCAACCCCTCCCAACCCCGCTGGCAATTCCAGCATTGTGGATGGAAGTTCTAATTAGAACCAAATTACCAGCAGATTGAACATCCTTATTTCAGTGGCTGAAAAACTTACTGCATTTGGCTTGTAAGGGGAAAGTGTTATGATAGATGGTTTCCATTGGCTTTGATGGCTCTTTTTTCCCACCTTCCAGGGGGACAGACTGCTTAGATGATCCAGCCAAATGGCCTGGATCTTTGCAGCACCAAAAAGTACGCTCCTTTGTTCTTGATCTATTCTGATACTAAGAATATTACTGATAGGGCTGGCCATTTATTGGGGATTTACTTATGTCAGGCACTCTGCTAAGCACATACATAAGTGACCTCATTTAAACTGGAAAGCCATGCCATGATTTAGAGTAAAAAATATATATATATTTTTATTGATTTTAGAGAGGAAGGGAGAGGGAGAGAGAGATAGAAACATCAATGATAAGCGAGAATCATTGATTGGCTGTCCTACACTGGGGATGCAGCCAGCAACCTGGGCATATTTCCTGTCTGGGAACTGAACCATGACCTCCTGTTTCATACGTCGATGCACAACCACTGAGCAACACTGGCCAGGCGACTTGGAGATTCTTAACCCCATTGTACAGATGAGGAAACAGCCTCAGAGATGTTTCATAACTTGCCTGCCATCACATAACTAGTAAGCTGCAGAATCGAGTTTTGAACCCAACTTATCAGATTCGAAAGCTAGCCAGATACCAAAATATACTCTGTGAGGCTCCGCTTTGTTTACAGAGATGGGGAGATTCGTAGAGGTTTTCCTTGTTAACTGCCCCAATACCAATGTGCTCAGGGATTTGGCTAACTCATTCTCTTCCAATTAGTATTCTGAAATAATAATTATGGAATAAGGATGTAATGGTATACATTGAATCTTATATATAGTTTCTCTGTTTCCCTAGAATTAAAAAAACAATCAATACATGATCTTTATTCATCTTCTCCCCATACAGTGCTATTGTGTTCATATCTTCTCTTTACTCAGATCCTCTCCTTCCTAGAATTCCTCTCTCCTTTCTATATCTGTCATTTATGCTTTTTATTCTTTAAAGCCCAGTTAAAAACACAATATCCGTTATGAAATGTATTTCCTTTGGTAACCACAGCTCACATTTTTTCTTTTATCATGAATTCCTATACCATCCATTTTCTGAATTGTGCAGTAGTGGTTAACAATTTAGATTTGCATTCAGATTTCCTGGATTTGCGTCACAACTCTGCCATTTAATATTTCAGTGTTCCTGAGCAAGCTACTTCGCTGTACCATCATGGAACCTATACCTTAGAGTGTTTTTGTGAAGAAAAATGCAGTCCCCATGTAAGTACTCCATGAGTGTTTTCTGTTATGTCCTGTCTTGCTCTGGCCGGGGACGCAAAGAAGCTGGAGAGTGAGCCCAACCCACAACACCCAGGATGCCAACAGATCAGAAATCACATGTGTGAGCTGCAGTGGAGCCTGGCGCCCACACAGTCCTTCAGAGCCAATTGCTGCGGCTTCACTTCTGCTTTCCAAATCTCACATGTTTCTCTGTGACCTGGAAGCGTCTGAAAAACGTCGTTCTAACTTGGTTGAACTGAACATACAAAACCTCAGCCCATGTTCTGTGACATTATTCCACATAGATTATTTCATATATCTTCAGAGCAACCTTTGAAGGCAGGCGCTGCAGTGTACAGACGGGGGAACCGAGGTTTAAGAAGTTACAGAGTTTACTTGAGGTACACACTTGATTCAGGTACAATCCCAGTTAGGCGTTGCCAACTCAGATCTGTACGACTTTAACCTAGGCACTCTCCCAGTGGGTGGCATTCAACACTGATTTTTCTCTAAGCGTCCTTCCAGGCTGCTCTGATGGCAGCTTATGTCATTGACATAGAGTATGAGGCTTCACACAGGCCTGTTCTGGGGAGATTTGGACCCCCAAATGCTTTTGTCACCTTTCCTCATTCCCCAGGTCACAGTGTCCTGTTGTTAGAGTACAGGCCTGTGTGGGATGGGTGGGGCAGCAGGAGCCCCTGGGAGGTCACCTCCAGCTCTTAGCAACCACTTATGCTTCCTGACCTCAGCGTGTTCCAGGACTTGAAGGCTATGGTCTCCCAATCACGATCACGACTCACCCCACAGGGAAGGAATTTGTTGGCCTCTGCGAAACGAACCCGAGAGGACTCGGGGGAACCGATGTGTAGCCTGTTAGCATGAGAGGGACTGACTAGTGGAGGAGAAAGCCTCGTGTGGCCCTGTCAGGCTCCCAGGTGGCAGCCAGGTATCTTAGTTCTGATTTTTGTTTTATAAACATTTTCCCTGCCTGTCAGTTCTCCAAAGTCATCTCCATGGCAGCTGAGGCATAAGCGCCTCAGTAAATATGTCAGAGCCGAGGAGAAAGCTCCACTCTGAAACAGCCATAAAAGGGAGAAAAGAAAAAGGTTTGCTTTTATCATAGAGTTTGGACAATGCTGAGAGGGGAAAAAAAAATCACATGACAGGAGGTTACATGAAAAATATCCTGCTCTTTTTCGGAGGTTCAGCTGAGGCCCTGAAGCCAGGACATGGGTAGATAAATGCTCACACCCTCTGCAAAGAGAACTGTCAATCATGTCTGTGCAAGACTTGCTAAGAGAGCCACCAAGTCCTGTCACTCTGAACAAGAGCATTTAATAATAGTGTAGAAATTCATTAAAACAAACCAAACCAAAAATTCTTCTTTAGGTTGAGTTCTTCCAGAAGCAGAACCAGAGCCAAAGATTCATGTACAAGTGATTTATTAAGGAAATGCTCCTTGGAGAAGTCAGCAAGGGAGTGGGAGGATGGACAGGGAAGAGGTAACCCAAGTGAGTTTCCTGTTTTGGCTGAGGTCCCTGGGCCAGGCTGCTACTTGCTGAGCTGTGAAATGTAAATTACTCCTCAGAATTTGTTCCCTCTTGAGCTGCTGGGCTTCTGTTCTCCCACACAGGGCTTGCTCTTAGTCATCCAGATGCCAGCACCAGCAGCAAGACATTGCAGAAGCTGGGGGATGAGCCAATAAAAGAGATCTCAAGGGACTTAGATGCAGAGACAGCAACAGTGTTTTTCTAGAGAAGAAATTTGTAGAGAAGGCACTTGCTCTCCCCACCCCAGCAATTCAAGCCAAAAGAGGGGGGCCCCAAGAGAGCCACTCATGGAGATTGGGGCTGTCTGCATGCAGAGAGCCTGGCTTCTTTTCCATCTCTGCCCTAGCCTAGTGGGATGCTCACTGAGCTGAAGGAGCTCCTACACTCACCTGATGATGCCCCCGGCCAGAGAGGAGTGTGGTGAGGGTTCTGGGAACAATTTGATTTGTGCTTCCTAGACTTTGGCAGGCATCAAGACTGGAGAAGCCAGAAAATAGCAGCAGGTCCTAAGAATATGGCAGAGTCAGGTCTGAAGTTGAGCATCTCCCATAGTGGAGGCTGGGTGTGATGGCTGAGGATATAGGTCCTGGAACTAGATTGGCCAAGTTCAGAATCTTGGCTCTGCCAGTTACTTAGCTGTGTAATCTCGGAGAGGTGTCCTCACCTCTTATGTCTCACTATCTCCATTAGTAAAATGGGGATAATATTCCTCATGAGGTTGTTGTGAGCATTAAGAACAGATCTGTTATATGGGAATCTATATATATAAAAGCCTAACTGGCTGTTATGACTGAGCAACCAAAATAACCATGACCGGTTGACCAGTCGCTATGATGTGCACTGACCACCAGGGGGCAGACGCTGAATGCAGGAGCTGCCTCCTGGTGGTCAGTGTGCTCCCACAGCCCATCTCCCGTGGCTCTCCCGCCCTGGCCAGCCAACCCCCCCATACCAGCAGGCCAACCTCCTGTAGCCCCTCCCCCAGGAGGCTGGCCTCCCCAAATAGGCCTCGATCGTGGGCCAGGCCAAGGGGGACCCATCTGTGCACGAATCTGTGCACTGGGCCTCTAGTCTATAATAAATACCATATATATAACATACTATATTATTGTTATATTATTATTACATATGCAATATATTGCACATTACATGTATTTACATATGTATAATTTATATATAATATGTATTATGGCATATTACATATATTTATGTACTTATATTGCATAATTCTTAATTGTTAAAATTTATGTTTACCATATAATATATTTATTATATTTGTATGTTATGTCACATATATTTACATATATTACATTATATAATATGATTAATATGACATACATATAATATAATCCTATATGTACATATCACATATCTTAGATATTACTAAGTGATTTCTCAAAGTCATTGTGTAATGGCCGACCTGGCATTCACACCAGCCCTTGACTCCAGAGCCTATGGTCTCAAGCACTTTGCTGTAATGATCTTGAATACACATTGTACTCTAAAGGATAAACTAGTGCGCTTTGAGGTCAACCAGCCTAAACCTAATAGTATTTCCTTTATTGAATTATTAGGATTAGATGAGGTAACCCATGACAGGTACATAGCAGTGCCTAGCACAGAGTGAGTACTCAATAAATTATGACTGTGAGTACTCAATAAATCATTTCCCTAGGCCTGTTTCTAGCTCTGCTTCCTGCCACATAGTCATCCCAAGTTTTGGCTTTCTGTTCATGTTGAGGAGCTGCAGGCTTAGAGTGGGGACAGGGTGGGAAAGAGAGAGGCAGCAAAGCACAGGCACATGGAGCACATGAGTGCCTAGGGCAGCCGTGGGCAAACTACGGCCCACGGGCCGGATCTGGCCCGTTCGGCTGTTCTATCCGGCCCATGGAGCCGAAAGAGCGGAGGGTTCTCTTGCTCTCCCCTCCGCTCCTTCACCAGCAGCAGTGTTAACATGGCAACGTTGGAAACACGGCCGCAGCTCCTTCTTCTGAGTGGGCGGATTTATATCCGCCCATTCAGTAGAAGGAACAACCTCTCAATCTTCCAGAGGCTCCTTGTAATGCCCGCGGACACGTCCCCCGACATCACCCTGGGAATGCATAGACACGTTATCGTGGTGATGGAGGGAGACACGCCCCTGGAGAGCACAGTATCAGAGCATTAGCTAAAAAGGAGACCAACAACACTGTTCCCACTGAAGTGGATGTTTTAAAGACCAAAAACCTTTCAACCCACTCTACATTGCCATCTACATCTACGTCCTGGGCATAATTTGGAAGTTGAACTAAAGAAAATGTTTAATTTACTGTTTACACATTTTGTTCTTTTCTATTTGTTTTAGTTTTAAATTATTTTTTTATATTTAAGTTTAATTTGAAAGGCTTTTATACC